>NC_060229.1:4657744-5323136 GCF_907164935.1 Osmia bicornis bicornis
AATTAAATTCAGGGTTCAATTACGATAAGAATGACAACTGACAACTGACATAAGCTTACTTTTTCAACTATGAAACCACGAGGAAAGAAACTTCAATTTTCAATTACACTCGATTTAAAAGATTTCAAATTGAAATTAAAACACCAAAAAATTATCGATTCGTCGAGCAAAGGCTCACATAAAAATAAAAAATCACAAAATCAATCGCACTCATCGATCACCGTCACCGTTAATCAGTCTCAACTTCGAGTTACTCGATTCAGAACGCGTCGAATCGCGAGGATCGATCGAGAAACGATCGAAAGAAGCTCCCGGAGACGCGTGGTACCGTCATGGGCGTGTAAGAAGCACTAAATCCTGATGCCCTGTCCGCGGCTAGCCGGCCCCTCTAACAATAAACTTAGGTGAGAGACGAGAGACGAGCACACGCAGACAGAGAGCGTAGAAAACCGCACGCGTGACAAAGCGTACGCCCGGCGTGCGTGCGTGAGCCACACTAGCGGAACGAGGATCATCCACTCGAGGTCTACACCGTGTACAACACGGGATGGATCACGTCTGTGGGAGTGTCTGCAACCACCGTCGTGTGGAAGAAGCCGTACTCTGATCATCTGAACTCGTTTATTGAGCATTAAGCGTGGCTCGGTCGGCCTGCTGAAAGCGATCCGCTTCCTCGCCTCTGCACACGGCTTTTCGACGTCCTTCCGTTGCTACTTTTTCGGGGAAGTACGTGAAACCCTTGGGAATCTATGGGAAATTAAATTCACGCAGGATGGTGATGGGAAAAAAAAATTTAGATTCATGAGGCAAGGGTGTTCGTAAAATTTGTCGACCCTAAAATTTCCGAGGATAAAAATAATAATTCCTGTTCAATTTTCGTGATTCACTACAAAGTGACGTGTATAACATTACTATGGGTACAAACGTGAAATTAGACTGACGATTGACATAGAACCCATTTATAGTACGCCCACGCAGCCGCCACGTACCATACAAAACCTCCGAAAATACAACAGCGTACCGCGTCCCAAAGCGTTTGTTCCTACGCGACGAAATACCAGCGTCCTATGTCGCTTGTTTTCAATCTCAGATTCGTAAATGATAAAGAATCTCCTTTGTGTTTCGCCATCATCCCTTGAGAACTCAGGAATGCAAATAATGATATGAAATTCCTTGACAAATTAAAATAATGCATTTTGGTTATGATTCTCAAAATTTTCAGAGCGAGCCTGGAATTTCACGTACATCTTCGCATTCCGTACACGCGATCGTAGTCATGGACAAGGGTGTTCATGTTGGATTACACGGTCCAAACGCGATACCAGACGAGTCTGCTTGTCGAGCAGGAAAGAATGAAAAGGGTGCGCAAGGAGGGACGCTCGAACACGTGTACGAAACGTACGTGTGAACGCGCGGGGGTGGGCTGCGACGAGATATTATGCGGATAAAATATTCATGGCTATCGAGGCTCGCGATCGGGCACGCCTTTATTTTTCGAGATGAATAGAAATGGTGCCACCTCCTGGCGAGCCGTGGGACAGAAATTCTTTCACCCACCACGACAGAGAAAGAGACAAGGGGAGGAAAGATGTCCAGGGGAATCGGTTAGCTGTTCTGGACACCGCTTGGCAAGTAATATCGATAAAGAACAATAAAGAATATTTTGTTTTGATTTTTCCAATTTTTCAAAATTGCAGCTTTTACCTTGTGTTTATTGAGATAATCCTAATTATCTTTTGTTTCATTCAGGCGATTGTTAGTGGTGCAACTTGTGTAGTTCGTTATTAACGATGCGAGCATTAATTATTAATTTAAAACTTTCATTACAATATTGCGTGAAGTTATCCAAGGAATTTCGAAACGGTGCTTCCCAGGGGGAAATATCGGAAACGCAGTTGGTCGGAACTGGTTCATTGTAACTTTAGGCAGGGAAAAACAAGCTTGCTCGATAATGGTAGGCTAGGTTTCCAGGAAGTTTCGTTCGTTACGAGGACGTTAATTAGGTGCAGAGATTACCGGTGGCACTGTTCTCCGTGCAATATCAAAAACGGAAACGGTACACCCTTGATATCTCGACGATTTCTTGCCTTTGTTAACACCGTTACCGATTGCCTGGACAGCCTATCAGAAAATCGAGCCAGCTTTCGAGGTTTCCACGAAGAAACTGCTCTCGTTATCGTTAACCCTCTGTTTCACGGTTCAAACTTTAACTAACAAGGTGGCAATAATCACAGTTCACAGAACGCAGTTCCAATTGAAATTCTCTCTGTTTAAACTTCGCCATTTATTCGTCTTTATTATCGTAGTAACGCTTGAGTGGTTTGATTAACACTAATTTTTTAAATTAAATGCATATTGTTCGCTTAATAGTTAATAAACAGAAAATGTGTAATTTTCTCATCGCACACGATCAGAAATATCATTCAAAATTGATATTTGCTTGATGAGTGATTGATCAATTTCGTGTGTTATTTACTTTGTTGAAAGCATTTGCAAACGTTCAATAAAACAAGAGTGAAGATTTCATGCAAAAAATTATGATTCAAATAAAACAACTCTTTTTCATTTTTTCGCGTTTACAATGGATGTATTGTTGTTTCAACAGTTTTAATTCGCATATTTTTTAACCCGTTTCATGCTGTCCAAATAACAAAATATCTGATTCTGATGCATATTCTTGTTTGAGATATTACGAAAAATAAAAACGACATAGCCTTAAATGGACAGCAATAATGAAAGTTGAAGTTTAAATTTTTAATTTGGAAGCTAAGGAAATAGCAGGATTAAACGAGAGGATAAAAGAATGTTTTAAACTTGAAGTTTTCATGAAATGATTAGCGTGGTTTAATGATATTCCATTGAATTTAATTGGCGTTTTTGTGCGTTATTCCCGGCCCCGTCAAAACGATTCCCTAAGATTTGATTAAAATCCCGATTCGCGTGGGTGGAAATTAACTTGGTCGTGGAATATAAGTTTGCCGAATTAATTATCAACGGCTTGGAACTCGTTACGGAACTATTGAAATTTTCTGGGAAATACAACTTCCATACTTTCCCGGCGCAATAATCCTTTCGCGCTTGAAATTGAATTGAGTGCAGTTGTTTCGAAAAATCCCTGAATTTTGTTCGAACGAACGATCCTCGACAAACTTTACGTTCGGTTGAACGTTTACACGCCGAAGGTTTTATTTAAACAAACAGAAGACAGATAAAGATTCAATCAATCCTGATGGCGGTCACACGTTCGCCACGGACGGCAAATTAAATTCAATTAATTTCTTCCAAGTTAGTTACGCGGTCGAGCCAAAAATTGCGGCCACTGCGAGCTCTGTAATTAAGTCGTCTGCTACCCGGAAATAATTGGCTGTATAATTGACTGGCGGACAGGGGTGTGTAAATAATTGCCTCATGGCTTTGCTCAAGGAGAAAGTAAATAATTCCGCAGCCCCATGAGCGAAAACAAAGAATCGTAGAAGCAATTAAAAGCCAATATTCGATCAATCGTTCGCGTTTCGTAGAAATAATTTTATTCTTTCACCGAACCTACATTAATCGACTGAATAAAAATTTTCTATCCCTCGAATTTAATAAAATTTAACTCGTTATCTCGTCACCGCTGGTGAAAATTGATCCAGTGTCGGCTAAACAAAGGTTCCAAGTGTAATCCATGAATTTCATGATACGAAAATAGCTCGGGGGAAGAATAGACAGACTACTGCATGTCGATGCACCGTGAGATAACGCGAAAATGAAAAACGACAGAGGGAACATAGGAGGGCTATTATGCCTGCCATGGAACGTACGTCTTGGTGAATTCTATTCGCAGCCTTTGCTCAGATAATATCGCGTACGCCAGTCTGTGCGTTAATCACGTAATGGTAGGTGGCACTTGAACCCGAGAGAAAGCGTCTACAATTTGCAGGTCGACGGTGTAATAATGGAGATAGTCCGTGGTAGAACGAGGTAGGAAGTTCAGTTGCTCTCCCTGCACGGTAGTACTTCCTTTCTCCTTCTTCTTCCTATATCTCTCTTCCACCCTGTGTCTACCCTACTTCTATTTATAATCCTTTCTCTTTAAAAGCGCACAAGTGCGAAACGGTCTCGCGTGACTCCAAATTAGCCTCGTTATCACGATATAATTAGTTTAGTAGCTGGGAACCGGTCCGAAATTCGATGTTACTCGATGTACTAATATCTCAACGACACTTTCGGCTATTTATCCTCTCCTCGATTCGGTGGGTAGACAAATGAATTTCATCTTTTAATACTTAACAAAGTACGAAAGAATTAAATTTCAAAATTGCCTATTTTGAAAAGAAAACGAGCAAACTTGGAGAGAAACTTTTTAAACCGTAGAAATTCAATTAGCAGCATTGAAAATCAACGAAATACTCCCTTTCCCTGATCTCCCTCTAAATTACACGAACAGTGGCTGCAGGAGAGGGTTGCACTCGAATCACCCTCGAGGCCGAAACGGGCAATGACAAGGCACAGCGTCGGCTGGAGTGAGGAAATTCAACGTTTCCTGGGAAATCCAGGAACAACTCGGTCGGGAATCGTTCGGTCAAAGGGTTAAGACCCGGTGGTGTCTCTCTCTCTCTCTCATGCAACGAACGCGTGATAATGATTATAGCGTAGCGGGGGTGGTCGCGTTAAACAGAGGCTGACTTGGAGGCAGTGGACCCGCCGGTGTAATCCTTTGATTACAGCGTGTACCGAGAGTCGGCTGAATCACGAGGAAGCGCGTAAGGTGATATTCCTGAATGGTACGGCCGGAAACCGAAACCGGGCCGCATAAAGGAGGATATACAACGAACGTGGCGAGCCGGTTGCCTTCGTACTCACGTTATACCGAACCAACGACGAGCTGATGCAGGATACACTGGAACGAACCAGCATAGCGCATCCGGTGTACTCTGGTAATGAAATACAGTAACATTATATCCGCGATATTCATCCGCGGCGCAGTGTGCGGTTCGCCGTTACACAAGCGTGTGTACGGATCGTCACACGGGGAAATACTTGTCCAAGGATATCGCATGGCGTCTGGATTAATCAGGGCTCAAGGGAAGCCTCGGTACGATGACGGCTCCGCGAGGGGAGGAAATTAAGACAGAGAGGAAAGGAGGATTTCGTGGTCGGTTCAGGACCACCCAGGCGGGACAATTTCTCCCAGGCCGTTTGAAAAATCTCCGAGCAATATCCGGGGTATTAAAAATTTTCCAAAAACCACAATTTAGTATAGTCGCTGAAATTCCAGTGACTCGTAATTGCACGCGACGATGGAATGAAAATTTCGAGCATCCATTTTTCGGTATTTCTTCGCGTTTTCTACGCCGCAGAGAACGGTTTAATAATTTTAAATTGAAAAAGTTGTTGCGCTCCCATTCTTTTTCCCCGTTATTGTTCGGCTGAGGGAACGAGTGTCTTTTTATTTCGTCGGGCTCAGCAGTGAAACCTAGTACCGCTTTCGAACAATATCCACTTGCACGCGAACGGCTAGCCATACGGAAGCGCCATAAAGCTAATGATCCCTAAGTGATCCGTACCACGACGACATGATGACTGTTGTGTTAGGGAGGATGGGATTACAAGCGAATAGAATGGAACGGGATGGAACATCCCATCATTATCCAATGATCTACGTCTCTTTAGCGACTTGCATGCCACACCTCTTTGCTGGTAACGATCCAAAAAGACGGTGCATCGTTAGAAATAAATCATTTACCCTTCGTTACCGATTGCCAGACCGTCGAATTTCATTTTTCTATAATAAGATAGACGATATCTTTCTAAAGACGTTTCTCTTCTTCTTCTCGTCGGACCAAGATAGTTGGAGATTAGAGTTGTTGCAATTTAACCGCAATATCCAATATCCGGTGTTCGCGTTTCATCGCACGGTTTAACGTTATCGCTGCGCCACTTATCTCCAGGGAATTTCAACGCATCCTTGTCGGCTACGAACGATCCGAAGACGAATCCTACGAGACCCGCCCTCTCATACGTTGCGTGGTGTTAACGTATCAGTATGTTTGCCGTCTAAACCATGGTGTACCGCAAGATCGTGCCGGCTATCCATCAACCTCTATATCCGGTGTATAGAGGATGGTCATCTGTGTATCTCGCTAAACAAGATTAACCCCGCTATAGATCATCGAGCGGATGATCGAGTGGCCTTTTCCTTCCCAAAAGAAACAATTAGCCCTGGCACAATGGTACAAGGTAGAATTATTCCAAAATCAAAAAGAAATATGTTGGCTTTTGAATAATCCTTTATCGCGATCTTAGGGGTGTCGCGTAATTACGCGAGGGTGAATTAAACACCGTTTTCACTGTAATTTAATGAAAGTGCTCTGGAGGCAGTTAGCACGTTTCGTCAGAGTATATTGTGTCAACAGCAATTTAAAGGAATTGAAGCGAGCCCCGTAGCCGTCAGCGTAAGGTAAAACGACTTTGTCGCAAAATTTCTGGCCATTCCGAAACTTCCCCGGCGTGGAAGTTTCGTTATCTGTCCTGTATTCTTAACTCGCGATAACAAAGTTCCGTTGAACGGGTTTATCCTTTCGCGAAAGGGGTCCTTTAACTTTTTCATCGCGTTAACGTTGAACGGATAGAGGATCGATAAAAATAACTCGTGCCGCGGCAAACAAATAAGAAGCGAAGCGTGTATTTAATCTCGTGCCGTGTTTGCGCGGAATTTCAGCGTCCGCATCATTTGCGCGAGTTTCCGTCGGAAACGAAATATTATTAATACCGCGTGTATACCGTAAACATAATAAATGATTACGGTGTATTTCGTTGGCCCGTTCGACGTCCGTATAAATTCAACCCCCGCGGTTCCTCTTTACCAGGCAAATCGACGAATTACATAAATTGAATTGTTATCGACCATCGACAAACATCATCACGCCCATCGTTGCATCCTTTCCAACGTAATACCGCATTTATGATGGGCGTTAATCTCGCGAGATCGTTCGATCGGAAAAAGCTGCTTTCAATCGCTATTATTTCATCCCCTTCTCTTCCTCGTCCGCTCGTATAAGAACATAATGATCCGTCCCCTTCGAGGTTACATTCAAACGCGATCTCTTCACGTAGATCGTAAAAAAAAAGAAGAGGGAAAAACGAAGGTAAAATTCTTCTTGTAAAGTACAATACAACGTGGTTCCAATCCACATCGCCCTTGTTGAATAAAAGATTGCTCATTACGTAACGAGATATTGATCATTTATTGGAAAATGCTTGATATCTGTGGAATATTCTGTATGTGGTGTTCTTCAGGAATTCAACGCATATTGTTCATTAACTGTTCTATTCGTAGATCAGTTCAGACGTCTTTGACGACGTCGAAAAGCAGGAATGTCAGGGAAATAGGTGGATGAAGCGGGCGAGAGGTTAAAAAGCGAACGTCACAAAACGCATCGTCGATCGGCAACATGTTGCAGAGTCACTGTACGCTCATAATTCATGATCCGAGACGAGTTTGACCGGCCAAAGTCATCCGTTCGCCGAGAGAGGAACCGCTCGACCCCCTGCGGATAATTTATGAGGCGCAAAGCTGGTCGAAGGTTCAATTTTTAAGCGTACCGCGCGGCTCGCTTTTCGGGTGATCATATACGCTTTCAGCGAGCACCGATCGAGATAGATTTTTCAGCTGACGCGAAACATTCGACGGGAAACTCGAATGAAGATAGCGGCCTCGTCTTGCGGCCATGAATCATCGGACGACTTTCTGGAAATCAGTTTTCAGATAACAGTTAAACAGGTATGTACGCTTCGAGGGTGAAAAGTTATTAAGTGAAATAGAAAATAATTTGGAGATGTACAAAATATTGCACTTTGTCTGTTATAATTATTATGACACGCGACAGGTGTAAAATTGCAGTGGTATCTTTCAGAAAAGCTTGTAAGAGACTCTAGAAATGAAATATATATTAGAGTAAAATGTTGAAAACAGAATTGTTTGAGAGATATCTCAAATCAAGTGCAGCGATGCACTTATCCAATGCACATGCATTTTTTTGAAAACATATTTTTGGAATTTTTTTTACGTAGATCGATTCTTTCTGACATTCTGTATAAGAAAGTATTAGGGTATAATGTTGAAAACAGAATAGTTTGAGAGATATTTCAAATCAAGTGTCACGATGCACTTACCCGATGCACATGCAGTTTTTTTATAAATCGATTTTTGCACTTTTCTTTGCGTGGATCGATTCTTTTGGACATTCTCTATCAGAAAGTATTAGGGTAAAATATTGAGAACAAAATAGTTTAGGAGATATCTCAAATCAAGTGCAGCAATGCACTTACCCGATTCACATGCATTTTTTTGAACACGAATTTTTGGAATTTTTTTACGTAGATCGATTCTTTCAGACATTCTGTATAAGAAAGTATTAGGGTAAAATGTTGAATACAGAATAGTTTGAGAAATATTTCAAATCAAGTGTCGCGATGCACTTACCCGATGCACATGCACTTTTTTAAAAACGAATTTTTCGACTATTTTTTTACATAGATCCATTCTTTTAGGCATTCTGTATAATAAAGTACATATATCACGCGACCCACTGGGATGGGAAGTTGGAAGGGGAACGATTTAATATATTGTGTCTTGCTGGCGCTCAAAATGGAAATTTATTCTCATTGTAACGTCGGCGCGTGGCGGGAAATATTGTTCATCGTTTCGTGGCATTATGTATCGTTAAAGGTGAACGTCTATTTTTCAGCGTCGACCGAATCAGTGCGCAGCGTGACAGAGACAAAGGAAGATGGATGGAAATGAAGTTCTTCTACTGAATTTACATCTCCAACGGATGACGTTATATCGTGTGGTCATTAAGACTGGTCACATACTTTCCCGCTCCATAAATATCAATAAAGACACGAACGTTTCTCTTTAAAAAATTTATATCGTTATAGGATTAGAAATCTTCTCGCCTGATCGTGACCAATCTACTATTAATATATTGATTACCACAGGAAAAAAAGACATTAAAATATCAATCTTCTTTTTCTTTTTTCAAATTTTTATTACACGCGCATCGACGTACAAATAAATATTAGAAGCACGTGTAAATTCGCATAAATCAATCTCTCTTGAATAAGTATATCGCTAACAACGGCTTGTCCTCGTAAATTATTGTGAAACGGCTTAAAAGGAGAGGGTTCTTCGTAAAAGGCGAGATCAGTCGGGATAATATCGTTGTTAGGAGATCGAAAAGTGATTTATGGATCGGTTCCATGTTGTTCTACGAAAACATCGAGCAACGGTTTCCCAAGAGCTGCCCTAAATGGAAATCCTGCCTTCGAAATGTCTGTTGAAACCAGCCAGAAATCAATTCCAAAGAATTTAACAAGAAACCTTAAAAGATTGAATACAAATAAGAAAAAGAAGGACTTGGTCGTTTGTCGAAGGGAATTAAAGTGCATCTTTGAAAATACTTTAGAGGGACCATTATTTTTACTCGTGCATTACTTGCAGCTATCGCTAATAGCGTTTACCGACTACGAGTATTTTTCGATCCTACTACGATGGAAGCTTATAAAACGACGTCCTTATATCTTTATTACCCCTGTCTAAGGAACCCCTGCTACGCCATGGCTCACGTTCGGCAGCTCGGGTGGATATTTCGGCAATCTTCTTTTCTTTTCTTCTTTCTCTTTTTTTTAACAGAGATCATGTATATTTATTTCAAAGAGTATAAATCCCTAGTGCCTCAACAAAATGCGTAAGTTTTCAGCAACTATTTAGAAACCTCAATAATATATAAATGTGGAAAAAAACCACACTAATGAAAATGAAACGAAATATTCTTTTCAGCAATGACTACTTTCCCCCTCAAGAAACATATAGGGACATATAGAATTTATATAGAAACTTGGGAAGCAGGGGAGCCAGGAAAGAGTCGTCTGCACGATCGAGTGGTTCGTTCATGGCCACTCTAATAGCTTTATTTATAGCTATTACGATAGACTTATAACGTCTCGCATAGCTTGCCACCCTCTCTCGGTTAATTGTGTTCGAGGTGAAATGCCAGGATAATAGCTGTTCAAACGCGACCTGCAATTGTAATATCAGGCACATCGTCCACTTTTTCTTCATTAAACTACCCCATTCTGCGTGGTTCGTAGTAAAAGCTTCGAACTCAGGGCGAAATAAAGTAGATTCTAATCCGAGATCCGTCAAACGAAGAATAGAAAATACAATAACGAGGAGGGGTTGAAGGTTTTCTAATTTCCAACGAACGGTGTACCATAACAAATGGTCCGGCACAGTCGGTAAAAAGTTCTCGTTAAAAGAATCGTAACGAGTTCCTGCAAAGAGGGGTGAGCCACCTTCCAGGTGAAACTCCATTACACTAGAACCACCCGTTCGCAATTGCTGGCTCGCAGCGTGGCCGGTTGGTGTCGATAAAAAGCGTGCTTCCACACCGGAAGGAAGATCGCTCCTGAACGCTTTCATCGGACAAAATCGTAGCCATTGTCGTGGACATTAACCCGATTTCAAAGGGCACCAGTAGCTGACTAGAGGGACAGGACAAAACTGGTCGATACCAACGTTGGTGATAAAAAGAATGGATTCTATGGATCTGGATATAGGTTGATTCTTTCAAAAATATTCCCTTTAGAATCTCCCTTGATTTTTTCAAAATTACAAGCAAATGTGGTGGTTTCTTCCCGTATATTTTCACAGCTTGCTTACAATTAATTTTTACCATTTATACCATTTATGCCAGAAAGTTAATATTTTAAAAAATTTCGCTTCCACCCCCTCGTATGAAGGAATTAAAGTTATCGAGTAGGAACATATTGAACGAATGTAATGCAGAAGCGGTTCGCGAACCTTTCACGAGAGACCACATCAAAAGGATCGTCTAGGAATACCGAAGCCTTTATCGTTATTGCAGGTCCAACAGCATGGGGTGTCTATGGCAGCGTACCGGAGGAGGATAGGATGATTGCAGGCTGAGCTTGCCGCGTGTTTCCTGGCCGTTCGTCATTTTTAGTGGTCGGACCTCGCTCGCTCGGGTATTAAATTATATTTCACGCGGTGATTAACGGTCTCCTAGGATGTATTATTAAACCGCGCGCAGGACCCGGTAGAACGACGTGGAATCCTTGCCGGACACGGTGACCCCGACCCCTTTTCCTCTTCATTGCCCTCTTTTTCTCGGATGTTCCTCTTAAACGATCGCCTTCTTGCCTGTGCTTTTCGTTCTTCTTGGAAAACCTTTATTGCTCTACACCGTGTTCGTGAAATTGAAAAAGGGAACGAGGGACTTTTAAAGTCGGAGAAGAGACCGGTAGCTTCTCGAGCATGGTTGCGTTTAATGCTTATGAAGGAGTTGAGAATGTTTGACTACCCTTTTCTTTTTCTCAGTCGTTTTCAAAGAACCCCGTGATCGTACGTCGTTTATTGATTTCAAGCGAAAACAAGCAAAGTCGCTTTGAGATAAATTAAATGGAATTTTCTTGTTAGTCGAGTACTGTACTTTGGTACAGTGGTTCCTTTGAATTATTCCGTGGAACGAAATCGTGCCGGAACGTTTATTCTCCAAGTTGTATACAAAATTATGAATTTACATGTCTCCGTGGAATTTAAGAGGTCTCTGAATAATTAGCAGCTCGTTTCGTGCCCACGTTCAAATAATACTCGTTAGAGGAACCGCGCGATATAAAGTGCTTGAATCTCCGCTTTAATCCCAGTGAAACTAAAACCATCAAACGTTCACACGTTAAACTGTCCTAAGTTCCCTGAAAATGTATTTTTAATTATCAGTTTTTGTACCCATTTAACGACACGTTCTCGCAAAGAGTTATCGCCACGACGACTATACAAGTTCGGTAATTTTACCTGGAAGCGTTCCATGGATGCCTGTCGTTGACAACTTACGTGGAATTGCACCCACAGGAAATGCGGCTGTACACACACGATCCCGGCGTCGACAATGTACACTTGTCCAAGTTATTGACAAGGGAAATTTTACGTCTCGCGACGTTTCCACCCGGTAAAATCGACGTTTTAAATGGAACTGAACCCTCTTGGAGTCCTGCCTCGTTTCCTTTTTTTATATCCTAGAAATCTTGTGAGAAGAAATTTCACGGTGTGAAATGCAAATAGTAATTACAGTCGAGATCCAAATACAAGGATTTACGGGATTTCGCAACAACGAAGATGAATACAAGTCGAGGGTCTGCTACGAAGAGTTATTCTATTTTAGGTTGTAGAAACGGACCGAGGCAAGTTTTGATCGTGCACCAGGCAATTATACGTGGAAACGTGTGCAAACGTATATTTGGTGCGAGCACGGCCACGCTAATTACATTGTTTCTCCCCAGACCACGTTGGATCCGACGAGTAATTTATAACTTAGGAAGAGGTCGTAAAGGGAATCGTTACTAATGACATCGTAAAACCGATACAGACGTTGTGTTTAACTTGCATTCCACTATCCACTTACATTTTATATATTAATATATATATTTGAAAAACGTGCGTCTATATTCTATTAATTAACACCTACATTCTTTGCATATACTAATTTTTTTTTTCTCGCGTCGATAGATATTTGATTCCAATATAAAATCGATGGAACATCGCGGTTTCGCGATAAAAAGTAGACACTGAAAAGGTTTCCACTGTTGCGGGCTAAGTTTCACCACAAAATTTTGCACTAAACCACCAAAACAGACGTGAGAATTGATTAATGGGTGAATTGCCAATGCGGTTTTATAACAACCTGCCGAATATACCTTTTCTTGATAAAATGAGTGCGAAAAAATGGAAAAAATTTAAATTTCCATTTTAGATTGAAGAATTAATGTTTTATTAAATTTTCCATTGCACTATTAATATTAAACAGCATTTATATTACTCAACATTACGCAAACATTAATTTTTAATTAAATTCCCATTCGTTTTTACTACGCATCTCGTACGCCTCAATGGTAGAGTTAATTTCATTCATCCTTTTTTAACAAGCCAATGAAAACGTATTATTCATTATGAATGAAGAGCACGTGACTTGATAGTTTTGGCGGGAAAGTAGTAACAGGTGTGAGTAACCTGATACGTATAACCTCAATCAAGTCTTCTAAAGGCACAAAATGAAAGAATATCTGTTGAAAAACCATCGAGAAGAATTAGAAGAAATTTTGGACAGCTTGGACATCAGCGGTTTCTATTCAATCTACATAAAGTGAGTAATGTGTACTCTGTAAATGAGTCATAAGAATGATTCATGATAACTGTTTTCCAGCTTTGTATCACTGTTTGAATATGATACAGATATGGCACAAAAGATTTTACAATATCCCAGATATTATCTACCACTTTGCGATGAATCAGTTGTGGAAGCTCAACAGGAGTTGGCAAAACCAGAACAAGTTGTTAAAAAGAAAGTAATGATGCGTGGTTTTACTTTTTCACATTTCAATAAATCCTTTTCTCTTCATTTTGGGAATATCATGAATAGGTACGCATCAGAGTTACTGCTGTACCACTGACAGTGGACCAGGGACAAATTGGGCAACTTGTTTCAACAAGTGGCATTGTAGTAAGAATGTCCCAGCCTTCAGTACTAAAGCTTGTCCAAAGATACAGCTGCAAGAAGTGCCAGCACATTAATCACATTAAAGTTGGTTGAAACATATAAATCTCCCTCTGTAATCCTATATGAAATAATAATTTACATGTCATGTATTTGTAGTATGAATGGGAGAGACAAACTTTTGGAGATATCTCAGAGTGTGAAGCATGCAATGCGACAAAATTAAAAGCCATCAATGAGTTTGATGTAGAAGATTCCTCAGATTGCCAAGAAATCAGAGTACAAGTATATTATTAATTTTCTTTGATCATTATTTCATGGTTGATTAACATTGTTAAGTTGGGAAATGAACTATTGATTAGGAAAAGGGTAAAACAGATACCAGGTACTTGGTAGAGGAACTGAAAATCACCCTGCTGGATGATTTAGTTGATAAATGCAGACCAGGAGATTATGTCGAAATCAGGTGAACAAGTAACTATTTTAAAACACCGAAATACAGTTTACTAATTGATATACTACATACATACCCATAGTGGTGTAATAGTGCGAATATGGGGACCCTTAGAACCTGGTGAACGTTTAGAAGCTACAACCATGATGATAGCAAACAGCGTAACAGTCCGGCGGAAGATATCCGACACATCCTCCAGCCAAGAGATGAAAGACATTTTCGAAAATTATTGGGAAAAGTACAACGACAACCCTTTGCTTGGTAGAGACAATATTCTTGCATCGATTTGCCCTCAGGTATCGTATTCACTAATGCCCAACTAATAACAATACTGACAAAAATTATTTAAACGTTTATTATTGAAAGCTCTATGGGATGTACACTCCAAAGTTAGCCCTAGCCGTTGTCCTAGCCGGGGGTGTGACTAAATACAACGACAACGGTAATTCTCTGTATCTCATCTTTATTATTTTCTTCATATAAAATACAATAATTAAATCGATCAAGGAACACGTGTACGGGGAGAGCCGCATCTTCTGTTAGTCGGTGATCCTGGAACTGGCAAGTCGAAACTGCTTCGCGCAGCAACTCGTTTGGCTGTGAGGTCTGTTTTTACAACCGGAGTTGGATCAACTGCAGCTGGACTAACAGCAACTGCTGTCAGAGTTAGTTGACGTTACTATGCAGTCCTTCGTCCATAATGATCAACGTTCGGATTCATTTTTATCGTCTAATTATACAGGACTCGGACGGCTGGCATTTAGAAGCTGGGGCACTGGTGTTAGCGGATGGCGGAATATGCTGCGTGGATGAGTTCACCACGATGAGTTCACACGACAGGACATCCGTGCACGAAGCCATGGAGCAACAAACGATATCAATCGCCAAAGCTGGATTAGTTAGCACGTTGAACTCGAGGTGTTCGGTGATTGCAGCCATCAATCCAGCCGGTGGTCAATTTGGTGCCGAGGACGAAGAGTGGGAAACGAGCTTAGGTGATCCTCTTCTGTCTCGTTTCGACTTGATATTGCTTCTGAAGGATAACAGGAATCCGGAATGGGACAAGCTAACGTCGGACCACATTTTGAAGGCTGCTTGCGAAGTTAACGAAAGCCTGGCTCAGATGTAATCAAAATGCGTACACAGTTGTTAATTCTTACGGTTACTTTATTAATTATTATTTCCAGAGACTCGAAGAATCACATCGAGCTTTTGAAGACTGAAGGTCTATGGAAGGAAGACAGTTTGAGGGAATATTTGGCCTATGTGCATTCCCTGCAACCAACACTGACAAAAGAGGCAGAAATGGTACTTAGGGCAACTTATCTTTATCACAGATCACATCCGGATAGAAGAGAAGAAAGGACTACTGTACGGCTCTTGGACAGTCTTATTAGGTAAAGGATGATGGAATTTTTAAGAGGAATATTTTTGATGTATCTCATTTTTAGGCTAGCCGAAGGACATGCTAGATTAATGTTTAGATCGAGGATTGAACTTATGGATGCCATATTCGTGGCAAAATTAGTTGGAACAGGAACATCGTCAGAGGTGGATCCCGGTTGTTCGTTTCCAACAGACCCGATTGCCACTTATCGATTCGAAGGTATATATATTTATTCATATTAACAGAGTAATCTAATCTAATCAGAGAAATTCACAGGTCAAAAATTACTGAGGACTCTCGGTTTAGAAAACTTGGAAACTTTGTTATAGATATTGGTATTTAAGAGGAGTCACCGTGGAAAGGAAATTTCTTATGAGTAAACTAAATATTTATTTGTCAATTTTTTTGTTTTGTTCACTGCTTACATAAGTACAAATGTACCAGCGTGTATTTATAAAATTTAAACATCTTTTTTTAAATATTTTTATACAAAACGAATTAGTCTATTGTTAACCGCTATATAATAAAGGTGGCGTATAGTCATTGCAATCAATTTAAACAGTGTTACATGTCTAAAAATATATTTAAAAGGGTATAATAATGTATGATCAAGACTCAACAAATAACAAGATACATTTAATTCTTTCTTTTTATCTCCCGAACATTTCATTTTTTCTACTCGATATAAATTTCCCACTTCATTCGGACATTTTCGGATACATCCAATAAAGTAACAGCAACGATATAACCCAATTATTTCTTTTTGTAGGCTACAAATAATTTATCGATAATTAATAAATAGTTAAACGTATGTAAAAGTTATTTGTTTTCAAAATATCCCCTATTTATCTATATAGATTAAACTTTACAAAGTGATATAATATTTTATGGTGCTAAATAACAAGTACTTAGTAAGGAAAGGCCATATATTACACGTTGCAAGGAATGTATAGGACAATATTGGGATAGATATAAAGATGTTTCATTTTCGTATAATTGGTAATTAAGTTAACGCTTATCAACACAACAAATGAAGATTAAACTCTACGAACTCGTGGATACAACTGTGTTATAAAATTATTTTGATTTTCAGCAAACCGAACACGCTTTTCCATCGTATAAATCGCGCATGATTACAACATCATGAATAAAAGTGCCACTCTAAAATAGAAAAGCTAGCAAATATATTTGATGTATAATAGAAGCAATAATATAAGAATTACTGATATGATTATGAGCTCACTCCTACTACATGATAAATTATTCCGTGCCTCTTTTTTCCTTTTTAGATTAAACGTATGAAGTATATGTTAAGTAGTACATGAACGCACACACTCGTACAAACAGTATGTTTTATTCCAATTTAAAATACTGTAGCGAAAAGAATATGTTAATTTATAAGCATCTGTTAAGAGTATTCGTGTACACTCTGCTAATTAATTATACGATTAATTTCAACAAAACATGCACGAAAAATAAAACATGATTCAAAAGATTATAATTTACATTATAATTTTCCAATGTAAGACGACATAATTTCGTTTCAATACAAACGCATCGAAACTATGATCTATCGGTTTACTGATAAGTAAAACATCAGAGTACCTGAAGAATAAATTCTGGAGGGTAGCAAAATTACGCTTAGTAGCGTGGTTGATTAGCAGCATTAGCCATTTGGGTGCGGACAGCGTTGGCGGCAACGTTACTCGCAGCAGTTTGCACGTGTTCATTGCGCAAAAATGTTGTTGCAAATTCCTGTTGTGCTTTCGAAACGCTCGCGTCTGACGAACGATAAATGCGATGGATCTGAAATGTAAATTTTCTTCAGCATCTTATTAATAAAATAAAGCCTCGTCGAACTTCCAATTCTACCTTCGTCAATAACAGAAGATCACCGCACGCAGCAAGAACAAAACCACAAGCGATGAACAGCAACAAAAGGCCAACAAAAATCCCCTTCGCGGACTTATCGAACATCATCATAGCTGTTATTATACCACTGTAATTATAAATAATAAAGAGTTTCAGTCGCGATTCTAAACGACAATCGAGCCGTTTTAAAGGTTAAAGAATTACCAAGTTCCTGAGCCA
Organism: Osmia bicornis bicornis; assembly: GCF_907164935.1. Taxonomy (NCBI): domain Eukaryota; kingdom Metazoa; phylum Arthropoda; class Insecta; order Hymenoptera; family Megachilidae; genus Osmia; species Osmia bicornis. Next base: position 4,675,233 of record NC_060229.1, read on the forward strand.
GGAATGCCTATAGCCTGAATTGCTGTTACGATTAATTGAAAGAAAAAGACAAAGAAAAACACCATGAAGTTGAAAGAGCTATCATTCCTGAAATAAACGAATTGTGTAAGATTATCCTAGAAGTCGGTAAGTTAGCATTGATTAAAATACGTACTTAAAAGCCTTGTAGGCTGGTCTATACCAGCACAAGAACGAAAATGGAGTAAAAAGTATAAGATATAATATTCCAAGACCAAATGTTGAAAACCTTTCATTACATAAGATTAGCACGAATCCACCGAAAACATTTAGAACCATAACACAGCCATGAACTGTAATTCAAAGGAAATATTTAGTAGCTTGATGACTGTTGTTCTATAAACACCTAATTGTGATGCATTAAACTTACACATCCAGAGATGATACAGTTGCCTGACCACCTTCTGAAAGTCTGTACTTATTTCCACATCTATATCTTGGTAGAAACAAGGTTGGAAGCAACACTTATCAGGTAAAGGTGGCCAGTTGTGTGGTTTTGCTTTAATACAAGAAATTTGAATTGATCAGTAACAGTAAATATTAGGTGAATATTTGATTTTTGTTATGTGGACTCACGATAATATGCTGAACTTCTCATATCCTCTTCTGCTCTTGCTTTCCATTCTGGCTCTGATCTTTGCTAAAATTTGGTAATCAAAATACAAAGATGATTTATTGTGTAACATTTGCAAACACATAATTGCATATACAATTACATCTGAAGTAGGAGACAATGTGCTTCCAAGTGCTGCATTCACTGTTTGTTGAGGAGTACGCGTGTAGTTAGTTGGTGGAGCTTCTTGATTTGAAGGCTGAAGAGTAGCTGGTTGTGTTGCTCCAACTCCTCCATAGATTGGAGGATTTGCAGCACCTCTGACCTGTGCAGTTCCTTGGGAACCTTGGTCTGCAAATGGATTATAATCTTCCAAGCCTCTGTTAGCTGGTGTTGAGGATACAGCTCTTCTTATTGCAGGATCCTATTTTTAGAAATATTCCCAATTGTCAACTGGTCTTCTTACATAGCAATTAGCCATGAAAAAGAAGGACTGAGTATGGTTATTCCCAATGAATGTATATTTATAGAGGATGTCTAAATATAGTATCAACAGCCATTTCAGAATTTTCTTTATTTGATCATATACATAAGGTTGTACGCAAGATGACAATTTCTGGTATACAAAATCATGATAATTTTAACATGAATAAAGATATGTACAAGTACAAAGATCAATATGAAAAAATGCACAATATTTACTTAATTGATATGCCAATTTACGTCAAGACATAAGATGAATATTCGCTAATGATCTTCAATGAAATCTTCTAATTCAATTGTATAGATTTATTTCCATTTGACAGCTTTACACGCAATATTGAACGAGGTGATACATGTTTGATTTTAGCCGCTGTTAAATTACTCACCGCAAACGGATCATTGATGCTTGGTTCCGCGAAGGGATTCTCGTCGAAACCAGACATTTTAATCGTCGTTCACCGAGCCACAAGCCGATATATCGTTGAAAATTAATAAGACCTTAACTCGCTCAAAATAATCTTATCTAAAAGTGTCTATACTTGATGATCCATTGCGCTGCGGTTACCTACGGTATCGCCGGTATTTTAGCATCACAACTAGTATTCTGTAAAATAGCTGCTGCCACGTCTATCGCTAATACAATAGGTGTGTTTCACAGGTCGTGACTAATCCTATTTACAAGTGAGAACAGATCCCATTTACAAGTGAGAACAATGAACAGATTAAGTTTGAGCTCCGCACGTTAGGTGGAGCAGTGATTGTAGTCACTGGGTGGAGGCAGTGATTACAGATCTAACAAGATTGGATATGCCTTTGTATTCGGGGGTTCCTGAGCATGAGTCTCGAGAAAGAACGCCATGTGCTATATCCTAGTATAAAAATGTGAAACACTTTGCAGTACACTGTGACTACAGATCCAACAAAACTAGGCATGCCATTGTTTTCAACTGATTTTAAATTTGTGCCTTGAGAACGAACGCCATCTGCTTTATTCTAGTATAAAAATGAGAAGTACTTTGCACTGCAACAGTCTAACGTACTTTGATGGTAAAGGTAGATTGATTCGATATCAAAAATTATACCCCATTACTCATTGTCAGTTAGTGTCTCAAGCTCAACCTTATCATATTACAGCAACAGGAGGAGCAGCAAGAAGAGGTTGGCTTTCCCACCAAACCCGGTAGGGCCGTCAGGGCCCCTGGCGTCGAGAGCGGCAGCTCCCATCTGGGTATGAATATGGCAGACGTGGAGGGCTCCGGATTAATATACATAAGGTCCCAGAGCACTCCTCTGCCGCCTGTCCCCAAGTGGAGGGTCTTATGCAAGATTTCAACAGAGGTAGATGACTGTGGCACCGTTATCAATCGTTCGACCTAGAGCGAAGTACAACAGCATCAGTCTTATAGCGACCGTCAAGGGGTGCAGATCTACCTGCTAAACATACAATATCTATATTTTATTTTCCGCATTCATTTAATTTGCTGTAACTATCTTCTTAGCTTATTGAATAAACCCATTAGAAGGATTAACGTGTTGATTTTATTACTCCCATGTGTACACTTTACATCCCTGATTCCCTTACATCTCTGAACCCCTCATATCTCTGCATTATTTACATCCCTGCATCGTTTACATCCTTGCTTTCTTTATATCCTTGCATCCTTTACACCTCTGTCACACTTACATATGTCCCTGCGTCCCTCACATCCCCGTATGCCTTACATCCCTCTATCCCTTACACCTTTCTATTCCTTACACCCTTTACATCTCCCTATCCTTTCTGTTCATCTTACAACTCTGCTTCCCTTATAGCCCTGCATCCTACAAATCACGCTATTTCCTACAATCTGCGGTGCCTTACATCCCTTTATCACTTAAATCTTTGATACAACGCTTTCGGCGTTCGTAACAGCGCCCTCTAGCGGCAAAAATGTGAACTAAATTTTCGATGTCCGTTCAGCGCCATCTGGTGGCGAAAAAAGGCACTAAAGCTTGCAAGAATTTTGGCCCTCTGGTGGCAAAAATGCGAACTAAATTTTCGATGTCCGTTCAGCGCCATCTGGCGGCGAAAAAAGGAACTAAAGCTTGCAAGAATTTTGGCCCTCTGGCGGCAAAAATGCGAACTAAATTTTCGATGTCCGTTCAGCGCCATCTGGCGGCGAAAAAAGGAACTAAAGCTTGCAAGAATTTTGGCCCTCTGGCGGCAAAAATGTGAACTAAATTTTCGATGTCCGTTCAGCGCCATCTGGTGGCGAAAAAAGGCACTAAAGCTTGCAAGAATTTTGGCCCTCTGGCGGCAAAAATGCGAACTAAATTTTCGATGTCCGTTCAGCGCCATCTGGCGGCGAAAAAAGGAACTAAAGCTTGCAAGAATTTTGGCCCTCTGGCGGCAAAAATGCGAACTAAATTTTCGAAGTCGGGTCAGCGCCCTCTGGCGGCGAAAAAAGGAACTAAATTTGAATTGAAAAAAAGACTTTACTTACCTGTACTTACCTGTACTTACCTTTACTCGAATCCGTGACCATAAATATATTTTTCATAATATATTTATTACAAGGGTTGCAGGGATATAAGAGATACAGGGATATAAGGGATGCCATGATGTAAGGAATGCAAGAACACAAGGAATGCAGAGATGTAAGAAGTGCTGGGATGTAAGGGATGCAGGGATAAAAAGGTTACGAGGATACAGTGATTTGGGAGTAGTCCCTGTGAGGTCCACGAAAAGAATGACAAAAATAAATAACTCCAAAGGGTCTTGGTCCATAAAGAGTAGGAATAGGATAAAGAATAACTGAGAAGGGTGGTCCCCGCGAGGCCCATAAAGAGACATAAAATAATAAATAATAAATGAGCTTGTTAATAAGCGGAAAAAATAAATAAACTAAATTAAATAAACTTCGAAGGTAAATTAGAAGTATATGTATGTTTGATAGGTTTTGATTTAAGTAGATTTTCATGTATATTATGTTTGTAATTTATTAATGATCAAACTCAGTTGCTTTTTTCAAATGATTTATTTGCCAAAGTGCATGAAGTGAATACAAGTTTGTCAAACAATTACAATAATTATTGTTCAGTTGTGTGCTGCTTTTGACTGATTTAAAAAAAGAATAGAATCAAAGGGAGTGAAAATTGTATCTTTTGAGATATGTGCGGTGCGGTAAAAGAGGGAGTGATAAAACAGATACGATTATCATACTGGCTGTGCTCTCTACTTGCAGACCTAATCTCATCTAGGGGTGTCTGGGACCCCATAAATCATGACCCTTCGAAAACAAAGGCATGTCTAATCTTGTTGGATCTGTAATCACTGCTGGAACTTAATTCAAACATAGATATTTTATACAAAAATTTGAAATATTTCATGAGTCCTAAATACCTTTTAATTCATTTTCAATTAAATACCTTGTTATTTTCTATTCAATGCCATTTAATCTTTCCTAACGACATTTTCTTCTATCCTTTACCATATTAAAGTTATAACTTGGTCCATTTGTATAGGATATCTTACCTTCCAGTGACTCTTCCTATACTTAATCTGAAAAATTTTAAGTTTAGCTTTTATAAGTTACTGATTTAATTATAAAAGAAACCCAACTGTTGAAGAAGGAACAACCCCTCGAGTTATACTACCTAATGATTCATAGAAAAGGTAAAGAGTACTTTAAGCTTAACAAGGTGTACAGTGGGGGTGGAATGAAACAAAAGCGATTTTATAGTCGGTAGAACCGACGCAGGCGCAATCAGGGTGATAAAAGGATAGATAAAGTAGCGTTATGTTACCAGAACTACCAGTCGCTATGCGCTTACCCCAGTACGTAAAGTGCTTTTTTGCATTAATTGTTACACTTTGTCGTGTTTTCTTGCGCAAAGAAAATCGCTGGAAAAGAATTCTCCTCGAATTGTCGGACGCGTTTCAGGCGGATAAAGAAGGACAAATTTAAGGAGAACTTATATTTTTACGGCGATGAGATGGATGGAAGGGGTGTGATTATTTTGAAACATGTAAGTGCGCGCTTCTATCGTTCTTAATATAAACAATATTGAAAGAATGATCAAGGTAAAAATTGAATGAAATTTCTTTTAAATAAGGAAACTGTATAAAAGGAACTTATTTTATGTGTATGATAGGAATTTTGAAAATTTACTTGTAGAATGGATGTGAGTTCACTGGTGCCGGCTGGTTTTCAAGCGGGGCAAGTGGATCTCTGCGAGGTCCAGGCTGGTTATAATAAATTCTCCGAGAATTTGAGGAAATTCACACCTCAGGCGATACAGTGCGCGATTTTCTGCGGTGGTTCTAGGTGCAAATATGAAAATCCAAGAGCCTGGCCGCCTGTGCACATGGCAATACAGAACATCTTTTCGCATTGGTAAGGCTGGCAATAAAAGATTATGAACCTCTTCTCAGTCCAGTTCATTGTTTGCAAATAAAAGGATACAATTTTCACTTGAATACATTTTGTTGGTAAATAAAATGAAATCGATCATTGTCATGTCACAAACAAAATAGGCTCTATGTCACGTGATCTAATACACATACATCGTAAAATATATAGATGAAAATAATATATAAGATGATGGCATTGATTTCCCCCAAATTGTTTGAAAGTTCCAACAATTTTAATCAGGGATATATTCTGTTAATTGTTCCTTTCATCATGGAATGGAGAAACTGTAAGGGTCGATAATTCCTGTAGGGTGACAGACGACGTCCTCGCGATGGCACGACCAAACACCGCACAGATAATAAAAAAGGACATAATTGCCCAGTTTCAAGGGTGGAGTATAAAAACTATAATAAACCTACAAACGCCGGGAGAGCATGCGAGCTGCGGTGGCCCCCTCGAAGAAAGTGGTTTCACTTACGACCCTAACATCTTCATGAAACATGACAGTAGGTATTCAAATATTAATTAAATACTTCTGAATATACAGTGAAGATATCAATATATACTTCAAAATTTAGATGCAATTAAGTTTCAATAGTAGAACTGATCAATTGAGTACTCCATGGAACTAAATATTATAAATAATTAAATTAATATATTGAAAATTGTGTCTCTTGCAAGTGGGGGTTGATTTACCTTTGAGTAGGGGGTGAAATTTGTTCGTACGAGTCAGCTGCAACTCGGTGAATTAAATCGAAGGGGTTCAAGTGGAACATGCAATGCAGCAAAATCGTGTATCCATGCAGAGAAAACAAAAGTATCGTTGGTTGAGTAGCAACCGCACTAAACTCGAAACTACTACCCTCAAGGTCTGAAAAAAAAAAAACGATTTCACGACTCTGTTACAGTTTACTATTACAATTTTGCATTGAAGGACTACGGGGATGCGACAATGAGCAAACTTTTGGATATGGTCAAGGTCGTGGCCTTTGCCGTGCAAGAAGGAAGAGTGGCGATTCACTGTCACGCTGGTAAATCGATCTCCTCCGATACTCATCGATCCAATTTCTTTTTTTTATCACCGTTACACTGATTTTAATTTTACAACCATCTGTCTTCGATTATCTGATCCGACGGTTGAATTGACGTTACATGACGTTACACGATTAAATCTGTAGATTTTACATATTGAAGTCAGCGAAGATGTTATCTGGATAGCGAATAGACACGTCGATGCGATTTCTCTTATCAAGATTCGTAAAACGACCGGTTTAATTTAAAAAGGTAGTTATCCGAGGCCCTTACTTTCTATACGGTCTCCCTTATCAGAAATTTGTAACCTTTAAACGTATCGATCTATGGCACGTGTGAAACTCGTTCGACCGAGTCCGCGATACTGTTTTGGTGCATTGCGTGCTGCAAAACCGCGACGACCAAACGCGGTGCATCTGAATTTTTGCATTCATTATGCACACCATCTCCCTTGAACTTTCGACTGAGCCTGACAAATGACACGTTTCGTACGGCATATACATTACTCGAAAATCATATCTAAGAATAATATCTGAGCAAAAGAAGGATAGGTCTTAAATAAATTGTAGGTAAAGCAAAAAGAAAGATGAAGCTGATTCTAAAAATTTAGGAAATTCGAGTTTTAACCCTTTCATTATGAATAGTTATATGTAATTATAAAAAGCAGCATAGTAATAAAAGTGTTCATTGTGTTTCTCGATCAATCCCATAATCGACAAGAAACTTAACACCCCCTTTCGCACGAGCCCATGACTAATTCCCTAATTGACGGGAAGCGTGCTTGCCAACCATAAACGTAGTCACTTCGGTACCTCGGCAAAATTTATGTGCACGAAAAATAGACTAAGAGAGATAAGGAATTAGGGCGTAACAGTTTCAAACTCTTCATAAATATTTTCACCTTTAAATAATCTATTCGAAAGACCAAAATTATTGCTCGATATAACCACGAGGTTCAGAAGCCTCAAAGTAAACCTATTTAGCTTGATTGAATCGATCGATCAGATGTTTGATAACAAAATACTACAAGTCATGCATGCTTAACAATCATGGAAATTATATTTTCTTTGTATACGAAGGGGTTGGTAGCCAACAACCATGCCAGATCGTACACTCACGTAATCATTACGTGTACGAAGCTATTCCATTTTCCGCTTTTAATACATACAGTAGATTCAGAAACTTGTCAGACGCGAACGATTTATTTCTCTGAGATCACGAAATAATTTGCCATGAAAAACGCACGGAACCTTGCGGATTCTTCCATCGAGGAATTCCTGGTCGTTTTGTCAAGCCATGATTTAATGGAATAGCCGAAATTCCACGCGTGCCTCGCATGTACGAACTGTAACTTAATTACTAGCTCTGGATACGTGTTAGAGAACCACGAAATATATACCATGGCAGTATCGAATCGGATACATCATAACTCTCGTTAACCCCGGAACTCGACCGGTCGCGATTACGAGTTCCGTTTCCGATTCATGGTTCCAGCACGAACGAGTAATTTATTTCTCGAATTAGATGCGATCGATACGCTTGTAACCATACCGAGATAAATATTTCAATTCTCCGCTTTATTTTGATAAAAGTAATATCGGCTAAACCTGTTCATGAAATAAATTCATTCATAAGTTGAAATTTTATTAACGATTCCAATTTGAAAATTATTAATTCTACCGTGTACATTAACAGAATCACGAATAATTATTTCAGGTCTAGGTAGAACCGGAGTCCTGATCGCGTGCTACCTCATTTATAGTCTTCGAGTAAGAGCAAACGATGCCATTAGGTTCGTTCGTATGAAACGACCCTGCGCGATACAAACCCGAGGGCAGATACTCTGTATCCAAGAATTCGAGCACTTTGTGCTTCCTCAGATGATAGTTTTCCCTTTGAGTAGCGCCATAGGTGATCGCAAACCTTGCAGCTTGCAATCTCACCTGAGAAAGCAACAGAATGTTCTACACGGATACGAGCAGCGTACCTTTAAACACATCCCGAAGGTTCGTTTATCCTTGACAGATTTTAAGCGATGTAAATTATTCATTTATTTCAACCATAGATCGTGTTCACGATCTGCGAGCGGATTCTCCAGTTGTGCGATTGCCAGGAGGACAATTCTCCCTGTGAGATTAAATACACGATTTCTAATATTTCTTTCACTCAGAAGTTCATATCTCACGTTTTGGAGAAATTCAGAGACGGCAAAGGAAATATTAAGCATTCTTATTCTTGGGCTGAATCACTTGCTGATTCTTACGACGGTTCCAGTAAGATACGTTCAATTGTTATTGAAGAAAATTTTGAAAAATTTTTACCTATTTTACAATCGTTCAGGTTCTGCTAAAGCGTGTGCAAGTAGTAGTCAAGCATCTTCGAGGGACACTTCGGACGATATTGGAAGATTAAGCGACGTATTCTGTACATCTCCTGATACTCCATCTTGTGATTCTACTTTTCCAGGTATACCAATTACGTATGTAATAAAATAATGAATAGATTTCATTTAATCAAGGAGCCTTTTATGCAGGTCTAGATGACAACTATGTGGACGACGTTCTTGGCGATGGAATTCATGGTCAGGACCTCGCAGATAATGATTGTTACAAAGAAATTCAGTCTCATATAGATCTCAAAGTTGCTGCACAAAATGCAGCCGTCGAAACTGTGAGCACCGATGTGGCGATCAGGGCGTTGATCAGAGATAACGCGACATTACATGACAAAACGAAGAAACGTTTACAGGATTATCAGGTTTAATATTATGAAACTTGTTTCTTTAAAAATTAAACAATAACCTTTGTGTTTATTTTTAGATGGATCTGAATCATCGTTCCACAGCTTGGCAGAGATTACAAATGGAAACTGACTTGGACATCCTGTCAGGATTACTTTTCGAGTGGTTGGAGACAGTGAAGCACCCTCTGCTCGACGTTGATAGTCTCAGCTACATTGTTGCGTGGGGTTCCAAGCCTCAACGATGTCTTGAAAAGCTTGCCACTTATAATAGATACTTGTTGGAGTATCTCCTACGATTCGTCAGTAGATTGAGACCAATGACTGCTGAAAGTCAAAGTCTGATAACGAAGAGGTTCATGGCTGCCCTTACGCAGCAGAGTATCTGGATCAGGAGCTCCTTTTACCCCGCTAGTAAATATAAAGAATACAAATTACAAGATGGAAATTTAATAGATCACTGGGAATTCTAAATAAGGGCATTCAAATGTGATAATTCATATAATTCATTTTTCATTTCCAAAAATTACACGCTATGATTTTAGAAAATTATTATTTTTGAATGCTCTAATAATTAAAATGTTCCAAAGATCCAAATTTATAACAGAAAATTCAAACACTTAATGTCTTTAATAATCCATACCATCGCGTGTCTGACAAAACTGTTAATTTCTCCTGTGAGCAATCTATTCATTTCCCCTCGTCAATGATTTGATACAAGCTCTATTACATTTAATCTTAGGTTACGTACGACTGATACTGGGGTTTGACAAATTATTTTTGTAACCAATAATCATCCTCCAGCGATGGCTATTAAATATTTGATGGAGGTATGGATATTGCCTGTGCAATTGACATACGTCTGCTCTAAGAAATATACGGCAAGGTTGATCGCCAGCAAATATCGATTCGTGTCGAATGTCCTATTTATGTTATCAATAATTACAAGACTTTATGTGTTACGATGAAACACGAGAGACCTCGATTGTATCTCTCGTTTCAAACATGAATTCTAATCGGTCAATCGTGTTTCAGGTAAAAATTTTCAGAAACTGCGACGAGGAACAGCGGCGAAGCTGAATGAATTTTTTATCAGACTAATGAACTTGATAGAAGAAGTGAACACACAGGAAATGGAGAAGCCCTCGTGGTCTTCGAAATGGGAATTGGTGTCTAATCAATTGCGACAAGTAGAGAAGCAAGAAATTCAGGAAGTTGTTTGAAGATAAATCAAGAGAACGAATTGTGAAATCGTAGAATCATAAGTTTTAATTAACTCTAGTCGTAACTAGCAATACATGGATGATATTTATTTTTACAACGTTCGAAATTGTAAGCTCTGAAAGATTGAGCATGTAAATCGCTCGAATAAAGAAGAATATTTTAGTAGTAATAAGTAAGGTGTTTCTTTCTTTCATTTTTAAGATCCTTTCATTTTTGTGTAGAGGAATATAAATGGTAAGTATTGTATATAATAAGTAGGATAATTATTAATTACATGTTTCGTGATTAGTCATAATTAATTGACATTTATATTAATTTTCTTATATTACAAATGAGAAAAAATCAAGCTGCATGTTGCAGGCATAATTATCACAGACTTCCTTATAATACCTTTGGTTGTTCTTCCCAAAAAGCAGCTTATTTGCAAAATTTTACCTAAATCAGAACATGACGGTTTTCCTAAGTTTCGCTATACTTTCAGTTGAAAAAGTAATTTTCTTCTAAATCTAATGAAAGTATCTGATCGACTGAAGCAAAGAAAATTGTTACTTTACCAACTGATGGTAACACAATATCAACAGATGATAAGTGCTGAAATAATTAAATTTTAAAATTATAAAAGAAGAATACAGTAAATTGTTAAGATTCTGAATTTTCAATTAAACAAAAACTACTATTTTCGAAAAGTTGAATGATTCAGCGATAGAAAATTGTTTGCAGTTGTTTTATTTTAAATATGACAAACAAGGAGTTCGGAAACAAACAGTTTAGACAGCTTTGGATCCTCTTATTCACGAATTGCTGTTTTTCTTTTTATTAAGTATGTATACTCTTCTCAAGACGATTCTATTAGATAAAGACTTAAACTCTAAATACTTAATTCGAGCTAGAAAATGCGACCTCCTTAAGTGTTCTATTTACAGTATGATATAAGGTTCTTTTTTTTTCTGTGATCCTAAAACACATATTAATCGTAGACACATTTAATTTACGTGTATAAACCTTGACATACCCTAAACAACATCATATTTAAGCATATACAAACGATGTCAGTCTTATACAAAGAAAGTACAGGTGAAAAATGATAATTTTCTCGTGTTACTTACAAATTACACTTCTACTTATAATTGATAAATTGCTATTGCCCGCTATCGTTCTTTTCTTTTTCTCTTGGCGAAGAAAAAAAAAGTTTGTCGATGGAAACAGTTCCAGAGAGATTGTTTTTCTTTCAGTAACACATTTAATTTCTTCGGTAAAATCGGTACATTTTTACAAGGCAACTTATCATACAATACTTAATCAAATAATCCAGAGACGATAAATGTTCCTAGGAATTCTTTTTCATTGATCTAATAAAGGAGCTCGGATCGCGTTTAAGAACTTCCTCGTTTTCTTTTTTTCTTTTCCCTTTCATGCGGCACAGAATAATACTGAAAAATTCATCGACGAATCCGACCCGTCGAGATCCGATCGAATCGATCGGAATAATTTCGAATTCGTGTTGTTCTCGTATAATGTGACACGTTTTAAAAAATAGATTTTTCCCCGTGTTCCAATGATCCGCGATCGATAATGCCTCGAAACCATTTATATTCGGTCATCGCGTTACATTTTTGGAGTGAACACGTGCCACCTGTGAAAACCATCATCGCGAAAGGATCATTTTATTAATTAGTAATAAGCTCGATATCCCGGAAGAAACTAAATTCATCATCAACTCTATAAAATTTCAATAATGAAACTCAACAAACGAATAAAAATCCATCGATTCAGCACTGTTCACTCGATACCTCCTAACTTGATATGATCGCGTTCCTTCGCCATACTTTATAACGAAACGAACATGAATACAAAAAAAAAAAAATGTAAAAGAGAGAGAGAGAAGGGGGGGAAGAGAGATAAAAGTATTATCTGGCCGAATAAAATGTGAATAAACGATGAACCAGAAGAGTACTCTAAAAATCCCGTCTTTCTTACGCTCGTACGAAAATCGAAACATTTATACAGACCTACGTTTCTTTTTTTTCTTTTTTAGAAATATACAACAAACATAACAGGGAACGTATAAACATGTACAATATAGAATATCCGCAGGGTAACAGCCGGCTACTATACAAAAAGAACAACGCTCGTGAAATGAAAAACGTCGTTAAAACGATCACTGTGTGCTAAAAGTGAATCGACTTGAAGAACATCGTGTTCACTCGAAATCGATCGTTTGCTCCCGTTCATTATCATTCGATCAATCGTCGTACATACACCCACACACACACATTATATATATATATACGATAAAACGAGAAAGTACAATCTTGATTCGAGCTGCCGTCAGAGAATGATCCACAGCGATATCCGACATTTGAAAAGTAAAAATTAAATGCAGACGGGATACGCGTAACGCATTGTGTGTCTGTCCTGTGTGTTGTATTGTATTTATATGTATATATATATATATAGATTTTTATATACCACATTATCGATAAACTTCCATTCATCCGCAATGTTTTCGCAAATCCCTAATGCCTCGACGAGTGTTCAACTATTTACAAAGGAGAGTTCTTTCCTATGTTATATCGAGTCCTTAATCCATTATACACAATACATGTATAGACTTAGATTAGTAATAGTAGCATTACGTGAAAGCGAGCCCAAAACGGCACCGGTCTTTGCGATCGTTTCTTTTATATCATTCTGAACACTTTACTTTATTTTTTCATAATTTCTTCTCTGGATTAGCCGATATAGATTGATCGATCGGTGACGCACGTGACGATGCACACACTCGCGGATTACGCGTGTCTCGCTTGATCCCTTTCTCTCTCGAAAGTTTTCTGATTTCGTTCGCGAACGAGCATCCTGATGGATCCGTGAATGAACGGAGAAATTTTGCTGGGTTGTTGATTTTGGAGGGAAATCGGCTTGGAATAATGCGAGACCGAAACTTAAACGTCCTAAGCTAACTAACGTTACACGCGCGGAATGGACAGAGTAACTAGTTAACACGTTCACTGCCATGGGGTTTGTCAGTGACCAGCACTATTGAATTTCATTTAAAGAAACAAATTTTAGGTAGTATTTAAATCGCATTACTTATGCAAGGTGGTAAATTAAAAATCGAACTATGATTGTTTTCACTGTGGCAGTCAACGTGTTAACCCTTTCGCTACGGTACACTTTAATTAAAAATCATTTGATCATCCGTGTCACTATATTAAAAATTAAGTCGAAATTTTATTTTGTAACGTGTCTCTCCAAGAGCGAAAGGGTTAAACAGGAATGAAAATAGAATGCTTACGACAATCGCGTGATTTGATCTCTGGAATCCGACGTGAATTTCGTTCTGTAAAATAAAAGAAAAATGAAGGCAAATATGACTCGGAAACTTCTCGTTGTGCTAATATTACTAAGTGAAGTCGAGCTAATATAGACACCCAATGATGAATAATTTCTTCTTACTAGAAAAATCGTTAAAACGTCAAGACGCGAGAAAACTTCTTTGGCGACGGTGTCTTTATTTTCACTTGGACCGATCGCGATAAGGATGATACACACGTTACACGTCGCCGACGCGACGGAAGTATTCTCGTGGTCGATTAATAATTACCCTGGCAATTAAGGGGAGAAGGCCCGATCCTAAAAAGCTATCTACACGAGCGGAGCACACGTCTCTAACGTCCTCGGTGAACGAATTCAATTTACAAAAATATTACAAACAAACCTCCGTGTGGCTGCAGCTCTCGAACGGAAATATATCACACGCGATCGTGTTCCGGTCGCTGTTCGAAAACGCGATACGAACAGCCACGATTCACAAATCCGTCGACGTTCGTCGAAATGAATACGATTTTATATTCGTGGTGACCTCTGACCGCGAGAGATCTCCAAAGGAAAGCTCTCCCATACCGACCTGAGCGCGCTTTCCACCTAAACTCGACGTGTTTCAGGGGTTCGAAGACCGACGAGTACGACCCCTTCGTATATTTCGGACGCGACGATTCTATCCAGTCGTATTATCATTTTTTTTTTTTTTATTTATTTATTTATTTATTTTCAATTCGGAACCGAGCTTGATTACACAGGACTAGGAGCGGAAAATTGGAGGGCGGTGGTTGTTTTAGAATTTGGAGGGAGAAACGGTGAACGGGAAATGGGTGATCGATATCTAATTTTCTTATAATTTCCGATACGTATACGTATTAATATATGTATATGTATATGCATACATGGTAATTGAATTTATTTATAAGTGCGTTCATGGCATCCACTTTTTGTGTTTCTTTATCCCGTTTCTAACTTCCTTCATCGTTTTCTCATATTTTTCTCCTGTAAATTCGTTCGAAATTTTGCACGAACGTGCTTTTCCATGTAGTTTTTGAATAATCGTCTGGATACCGGCGCGTGTACGTTCCTCCTCCAAGGGATCGTCGACGTTTATGATCGTCGATCGTTACGAAACTACTTACTTAGTTAATTTCTCCTAAACTATACAGTAATTAGCAAGAGAGCAACGGCCGGGCACGTCGGGATTGCGCTCGTGCCTCGTACGCGAACGCTTCCTTAACCTTAAGTGTCTGATATTAGAGAATGAGGCTCTTTTCGAAAGGAGCACCCACTTTCCTTTTACATCACGAGAGATTTTGATCCTCACGATATCCTAATTACCACGAACGATATACATTTAAGACTAAAAGGGTCAGTCGTTCCCTCGCGTACCCGTCGCCACCGTCGCCGCAGCTTCGTAATTTTATCTTAAATTTAATTCCCCAACCATTCCTATTCATCCTTCTATTATCCTCAGACGAGTGTCCTGCGTCCTATCCTAATCGCGATTCCCATCTATCATTCGACTTTGATCGTACGCAAAATAAATCAAATTTACACAATTATACTCGGACCAAAATCTGGTCATCGATAAACTAGGAATTTAATATCGAATAATTGAATTGGGAGAAAAAATTGAAAGAGCAAAGCTTCGAATAATCGCAATTATAGAACAATCAACCTATTAATTACCTTGTTCGAAATTGGTCCAGAAACGATGGTCGCGATTAGCATAGCACGCTGAACGCGCATTCACGCGAAAGAGGGGCGCGTACACGGGGGTGTATCCACGATGACGGAAGTAGAAACGAGCCACGAAGATCAGACCGAAAAATTCTCTTTTCCCTTCTCGTGGTTCAAAGGGTTTTAGCCGTTCGTCGAAACTTGACGAACTAACGCGGATGCGATTGCTTTCCCTTCTTCATTTACTCGCTAATGCAATGTACACGAAAGAGAAAGAGAGAAAGAGAGTGTGAGAGAGGGTGTTAGAGATATATGTATATGTATATACTTATGTATACATGTATAATAGAGATATAACCGCGGTTCCGAAACGAAATGGAAGAAGAACAGAAAATACATCGTTGTTCGCGATTGCTTGAGTAAGGATATGGATCGAAGGATCGCGACGACACGATCGAGAATCGACTTTTTTCATTCGTCGCGATCGATCAAGCACGGATCAAGTTCCGCGCTTCTGTTCGCTTCTATTCCTCTTGTCTTTACCTTTTGAAGCCGCTTCGAACGTTCTCACGGCTTCAGATATGATGAGTGGATGGGGGGTGAAGGGGATGTCTTACGAAGGATTACGTAGGGCTGGGTGGTTCTAGGGGCCTTCATCGTCATCTTCTTCGTCATTTCTTCACCTCTTTACGCTTCCTGGTCCTGGTTCTCCGTCGACTCGAGGAACAGGCAGCTTCACGTTCTTCTTACACGACCGGACTTAAAACGCGACAGCTCGAACCTAATCGTTTCTCGAGGTACGATACTACGCCTCGATCTGATCCTCCGGGGTCATTATGTCGGGCGCCATCGACAGGTCTTCAGCCATGTCCTCGTCCTGGCCGGAATCGTGTCCGTGACTTTCGGGATACTCCCTCTCGTCCACTTGATCTTCCTCGCCCTCTTGTTCCGCGGATGCGTCCAGTAGCTCCCGTTTTATTAATCTCGTCAGTTTACCACCCTCCGGACTTTGGCCCTCCTGTTTTATGTGCACGGCTGGTTCATCCAACGGCGACCTGTGGATTTTCACGTGTAATGGTCAGAAAAAGAAAATAAGAACATCGCATCTCTGTTTCGGGATTATGGAATTGGCAGCTGTTATTTGGACTGTTTTCAAGAGATGAATATCTTTTTTTTTCGTTCGCATAGCTGTGACTCACATTAAATCGTTGTGGGCTAACACGTGTTCCTTGTCGGGGCTCGTTGTCGTCGACGTGCACATGGAGTTGCTGAGAAATCCCATATTCGAGTCACCGAGCGCCGGCTGGAAATACTCAAATTGCATTAGATCATTAGTCGTCTATATTCGTTACCAATCCCTATCGTTAAGAAATTACAAAAGACACGTTAATGGTCATTGATTTAAAAAGACTTTCTAAGAACCTAGAAAGAGAATATTCATCATCTTGGATAAATTGTTCAACCTTTTTTAGTTGAATATTTTTCTTTGCACAAAAAAGAAAAATATATCTGGTTTAAATAGTTACCTGGAGGTTGGCGTTTAACGCATCACCGTACATGGTTGGACTGTGGGTCAAGGTTGGACTCTTCGACGGGACACCCCTACATATCGAGAGAAAAGATTTCATTAGTGATCATCGATGTTTGGCTAACGATAGTTTCCTGAAATTAAACGCGTGTGATAAGCTTTACGTTTTTTAAATTATCTTTTAGTTTGTGTCGATGTATACGGGTGGAATAAATTTTTGAGAATTAATGATTTCGGGTTGGGTTTGGGTGAGAGAGGAGGTGGGTAAAGATAGAGCTTATGTGTACAGTGTGTGCAGGTGTGATCGAGTTTTAATATGTAAAGGTATAATAGATAGAGAAAGAGAAATAGAGAGAAAGATAGAGATAGTGATGAAGTAGACAGATAGATAGATACAAAGAGATAGAAATATAATATGAAAAAATGTATACACGTATATAAGATTGAAAAAGTGATAAAAAAGATGAGAAAAAAAAAGAGTTCGAAAACTCTTACCTATTTACCAGTTCACGTTCCTCACTCGTCCAACTGATCGGCTCGGTTCAGATTGAGCGAGGTTAAGTTAAAAAAGTGTGTATATGTATGTAAATATAGAAAAAATTTGAAAAAAGCGCTCTCGTTTCGTGAATCATTTTCTCAGAATGTGAAAAAATACAATTTTTTTCCAATATTCATTTTTCGAAACGACGTCATTGCTTATAAACGGCTCTGAGGCTTACCTGTGCTTACCCCTTTTACGTTTTCCTCCGAAATTATTTACAAGGTTTATCGGTAGTGAATGCCGAGCGTAAGGTGTGCCCCTTTCAAAAGACAAGTGTCGAGAGAAAAGAGCACGTTTCTTCTCTTGCAAACAACGAAGCACAAGGGACGCGTCCGAACGATGTCTCGAAAAAAAAAAAAGGAGAATATCGCTTTTGTTTTTTGGAATCGAAACGGACGGGGAGACGTCGCGTACGGATTCTTTGCAAGAGACGATTGCTTGCATGCGAAGAGAAAAATTTAAGAGAAAAAAAGATGGATGCCTAGAGGCCGTTTATCAAGTGACTCAGAGCGCTGGGTAAAAAGAGAAATATAGAGAGAAGAGAGAGAAAGATAGAGGGACAGAAGAAGAGAGACAGAGAGAGATATATATATAGAGAGTGTAAGAGAGTATAAAAAGTAGTAATAGAAAAATTGTTAAAAAACTTTTAAAAAAGATGATTAATCATAAAAGGTACAGAAAATTACCGGAAGTTGCAAAGTTAGTACGTAAACGGTGAGGTACCTTGAGTTAGAAGAGAGTGGTCGTAGCGATGAATGGAGAATTCCGTATCATCCGAGATTTTTGCAGTTTTGTGACGCTTAATTTACACAATTTACACATGCGCGAGTAGCCCTGACACGCAATATCAGTCACACGGAAAACCATTCTCACGTTGAAAAAGCGTACTAAAGGCGAACAGAAGAGAGAGAGAGAGAAAACGATGAACGCCGTAAAAATTGAGCGAAGAACGGAAAAAAGGAAAAATAACAGACCGCATACTTCGATACGTCTTCTCTCGATTTAACACACTAAAGAAGAACGAAGAAAAATAAAAATAAAGGAGAAAAAGAAAACGGAAAAGTTTTACTAGGACTGTCAAGAAAATCCGAATATTCAGATATTAAATATTTGGATTTCAATTTTGAATAGTTGATCTATTCGAATATTTCTAATACTCGACACGTTAGAATTTCTAATTTTTAAAAAAAGCATTCAACTATTCAAAGTTTCACAGTCTTGAGCATCACTTTCCTTCTACGAACTAGCATCAACTTATTTGCGCTTTCTAATTACTAATCTTAAGCTACACAGCTTGCCGCTTGTAACACCGAAACGAAAAATAAAAAAGATGAAAGGAACCCAAAAAAGAAAGAGATAACACGACAAACGCTTCGCTCGCGTGTCGCAAAATCAAGAGAAAAATTACGTTTCTCTTTGAAAGTCAACTGGTAGAACGGAACAGAGTTCGAAAAGAAATGAAAAGAAGGCCAACGAAACGTTTGTCCTCGCAAACACTTCCACATTCTTCCAAGACACTGCAAACGCCACTACGTAAGCACCATACAGTTATAAGCACAGTGTTTTTCAGTGGTAGGGATAAGTCTTACGGGGGACAGTTTTCATATTTCGTTATTATTATTATTTTTTTTTTTTTTTTCGTTGGTTGTTTCGTTTTTAATTCTTAGGGAACGAATATTATAGGATCCTTGATTATCCATGCGAGCAACCACTAAACACATCAGAGATCCTGCAGCACGGACCAATCGTCCTGTGGCTGGGCTCCTGCAGGATCGTCCAGGATTTAAGCTCTCTCGGGTGTGCTAGAGCCTCGGGCTACGGTACTAGTGAGACGTATACATGGGGATGTACTATGGGGGCTGTTTTGGACGTTACAAACAGAGGCGTGCAAGATTAACATTACACCGTTTAACTGCTGTATTAACCTGTTAATAATTAATTAACTCGTCGTTCGACTAAAAATCATATAAAGTTTTAACGATGTATTTACTGAAACCTTGATTACTAGGGAGGACGCCAAGGGTTGGTGCCTCAAATGTATTGCATTAGAATAATTAATAAAAAGAATAAATTAAAACAAATTTTTTAAATTAAATCCTAAAGGGTTGCAATTATTCTTATTACACATGTCTCGATTAACAGGTTAATAAGTTAAAGATTTATTGCGCGCCCCTGAGGACCAGGAAGAAGTTTGACGGATGCTACTTTGTTCTTGTTCGCAGGGAGACGGAATCTAAGGGTGTTCGAGGCAGGCACAATGCGGAATTCGTTTCCGGGGTTGGATAAACTGCTAAGAGCCACTCCCTGCTGCCTTGGAAGTCATTTCCCAACGAGTTACCACTCGACTACACCTTCTAACGTCTAATAAATATCTGATAAGTACAATAGGTAATTTTGTGTCAGACAGAAATGAACGAGAACATACATAGAGGAAAATGTACCATCGATAATGATAAAATAAGAACTGTTTCTGATCTGTGTAGATGAATAACAATAGAAAATAAAAGAAAATATGTATTCACACTATGATTTTGTTAATTTCTTTTTCTTTTCTTTTTTTTTTTGATTGAACGACAAAGGCAGCAGGTACGAGAGGGCGGTTTAGTGGTTCACTTTTGTAGACAACGACCAAGCAAAAATGTCCCGGTCGCCGTGTTACAAGAGATACCGCGGTAAGGTTTCAGAAACGTCGCGCCAGCCAGCCAGCAGAATTCTAAAAAGTGGTAGTGCTTACTGTGCGGAGAGGTGGGGTGGAGTGGGTGATGGGGTTGGGTCATATTTCCTGGGGCGGCCGCGGGACAGATGCCGCCGCTTTACGAACTCGGCGTCGTCCACCATCCAGAATGACCCGAAGTCGTCCTCATAGCGCACAAAACACTTGTGCAATGATAGATTGGTGCGGATCGCGTTCTGTATACACAGACAAGACCACCAAGAAATAGAGAAAAAGAGAGTAAAACAGATAAAGGTTGTTTTCTGCTTGTTGTTGTCGTTGATTGCTGTTGGTAGTAGAATTCTTTCTTTCGATTTTCTTTTGTCTTTTCAGGTTTCGTTTGCTTTTCCATTTTTTTTTTTTTTTAATTTTCTATACAGCAATTCACACTTTCGTTTGTTTAGCTTTCTGCCAGAGCACTGAACCAGCATTGTTCTCCGTTCAGCTTTTATTATTATTTTTTTTTTCTGTCTTAAAGCGTCTAACAAACGTTGCCTTTTCTCGAGCGCCACCACTCGCTGCGAATGGTGGTGCTCGAGTAGAGAATCATGCACTGTGATGAATGCTGACTTATGTTCACCGGAAATCGTGACGAGACGCGCGCTGCTGTCAACAGACCCATCCCCGTTATTTTTACAAACAGTCTCGTCCATCGTCAATCTCCCTAAGTTTCAGGAGTAATCCTGACGTTTCCAGAGAATTGTAACAAAGACAGCACAGACTCGCAAAGAAAAGGGTACAGAGAGAGAAAATAAAAAAGTCATAGACAAACGTAAAAGTATAGTATATATGTACGTAGTAAGGCGGTTCCTCTCACTACCTGACCAAGTGCAATTCAGCGTTTCTCACTTAGCACTGGCTGTATCCCGCATCCGGCTTCCGGGTATTCGAGACTAGACTCGGGCCCTGCCAAGTGATTCTCGATTGGTTAGTCGCTGCAAAGCTCACATGCTTGTTAAAAAAGAATAAAAGCACACATCACGGTATCCTACGGTATTTCCGTCCACAACCCAGCGATTTCGACTCTCCCTCTCAATCATACTTCGTCTGTTTAACTCGTCATCGTCGAATCTCAGCATTTTCTCGACACCCATTCGCGCCACGTTCGTACATCAAACTTTGACGGCTACCATCGCACGCAATTAACGGGCAAGTAAGAAAAATCACACTCACGCGGGATATGTCACAAACACCGAGCCAGCTTCCCGGGTACAATTCGAAAAAAGAAAGCAAAAACAATAGAATTCAACCCTTCGAATAATCAAAGGGTTTCATTGCCCAGAAGAATCGTTAATTTTGAAATAATTTCAATGAATCATAGCTCGGGAAGCTTGGTATTAGCAAACGAACGTGAGTACAAACAAAGCGAGTTTACTATACAGATTAATATTGCGGACAGAGAGGTATATGAAAATCACAAATAAAAAGAATAGGAATAGTCTGTACACACACGCGCACAAATCTACACGTACGAATGAGCAAACATACACAGAGGGTCTAGATACGTATAAAAAAAAAAATAAAATAAAATAATGGTAAAGGGCACGATGATATAGGGCACCGAGAAACACATCGTACAGAAAGATGGATAATGCACAAGAAGAGCGTGCGTGTATGTGCGTATTGCATACATACATGAGGCTTGCATACACACACGCGTTACGCGCGCATACACATGTTAAACCTTAATCAGATATGTATATATATAAACATCTATGAAAAAAATACGTGAACAATGTATATATACATATACAGAAGAAGCTATATATAAAATGTATACGTATAAAAATTTATAAGAAATATTAAACACTATTAAATATATACATATAAATATGAATAATATAATGTATATATATAAAAAGACGTATATTAATATATATATATAAAAGATAAAAAAGATTGTAAAAAATTTGCCAGTATAAATATGAAAGGGAATAGGGGTTAAAGGGGTACGAGTATGTAATTATAGAGTAAAAGCGATTAAGTGAAAGTATGTATATAAACACATATATATATATATAAATATGTAAAAGACACATAGATAGAAAGAGAAGAAATATATAGAAAAATGTAATAAATAAACACAAGTAGGAATCTAGGTGAAGGGTTAAAGAAGTGAAGAAGGGAAGAAGCGACCGAGGCCGATTTTTAATTGTCGGATTTTGGTCTGACATTGGTCCGGGAGAATGATGATATAATAAATATCGAGAAAAAAGCAGAGAAAAAGATAGAATATATATAAATTTATATATATATATAATCTATATATAAATAGAAATAGTGAAATGTAGAATCTATAATAGACGGGATTAAAGAGTAAAAAAACGCGGCTGTAAAATTGTTATTTTGTCGGTGGGACGGGGGCAACGTACCCGGTCGTGCTGCAAGCGCGTTGAGGACGTCTCTTGTAAAACTCCACTTCGTCCACCGTCCATACGGCGCCTTTCACGTTTTCGACTCGCATGAAACATTTGTGGAGAGACAGGTTGTGTCGCACTGCGTTCTATACAAAATAATACACAGACTAAATAAGCAACGCAAAAAACGAACGAAGCCAACTCAATCGCGAGGCCGGCTGTCGATCGGGGACACGATTCGATGGAGTGTTTTACAGGCTCCTCGTCATCTTCCGACGCCGGATGACGATGACAACGGTGATGAAGAAGGCGGCGACGACGACGACGACGACGAAGACGATGATAAGAAATTGATGATGAGACGAAGGTGGATGATATTCTGTCTGATTTGGAGAATCGTCGAGGGTGAAGCAGGTTTCGAGCTTTCATATCTTCTTCATTATTTTTATTTAGAAAATTATGAAGACTTTAATTAGAGAACTGCTGCCTTAATAATTTAACTAATTGCCTAACTAATTTATTTTACGAATGCGTGTCATCGTTGCAATTTGCATTCCTACAACATGCACTTTGCATTGAAATCTCTGTCAACGAAAGGCAGCGGCTCTGCTTGACGATTCGCTCGAAACGGAAGAAGAAAACTCGAAACACACTGACGAAGAGTGAATTAATAGTAGTAGTAGATGGTGTGAGAGCAGCAAAAGGATACCCGGCGATGGTCGCGTAAAAATGACAAGGCCGCAAGAGGACAATAACGAACCAAAACGATTAATTCGAAAGAATACACGGTATGTGGCATTCCTTTAATCGTTAATGCACAGCTAGTCATCTAAATCTAGGGGCAACGACAACAATTATACATGCCGCAGGGCCGTACAAAATTCCAAAAGAACAGGAACAAAATCAAAATCAAAATTTAAAAAAAAAAAAGAAAAAAATAGAAAAAAAGAAAGATTCAGGAAGATTGTATTATACGCGGAGTTGTTTCGTGGATCACGATCTCCATCCAAGTGGTAAACCTCGTCCTCTCCCCTGGTGTCTGGCTGCTTTTCCCTTGAATCATCCTTGTTTGTTGAACCTGTGTTGTTGCTTGAAAATCTTTCAGATACACATAAACCATGCGAGGCGAAGCGTCATGGCAAACGTCGATTACTTTCACGCTTTACTCGCACACACACACGCAGAGAAAACACACGCGTCGCACTCTTGCCAACAAGCGGATCTTTTAAATCGCATCACGACTCGAATCACGTAAAAAGAAAAATGATAGAAACGAAAAATTTATTCGAATATCGAACAAACATTGGCTAAGAAACACGAGTCGTAATGCGACACAATATTTCACATGTTACCAAGTTTCATCCCCCCCCGCCCCGTTTCCCCGTTTCTTTATACGGGGAAGCAACACAATTATCATTTACCAGCTCGTCTGCTCGGCGCATCACTTTAGCCTGTTAATTCAAATTAATACGTAAGATTATCCGAGATTCTTGAAAGCTCATCCTTTCTAGTTAAAACGCATTCAGCTTAATCTGCTCGTAAATGCAAATTGCACGACCAAGTCATCTCGTCTTTGTGACTTGCAATCAAACGTTGCATAACTCGAAACCGCGCTCTGAGTTCATCCAATTTAGAGGCGAGAAATTATTTTCGACTTCCTAGATGATGCACGATCACGATGACGAATTTTACTAATACTGAAAACTACCCAAGTGTTACACTCACTTATTAATGAAACTTTGCCAGCTTGTAGAGCTCGTCGAGCTGAACACGCCTATACCCTGTTTTGTGGGCAGATGGCTAATTGTTTAAAAGATATTAATAATTGAAGTTAATTACTACTTACATTGAGAAGTATGACAGACTCACACATACAAACGGTTAACTGTATGGTAAAACGCTTGACTCGCAATCTAAAGGTCCACGGTTCAAATCCATGGTTTCCAAGTTTTTGTTTTAAATTATAATTTGTCTCTTTTTGAATAACTATTACAGCTGTGCTATAATCATTGCATTTATTAATAATTAATTACATACACTGCAATTTTTATAGAATTTAAGTTATTCAAAATAGAATATAGAATTTTAGTTTAGAATTATATAGAATTTTAATTATTCAAAAAGAGATAAATTATCATTAAAAAAAACAAAAAAAATGTTGGGAACCAAGGATTTGAACCGTGGATCTCTAGATTGCGAGTTGTATGTGTGAGTTTGTCATACTTCAGAATGTAAGGAGTAACTAACTGTAATTGTTAATATCTTTTAAACAATTAGCTGTCTGCCCCCAGAAGGGGGTATAGACGTGTTCAGCTCGACGAGCTCTACAAGCTGGCAAAGTTTCATTAATAAGTGAGTGTACGTGATTCCAGAAAAATTTCAATTTTCAATGGAGGATTGAAAAAAATAAATGAATAAAGACGCGTTTGAAAACGAACAAAGTACAAGCTAGAACACTGTTGTTCTATTTTCATCACCTCTAACGTTTTGTATCTTTACTGAAAGTGAAGTGATATACCTTCCACGTTGCTGCGTTGCGCCGGAAGTAGCAGAATGTGTTCTGGAACCAATTGTAGATCTCGTTCAGCGTCAGCTGCTTCTCCGGCGACTCGATGATGGACTGTGAAACAGAAACAAGAAAAAAACGAAAGAACGAATGTTATCAAAATAAATCCTAGCCCGATCACTATCCACGAGAAACGGTGCAAAATTACCCTCACCCATTTTCCTAGGATTAGTTCCGTCGAGATTAAATATCGATTAAATGTGACGCTCTTATCGGACAATTCATTTTAAATTCAATTATTCGGAACGCTAGATGTCTACGTATCGAATGGATCACTCACCTGTCGGATTAAGGATGCATATGTGAACGGCGGCCTGACGTCGGCGTTCTTGTAAAATTCCCTATTTCGTTGAATTTCTGAAATACCAAGAAGCCACGTTTTGTTTCTTTCCCAAAGTAACAGCTCGCGATAGGGGGATACTTTTATATTCGTTGCGACACCATCTCTTCGCGTGTTTCAAATTGTCTGCGGGGATTTGTACAACAAACAAGCAATGAAGCCCCATTTAATTAGAGATGGTTCGATTCGCGGAAGAAAAAGTTAAAGAAAAACTGTTATAAAAATAATTTACGAATTCATAATAAACGAACGTCTCGCGTTAATAGGTATAATAATTGATAGAAAAATGATGTCTTTGAGGATCGCATGCTTATGAAACAAATTACCAAGAACATTCTTAAAACTAGATGAAAGAATAAGCGAAAAGCGATCTGGAGGGGATCGGATGGGGAAAGAAAGAAGCTGGTACTCGGTTTCAGCTTGTTCATCCCTTGTCATAATGATCGTACGGATGACGGAAGTATCTGAAACGCTGTTTTACGGGGTTGGAGAACGTAGACAGGGTGAAAGAGGTATTCCAGCATGCAAGAGTGCACCCTTTAAGAAAATCCTTAAAGCCACCAAAGGAGCGTGGAAAGAAGGTTGACAGTACCTTGTTGGACGTCAAGGCCAGCACGCTCCAGCATGTAGGGCAGCCCTACACGGTGGGGAGGGCGGGCAGCACAAGAAATAAGGAAACAACAGAAGTATTGGTAAGAAAGAGGTTCGAACTGGTGTAATATATAATTTTTCTTTTCTTTTTTTTTTTTTTTTCTTAAAACAAATTCATTTTTCTTTCTTTCGTTCGTCTCTTTTCTTTACTACTGTCTATTACTTTATACCTTTCTTCACACCTGTTTAACCGTCCTACGTCGCCAACAAGGTGTCGAACACTGTAGCTCACGTGACATTGTTGCTACCGTGAATAAATCTGTGCGTGTGGTAGAGTTTACGATAGGAAAAAAAAAGGCACGAGATCAAGAGAGGACCGTAAAGAGCATTTGCTACAGGATTTTCTTTTAGCCGGGCCTTAATCGACGAGAACGAACCGCGAAATGCTCTTCTGAAATAATCTCAGCATAAATTCACTATATTCCGTGAAATTATGTCTACGTAAATTAAAGAGAATTTTCAAGATAAACGTTTCGAGCAGAATAGCATTTCACGGATCGCGCGTCCACCCGACTGTAATTTTGATTAATCGTTACCTTCGTTAATATCTATTCCAGATCTATCGACGGCTACTCTGCGCCTTACAGTGCCCTCGTCATACAGTCCTACGAATAGTATTCAATTTCTAAATTCACATGTCTTTCGTTTCACCTTCCTCGAGACGACACAACATTAATCCAATTCATTTTTACCGAACCATTCTTACCCGTTATCTCATTCTAATCGTATAGAAGGGTTGGAAAAATAGTCACCGAATGCAGCATTTCATTAAATATATAAACAAATTTTAACACGTTCGCTATCATCGTCGAAACGTCAACAATTTGATGCTTCCTCAAATGAATCCTTCGTTGACTAACGACAGCGAACGAATTAAATCATTTTTCTAATATTTCCCCTGATGCAGGTAAAACGGAAGAACCATCAACAATGTCAAAGACGAAAGCCTTTAAACCCGAACAGATTATTCTGAATATTCCTGATTGATCTTTCACACGTTATCAGATTATTTCGATGGTTAAAAGGAAAAGGGAAACCTTACCTCCTGCCAGTGATAACGCGGATTTGTCGCTGATACGTCGCCTGATGGGCCCCGGCATGCTGGGCATGGTCGGCATCGTGGGCATGCTGCCCGGCATGGTCGGAAGCGGAGGCATTCCAGACATGTTCGACATGTTAGGAATGGGTGGCATGGGTGCTCCACTGGATGGTTGTAGCTGACCGCCTGCTGGCGACCTCACAGCCGAGACCAGGGCGGATATCGAGACGGGAGACACTTGGGAGACGCCGAAGTTTGGCGGTGGTTGGCTCATCAGGGCGGTGGAGAGATTTAACTTTGGTATACTAGAGCCCGTCTGAAAGAAGCGACGCGATGTTTGGGCGAAACGCCTTTGGGCATTACATACACGGTACCGAGACCGTCGACCTTCTTTTTCTTGTGCAAACTTTGCAGACCAGTTTACGAAATTCCTCATGTCTTTTTTTTCTTTTTCGAACGTGTGCGGTCGGCTGTTTAGGATTGTTTGCACGTTTCGCGAATACCGTTTGAGGTTCGAATGAATTCTATCAAGTCGTTGCATATCAATTGGCTGGTTTCGAAATGTAAAAAAAGATCAACAGGATTCGATGACACAAGAATATAGTAAATTTTTAATTAACGAGCAAACGACGAAGGAACATCCGACGCGTATATTTCATTGAAACGTTCCCGATTATCAGAGCTGATCCGAGCTTCGCGAGAGGACTCCTCCCTTTCGCGTTAAAATAATTAAGTCGGCCCGAGAGGACGAGCCACGCAGTCGCCCGGACGGCTAATGCGATATTGGTATTCTCCGACTGTCGGACTTGTTAGAGGTTTTAATTAAGGCGATATAAAATCAACGAGGACCCGATGAATTATTAATGAAAACTTTATGTATAAATTAGCGAGTCTACTCGGCGGCGCGTTAAAACTGAAACTGGCATTGTTGTTAGCCACGGCGGGCACTCGTAAAATTCACCGACGTCGTGAAAATCCGACTTTACGACTCTACGCTCGGCTCGTACCAGAAGAGTTTACATCGGGAACAGGATCGTTAGGATCGTTTTTCCGGATTCCCGCCCTGGACGATGTTCGCTCAACGACAAACCGCGCGACACGTGTCTCATCGAACTATTATTGTCTACCATATTTCGCGGATGGCGACGTGCCACGATCATACAGCGACGCATTGTTTTTCGCGAAATTGCTTCCGCGACGAGGAATTTCTATTTACATAATTGCGGCAAACTTACCGATGACTCGGACGACTTTGGCGGTTCAGGGGAAGCCATTTGTTTCGCCACGTGCAGATGATGCATCATGGCGGTCAACCGGTCCCGTTCCTTCTGCAACTGAATCTCCAACTGCGACACAACTTGCATCTGAACTCTGGCCTGCGCCGTCGATCGGTCATCCAGCGTGTGTTCCGTGTTTAAATGTCTGGAACGAACGTTTAAATCGCTCCTGCTGTTAGTCACCGGCGGGAAAAGGAAAAATTACGAAAGAACAACCCTCGTCCAGCGAATCCCTCTGATCCCAAGATACTAACGAAATTATGTCGCGAACAATGCCGGGTCGTTTACGAGGAAATCAAAGCTGCACCGCGTCACAAAGAATAAAACGTTTCTCTCTTTCTACCCCTCCCAGTATCACCAAGGTGAATCTTACCCCAGCTACGGGACAGCAAAAGAATCGAGTTCCAACGGGGTGGTGGGTTTCAAGCAGGAGAGGGTGTGCCAACGAGATTCCGTATTTAAGAATTTCCGTAATCCTTCTTCGTCGCCGTTGCTGTATCGCTGAGGGTGAAAGAGGGTGAAGAAAGCAAAAAGGAGGGAGAAGGTTGGTTAAGACCAAGAAGGTCTTGCGGAAGGAAGGTGGGTGGAGGTGCACAGGGGACAAGGGAAAGGGATTAGACCGAGAGGCATAACGATGCGGTCGAATGTCGTGAATATTAATGAGACAAAGGTAATTAGCGTTTTCCTTTTTCTCCCTCTCTCTCTCTCTCTCTCTCTCTCTCGTTTTTTAAGTAACGGCTTGTTTGAGGGAGTTTGCGGCGACGAGCCGCGTGATTACTAGGGATTGCCAAGCAAAAGGGGGCCCCGTGTCTGGACTGCTGGTTTGAAACCGATGGTGAAGGTGCCGGATGTCAATGAGATACGCCGACTTCAGCGATTTTTCTACACTTCCTTCCACCCTCCCTAACCGCGATGCCTTCTAACCCATTCCATGCCACGAAATTGTCGACTTTATTCTTCTCCTTTCTTCTCTTTCCCTTATTTCCCGACCACAAATCTACCCCGACGGATTTACCTACTTTCCAAGAGTGCAAGAACTTCCCAACACCAAGTTATCTATGATTCTGATTTAAAATTTGGGATTCGATGGTCGAGTTCTTAATAAACTTAATAAAAAGAAAATGTTTGAAACGTACTTAAGGAATGCTTGATAGTCTTCACAAATAACTTCACAGCCTGGCCACTTGCAGACCCCATGACCGTAGAGGGGATGTGCCTTGTCGTTTGAGGAAACGTCCAACGGTTTCTCGTCCAGCGGAGTAGTTCCGTTCATCTCCGACCGCCGACTCGACACTGTCGAATTCAGAAGTCCTGCGATAGTCCGGAAACGAACGTCGCATTCGCAAAATAAAAGGGAACGGAATACAGAGAAATTGGGAGGGCATAGGGTAGCTCAACTTGGTCTGACAGGGAGGAGAATTTCAATGTTTACCGTTGAGTCCAGCCCCAGATTTTGGAACGTTCGAGTTCTGGTGGGATTCAGGACCATCCGGTGTCTCCGATTTCCACATTGGTAGACCATCACCCGGTTGCAGACCTGTTAAACATTTTTCATTAATAGAATAAACCACTTTTATTCATTATTCTCATGCAAGGGTTAAATAATATTGAAGTTAAGCTTTGTAACTTTTAAAAGGTCAAGCAGTTTAAAAGATCTCCGTAAGGATCGCGATTGTTAATCATCTGTTTGTTGATCTTATAAATACATCACTGTGTAAATTTAACGCTACACCATGTGGCAACAACGTTAATTTACGTAGCGACCGTTGACAAGGAGATACGTGATTAATTTACCAGTAAAAAGTGGACTGAACACGAGAGGTACAAAGAAGGGGGATGCAAACAGCACACGCGTAGGGATGATAAACGAAAGAAAAAGGGGGATCAAACAGAGGATAAAGTGTGCGAAAAAAAAGGAAGAACCGAGGGAAGAAGAACGACGGGCAAGTTTGTTTCACACGTGAATTTCCGAATCCAAAGTACCGTGAGCGTACGTCAACGAGACCCTGCCGCTTTTCTGGCCCTGCCCTATTATTCCACCCTTCCTCTTTTCTCCGTGTACGCCGCGTCAGAAAGAAAAACATCACCGGAACGAGAGCGGACGCAACCGAAACACTTCTACGCGGAAAGTTTCGCCCAGGGTGAAGTGGAAAATGAGAAAGTGGAGGGGTAGATTACTCGAGACAAGAGAAACAGAGACCGAACGAAAATGGGTAGCCGGGGGTTGGGTGGTTGGATTGTTGTTTAAATCAGAGGGGTGGGTTACCATGAAAATTACGCGTTGTTCGTCGTGTAATTAATTTTTTCACACTTTCAATAAAAAGAAAAGCAAGGAGACAAAATACAAATCTTCTTTCAGAAACAGTTAATCATACCCGAAGAAGGATTGTGCCCCTGAAGACCCAGCCCCTGCTGAAGAAGATACTGGCTCTGCGTGATCTGAAGTTGTTGGATCAATTGTTGCTGCTGAAGCGCCAGTTGCTGAAGAGGAGCGGAAGCTTTCTTCTTGTCGGCCGTTTGCAACAAATGCGTCTGTTGGATCACGTTCAGCTGTAACTGTTCCTGCAGTTGCTGTATCATTCGCTCCAGCTTCTTCCTGCCCAGTTCCGCGAACTGATGTTGATGCTAAAAATATTTCATCAAGCATTGTAAAGAGAACGAACCGAATTCCTGCGGAAGAAATTGAAGAAAAAGAAGAGACGAGGGGCGAGCTGCATCTTGTAGCCGTTGTATAAATCGCAGACGCAGATAATTCCAGGGGGAGGAACGCGAATAAGACAGAGGGCAGTTGATGGGTACCCCGAAGACAAACAACGAGACACAACGCGGCTGATGGCGATGCTTAATTGCTTACCTCATCCTCGAGGCAATTCCGCGGCCATCCCCGTCTTCTCAAAGCCTCGAGGATATTTTAAAACAAACTCTCAGATAGACGCCACCCTTTATCAAGTTACGCTAGTAGCAAGAAACGCACGATTAATGAGCTACGATACAGCTACGCTTAATGAGCTTGTTTCTCGTGGAAAGAATTTATCAGCGATCAAGGAACATTAGGTATCTGGGTAATTAGGAATTTTAGCACGAGTTCGGGATAATCGATTACGAGTGAACTGTCTAAATTTGTCGAGCGAAGGATACACGATCGAGCGGTGTCGCTAAATAAATATTTGATGCCTCCATCGGAGCTGTATTGAGCCTGCGTGTCTCCAATACCTATTTGCACTAAAACGTCCTTTCAGCTGTTTAGAGAAAGGAACAAAAAGAGCTTTTACGGTTAAATCGTGTACGATCCGAGTGCAAATGATTAAAAGTTTTTTATATGTTAAAAATAATTTCGAGAGAATAATGTAATAGCGCGCACGTAATATCCAGGGTGATATAGAGAGCAGGAGTCCTGTTCGCAGAGCATCGAAATTCCCGGTTTCGCCGTTCGGATGCTCAAGTTCTAAGAGGCTTTGAAAATCAGCGATATTCCGTGAAAATTTCCCGATAATGGAAAAGTTGCACAGCACGGAATTTGATCATTTCGTGGCGGAACATCGCGACGGTAATGAAATAGTTTGAAACAGTTTCAGAAGGACGGAACGAACAGGAAACGTAACAGTAGAGCGGAGGACTCTTTCGGTTCTTGTTATCGTCGAAAGGATGCTCGAATGTTTGTACAAGTTCGCGGGAGGACGAGAAAGCGAGGAAGAAGAAGAATGTACTCCATCGAACAGACGCTTTTTATAATTAAAATTATCAAATGGTAGACGGGAGGGTGATAAAAGGCGGTCTGTTTACCTCGCAGAGTATCTGAAAGATGTTTAACTATGCCAAGATGCAATGCTTGCTCGATAAAATGGACAAACTTTGCTAATGTACCCTGAAGAGGAACGGAGCACAATAAAGCCGAAAGAATGAGCAACGAAACCCGAGATTCTTCTACTATTCTCACCGCAGCTACCACAATGAAATTCCAAAGAAAGGAATACTTACGTCCTTCAGGGAGGAAAAGTAGCCGAATCGTTCCTGATTCGACGCATGCTCCGACGTGGTATCCTGCAAGAATCAGTACCATGTCAATGGCATCAAACGTTTCAATTTTAATTATAAGAATTAATTATGGAAATTTATTTTACTATATTTTCATAGATTCTATATGCTATATCCTTGAATGCCAACTACCAAGAGATTAGTAAACTACTAAAGCTAATTAACACGTTCCCTCCCACACGATTTGAAGATATCAAAAGATAAAGATCCGATCGCACGATATCGTGTGCGTGATTGTCAACTCTTTAATAGCAAAAATATAGCAGGAAATTCAAAATGTACCAAAAACTGTACATATGGCAGGGTACGCGTTAATAAAATTCAGTAGTACAACACTATGATAAAGCAGACCTACTTTAATTCAGGCCTTCTTCTATCATTTATTTTAGTAATGAACCCTAACTTAAAATAAAATAGCAAAAACATAGTGTACCAAAAACTGTACATATAGCAGGGCACGTGTTAATAAAATTCAGTAGTACAACACTATGATAAAGCAGCCCTACTTTAATTCAGGCCTTCTTCTATCACTTAATTTAGTAATGAACCTTAACTTAAAATAAAATAGCAAAAACATAGTGTATCAAAAACTGTACATATGGCAGGGTACGTGTTAATAAAATTCAGTAGTACAACACTATGATAAAGTAGTCCTATCACTTACTTTAGTAATGTGCCCTAATTTAAAATAAAATAACACTATACTAGGTGAAAATTGATTAGTCTAATTATATTAGAGTAATAATGCTAATAAAAGAATACCTGATGATGTTGTTGCTGTTGTTGCTGCAAGTAAAGCGTGTGTTGCTGCATGAACGACTGCAGCTGGGTGGGGCTGAGTATGTGCTGTTGCAACAATTGTTGCATCTGATGAATGCCGCTAGCCGGGCTGAGCATCATCTGCGAGGGATTCTGAGAGGGTGGTGCCCCTGGCGGCCCTCCGGGCGGAGGACCCTGCGAAGGATTCGGCGGAGAAGCCCTCTGTGGGGCTTGTGGACTTTGATGGGGGCTCGGTTGGGGACCTGGCGCCCCGGAACTGGGCTGTTGCGATTGTTGCGTGATGATAGGTTGCTTTTGCTGGGTCATGGGTGCTGTTGTCACTGCGTGCCCAGCGGGACTGAGCTTTCCATTGCTCTGGTACTCGATCGTGAGGTCTTGTTGCTGCTGCTGCTGCTGTTGTTGTTGTTGCTGTTGTTCTGTTACGCCGCCACTTAACTCGTTACTCCTGGTGTTCTCACGGTTACGAACCGACAGTCGATCTCGATCTCGTTCTCGATTATCGCGCTCCCTCGACGAGGGAACACTGTCGCGAGCTTGTTGTTGCTGCTGCTTCAGGGCTGCAAACAGCGAAGTAGCCTGCAATAGGAAAATGAAGATCGAGAGCTCGATCAAAGTCGGTTGCGAGCTGTCTCGAGGATAGTTTGACAAATGAAATTATTATTTAACCCCTCTAGTCGGTTCGTTTATTACCGGCTTGAGGGGTTAATTATGAATATTATATATATTAAAAATTCTTCGAAAGAAGTTAGAAAGTTTGAACGCGAGCTGGAACGGCAAAATCGATTCGAAAGCGCGGAACCTTAAGCGGTCTTACTTAATAAAAGGAGAAAGGAGTTTCTGTTTTGGCGACACCAGAGCTTGTACAAAGTCAAACGCGAGATAACAAAGAGGGTTACAAAGACGAGGTAGAGGCGCGCGAGGGATGAAGAAGGAGTACGAGAACGAAAAGAGGGAAGAAGAAGCCCCCGAGGCGGAATATTCATGATATAAATGCCGTGTAATGTGCGCGCGTTAAACTTCCAGCGTGTTTTGAGCAATATTGATCTTATCTAATGGTATTCGAGCCCGAGATCGTTGGCTGGCTCGAATCTCGGTTCTCCTTGGAACAACCGAGGAAAACTCGCTGTTGTCTGAATTACGTCGACTCGAGTCTCTCTTACTTCGTTGTTTACGCAGCGGGATTTGTTTTATTAAGTTCTATCATCGAGTAGATTGCGGAGCGTAAAGGCGGAACACCGTGTAACCGGTTCTTCCGGCTTCCTTCCAGCTTATCCTCTTTCGACCAACTTTCAAGACTAACGACTTTTGCTTTCCTCCTCGACTGGATTCCCCGTCGAATTTCGAAATAATCTCTTCGCAACCGCGACATCTTTAATTTCTAAATTACCTTCAATTCCTCGAAAAACCGCGTCGCGGTCGAAGGTCGGCCTTTCTGGACCGCACATGTTCGAGTTTCGTCGAACCGCGGATAGAGTCTCGTCAGAGATAAATTTAAAACGGATTCCACGCTCCGGGCTTCTCTTTCATCTCTCCTCTACCGTGCACCAGGCGTTCGTTCAGTTCCGCGCGGAAAGTCGCGATTGTTTCTCGGCTCGGAAAATCCGCATGGCACTTGGCGAATCGAGCGGCCGCCAAGTCCTATGCTAATCTTATTTGTGTACGATTACGTATGTTTATAGCATGCAAAGAAAGTCCCCGTAGGCGAGCGTTATCAGTGTTTAGTCAGGAGCACCGGTGCGCCTGCCGTTTCGTCTCCGAAGTTCGAAGCGTACCGAGGCGGAAAGAAAAAGCACCTCCGTGGAAAAACAGACCAGACTTTCCGCAAGAATCGTCTTGAAAAAGGAACATTTTGAATTAATCTGAAAAACTTTGTATCTACACAGTTTCGGGTAATTACAATCACCTTTCCTTGATTGAATCCTGTCAATTAAGGAAAGGGTTAAAAAGGAAGCATTACAGCTGGTCTCCAACGAGCGCCTTGGAAGAGAGAGAAAAAAAACAATAAGAAACGATCCAAAAAGACACGGCTAAGCGACAGGAGCGTTTACTCAACGAAATTAATGGAAAGCAACGATCGGCAGGAGGTTTTAATCCACTTTAGCCAGACGCACGGTGCCGGTTAGATCGCGATCCTTTAATTCGCTAATTAATACCGAGTCCGTCTGTTCGGTCCGCGTCCCTCTTCCTCCCTCCGTCTCACCTCCACCCTATACTTTCCGTTCGTAACGAAGAAACGAAGAATCTTGAACGTCCATGAAACCGTCGTCGTGTCAGCGGTGAAAGGGCTGGAAAATCGCGGACGAACGTGAAGGGTGGTTGAACCGCGGAACGGGGGGGGGGGGTGTATCCAAGGGGTGTAGGTAGGGGTCCGAGAGGGTAACGACGATGAAGCTCGACGTGTGTACACGACCGGGCCAAAGGAAAAAAATATAAGGGTACGGAAAGAATGAAAGTATAAGAGCTGACGTTGAAGGGCCATCGACTACAGATAAGAGGGACTCCTAAGACTCTTTTAAGAAAAGGTTAAATAAAGGTCGGGGAGCCGCGCTTGTTGTTGGCTGTTCAGATTCCTTCGACCCCTTTACCTCCCCGCCCCACCCCTCGGTGGGTCCCGGTAACGCCACTTATTTGAATCCCGAAGGCTCCTTCGAGTTCAGCCCCGTTCTACGTGCTCGTCTCGTCTCGTCTGGTCTTCATATCTTTTATATATTAGAATTTTCACCAACCATCCAGAACCGTCACGGCTTTCCAACGTCTCTCTTTCTCTCTGTTTACTGTTTGGATTTATTCCAGCCATCCAATGGCCCCCTTCTGCGACCGCCAGCTTCCAACGAAACTACTGTGCGTTAGGGCTGTGTGTAGAGCAGCTTCCGCTCGTCTTTATATTAATCAGACCGCTGTCATTTTACGGTTACATGAAACGGAGAAGATTCGAAAAGGGAAGATTCGTTGATTCCATCATTTGTTCTAAAAGTCTATCTATGATTGTATTTCGATTACGTGTGTATCTATGATTAATAAATAATATTTTTAAGAAATGACAAAACTTTTCTCTGTGTCCCTGATACTTTTAAAAATTCCCTCACCGGATCCCCAAGTCTTCCGCTTCATCTGTTTCGCCGTGAAACGACACGGCATCTCCCATAGCGATATGAGTCAGCGAAGATTTCGTCTGAAACGTTCATGGCTCGGTCGAGCCCCATTTGGACATGGAGAATCGGCATCGAGTGGTCCACGGTGGCAACGTTGTTTATTTTCATCGTCGAATCGAAAGTGTCGCGGCGAGAATAGCATCGGGAAACGTAACGGCGGTCCGAGTTTCGCGAAGAATAATTTGTTTTCGCGACAAAACTGTCCGGAGAAAGTGACTTGGACCGAGAGAGGCGAACGGTGTTGCTGTGGGACCAGTGACATTCGATCGGTAATCCGTGTTGCTTCTCTCGAAACCGATAAAAGTATCGCAACGGTGTCGCGAATGTTTGTTCAGCGTCGTTTTATACGCGCTGACCAAACTGTACGCACAGAAAGAGAGAGAAAGAGGCACGGATCGTGTCACACTTGAAAGCAGGACAAAAAAAAATACAAAAAAGGAATCGTCCACGGGGGAAAAATTCGGTGATTTCCACTGTCGATCCGTTTATTCGACAAATCCGAACCGGATTTAACTTCTGGCTTTTCTTTGCATTCCATATTGAACGTCCCTTTTCGGATCTGTTAACCGTGATAGGTATTTTCATAGCCGTCTGCACGCCATAGCGGAATATTCTATTATGTGTGTATTAATTAAAATTCCCGCTCCGGTCTCTGTGCGGTCGGAGAGAACGATAGCTCCGATTGATTTTTAACATCGTAACAACGATGTTCCAAGCGTCCATCGAATTCCATCACGGATGTTGCCCAATGAAATCGTGACCAATAAAAACCAAATTCCGCGCGATTTTACCTTTCTGTTTCCATTTTCTAGATCACAGTTAATCGTTTAAGAAGCAACAATGTATATTAACCCAGAAAATCATAGCTGAAAATTATTACACAAATATTTCATAAGAGCAAGGAGAATTTCTGTAGATCGTAAGAAAATGGATTGAAAGGGGTGGATTCACCCTTGCCTACCTTCTTATCTGAACGATCGTCGCGAAAGACGGCGTTGAATTTTCCAAACGTGTCTGAACTTCGTAACGATGTAACGATATAGAAGTAATAGTGGACCAAGACCGTGACTTGTCTTTCAGCCGTTCATCAGCGCCGAAAGAGGCCCGGTAGTTTCCCTAATTCCGAATTATTCCCGAATTCATAGGGACAGCCGAGCGCGCGACGAGTGCTGCGAAACGGACGTGGAAAGGGGACTTTTCCGAGTAATTTGTATTCCACATTTCACATGGAACGACGAGGGGTGACGAGTGCCTCCTTCTCGCGTACCATTCCTCCTCCCTCTCGACATTTCTCTCTCTCTCTCTATTTATCCCGTGTTCTCTCCGGTGTGTTCACACGAGTGCGACCGTTCTCGTGGAGAGACTTACAGTCGCGCGTATATAAACGTCGACCAGGGAGTAACGTCTGATTATGCGAACGCATGGCTGGCCGTAACGCGATTTAATATTAAAATATTATGACAAACGTCAACAGGAGGCGGGTGTAAAGAGACGCGTCTCTGATTGGCCCTCGACGTGAATACGAAACGAGAGAAGTCGTGGGGGGGTAACACCTTGCCAACCCCTTGTTTTGTACCCCAACTGATGTTACATTTTCGTTGCTCTTGGAATCCACGCTTGGAAATGAATTTATTTTTCAAAGATAATTTTAATAAAATTTATAGAATATAATACATGATCGAATTACCAACGCGTTTAGTCAGAAGCAGAAGGGAAAGAGTTAACAATGAAAATTTTGGAGACATTACTAGGAGACAGGAAATCCATGAGGGAGGAACACGTGGACTGTATCTAAAACGATCTAACTACTTGACGTCGCGTTCGAAAAGGATCCTGCAATATTGAGAGGAATTAACGATTCCGGGAACGTCTGTTCTGCCGGACGAGCCAGTCGACCGACTAGGAAGAGGACCATAGAAAAGAGAAAAGGGTGAGCAGGCTGGTTGGGGGTGGTAGGTTTCCTGGGACGACTCGGTAGCCAGCTGGATATTTGGAAAATGGCTAGAACCAAGCGGACGGAATGTCTCTGGGCTTCCATCGTTAACGGCCTGTGTACATTATAGATGGTCCCGTGATTGGTTCGTCAGCCTCTCAAAAACTCTCGTCGACGGCGACGTTCTTCTCTTTTCGCTCGACGCGACGTGTTGTTACCTGTCCGGCTCGTTCTCGTTTCGCAGGGTTCATTTTACCTCGTTGCGACCAGTCACCCCTACCACCATCTCTCTCTCTTTCGACCAATTGACAATGTACAGAGACGGCCTTTCATGGGTATCAATTAGTAGAATTCTCGCTGCTGATGCCCGCACGATCTCAGCCTCGGTTCGTATCGTTTTCAGTCCTCGGGGCGTGTCGATTGAACTAACCGATCATCGTGTAAATGGAGACTGTCTATTCTGCCTGGACGAATTTTGTCTGTCTTTCAAAAATCATTGATTTCAAATAATTTTATTTGCAACAAAGAGCATCGAATCATTGAGCAAAAGATAATTCAAAACGATGCTTCATTTATGAAAATTGCAATCGAGTATCAAAGTCCCCTTTATCTGATCTGCATTTTATTAAAATGGATCCGTGTTGTGTACGAATCCGTCTGTTAATTAGGCTTCGAAGAGCAACCGAACAGTGGTTTGGTAACCACGAAAGAATAAGCACTGGAAAGCGGAACGAGGCGAAGGAGGAAACAAAGATCACCGGCATTATGCAAGGTAAACGTTGCCAGAAGTATACCCTTTCCCGTAGGTATCCGCTCTCTGTATGTACAAGAATTAACGCATAGAGGTTGGGAGTGTCGCAGCTGGGTAGGCGAGATACAGTGGGTCGGGGGTGTCCAGAGAACGGC
Organism: Osmia bicornis bicornis; assembly: GCF_907164935.1. Lineage (NCBI taxonomy): Eukaryota > Metazoa > Arthropoda > Insecta > Hymenoptera > Megachilidae > Osmia > Osmia bicornis. Next base: position 4,714,498 of record NC_060229.1, read on the forward strand.
ACGGAGAAAGAGCAGAGAGAAGAGGGATGGAAAATTGGGGAGAGATCGACGGAGGGTGAGAACGAGAACGGATAACAGAGGAAGCTCGGATAGAGGGTGCATCGGAGAGAGTAATTTCGGCATTCTGCGGGTTTGCTTACATCCACCGGTTCAGCGATTTTCACTGTATGCGCACCGATGAACCTGCACCGTTCCGTCTCTTCTGAAACGATACAGGACGTGCCAAGATTTTTTTTCCGTCTTAATAACTGAATTTCCTGAGCCTAAAAGTTTCAATTTTCTAAGAAAAATTATAATCGAATATCATCATTAACGATTGATTCATTTGATTTATTATTCTTCCTTTGGTCTCGCTTCCATTCGACGGCGATCGTCGATGAAACGCGAAATATTTTGTTTCTTCCCTGTTTCGGGAATGTTTTCTCCATTAGCTCGCCCTTTCTAGAGGTCCCAGTTTGCCCCCTCTGAATTTTCGACTTTGCCCGTCGAAGAAAATGAAACGAAGGATGTATCTGTTTGGCGGAGGCCATAATTTCCCTGTTTCTTGACCCCATCTTCCATCGTCGGGGGCAGCGTTGCAAGCCTGTGGGCCACCGGTCGTTAATGAAAATCAAACAACGGAAAAATTACATCCACTTGGTGGTAACCAGCCTCCTCTCCCGCTCTTTTCCACCCTTGAGACTTTACAGGCGAACAGCAGCCGACGAGGAGAGGGTGGAGAACGCGGTGGTCGGTTTTGCCTTAGTCAGCTTTTCCTTTTCTCCACTGCATCAGCGGCCCGGAAAGGTTTGTACTCGGGTAATCGCGCTATTCTTTCCTCCCGGCTTTCGCTTCTTCTTCCTCTTTCCGCCATTAATCATCTCGCGTGTCCCGCTCGTTGGTAGCAAAAAAAAAAAAGAAATATTACGAGGGCTGCTGTTTTCGTAGCCTCTCGATTTTAAATCGAACTATTTCCCTTCCTCGCGTACGCGCAGCTGAAAGAACGCTTGCACAGGGTAGTTTTCTTCCTGGATAGCAAACAACCCTTAGATAAGGGCTGAAGAGGGTAAACGTTCCATAACAATTATCCGCAGAAGTGACAAACAAAGGGAAATTAATAGCAACGTCGTTTGTACGGATACCCGTGTTTTCTTGGAACAACGTTCGAGCCACACCATTGTACCGGAAGTCGATGTCTGGGTGCATCCTTAGGCAATCGCCAAGTAATCTGTTGGCGGGCAAGGCACGCTCGTGTTTTACTTTCGTTCCGGTTAATAATTCAGTATCAATTAGTGGCCGGCTGAATTATGAAAGGACCTTTCTTCGTTCCTTTCCACCCGCTGAATTTCGTTGCTTCCTTGCCAGAGAAACGAAAAACGAGGGGCAACTTCAACTTTCCAAGGAGCCGCGTCTCATCTCCAACTTACATTTACCCTCGCTACTTTATTATCGTTAACGATCGATATCTCTTTTCCGTGTACCGGAATGAAACGTTTGCGGCAGACATATTTGTGTGTCTTCAGTATTTAAGAAGATATTCGGGATTTTCTTTCGCGTCAGTCGATGATCGTCCAGAAAGAAGAAAATCCCGACGATACAAAGCTGGTAACAGGAAACTATCGATGCCCTTTCGAAGCGACCCCTATCGTCGGGGGGTGTCTTTTCGAAAAAAAAGACGGGAAGCGAGTCGGAGGAGAGAAAGGAAGGAAGGAGGCGGTGAATAATGGAAAGTAGCGAATTCCTTTTCTGCTAGTCGCGGCCAGACGAGCTCCATTAAAGGTCCCTAAATCCCCGACGTACTCCGCCCCCTCGCACTGCGCGACTCTACCCTCTCCCTCTTCTCTCACCCTCTTGGTCACCCCCCTTCGTACATGGACGGATCATGACCAAGCATACGGGCGTTCGCTTTTGCTCGTAGACGCATATTTATTCGCAGTCCATTTTGGTTTGTTTGCACAAACGAGAGAGAGTCCGTCAGGCCGACGTCGTCGGACCTCTGTTCTCCGCCTCTGCCTCGTGTCTCTCCCTGCTGCTTTTTTTTTCTCCACCACATCTCGTCGCTTTTGCATTCCTATGCTTTTTCTCTGCTCACTTCCGGTGCTCCACGAGTGGGTATCGCGAGGGTGATCGTCACCCTCGGCTGGAGATATCTCGTTTCTTCGCCATCTGCTTCCTCGATCTCTCTTTTGCATTCGATTTCCTTGCAAATTGTTAGAAAGAACAGTTCCTTATTTCAATCTTGAAAGAATAACTGTCTCGACAAACAGGAATACCGGACGAGATTGCGGTTAAAAATGACAAAATATTATTTAACTCCCTCCCTTGTTCGCGGACGAGGAGTTCTTGATGATACAATTAAGTCCGGCAACAGCAGATTTTCCGAGTCGGAAAATTATCCGATATTTTTCATCCGTGCCACCGCGAAGGGTACGTCACCGGCTATGGGGGACCGTCGAAAGGGGTGAGAAAAATGCCAGGTTGTTTCCGGGGCTCAGGAATTAGAAGCACGAACAAGGGCGGCAGAAATATCGGGAAAAGTATAAGGCGACTTTAAACAGAATGAAAGGGTAGTGGCTGTTTTACTAATGAAAGGTTACGACGGATACTGATGGATCAGACCGGTTGATTTATCGCGAAAATAAAGCCTCGCTGATTAAGCAGGGATTTCGTGGAAGAAGAAAAATCCTTTGTGGACCAGACTGGAAATGATCTGTTGCGCGTTGTTATCTAAAAACGAAAGAAATCTCGAGTTACCCCGGGGAAAGTTCTTGTTGGTTTTCATTCATTTAATATAGCGTGTCACCCCGTTCCTATTCTCACCGGTTTCCCTTAGCTCTCTCGCCTCTTCTTCCCTCTCTTTAATATCGACATTAATATTCAAGACGCCGAACGAAATGAATATTAAACGCAGTAATCGTTTTAACTCTAGTCCGACGATAATGTCCGGACCACCGCGGGAAGATGCCCGCATGCGTTCGACAGCTAATTTATTCCTTCCATTTATTTACGATTCATCGTTTCTATTACACGGCGGTAGTATTTATTCAGAGCCAACCCCTTTCACCCCTTCCTTACTCAGCTATCATTAAAAAGAATTTTAAACGCCATAAGTTTTTGATAAAAATTCAGTGTTAAAAGAATTTCCCATCGACCCGAGGACCTGGCTGGAAGTGAATCACGTTTCGCCAAAGAAGCAGAGGGAGAGGAAAAAGGGGTGGTTCCCTGTTTTTACCCGCTAATTCGACGAGAATTGCGCGCTAGAGGAGCGTAGAGCAACAAGAGGAAGAGAACAGACTTCTTCTCGGTACACGAAAGCCGCATTTGTATTCAGCCGACGACGCCCGAGCGGAATCCGGGGGTGCGCTCTAAGATCGCGCCGGATGAGGTGCTTTAAAAAAGAGAAAAGGAGTAAACGCGGATGGCACAAGGCGCGTTCCGAGGGTGAAAAACCGAGAAAAGGTGGTGCTGCTACCGCGGCTGTTACCGTGTCTCCACTGAGCGACCAGGACGGTGGTAAAAATGACAAGGAAGGGCTGACTCGAAGGGGGTGGAAAACGATTGCAGGAACTCGCTCGCGTATTTCATATGCAGAGGCCCTCTGTTTTGCTTGGCCCTGGCAATATTATTACCATATTTTTCACATAATGCGTCCGCGTGTATGTCTCTTATTTCACGCGACACCCTCTGACCCCCGATACACCCCCGATCCGAGGCCACGAAACGCGAGATCGAACGGGCTAGGACCAAGCGTCTTAACGTCTTATCATTCATTGCTCGAGCTGCTGCTTTTTATGGGGGTTGCGAACACCCCCGATGAAAAGTTTATACGTTGCAGCTCTGACCTCTGGAGGGGATGATTTCTTGAGCCCCCGTGACGTCTCGGGAAGTCTTTAAAAATTATTTTTACCATGTTCAGACAGATTTGTAATTATTTATGAATAAATTAGCGTTTCTTTTTCTCGTGAATTTAATAGATCCGACGCTAAGTGCAAACACCGATTAATTTCAATTTGAATTTCTAACAAGCGTTAATTAGAGCACGACTAAAAGTCGGTCGTTCGGTAAAAAACTGGTCCTCGCGTGCAAACACGTCTCAATTAAAGAACATGCATCGTGTGAGCTATGGATGTACTCTGACTGAACAAATTATCACGAACACACCCCTGTCGCACAATGCGAGATATTCAGGCTATTTCGTTCTATGCCGTTCAAAGCTAACTGGCCGCACCCTGTAAACACGGCTGAACTTTGTTTTATAAGAGTCACTCCAGTGTGTCGCTTGGGAAAATAAAAACCTTCAATTTACTCCCTTTTTCTGGATGATCGTGTTTGAACGTACCCTTTTTTTCTATTTTACATTGTTAATATCAAACGTTCGCCAACAGAGTGTTGAATTCGAAGTTCCGCGAAACGATCCTATCAGTATAACAAAATTTGACGGAATTTACACGTTCACTTTGCCTCGATTTCCAGGTTTCACGTGAAACGTTATCGTCTTAAAAATCTGGAAACGTTTCCGGGAAGGAAAGGGTTTCTCCTCCTTGCTCGAAGGAGGAAAACATTTTTCCTTCGCGTAAGCGGGGCCAAATAAAATTTTAGAGTCGACGAGAGCTGTCGATACGATGGGGAGACACTTTTCAATACAACGGGGCTTGCGTGTATCCGAAACTACCCTGTCTCACCCCCTTGTTCTTACGTGTACAGCACGCGGGACCTATTCGTGTGTAGATTCCAGAAAATTATGGCCGATAAAGAAACAAATTTCGAATTCCAACGAAACGGGGGCGTTATAAACATTATTCCGCTTGTAGCAACCCCTTTTTCCAACGGACTACCATCCTGTCGAACCGATCCCGCTCTCGTTCCTTCGCCTCGAATACGATTTTCGGGTATTCCGAGGCGAGTAATAAACAACGCGAATCCCGCATATATATTTTCCAAGCGATTAGAGGTGGGAATCGATTGTCGTCGTCGCGCCTCTGTCTCGAACGCGAATGTTTAAAGCGACGCGTGAAACTGCGAGTCTCTCCTTTGCCAAATTACGCTTCTGAATAATTTGGCCGGCTAAAAGGATTCTACATCTTAACGCATTAACAGTTGGCATTGCTTTCGGTAAATGTTATTACGAATAAGATTATTTATTCAAATGGCGTTTGATTCGATCGCAAAATTGTTATCTGTACAAATTTTAATAAATCCCGGAATTTTCTGATTTCCCACTCGAGGTAACAACCAGGCGTAATTAAATACTGATACGCAGGTGACGATGGTTCGGATACGATGAAGCAATCGCGGCGCCATTAACGGGAAGATTCACGGCATTGACGACGCGTTGAATAGGATATTAAACGGCAGAAATTTTCATCCATCACGGACGCTCCAAGCTACATAATTAAAAGAATCTTGTGAATTTATCTAAAATTTCTTGTTTCCAGGAATAATAATTCTTTATCCTACGGAATTATAAGAAATTTCTTTCTAGAATCGTTCAAGAATAATGTTAATTCGAGGATTCTTGTGTAACCCTAGCTCGGATAAAATTAAATCCGTCTAATATCGAATGATCGAACGCAGGAGCAACACGATTCCCAACGGCAGGTGAATTCGTACGAGTTCGAAATAGACGTCGGAACGCGGTAACAATGGCACGGAGGAGTAAGAGGGCAGCGAGCAAACAAGCAGAAACTGTTAATACGGAGAATCGACCGAAATTTCCACGTTGCGTACAAGTTCGGCAATGTGGGTCGAATTGTTTGTACAGATCGGCCGCGTTTCTCAGCGTTTGTACACACTTATGTACACCGACGATGCGAGCAAGTTGGCGAGCACAAGCCTAGAAGAACGGAGTCCGAGAAACGTGGGCGTTGAAGACTCGCATATGGCCATCCTTATTCTTCCTCGTCCAACGACGCATCCCTACCAAAGACATTCTATGTAAATAGTTGTGTAACGCAGAAACGAGAGGCATTAAATAAATAATAGCCGAGCCATGGTTCACGAAGTTGAAAGAAGAGCGCCGCTTGTCCAGAGCAGATGTGTCAACATACGTCCTACCTACTCGTTCTTTTTTCTTTTTTATTTCTTTTTAAGCTTATGCTTCTTTTTTCCTACTTCTACCTCGATGACTGGTACCCGAAGTTTTTTCATTCATTTTCCCACAGAGAAGAGGATGCTTGGGATATTTTTATATTTTAATGCCTTAATTGTCACGAGGATGATTGGTATCTGAAATTATTTATCAAAATTCAACAATTTTCCATTTAAGTTCGAATGATCGTTTTGTAATACCCAGAAAATCATTCGTATTACCAAACTCTACATCACTGAATTAGAATTTCTAGAACGAGGCGTCCAGGTTGCAAACGTGCAAGTTAAAGGGAAGAACTGTCGGCTCGAATGATCGTGACAGAGTGGCACGACCATTCGAAGCGTTCTAATACCTCGTAGACGCTTGCTCGCAGATTCCATAAGGGGGCAGTTTATATGCAGGCTACGGATGGGTCAGCACAGGGGGAGATATATATTTTTCAATATAACTCGCGCCACCGGTAAGGGTCGCGAGAATCGTCCAAGAGAGTCCAAGTCGACGTTATTTTTTATCTTTATTAGATTGCCGGGTATCCGTTAGTTGAGCTTCGACGTGCTACGGACGAACGTGCATGAATATCAAGTGACCGGTAACACGTGGCGCAATTTTATCGTTCTTCCACTCTCCTGACTCTTTTTCCCCGAATTACCAATGTCCTTCGTCGATTCCTTTACCGTCCTTGTTTTGGGGGTTGAGAAAAAAAATGAAAATTCATCCCTTCCTTCGCTCATCAAGTCCCTCGACCATGTGATCATTATCTCGATTTTAATTAACTTCATCAAGAAACATACTTTTATTTTAAAATAAATGATCGATTGTTCGTTTCGAAATCTAAGATATCAGAAGCTGAAGTTCTGCCAAAATTTAATTCGTTTGTAAAGATGCATTTAAACGCGGTTGCACTTTGCGGTAAGAAATTGTTACCGAAATACATTTTATTGTAACTGTACAACGTATCTTTGCTACTGTTGGCTAAATTCCAAAGTTGATGGTGTATTGCCTTCGATATTTATAGCCGCTCCTTGTTTCATTCCAAATAATATCGTATCGAATGTATTCGAATGGGGATATTAAAGATCAGCATTGCGCCGGTACGACCCAAGTGGTTTGTTCTCTAGTAAAAGAGCTCAAACAAGAATAACGCGAAGCAGGATGTGTTTGTTTGAACGTCCGTTAATGTCGCCGTGTGTATTGTTTACCGTATAACCGTACGTTTTCCCTCCGCGGTTATACGAAGTTTGTCGATATTGAAAGAACCGAGACGAGGCGGTATCGTCCTTTGAAAAATACTCAAGGTAAACTCGCGTGTTGATTGTATGTTCAGACGGCGAGGTGGAGAGCGGTCGTGTGTAAAGAGCACGGCCTCGCTGGAATTTCCAGGATGCTACATCGACTCCATCGAAGCCACTTTAGTTTCTGTGGGAATCATAATCCTGGCTAAAGATGTTGCCGCCAGCTGTTGTAACGCGTCCTCGCTCCTGTGCTTTCTTAAAACAAAACTCCCTCGATAAAAACCAGTGTATCGTTCATTTCTGACTTCAACACGTTACTATCGGCTGCAAATATTTTTCTTGCTGGAAAAATAATCTTCCGGTTGATTAAAAACTAAAGGCAAGATATCCAGGTTAAATTACATTGTAATTGAAAAATCAAATGATTATAATATATAATTTGTTCAAATCTGAGGGGGTAGTTTCGGGTGCTTTCTCTCGGATCAGCGACATTTGAAAACGTGCTTAAACACTGTAAGGACACGTCCAACGTCCGGTAATTAATGGAGACGTAACGAGTGGGCGTATCCGTAGACTAATATGCGAAATAAATCTGCGGTAATAGTAAGTAATTTGGCCAATAAGTCGATAACAAATTGGGTTTGCCAACGGCAGCGCGCGGGGTTCGGTAATGGCAGGCAAGTGACCGGATCCACCCCCTTGACACCCTCTCCTCACGACCGTCCGGCAACCCCTTCGACACCCACTCATCCCTTACTCCCATCCTGCTAGATTTCCCTTTTGCGAGCGTATTCATATTTCACGGACTTGTAATATAGGAAAGTTTTGTTTAAGCCATAAAGCCAGGTAGCAAGGGTGGAGGAACGGTTTCAGGGAGAGGGGGGCCAGCCCTCGATGGACACTAGGAGAAATGGCTGAACAGGGGAAGTGAGAACGAACAAGAAATAATTCACGCTGATGTAGCGAGTGCCTGGCGTTTTTCACGCGTGCACGACAGCTTGTGTGCGTGTGTGTTTGTGTGGGAGTCAGCGGTCAGTTCAAGAAATTGCGAGATAAAGAGCGAGAAGGGCGATACGAAAAACGAAGGGGCGTGATGTATATCGCTTTTCTGCTAACAGGAAATCGTGAGAGGCTGCGATATCGAGATCCCGTCGCTTCGTGGAAAGACACTATTTTTTTCCCTGGGAAATTAGTTTTCTTCGGGGTGGAAAACTATCTCTCTTCGTAAATAACGTTGTCGATATAACTTAGAAATGAACATGAAATTTGTTTCTTCAAATTTCAAGAATGCAGTGAAATTTCATTGAGGAGAAAAATATCACAGAATGGGGTAGACAAAGGCATTATCGTTCAATTTCACTTGCAAAGAAAAAAGTTGGATGAAAAGTATGCAAAAGAATATATCGAATCTCTTAGTAGGAGGGAATACGAAAGAAGTGGACGTCTTCTTTCGTTCAAAGACGATAGTATTCAGAAGGCCTGCTGGTCAGTCGTAATGAATAATGTCCACATCTGTTCGGGACGTCCCATCAGTAACTGCTGCCCCCCGTCGCCCCTTTCGATCCTTGCTTCACCTTGCTCCTCGCCCTAAAAACCATTTCCACCCCATCGCTGCTTTCTCGCCCGATTTCGCTGCATATCAAATTATGGACTTCTGAATGGCCGATCGTCGCCTGCTGCCGGCGCTGCTGCTGTGATATATTTGGATATATTAAATTTTTTTTCCTCCTCGAACACATCCGACCGGACCAGCGTCCGGTACACATCCAAAGGGGAATCAATATACGGTCTGTCCACCATCAGAGTATCTGATTCTCCGAATATCCGGAGGAGTTCTTCGAATAATCCACGGTAAACCTTGTTCCCTTGCGATCACGATAAAGTATTATCAACGCGATACAGCGTTTCAAATCCTATATAATAATACGAAATGGTGACCCCAATATCGTTCCGATAGGGCCATAAATCAAAAATAAAATTATAAATTCCAGCTTCATAGAATTTCTAATGAGATGCATAAGAAAGAAAAGGAGATATAGAGGATCATAACTCCGTTATTAGTGCACTGACGAAAATATGTCAAAGGAGAAAGATAAATGGTTCGAAGAGCACTAAATCTGTAGGCCCTTAGATTTTTTTAAACGTTAACTGTGCACGTGTAATTAACAATTTTTAAAACTTTAAACACCTCTCTGTCTCAACTTTCTCTTTGAGCTCTCTCTTCTCTCTTTTCACCCCTTATTTCTGCCTCGTTTTTTTTAGCCACCCATTGGACAAAGAAAATGGGTGAAATTTTTAGTTTAGAGCGTATGACTTCAGAACGCTTTGTCTATAAAGGGTTAAAGGGTTACATAGGATCGAATAAAAATGGACAAACAAGTATTCGTACCCTTCGGCTCTACCTACGAGCCTTCGGAAAGGTCGAGAGGCTTCGTTTGCATAGTCGCCAACACCTTGCGTGTCCATTACTCGGGTGGTAGCGGAACCGAACGCGGGGGGTTGACGGTGAAGTGGACGCGAGGGGGGAGGGTAAGAGGTGTGAACCGTAAACGCGCCACGTGCGGCAAATGGAAATGGACCAAATATCGCTGCAAACACTCGACCGTGCGAGTATCGATATACGACGCACCCTTCTCCATCTCCTCCAGTCTCCTGATCCCCATTTTGCTACGGCCAAGGCACACACGCGCGCACACAAAGGACCACGATTCCACGGTCCGTTTGTCGTTTATACTGCGCCCACCTCATACCTTCCTCCTGTTCACCCTTCGCCATTGCACACCGCCACCCCCAACGACTGACGTTCCGTTCGGCCAACGAAAATTCACCGGTCACTCGAATCCATCAGGTATCCACAAAATATCGCAAGGCACTTCTCTCTCGACTTGCTTCGATACGATTCTTCGTAGCGACCAGCCGAGTGCACGTGCGTAAAATCACGCGAACAGGGCTTTTATCGGGACGAGGGTGGCTCTGAATTTTACCCTTGGAATTTAGGTGAGACCGAGTCTAGGATTTCGATCGGATACATTTACTTTCGATTCCATTTCATGTACACTTGCTTGACTCGAGGAACCAGGGTATGGAGTTCCTTTTTTCTGTCAATTAGATTTAATTAGATTTCAGCCTCCCTTTTTATTTTTCCATTTTCTCGGAATATCTAATAAGAATTATTGGGTCAACTGTTGACTATAATTCCAAGATAAAATTAAACGTAGTTGGCCGCATTACCCAGTTGGATTAACAGGATTTCAATCGTCGCCGCGGAGACGAGGGAAAAGAAGACGCTCAAGTGGCGAACGGTTCGAAGCGGTTTTCGCCTTGGTACAATTCGACCGTTCGTTTATCCATTAATCCAATTCGCGGACGGTCGTCGGTGTCCAGGAAAGGGACGAAGGCTGAGAGAAACGCGGCAGAGTACCGATAGGATAACAGCAGGACGAAAAAGGATAGGTTGAAACAGAAGGACGAGGATAGAGCTAGCGAGTGCTTCTAGCTAAACAAATATGTACTCACGTACTCATTCACCTATCTCCCAGTCAGTCCTACCTACGCTTCTACAGTCCTTTTAAAGACTTTTCCTGCTGTCCCTGGCTCTAACCTCCAGCCGTCAACCCCTGCGACGAGCCAACGGACGGTGGTACGCGTTTAACGGGTTTACAAGTTCCAGCAAGGGTGAAACTACGATCCAGAGACTGTTTCCGGCTCCTTTCGCGTGTTCGAAACCTTTTTAACCACCCTAGCCGTTTCAGGCAGACAGCCTTGAGTGTCCATGACAATTGTGTCCATTCAGAAAGATCTTCGATACAAGGAAACGGAAATATTTGTTAATAATTTTAGAATAGTCCATTAAGGAAGCGAACAAGATTCGGACATAAATATCAATATATTTATGAACATCTATTGGGGTATACACGAAAAATCTATTTCAAACACCTGAATGGTGGCTGCTGAAAAGCAGGCAATTAAACGCAAATAAATGACTGAACAGTAATAGAACCTTCGATTTCCGGGAAGAATACTACTGCTATTGAAATCCTGTTTTCTTCCTGGTTCATTCAAGATATTCTAAAGGTCACGAGTAAGAAATTAATGGCCAGGGTGAAAAATGCTATAAAATTGTTTCAGGCCATAACTCCGTTATCAATGCATTCACGAAAAACTGCCAAAGAAGAAAGATAAATGATTCGAAGGACACTACATCCGTAGAACCTTAGATTTTTTTAAATCGAAGGTTCTTTTTTCCTTTGTAATTAAAATTTCCTGATCATCTTTACAGAATATTGGGTATTCTACTTTGTAATAGAAAGAAAGAACTTCATGGGGGATGAAAAGCGTAAATGTTCCTGTTACACTCTGCATTTTTTCCCCGATGCATCGATCCTCCTTCCAGAGCCGACTATATATCTTTCAAGAGTCTAAATCCACGAAGGATTTCGTCTGACGCCAGCCAGGATTCCGTGATTCCCCAGGAAACCGTTAGACAGCAATCGCCTATTTGTTTCGTCGCATCGTGTATTGACACTGCGAGACGGTAAGCGTCGCGGCGATAATATATCGACGACGCCAGTGATATATACGGCCTGGACGGAGTGAGCGGCTCCGTGTAGAAGAAAGACTTGTCTCATAAAGTATAGGGCGATTTGTCACGGCAGTTTGTGATGCGACCGGGAGAGAATAATCCTCTGGATATCATCTAGCGCAACTTGCTCTCCCCTTCTGTGCACCCCTCCCCTATGAGCTTTTCACCCCCTCTGTCCTGAGAGCGGATTACTCCTGACCCGTTGCTACCACCCTCGCTCTTCCGCGCGTTCTTCGTTAGTCTCGTTTTCCACGATCGCGAATTATTTCGCCGGATGCCTTCGAAATTTATCCGCGACCACCGCTAACGGTGTCTTCTTCAAGAACTATCGACGAAAAGTATCGGCCCGACGAGACGATCGCGGGGGATGAATTCCCGTCGAGCGTTATCGACTTCGAATCGATACTTTTAATTAGAAACTTTTCTATACGACGCGTATTCAACGCGACTCGACTCGCAGAACCAACCTACACGTTTCACTATTCGCAGTTTCCTTTCGGCCCTTAACCAACCCTTTCCCATAAATTACCCGCTTCCACTGGCCGATTTATAATTACCGCTTTCGTACGTCCAAAGCGTAATTTGCTTGTGTAAATTCTACGCGTTTCTGGTTTAAGTTAAACGTGATATCTCGTCGAGGAATATAACCGTTTTATCCTCCCTGGTTGAATAAGATAACACTTTTATGGGATACAGTAATTTGGCTAAATTTGTGAAAAAGTATTCCCGAGAATCAGACATCTTCTTTTCTTGGGATTCTTGACTGGAAAATAAATATTTCCGCTTGTAATTATCATTTCACGAGGCTCGTAATGGAGACCGCTTTCACACTAGGTAACGAACGTTTTAATTCCTACAGGGTGGCTATATTTGTTCCTGGATCGAACACGCGCCGCTCGTGTGTACGACGTATGATCGCAAAATACAATCGTGACAAGCGAAATCGCGTATCATCTGGAGGGATTACGTTTTAATTGGCCGATACATTATTCAAAAACCGCGGTTTCCTTGTCGATCAAACCGTCCAAGGTAATAATATGCATCGTCAAGAGAAATTAAAAGATCAATCCCGGTTTCCATATCTGCATTTGAACGTACAAGCAGCTCGCCGACTGAATTCTGAATAAACCACCCCTATTATCGTTCAACCTACCATACGAGTATCTTTACGTCCATATTAAACATAGATCCTGTCAAATCTCCTTTCCCGAGATTATATTCGAATCTATGAATATCTAATTCCTTTCCTATCAAACTCTTCCGCTTTCGAACAGTTATAAATATCGTTTGAATCGAGTGATCGTATTTAACCCTTTGAAGAATCTCAATCATTTTAGGTGGAATTTTCTCGGTTTGACTAGGTCCCTTTTTTTTTTTTTAATTTTTTGAAATGACAAACGATGTTTCGCAGTGGTTTCGTGCGCACGGTGGCGCGGTAGCCACGCGACTGTCGAGCAGGTAGGAGCTTTCAGCTTTTCGAGCATGGAGCTTCGTGGTTTCGCGGTTTCGGGGGGGATAGGACGAGGTTGGCAGAGGAAAGGGCGGCATGAAGGGTAGGGGACAAGCGTCGGCGCCCGACGATACACTACACACCCGACACAACGATGAGTTCGCCGTTTTCAGTGCGTGCCACGCGTCCGACATGACAACACACACCTCCCTATTTCCTCGGCTCCGAAGCGTTTCATGTTTTTCCCGATGTACGCGAAAAGATAACGAAGCAGATTCCTTTACGATTTAAAAAATGAAAGCGATTACCGTTATTAGGTATTGATCGCTTGTTGCATATGAAAAAATGACGAGCATAGGAAAAGATGTAATAAAACGGAATAAGGTTAATATAAACACGGAATGTGTAAACCTGATATGGAAATAATTCATATAATGAGTACCTTTTTGACTGAATATTGTCGTAGCGCGAGGGTTAATCAAAGCTCGCGAAAATAAATTCCATCTGCCGACTTGGAATGTAATTTTGAAAAAACAACCCACCCCACTTTAAAACAAATAAAAGCGTATGTTCCTCTTTAATTAAATTCTTGTCCTCGGTGAAAATATTTTTTCAAATGAATCTGAAATAAAACCTAGCTTCCTTTGATCCGTAGAATAAACGTAGACTCGAATAACCAAGGGTGTTCCCTAATCACCGTGGAGAAAGTAGTGTGCGTAATATGAAAATTGCTGACAGCTCGTTTTATAGGGGCGTCAAAGAACAACACGTTCTCGGTCGTGTTGTTCCTGTTCTATATTCATAACCCACCTATTATCGGAGTTGATAAATTTGCAAGAACCTACGCGAAAAGACGTTGTTCCTCCGTATCATGCGATCGCGAAGAAATGAAGCAATTACTCGATACACGGGTTTCGTTAATACATTAACATAATAACTGAAGTATATCCTATAATTAGTTCGGTTGAATAGAAGAAAATATTAATTTCCTTCGAGTGATATTTTATCGAGCACAGTATTGTTCCGTATTATCTCGTTTTACAGTGACCATACCGTACGAAGCTGTCAAGGGAACTCATTGTTTACGCTTTATCGTCCGGTAAGCTGTTTTCCTTATCGATCGCGATTGTTATCAGGTCATCTTGCAGCCCGTTGCTTGCAATTGCATCTATTCAACGAATAACCCGCGCCTCGTGCCCGTAAAACTACCGAGCGTCGCGAAGCCTGTTCGAGCCGTGAAAGAAAGAGTTCATCTTTTATATCCTGAGACCGAATGCATTCCAGTTGGGTTACAATGACGTAAACGTCCTCCTCGAAAAGATTTATAACGCGACAGATGGTACGATTCGTGAATTCTGAAGAAATTAAAATTATGAATCTTTTAACACCAGTTTAATATTTATTTTTTCCTAAACGGAAATACGATCGTATCTCACGTACACTTAACGTGTTTGAGAATTACTTAAACAAACAATTGTTTGTATCAGCAATTTGTCATGTTACACGGTATCTTACATTGTAAACACGCGTAAAATTAGCGATACGCGAAGCGCGAGCGATTGATAAATGTTAGTCGACGAGTCACGTTGTGTTTTGCGAACGTTATCGCGTACGACGAGTTTGAAATTCACCAGCAAATGTCAGAAGTTCCAGTTACTTACACGATTTCTCGCATCGCCGTCGAATTCAACTTCTACGAATCGGACGCACGATAATCGGTCACTTTCGTCACTCGTAGCTTTCGACGCTTACAACAGCTGTGTTCCATCGATTTCATACCACGGTATTATTTCCCTCCTACCTCCTCGTCTTCACTCTTTACGTTCACTGTCACACGTCCCGAAAGTTCCCGAGTTTTTCCACGAACCGGCACCGAAGACGTCTATACTCGCGTGCACATCACTCTCGAGGGGTTAAAAGCTGCCACACGGAACATCTCAGCCTCGAAACTCGTCGAGTCGATCACTTAAAAGTCACTCTCTTCCTGGTCGGTGCACGTGTCGAGACCCGTTCACGCGTACACACGCACTGTTTACGAAATGAAAGAGAATCCCTGAAAGTCTATGTATCGAGAAAAATGAAAATTAAAGGAAAGATAGAACAGCTGTCAGACAGGAAAGAAAAGGAAAGGATGGTAGGGAAGTGTGAGTGAAAATCTTATAGACACCAGTGCAAGTTAGTCGAAGAGAGATGAAAGGATATCGAACGAGCGTAAGAGAGAGACGAAGACAAAGAAGGAGGAGATTCGTACATATGTAGCTTCCTATGTACGTACATATATGTAGCTCCTCAGAAGAGTATACGAGAATGAAACAGAGAGTGAATGAATGCGCGAGGTACGGGGAAGGAACGAATCCGAAAGTGTCAGAAGGTATCAGAAAGTGGTATTCGGATGGCGCGGTTGTCCCGAGATATGTACGGTTAGTAGGCAATATCGTGTTTGCCTCGACGGGAGAGACAGGCTTGCCAGGGAACCCCGTTAAACCGGCAGTACGAAAAAAAGAGCGAGAAAGAGAGAGAGAAATTTAAAGGTGGTCCAAGGAAATGTGAGAGAGCGGAGGTGGTAGGGCGACTTGCTGTGTTGTGTCGGATGCTATCCGGTAGCGAGTGCTTGTTGTTGAGATGCCGAGTTGTACGTGGGGGTGGCAAGGGGGTGGTGCAGGCGGGTGGTGACGGAGAACGCTCGTAGGCGGCGGAAGCGAGGGTGGATGGCTATGGAGCGGGGGTGGCAAAAGCCGAATGGCCCTGCGCGCAGTAGCAGCTACAGCAGCGTTGCTCGCGGTTGCTCGGTGGAGACGAAAGCGCGGGTTAAGGCGGTGGTTACCGATGGGATTCCAGGCGACGCAGGAGCCACCGAGATCAACGTATATATCGCGGAAGCTGTCTTGGGAGTGGTGGGAAGACGTAACGAGCCTGCATCGGCGGGCCCTCTGTCTCCCTAAACAGAACGCGAAACGCAACTGGGTCGCAGTTTCGCGTCGGCCAGCTATCGGAGGGAAAATGAAGCAAGGGGTAGAGTTATACGGAGGGGATGGCTGACGCGTGTTGCGTCGGGGAGAAGGAAAACGTAGCCAGGAACCTTTGAACGATGAGGAAAGAATTAATAGATAACAAGGATACGATACCTTGATTGATCTATCTGATGGTAGGTCGAAGCAACCGGTTATCGATGAGGAATTAAATTGATGTCGGTCGCGTGGACAGGTTGGCGAACGTTATACGGAGACGCGATACCAGCTCGGCAATAATACAGGCCCGAAGGACGCGGCGCGAGTGTACACGCGGCGCGGATGCGCGCAACTCTGCGGGCGGGCACGCTCGGCTACGCTGTTTTCCTCCCTGCCGTTAAAACAATAATGCAATATTTAACCATACACACGAACCGAGAGAGAGATAGACAGGGAGAGAGAGCGAGAGAAATGGAGAAAGATAGAGGGGGAAGCCGTGGCAGGATGGCAGTGGCGGTATCGGGGCGAGAAGGCATCGCGGTAGGGAGATAAGGAAGGTAGGGGTGAACGTAGAGAGAACGGATGTGGGCTTTCGTTTTCCCCTCTCCCCTGCAAAACGCCGCCGTTATTCTCTCTTTCTCTCTCTCTCTCTCTCTCTGGTGATCGAGGTTGCTTCTCGCGCACCCCGTTAGTTGTCTTGCTACTGCCTCGCTTTTCTCTCCTCCGTCCTCTGCCACCACCCTCGTCAACCCGTCGCTTTTTTTTTTCTCTCTTTCCCATGGTTTGCTTTTTCCCCGCGAGCGTCTCTTTCTTCGGCGTGCTGCAAGCTTTTAGGGGAATCCTGCACCCGCCGCTTTTATGCGACGCCGCCACTAACAGAGAAAGAGAATGCGTGGGTCGGATCGTCGAGAAGGAAGCTCGAGAGAGAGAGAGCAATCTGTATACGTGTATATATATATATATATATATATATATGTATATGATTACACGTGTGTACGTGTACATATTCGTGTAGAGGATACTGGGGCGGGTGCCAGGTAGTGGGAGAGCCGGAGGCGGCGCACGCCTCTTTTCTAGCTTCGTGGGGCAGCAGAGGCTGGGGTAGCAAGCTCTAGACGCATTCTCCGAACGATGCAGGTGGGCGAGTCGGCTTCGGAAACGAGAGGAACGACGAACCTGCACGCGCTGCACTCTGCCGTCTGACTACCCGCCGACCCTATCTACTGACTCGCTATGAACGATTACGCCGGAGACCAGACACCTTGGTCCCGCTGGTCTGTATCACTCGAAACGATTTTCTTCGCTACACTGCACTTCCCGCAAATATATATTTTATAAATTTCACTAATTTGTAACGAATTGTACGAAATAGAAGATTAATAAAATGGAATTGAAAAATTCAGTATCTTCTTAATAACCTGTGTTATAACGTGTTTTAATGGATCAGGCATAAAATATGTTTCAAAGTGGTTAGCAAATCGAATGTCTCTGATAGTAGATAATAAATTTAGTGAGATTTCCTGTATAGTGAAGACGTTTTATAGAGAATGCGAAAATAGCGTAGGTCGAAAGTTCAAAAAGTGAATACCTTTTAAATAAATAATCGAACAATATTAACGTTCGATCGTCGACTGATCCTTGTCGAAACGAAAAGGTTATCTCGTAGCTGCTTGGATTAATTAAGAGCCATACGTTAAGCAAAGAATTGATACGTTAAGTGTAGAATTGAAGTTTTTGATGTGAGAATATCTCGTAAAAACGTGCTCGAACCGATGTCATAAATTTCGAATTTAATTCCAAGAATAATCGTAAAGAGGTGCTAACAATAAAACAGTAGGATATTGGCGAACATCTAACGGAAGAATTTGAAGTCGATCCATTGATAATTCAATGGTACAAGTGCCAATATAAAACTATTTCGAACATTGCTAGAAAAATACATTAAAATCCAGTTTGAAATAAGTCAGACGTAGGAAATGTCTTCGCTACAGGAGTCTCGTATTTGATACAACCACCCCTATTTACAAATACGATTATAAATACATCGGCTAATTTGGTCCCCAGAATTTGTAGGGTCTGGGTTATTGAAAATAGATAATCTTAACATGTCTAAATATATACAGCCATCTTCACGTGTCAAACATACCGGAAATCTAATTTGATAAAATTATAAGCTATTATTTCATAAAATGCGGAAATCTGTAAGGGTGCAAATCCCATCTATCCCTAACAATAACTCTAGAAACCCAGGCGTCTCCTTTCGCAAAAATGCCCCTTCTACACCCGAAGAAACTATCCTCGAATAACCTAAGCATTCAGCCCCGTCTCTCCCATTGAACCTTGAAGACTCGTGCCCAATTACGGCTCGCCCGGAGGACCTATCGACTGGCATTTGCATTCATCCAGAATGCTCGCTCGAGAAGATTCAGCATGTACCACGAGATCCCGAATACACAGAGGCGTGCTGGCGAATTTGCATTCAGCCGGGATACGCATCTGAGCCGGAGCACGGATGCAACTTCTGCAGCCCCGTAATTCGCGTACCAATAGTCGCAGCATCGCATCGGTCTCGAGCGTCGCGAAGCGTGCGCGCTTCTTCTGGCCGGAATGAAATAAGAGGCAGGGAACTGCATCTCTCTTCTACGAGGCATTCCTTTTTCCAGCGTCGTCGTCCGACGTAGGAAGGGGGATGAAGAGGGGGGTTGGGGTGATGGTGGTGGTGGCTGATAGCGGCTACGCCGATACGCCGGGCGAAAAGGGTCATCCCGGGGAGGTAGGCAGCCCCGAACGAACGAACGGTGGATGCAGCGGCAGCTGGTGGTAAAGGGGGGGTGGGTGGAGGGTGGTTCGGAGGGTAGCTTCGAAGTCCAGATAGCGGTACACTTAGCCGCGTGTATAGCCGTTCTCTCCGGAGGATAGAAAATGCTCGGATGGTGGGAAGACGGAGGGCCCGAGAGGGAGGGTAGTAGGTGGTGTGAGCCAGGGACACGCGGGAGGGATGGAAGAAAGGGCGTGAGGGGGTGGTAGCCACCCCTTGCAAACCCCCCACCAGCGCAGGAGTCGCGTCGCCGACGCTCGGCCAATAAGGAGGCCCGCCGACACAGAGACAATTCAAATGCTGCGCCAATAACAAACGTCTTTTGTTGTTATACGGCAAACTTTCTTTTCGCTGGTCCTCTGTTTGTGCCGTCCCCGGAATGCCCAACCCCGTGGATTCCGTACCATCGTTGCGTCCACCCCTTCTTGTTACCCCCCTTTTTTCCTCGTCCTCGTACATTTTTCTCTCTTCTTTCCCTTTCGTTCTTGCCCGTTGCGCGCCGCGACTCCACCACCATCGCCACCCTTTCCGGCGACTCCGTTCCGAGGCATATTTTTCTTTTTTCTTTCTCTCTCTCTCTGTTTCTCTTTCTTGCTTTCTTTCTTCTCTCCTTCCCCCGGAGCGTCAACATATTAAAGCGGGGGTTGGCTGGGTCGCGCGATGCTGACTCTGCCTTTCTCCGTCCTTTCACCTCGTCTTCGTCTTTCTCTTTGTCTCATTCCCTGCTTCTTTAAGGCCCTCCTCGAGGCTTTCTTCTTATCCTTCCGCGCCTCTTTGAAGCTTCCGCCTCTCTGTGGTCATCTTCAGCTAGTGTTTGCACCGCCCAGTCTGTTAATTCTGATACAAAACCTACCTGCCTCTCGAGGCGCGCTTTCCGCTTCGTTCCACTTCAACGTCAGCTATCCCGAAGGAAAGAGTTCGCAGGAAAATTCCCCGAGTAAACGATCGGTCAATAATCGTGACGCAAATGCTACGTTAGGGAAAATAACACGTGTTAACAGGTTCCTTCGCTTTTCGAACGTTCAATTAAATCCCAATAAAAATTCGTCGATCGAACCGGGAGAGGGTAATAGAGCAGTATTCGAATGTAAATTTCAGCAAGCGTTCCAATTAAGGCTCGTAACGTGTACGTGCGTCCGCGTGATCGAGCATCTACGAAAATCATAATTTTCCACTGAAATAAGAACCGTAACGTCACCGGTGCTCAATTGAATCCCGATAAAGATCGGCTCCGTTTAACGTTCCCCGCTCGAAAGAAAGGAGCATCGCCCTCGTGCTACGGCTCGGGACGAAATGGAACGGCCCCGAGAAGGAAAGGATAAATATTCATTGACGTCTTCATCAAGACTTTTATGTCTCAACAAGGAGGCGGGGACCAGTATCGAGAAAGTTGGATTTCATTGAACGAAACACTTCTTTCACTTTTCCATCCAAGATTAATAATTATATAGAAATAGGGTCCACCCATAATTTTTCAAATACACGATATCACAATTCTAAGGCAACGAAATCGATAAAAAGAAAGATTAAGGAAACTTAATGCGGGTAGAAAAAAGAAAATGGAAAATCATGGTGGATGTAGTCGTCGAAACGCTGGGAGCGCCACGAGGCTGGCAGTCAGGGTGGCAGGCAAAAGGGGCGGCAAAATTGAAATTTCTTCGCTCGAGCGACGACGCAGCAACTCATAAAAAGTTTAAACGTTTCATTCTAGTCGGCGGGTTCGCGTTGCCGCGGCAGTCTTGCCTTTTTCCCAATATAAACTCTCTTTCCTCGCTTTCGCCCTGTCGATTGACTACCGGAGCTTTTCCACTCACCCTGATACGACTCGGTTATACACCCTCTCTTTCTGTTGCTGCCTGCCGACGCTTGGTTCGCGGAGATGCTTACGGCTGGCAACTTTTACCCCCCTCTCGAGAAATTAGGGGCTTACTTTGCTCCTTTCCACCATTGTGGCGTGCGGGACGCGACTCTCCTGCCTTCCCCTTCGGTATCGTAAAACCCCAGTTTATGCCCGTGTCTCTCCTACGGAGATGATCCACACGCGCGACAATTACTTTCTCCGCCTCCGATTGGATTACCCGCTCCGCTCGATTAAATATCTTCCAGGCGATTCGAGGTGACGTGCCATCCTTGGCTTTTGATTTAAACCCTACAAGCGACACGACCTTTACCCCCTCCAATTTTAAAGCCACCACGCGAACCTTTCCTTTTTTTCATTCAAGGGAAACAGAGATCTCGACAGACGAAAATTTCCAACGGTTGGTCTGTCAAGAACCATCCAGTCGATAACGTTCCCCCGTTGGCTACTTATTAAATTTTCATTTTTTTGCGTTAACGAGCTACACGTCATTTCTGAGCTTCGACAGCATCCGTGTAACGAACTGGATAGCTCGATATAAAACAGAGATGCCGGCCGACAGAAGATCAGGAGGATCAGACCAAACACGGACAGACAGTACAATGGAACCGTCAGGAAACAATACAGGAAGCTTTTTATTTAGAACCAACGTAACAGGTCGCCGCTGATACACAACGAAATTTAATACCCTGTCGAAAATCGGGCTGACCGACGTCGTTGATTCTTTCGATTTTTGTTTTATCAAAAACTAAGGGAGTATATGAGAACAATTGTAATAAAAAATACAATATTCTAAATAAAATTATTCCATCCCTCTTTATATATATAATATCAGACAATTCAATCTATATGGATAGAGAAAACGTTTTCCCCGGGGAGGTTCACAGAGAAAGGGTTAACGACAATGGAGGATCGATTATGAGCGATTGGTTTTGAACGAGAAAAACGGGATTCCGTGGAAAGGGAGGGTCCATCAAGGGAATTTAGGAATATCATAGAAAACACTGCCCGGAATCCCGCGAGCACACGAGCGTAATATCTGGCGTAACGGGCAGCGTCAATATTTATCGATAGTCGAAGAGCAGCCAGCGGCCACGTCTGTGGCGGGCCGCTTAATAATTTCCACGCTTGTCGTCCCTGTGTCTCCGTTCGGCGCAACGTTATTTGCCTAGCCGGCAACACAGATTTTTTTTTTTTGTTCCCACGCGTTCGTTTCTATTTTTTTCCACCGTTGCCCCGGCTCTTTTATAATGAAACGCCGACGAAACAATCTGAATCGCGATTCATCCTCTTTGCCCGGCTCTCGTTCGCGGGGCTGAATACATCGAGGATAGATGTATGCTCGTCGATCGTACGGATATAGGTGTACGAGTGTGCGAAATGAACGACGCCTGCATTAATACCGCAAATAATAAGAAGCTGCGCCTACGATAGAACCAATATAATAATTACATCAGCATATCGGCAAACAAGAATCAGCAACCCTCCTTGGCTGCCCTCGACCGTACCGTGATTGAATACATAGCAATCTACAAACAGTCTACGGGCGTAGAATCGGCCGACTATCAGTGTTTAACGGGCACCGCTCGATTTTCTGTTATCGTGAAATTACGGTTCCTGCTAAATATTACGTTAATTTTATTAAAATATTGTTTCTTTTTTTTGGAGTGCCGTGAATTTTATTCATAAATAAACTGTAGAATTTGAAATGGTCAGAGGAGATTCTTGGATGCGAATTCCTGGACACCTCAGAGCCGAGACAAGGGAGAGATGGTTTTGGTTGCTTATAGGTCGCGAGGGTGTCAGAGTCGATATCTTGCCGGCTCTGTGTCACAAGCGAGGACGCTAGGGGGGTGGAAGGGTGAGAGAGGGATAAGAGAATCGACGACGAGGAGGGTGGGTAGCGTCAGTGGCAGGGGTAGGTGCGGCTGCGGGTGTTAGGGGATGGGTACGAGCGAGGGGGCATGATTAGCATTACACTCTGAGCCTCGATGATCAATAGTGGAAACGTCTCTCCCTTCATTCTCATTCTCTCGCTGTGTTAGCCTTATCTCCCTACCTCCTCTCGCACCCTGCTGCCTCCTCTTGCCATCGGATATGCGCGAATCTCCCACCCCCTGCCACCCCTTCTGCTAGCTTCGCCAGTTACCTATTCCTCTGTCTCTCTTTCTACCTTCCACCTTTTTTTTTGTGCCTCTCTCTTGCCGATGGACGAGTCTTTCTAGGGAATCGGTGAAAATTAATGCACGGTTTGTGACGTCGAACGTGTCTCTATTAAGATGAACACGCGAGATGCTAACAGGTGCCAGAGTATCTTCGATAACAGATAAATAACTATACCTCGGAGGGAAACAAAATTTTTCTCCCGATATTTTCTACACAAGATTCGTCCTTTCTTGCCCAACCTTTATCCAAATAAGTGCCATTCCCAGCGAACGCGATTTTCCCGGGTTTCCAGGACGACGTTTCCCAGAAAACTGCGGAATCAGCCGAACGGCTCGTGCGTGTCTCTGTATACGTACGTACATAAGTACGTAACCATCGTAGGCAGTGGCTACATAAAAGAGCGAGATTTCTCCTCGCCTTCTCGAATCCATAGAGGAGAGTTACACACCTTCCTCGAACGACGCTGCCGTCCCTCTCGCCCCTCTTTTCCACCGTCGATAGAACCAGGGATGTTTTATTTGACGGTGTCAGCAAGCGGGAGATATTAACCGAACAGCTATTCTCGCCTGCTGGAATTATGTGGGCGGACGGGTGGCGCGAGATTCGACTTCCATGGAATTTCCGGTGAACAACGCTACTGTAGCGAAGGGAGAAGGTTGAAAGGAGACGGGCAGAAGGTACGACGAGGAGACGGAGAAGAAACGACGACGGTCACACGGGGAATCCACCAGGCAACTTCAACGTTTCGGATACCATGGTACCCTGGAGACAATCCTGCTGTCTAACTACGAATCTGTTCCCGCGCACCTTAACTTGTAACACCGGATATCTGCCTTCGTATATCGATGGTATTTCGCGGTTCGCTGGTCCCGTTTCCAACCGAGAAACTCGTGATCTTAATTACAGATGGTCATTTAAAATTTTTCTATCGAAAACTGTTTCAAAGCGTAAGATTCGACGAATGTCTCCTCGCAAGATGTTATTTATTATTCTATTAACGATCCAACGTGCTGGTCGGGCGAAAGAAAAACGGTGAGAAAGGGGAGAACCACCTACCCCGTATAAGGTTGAACCTTAGAAAAGCTTGCCGGGTGAAGAAAAGGATCCGCTCGGACCGATACCGAGGCAAGCAGCCAAGTTTGTTGACTTTGGCTAAATATTGGATGACAACTGCAAATATTCGTCTGTACTATGAGCCAGACCACACTGCTCGACCTTTTCCCCATCGAACTCGGTCGAGCTGACCAACGTTAAGATTCTAGAAAAGCACTTTGCATTCGAAATCGATTTCGTCTCGAAATACATATTTCTCCTCTCGTTTTGTATACACTTGAAAGAATTCTTGGTAAAGATGGAATGATTTTTATGGTACGTTCGGACGCGTTTGAATCGGTGCTCTTTGCACGGAGAACGTCGAATGACAGCCAATAATTGTGCCAGATAATTACCGCGGCTAAAGATCGAATCCCTTCCAATGATTCTCTCTCCTCTTCCCATCTGTTCTCTCTTTCTTTGACAATTTCTTTCATCGAATCGCTTTTCGGTTCATTTGACGGGCTGACCTTTTTTCGCGCCTGCCGCACAAAGTGTCGATCCATCGTTGTCTTAATGGCTGGCAGGCCACTCGTCCTTATTGCAGACTTAATTACTGGCTGACTCGAGAAAGTTATAATGGCCAACAAGGAGCACTCGAGGAATCGACGGCCCTTTTTCAAGCTGGCCGCACAAATCAGCGTCGAAATAAAAATTTTCCTCGAGCGATCCTTCACGCCTGATTAAAATTCTCCGAACCCTTAACGCACTTTGACGTATCTAACTCTATCCGGATAACTCGATGAATAATTCCTTGTTCGAAACGAAAGACGTCGTTATCCCTTCGACTTATCGTTCGACGTTCTTTCCGATACGTTTACGAGTGATAACGTAACGCGAGACGGTAGAATTCGAAAGACGCGTTCGAGCCCGCAGGGGATGCTGTTCGAATCGAAAATCGCCCCGACAAAAGAGGGTTGGGATGTTGAACGGAGGAGAAAGAAGATGGGGCCAGAAACGGCGAGCCTAAACAATATCTTGCGGCAATGTAAGGAGCGTCTATTGGGCCATTACCGACGGTGGCTGACCATTTTGGCCATTTGGCTTGGACAGTGCTACGTCAGCGGTCTCGATTCTCTCTCTTGTTCTCCGCCTATTTCCCCTTTTCTTCCCTCGTATATTCTGTCTTTTACTCCCCCTTTCGTGCTGGTGGCCCTTTTTTATTCAAGCTGCATTGTTAGCAAAGAATAATTCTTCTTGAAACGGCGGTAGGTGTCTTTCGAAGTAAATATTGAAAAATAAGATTTTTCAACTTTGAGATTATAACGAGGGTGAAAGGGAGACTGATCCGGAAATTGCGTTTCATGGTTCAGGAAACTTTCAAAGATCGCGCTTTCGATCGGTTCGCAGAGGTCTTACACGCATGCGTATCTATATTTTTCGCCGGGAAAAAGAAACAACGAGCTTCGAAGATCGTAGAGCAGCGATAGAGCCACGATGATATACGAGCGGCGATAAAACGGAGACATTGAAAGGCCACGATCGATCTCGTTTCGTTTCTCGGTCTACCATTCTTACCGAACCTCCTTCCCCATCGCCTTTTCCCGAAACTCGCCGGCAACGTCCACGGGAGAATGAAATCCCGGATGAACTTGATCGAGATTTTATAAAATCGAACGGAAAATCTAGGTGAAATTCCGATTCGTCCGGCAGCGTCGAAAGGAAAATTCGAGACACGCTTAACGACGATCCATCCCGTTGATCGATTTTCCCGAATGGCTGGAGGGAATTCGGGAAATTCGTTACATCGCGACTAACGTTTTATCTCGTGTAGCGGAAACCAAGAATCCAGTCGGAAAGACATATTCCAAGTTTCTCGAATAACATTCAAAGCGTAAGACAAAATGCTCGCGGGTGGAAATCGTTTTCCTCTCTGCCGTTCCCTCCGTTTTCTAACCACCCCTGGTGTCTCGTTGTTTCTTTCCCGCGAGAAGGTAAAGGAACGACTGCTTCCTTCCCTTAGTTTCTCTTCCAGATCCAATTCTCAGCTACTACTTCTCCCAAGGTTCATCGCCCAACCCATGGCGGGGAAGCCGCACTCTTCGGCAAGCGAAACATTGCGCGAAATAACGTTAAATATTTACTTTCGAGACGATTGTTCCCGTCGGTACGACGATAAACATCATTATGTAATGTATATAAAGTCGCGCGGACCAGGCAGCTGGAGATACCAGCTAAGGTACACGTGCACACCGACGCACAAACTTTTCCACACCTCCGAGGATTGATGTTGCCGGAGGATGGGCTCTTCGTGTTTAAGACGAGGAGATCCATCCATCTGGACTGTCCGTTCGCGGATCGAGTCGCATCGTTCATTCGTATGAAAGTTCCTTGAACGAGAATTGAAATCTGGATCCTGTCAATTTGGAGATCGTATGTGACAATGAATGATAAAAGAAAATTAACCCTCTGAGTAGTTAACGCTTTAGATAAAGTTCTAAGTACACTGATTAAATTAGCTATCGTTTAAACAAAGATCGAATCGTTAATTCATATGAAAATTTCTTGAATGAGAATTGAAATTTGGATCCTGCCAATTTGGAGATCGTGTGTAACAATGAATGACAAAAGAAAATTAACCCTTTGAGTAGTTAACGCTTTAGATAAAGAGAAGGTTCTAAATGCACTGATTAAATTAGCTATCGTTTAAACAAAGGTCGAATCGTTAATTCATATGAAAGTTTCTTGAATGAGAATTGAAATTTGGATCCTGTCAATTTGGTGCTCGTATGTGACAATGAATGACAAAAGAAAATTAACCTTTTTAGTAGTTAAGGCTTGAAATAAAGAGATGGTTCTAATTACTCTGATTAAATTAGCAACCTGTTAGCTATGGTCTAAGCAAAGTTTGATTTCCAAAATATCCTTTGATCGCATACGTAACCCGTTCATTACCATGTGGGTCACGATGACCGACTCTACAGGTTTGATTCAATGGAGTAATTAATAAATGGCGGCAGTGGAACAATTCGAAATCGCAAACCGAGACAGTAGATTAGAAAATTAATTCCTAGTATCTTTAATCATTCACGCTACACTGTGCCAGATTAGACGTGGATATTTCTACTGTGGCAGTGAACGTGTTAAGTAGAACAAACTATGCTTGAATGAATTCTTTATAAGCGGCTGGAAAGACATTTCTCATCAGAAGATATTTATCGTTAAATGGATAACTGTACAGTATCGCGAGTGTACGAAGGCGAAATGCAAACTGAACGCAACGGCGGACAATTTATCAAGGGGGGTAGCTGATATTACTCTGTAAAATCCCTCGGGGGTTAGCTAAGGGTCGTCGCGTAGTCCTTGATGGCGACGCGATCGCCACTATCCTTTCGAGATCGTCGTTAATTATTTCTCGCTTTTCGTCTAGCATCGTACTCGAGCGAAAAGAGGGACGCGCCACTTGTCGCTCATTGTGTATACAACGTGTACGCGACGAATAGTTCCCGTTAGCCTGCCGAGTCAATTTCAATTCACCCCGATATACCCAATCTCCTCTTAAATACTCGTACAATTTAAAAACATGTACACGTACCTGGAGCTACAGGCAAAAATAGCCGATTCAATGGCGGATCGAAATAGAAACAGTTCATTCATTGCTCCCTTACCTGGAACAAAAAAAGAAACATACCTATTAGTAGAAGCTCGAACCATTTTAAAATATTCATTGTACTTTTAATTATTTGCTTAATGGACCTCGAATGAACGCGATACCAGGTTCAACAAATTAACGAGCAGGGTAGATGATAAACAATGCAAAGGGGAGAGCATTTCCGAGGGAAGGTTATGTCGAACGATATCGAACCGTGACAGGTACTTTTGTGTCGCGCTGGCCAAGAGTACAAGCGGTCCGGAGCCGATAAGTGGCTCTATCAATCCATTCGGTCAGATAAGAATTTCACCATTGATCGCCGGTTTCCCCGTATCTCCCTCTCGTCCAGGGCGGTTCGTTCCGCCGCGATTAATGGACACCCATCAACGCCTCCGGACGGCCATCAATCACGATTCTCGAAACACTCGGACTCGCTAATCGGCGATTTTGTATTTTCACGGCGTCGAATTGTTTCCATCGTTAACGCCGTCCTCTCAACACCCACCCCCCCCCTGCTCTTCGATGCGGGGCTAATGGTGGTTGTTATTTCGTGAACGAAAAAATAAAAAAATAGAAAAGAAAATAGAATAATTAAACATCATCCCTGTTCTCCATAATAATGGAAATAAAAAAAATAAAGACACGATATATATCAAGTTTCATGCGATTGTTTCAACAGTCTCGAAACTTCACGAATCCTCGGGTACGTATGAAAAAAGAACGCGACGATCTTCCGTTGGAAGACCGTGAATAAAACAAGCGGATCGCCGGCCGATGTATTAAATTAAATCCACCTGCAGAGAATTTCCACCGTCCATTACATCCGCCTGAGGCAACGGGAAAGGATATAAATTCCTCTCCCTCTTCGATAAATCGATACGTGAGCAACGGTGACGCGCCAATCAAGCTCGCCGTTTAATACGGCGAAGGCGTATATTTCAGAATGGGAATATTCGGCACCGAAGAAGCCTGAAACGAGGGGTGTCGAAGAACGACAGAGAGAAGGAGAGAGTGAGGGGGTGGCGAATGAAAGCGAAGGGTGTGGCGGTTAGAACAATATCGCATTTTATAGTTGTAATCGAGGATCATAATTGAACAAGTTTGTATGCCTGCCTGTTTCTACGACCGCCTCTCATCCCAACGTTTTCGCTTCTTCCTCTTCCGTTGCCTCTTCTCCACCTTAGATTCGCGGTAACCTCGGAAGAATGCCTTCGGGTGTCAGGGCTCCTCAGCGACCCCCAACCGTCTCGAATACGGGGACCGTATAACCGAGCAGGCTAACAAGATTTCGCATATGTAATTGGTCGAGTATTAAATTGCGTATTCCCACCGATGGAGCATGGGAAATTTGGGGACCGAGGTGTAGCTACGCGCTTAGACGAGTCTTCGGGGGTGGATTATGGGCTACGGGGTTGGATCATTTAGTAACATACTGCACTACCGTGACGTTTCAGCTACTCCCCGGGGAGGGAACGATACGACACGCTCTCTTTCCTCTTTGTCAGCCTTGGAAAATGTCTTGTGATAGACCCTTTCGAGATTGTAAGTCCTCGAAGGAAGTACATTAACGCCAGTTTAATGGGAATAAAAGTGAAGATTTAATACAATTTAACGATTAAAATAAGAAAACAGATTTTGGCATCTTTTTAAAAATAATGATTCATGTGCAGTTGATACTCTTCCAAATGCAATCAAAACAGAAATTAGCGGGACAAATTCGTCCGATCCAGTGGGAATAATCAACGTCAAGGCAAGTAGCTAAACGGAATTATAATCGCTCCTGAGGAGGGAGGAAAGTGGTGCGGAAGGTATACCGGGAACGAGTTTCAGCAAGGATACGAAACACCTTGAAACCGTTCCCCAAGGGTTACCAACGAACGGGACCAATCTTGTACGAACGTCACGGCTGGCCAATAAACGCGAAAATCACTAAGCTAACTACTTCAGGCTAGCGATGCTTGTCCTGAACCCTTTCGCCATCCTAGATGCTCCTTACACGAAAAGGATCCAGCCGTGGCAACTCCATGAAATCGTCCGCTAGGGCGGGAGACATCCTCTCAGTTTCGTGCGCATTTAATTAAACTAAGAGCGTCGCCAGGATCCTCAGGACAAGCCAGGTCGAACGTCTTCGATTGGATTGCGGCTAACTCCTTCGCGATCTTCGAGTAAAGAGTCTACCATTAGACGAAGCAAAATATGAAATTTATCCTGACGGATCGTCGGAGGGCCTCAGACACGAGGATGACGTAGAAAAATATTACAGGCATCCAGATGGCCAGGAAAAGTTTCGAGTTTCGTCTTAGGATCCAGCCGGTTCTCGTCTTATTGCGAAAGTAGCTTGGCAAACAAAGCTATTTATTAGCGTACTAACCCGCGAAACTTTCCTCTTCTGTACCGAGGCCTAGTGAATCCTCGATTCTTCTGCTAGATCGTTTTTTCAGCTTGCGAGTATCCCGTAACGTTATCTCGTAAAACAGCCGGAACGAAGAGAAGATGAAAAGAAGAGGAGGAAGAAAAGAAAGAACGAAGCAATAAGCATGATTTGGCGTTCCAGTTTTAATAGTCCGTGTATCTGGTGCGTCAACGAACTGGAATGGCCCTCGTTCGAATCTTGTATCCCGCTTTTCCTCTCCGTTCTTTTTTTCTCTCCTCTAACCAGCAGCACAGGAAGCAATTCTCCTCTCTGTTTCCCCTGGCTTCCTGCCGCGTCGTAACGCTTACGAACGTTTAATGCATCTGGTGTATAAGTGGCCGCTATAACAAGGATCAACAAGCGCCGAGAAATCCGCGCCTTACGGAATACATCAGCAGTCGTATTTACATTCGCGTTCACGCTGTAATAGCGGCGCGATGATGCCTCCTCCATCCTCTCCAACCATCCCCGTTCCACGGACTTTCGCGAATGTACACTCGTAATTCGGTGAATGTTTGTTTCCAGCGTTGGCTTTCAGTGCAACCCTCCGTGCTCGGCAGGAGGATGAGGGGAGGATGGTCCACCTTTAACTCGTTCCATCTCTCTTCATCCGACTTCCTGTTCCTCTTCCCGGTTCCCCATTTCTCTCCCCCTTTTATCTCGCGTCTCCGCTTGCTTCGTATCCCTCTTACGTTCACTGTTTTCACCCTGTATCCTTTCGCCTTCCTTCCTCCCTCTTTATCGTTTCTATTTTCGCGTCCCTGTTCCTTCAACGCGATACCGTTAAGCTGCCGGGCGAGAGAGAGGAACAGCCCCGCGGGCAATCGCGTGGCTTGTTTAACTAGCCTTTTAATTAGAAACGGTTAAAAATTCAACGGTGCCACGAAATACATCCGGTCGCCTCAAAATTCTGCGCGCTACAACCCTGTCGAGAGCCGGGCCACGGCTCCTTTTGTTGCGTTGCGCACCCATTGTGCGAACGGAACCGCCTAATATTTACCGCCTAGGCACTCGGAGGTATGCCATCCCCTCGTCGGCCGGTCGATGGGGTTGAATTAAGGGACCGGAAACGAAGATATCGCGGATGGAAATCAAAACTCGAAATTTTCTCGAATCCTTGTTCGGAATTTGCAACGAAACGCAATTATTCATCCTCCAGGTAATTAAACATAAATTCGAAAAGTTGAAACTCGAATGGTACTTCTGGAGCAACGCGCAGGTAAATAAATTGAATTATTTTAATCCCTGGTCGCCTTTGTGCGGAGGAAAAGCGCGGTTACACGGTCAGACGAGTCGTCTTTTCACGTCAAATGGTTGTTATCAGGAATAGACCGGTGAATAGGGATCGTGAAGGGGCTGACGAAGCGAGAGAGGTACACGGGAAATGTAGCCGGTACACGGTGAAATTAAATAATTAGGATCATTATGAAAGAATTCATCTTTGTGACGTGTTACAGGTAGTATTATGTATGGGGCGTGTACTCCGATGAAAGCACGTGAAAAATTCTACCTCATTTGATACCTGCCGCGTAGCATTAACAAACGTATAATAATGCACCGAGTTTCCGCGTGCATTTGCACGGCTGTTTGCACCGACTTTGTGGAACATGCACGTACCACCGTTCCCTATTTAGCGAAAGAGAAAATATCGAGTACAATATAGCCCGGTCTACGATATTATTTATGCACGCTGATATGGATTCTGTAGAAAAAAGAAAAGTTCGCGGACAAAGAGCCGAATTTGATTCATTTTCCGTGAAAATGACACAGGAGAAACAAGAGCTGCCGGCGAGCAACAGAAACGATAACAGCTAGCTCGCGTAAGAAGTCCGGGTGAATTTTCATTCCGGATTTCGCGATACGCCGACCCTTGAATCCTCTTTACAAGAGGATTAACGAAGCTAGCGTACTTCGCACAAATTTACAGACTATTTAAACGGATTATCTTTTATTTCGCCTGCCAGCGGGATTCGCGATGAAACAGCAACGAACGAGTACATTATTCTTGACACTGAAAAATACCCGCCGACCTGTAACGAGTATTCTTCGACCCTATGGAGATCTTGGTCGACGAACCGCGTGGGAAACTGCATAGAAACGAGAATCGAGGGAATTTTTCCGGCTCCGCGAGCCCGCCAACCCCTGCCATGGAATCTCCTTGCAATATTGGATTTATTCAAGCTTACAACGAAAGTTGCGCCCTAAATAAAAAGGGTTGTCACTCCCTTCCTCGAGGAAAAGCTTCCTTATATCCGTTAGCCGAAACTTTCCAACGGGGCAAAAATAGACGGCGATGTTATTAAATACGATTATCTGGCGATGAAACCAAGGCGAGACGAAGAGTAGAGAGCAATGGTGACAGAGAAGAAGGAAGGAAAGAAACTCTGAGGGTGAGTGGTGCGGTTGCGGAGGATAAAAGGGGTAAGTGAAAAAGTGGGCGTGGTGGGGTCAGGCGAGTAAAAGGAAAAAGTTAGGGAGATGAGGGTGGTATGCGACTTCTGGAGGTGGCGAGGACCGAGTTACGAGGGATGCAACTCGAAAGGGTAGCTAAGGGGAGGGAGAGAGAGAGAGAGAGAGGACGTTAGGTTGAGCCGGGCTCAGCCGGTCGAGCCTGACTCGGCTCTCAAACTTTGATACGATTAAGACGGAACGAATTAATCTTCATCCCCGCGAACGCCGTCTGCTGGCAGCCACAGGGATGGAGAGGTGACGAAGAAATTTAAAAAAAAAAAAGAGAGAGAGAAAGAAAGAAGGAAAAAGGGGTGAGCGATCGGCCGGGTGAAAGAAAACCGAGGACGGAGGAGGCTGGTGTCGAGGATTGAGGGGTCGCCTTTGCTCGAACCCTCTTCACTTTCTGGCGGCAAGGTGACGTTAATTAGAAAAGCGCGACGAGATTTCTGACTTCCGAGCTGGACCTCGATCGGTTCGCAGTGTCCTTGTCTGCAAGACTCAAAGGATTGACCCTTCGGGATTTCGAACGAAACGAGGATAGCTTTTTAATAAAAGTAAAATGAAATAATACAATTTCTATATTATTATTCCTTTCGAATTAATTAAATATTAAATAAAAATTCCATCAATGACCAGAGTTTTAAAGTTAAATTTTCTATTAAAACGCACAGTAATGGTACGAATGGCAAAGCATCGGAGAACAGGACACATCGTCCTGCGAAGATTAAACAAACGCTTGTCGCTACCGTACGAAGGGATAGTTCGAACTACGAAAGGCATGGTCAGCAGCGGTCTACCGGTCGTTTTTAATCCCATTGTGAACATGGCTTAATCGAGAAACCATTACCACGGTTTGCTGCGCGAGCTAGACTGTCTGGAAGGGTAGGGCCCTCTCTTATAGTGGAAAGGGTGGGCATGTGTTTCCGTATGGATCAAACCTCGAACCGATAGAGAGAATGAATTGCTGTCTCTATCGTTCCTTCCTCTCACCCACCATTTTATCGTAGAAAATCACTGCTGAAACATGCCTCTTGGCACTTTTTTTTTGTATTTCATGCAACTTCAATAAAATATATTAAAAAAGTCATTATATTTTTCATAGTATTATATAAGGTCTCCAATTTGATATCGATAAATTTGCTTAATATTAATTAAAAGACACGACATTTTCCAATTGGCCTAATTGCTAAAAATTCCTGCCGAGCAAAAGAAGAGAGCAGAAAAGCGCAGCGCGATTTTACCTAGCCGGAGGCACGAAAAGACCTTCTCCCTGCAAGTAGCCCTTAACTACCCCCAATGCTGTCGCGCGCTTTTCCCTCGGAAGCGAGCAGAGCCGGCAGGAAGTTCACGGTGGAAAGTCAGAGACGGAAACCGTTGGCCAGGGAAGGGAATGGTTTTGCTGATCGGATGGTATTTAGCAATAAAGTTCGATTTCCCTGGACTAGCCCCGAGAAAGAAGCAGCCCCTGATTTCGTCGGGGTGGCGAAAATTACAGCTCCCGTAGCGGCGGCCAATCCGTCCGCACGTCCAGTGACGCGCAAGTGGCCACGTTTAAGCTCACCGCCGTGTATCGAGAGTAGGTGTGAGGCGTTTGTTCCAGGACTGGAAGGGTCGTCTGGAAAAAGGGGGACGACGGTCAGGAGGAAGAGGCCAGGAGTGGTAACCGAGGTGGTTCGGCTACAGCACGAGATCTACGAGGCTCGAACGACAAAAAGACCTCGATCCTGCGCGAAATTGTCGACCGTTCTGGTGCACTGGCAGAGCTGAAATCGCCTCGGATTGTTGAAAGAGGATAGAAGAGATTCTCCCTGTTCGTCTCTCTAGTAACCGGACATCGTGAAACCTCGTCGACGCGCGAACCTTCCTTTTTTGTGGTCGTTCGAATTTCTTCCTCTCGGTGTCGTTACTCGTCACTGGCTGAACAGTCTCGTTACTCCCTCGAGAGGAAATTTGTAATCGCGACGGTACAGCGTGAAAATCAGGATAGAATTTCCTTTTTTCTCCGCGTATTGAAATTGATTGCAATGGAAGACGGAAGTTTTGAAGGGTTTCGGTAACCATCCGGTCCGACAATAGGAGCAGTCACGATCCTGTCTTAAAACGAAGTCACCCCGAAACGAGTTCCGCGTCTCTATTTACACAATCGGTTCGCCGATGATCGAACGACGGACCCGTCGAGCAGAAGGAAAGGTATGGAATATTTAGCGTTCACTGAGCTATAAAAGCAATTATATGGGAGCCATTGTTTGTCGGGAGTGCGCCTCCGCGATACGAGGGTGAACAGTCGAGATGACGGTGGGCTCGAGAGGGTGAGAGGTCGACCGGTGGTAGTCGGCCAAGAGGGGGTGGTAGGAAGCATCAGTCCAATGAAAATCAGAAGTACAGAGCAATAAATACGACCGAGTCGATCCACCCCCTCTCGATTTGCTCCGGCAAAACCCTAGGCAAATCTCCATTCGGTTCAAACGCGATCTTCTTCTTTCCCTTTGTCGCTAAATTTATCGTTATCCTCTTTGGACCCATCACACCTTTTCGAATGTCAAAGATAACTAAACCGTATCTCGAAATAAATCAATCCTTCGGAAGTCGAAGCTAACCATCCCCAGAGGAACGTTTCCAGCGGCGTAAAGTTTCGAAGAAATTAATTGCAGCGCAGCGAGAGATTGCAAATTAAGTTTCCAGCCAGGAAAAATAACCGGTGAAAATGATGACGGGGAAAAGAAGAAAACGACAAGAGAGCAGAGAAGCTAGGGTAAAAGAGAGAGAAAGAGAGATCAGTCTGGAAAGTACAAAGTGCAACCAGCTGTTAGAGAAGAGGAACAAGACTTTGGCGAAGAAAAAGAGAGGAGAAGGACGTGAAAACAGGGTGTCGGAGGACCATTCTAATATAAATGTCCCCGGCCGAAAGAGCCGGAGCGGAGACATTCGCTAATTAAAAAACTTGAAAAATTAATACACATTTCTCTCGTTGCTCAGGGGGTTGTGTTACTCCTCGCTTAATCCTTGGTATCTGATCGGCCATCTGTTCCCAGCCATCTCGAAGCTGGCACTGCTGCCAGTTTTCATCCCTCTCCTCTCAATACCACCACCTTGTACACGCCATGTTTCTTTGAGAAGCCTTCAACGAAACTTTCATCGTTTCAATAAACAGAGAATTGAAAACATCAGCGAACGAGATTGCGAGGGTCCGCGTAAAACCGAGCATCGTCGATCGCGATTTTCAAGTAATCGCGCCTGAACAAAGGGACGACAAAGGCTAAGGTTTCAAAGATATCCCTCGATGAAGGGCTCGGCGGAAGAAGGGTTGACGTCGATACCGCTGGCAAACGAGAGACAACCAGATGTCCCGCGAAGGGTCTCCGGCCAAACTCCTCTATCGTTATCAACAATTCAATAGTGTTTAACTTATTTATGCGCCGTTAAATGCCGGGACTAATTAGATGGTGGCATAAAGATCCAAGAAGCTGGTACCCTCGACGGGCCCTCTTCCAAGTGGTTCAACCAGGCTGCGCCTCGTGGGGTGTAACCTGCAGCAGCTGAGGGGTGGAAAGGAAGGTTACGAAGGCCTCCATAACCAGCCGGCGACAGACAATGGCAAAGAATGAGCCAGAGTCTCTCTGAATAGGCCTCAAGACACTGAGCGCTATAATGCGAAAGACTCCATTGTGAGACGCGGGCAGTTAAGTGCTCCTGTCTGGTCTCCAAAACGAAGTGGGCTATCTTCCTCTCCTTTTCCAACCTTCTCTTTTAGCCGGTGTGCCTGGGTCGTCACCTCCTCGTCAATTCGAGCAGCTCGTTGCCTTAGGATCTTTCGCGATATTAACCCTTTCGTTGTGGCGGTGAGTACAATAACGAAGATATGAAAAATTTTCTGAGTCTTTAGAATGCGTGAAAATTACCAATTAATGAAAATACTTTACCCAGGTTGATAGACGTTATCAACGATGAAAAGGATCGAAGAAATTGCGGTTAATCCAAGAGACGGATCATTGTAGATCTTATTTCTTCGAGCTGTAGATCACCAGAGGTTACATCCTCCGCTCGTTTCTTGCCGGTGTCGGAAGAAACGGTGAAAAATCTTTATAGGTGACGTCGAGGCTTTGCGCGGACTTTCAAGCGTGAATTCCGAGCGAGCGACAGATCCGGGTAAAGAATGAAATGAAATGTTGGATATTTAAGGCCGGAAAGAGGACAGGATGGGGTAAAGGAAGAAGAGAAGGAACGAGACAAGATGAGCCGTGGCTGCGAAAGTTTCGCTCTGCGGAAGAAGCGTCTGACCGCGGCACGATTCACGGATGATAAATCGTTGAAACCTTTTCACCGGGCTCGTTCGGCCGGAAGTAAAACGAATTTAAGGTCCGATTGCCGAGAGATACGGTCCTGTAGTTAAACAGAGCCAGGGGATAAAGCCTAGATTTTCCAGCTTGGAAAACAGAAATTACCGGGGAAATTCGATGTTGGAGAACACAGACGATTAGAAATTTCTAACGAAACAATCACGAATTACGATCAAACGGTAGTATGATGTAACGGTAGCTTTTATCGTCCGGTAGACCGGGAAAAATAATTTAAACCGTACACCGAGCCACGTTGCAGATTTACGACGTGTCGCCGCGACGTGGACGTAGCACGGCGAAGAAGTGGCTCGACGCATTACGAGAATCGAGCATACGTACTATCACACATACTGAGGCAACAAGGTAACACCTTTCCTCTTGCCCGCCACGTTTGCAACGACCCGCGAACCAACGTTTTGCTTTATGTACACTGGCCTCGGCGATACGTGACGTATGATAAACAACACGTGTTAACATGTAACGAGAAGAAAGAGTACGCGAGCAACCGGCACCAACGTGTCGCCTTTTCGCACTTTTATTCGTCCTGCTGAAACGAGACACGGTTTCTAGACTAACGGCTATGCGTTCTTATTGAAAATGTAAATGTGAGACGAAAAAGAGATCAGTTGTATTTTCTTGCGAATAAAATATTTAACACTTTACCATCGGGGTCTAATTATTCAGAATCCTATTTAATCGTTAGAAAATGTAATGAAAAATTGAAACATAGAGATCGCTGTGATTTGACAAGCGTGAAATGGCGAATAGCCTTGGGAGAAGAAAAAGGAGGAAAAGACAGACAATGTGTAGGTGTGTCTCAATCTCGAATATGAAAACAGTTCCGAGAACAAGCTTCTGTATTCAATGTTCTCAGATATCGAACGTGCCGTTCTTTCATACGTTCGAAAGGTGTGATATCTCGTTGCGCTCCTCGTGTATACAACCTCGATGGAATTTAGCAGTATGCTTTAATCAGAAGCGAATCTTGTTTCGCGCGGTAATTACCCGTGGTAATGAGGAAAACGAAGAGAAACGTTTAAAGGATGTAACGTAAACGTCTTGTCACGCGTTTCTGCAACACGATAACTACAAATTATCGTAGCCACTTTACTGCCGTAGATAAGCTAGCCCGTTTATTTCATTCTGTTTCACAGAACCTGAAACCGTGGCCCTGGACGCGGTGAACTTAAAAAAGATTGCAACGAGAATGTGAACATTTTTTAAAACATAATAAAAAATTATTATACACGTGAATTTCTGATTCTTAAGAAAGGGGCCATCTGATTAATTGCTTTAATTATAATAATTCAAAAGCTAAAAGAAACTGTTTATAATGACGAAAAAAAATGTAGCCAAAAAAAAGGAAAGGAACGAGTGTAGGAACGAGTGTCGCCTCCGAAATGGCGCAGCTCCACGGTCGTTCGTTTCTCTTATATCCTTGATAGTCGCTCGTAAACCGAATTAACAGTACGTCCACGTGACCGTAGTTAGCGTACACGTACATACACACATTCCGAATGTATACTCACACGAAAATCTATTCGCGGAGGTATACTACTTACACACATGGCGAACGGTGCGCCGAGAAGCTGCGAATTCACCACGGCAACACGTACATACATGCATACATAGAAGAAAATACAGACACAAGCGCGTGGATGAACGTGAGCAATAAGAGAAACCGGCAGAGGATATCATAGAAGCGGGGTAGCAGCTCGTGAGGAATGGTAGAGGGAAGGGTGGAAAATGCATATCCAGGGGATGAAGAGGCGGCCTCTCAGAGCTTGGCATGGTACACTGGCTACCCGGCCACCCCTTTTCCCACCCCTCGACCACCGCTAGCCCCCGTGCGAAACCCGTACCTCTCGCGAAACGTACATCTACTTGCTCTTCTGCCCTCGGCTCACCCTCCGCCTCCTGTTCCTATTTCACCCGGCTGCAGTCGCTTACAGCGCTTCCAAATTCACGTAATAAAGCTAGCTAAAGCGAACGAGAGAGTGAGAGAGAGAGAAGAGGCGCCCACGCTAAGTACATTTACACGGATAGATGAAAATATCAGGAACGAAGGATCGGCAAAGGTTGGATGTACCCGTTTGTGAAGGTGGTAGGCGGAGAAAGAGGGCGGACTACTTAACATTCTTTGCCCTGGGACCGAGCAAGCGGCAGAGAGATCGTGTTACCCCCGAAAACCGAGCGCACAGGTATGTCCGTTTGTTTATAGATATAGGGTACATTCTTTTTTCGACAGCGGAGGGAGACATCAGGCTCGGAAAACCGACAGAGGGCGAAATCTCTCGTTATAATTTCGAGCGTAACCGTTTGCACGGGTCTTCTATATTTGCGCTTGGATAGGTGAACCTACGAAGGGCTGCTTGTCCTTCCTTTTACCGCGTTCCACGCCCTCCTCTCTTCTTTCTTTTTTTTTTTTTTGGACGACTTCAAGAGCGGGTCGCTATTTTCGAGGAACATGCACATGTACACGGGGCTGCTTTATTTTGCACGATCTAAAAGAGTGAGGGTTCTTGAAAAGTAAAATATCCTTAATGAATAATACCCAAAAATCAGTAATTTTAAATTGATATAAATAGCAATTAAAAGTGAGTGCATTTGGAAAGGTTGTAGGGGTGCCATATGTTCGTAAGGAAAATATCTGTTCACTTTTCACCCTCTCGATGCGCACACGTAACGCAAACTAAGTTATAAATTACAACAGCAGCTCTCTTCCTCTCGCGCAAGAATATCAAGGGGCTACTTGTTCCTTTTTCCACCCCCAGTCCGCGCCGAACGCCCGTCAAACCTTCCGTTCCGAGTGGAAACGTTGGGATGTATCTCTCTTTTTCGGCTTTGCGCCATACAGGTGTATTTATTTCTTCGTTTTTTCGCGAAAAGAACAAGGGGGTCTGTCGGACGTGCAGCCCGAAACGATGAAGTGTGTACCGGGGCAACGTAGGAAACCGGTGCTTTCGTCGACGTGCAGCTTGATAGAAGAGCGTGCACACGGTCTGTTCATCGGATACCGACTCCAGCTGCAGGCTACATTGGAGCAGATTAACCGGAAGGGATTATTACAAGGGAGGATGGAGGGAT
The DNA here is from genome assembly GCF_907164935.1 of Osmia bicornis bicornis. Classification (NCBI taxonomy): domain Eukaryota; kingdom Metazoa; phylum Arthropoda; class Insecta; order Hymenoptera; family Megachilidae; genus Osmia; species Osmia bicornis. The sequence continues at coordinate 4,754,591 of NC_060229.1, forward strand.
GTACGCATTTGTTCCGTCCAAGGGATGAGAAGGACCTACATGTTACTCCACAGCCAGCCATACCAGCCGGAGAGATTCTTTTTAATTTCACCACCCATTTTTTTCTCAACTCTCTTTCCCTCTCGATTCAACCTGTCCTTCAACCGATCCTGCCGCGATTCAAACCGTTTACACGACGGAGAGGTTTCGCGTAAACGCGAGCCACCCACGCAACCCTTCGACCCTTGCTTCCGTTTCGAATCGGTTAACAAGATCGATCGCATTATTGGAAATACACTATCGTTCACGAGTATTTGGACACTTGCATAAAGCTGATTTAAATATGAATCAAAATATATTTTATATTTTCCCAATAATAGGACGGTGTTCAAATACTATATCATAGGGAATTGCAGCTCACCCCTTTGAATGCAACGATCAGCGAAACGAAGACAATCGAGATTTAGCGGATAAAAGTGCAAACAGTGGCATCAATATGCGAAACAGCGGTTCAAACGATCCTGTTGCATCGGAACACGCGAATATGTTCGACAAACACGCGATGGGTTTCATTCCGCAACGATTCGATGCTTCTTGGTCGGTACACAAAAGAGGGACGGTGCATTTTTTCCTTTTTTTTTTCCACCGACACTCGCTGCTTTAACGTACAGATCGTCTGTCTGTTTCGTTCTCACCAGAGACACGCACGCACGAAGAAAGGGGTGAGGAGTTTTGTGGACCGCGCGAAAAATACGCGTACGGTATTCGCCGGCGAGAAGCCGGGGATTATCATGTGCACGTGCGAACTCCTCTCCGGTGTATTAAACGATTCAACGAGTTTTATTTATTCAGGAAATGAAAATCCTAATAGACTTTCGCTTCGCTGTTATATTTTCTTGCCAGGCCAGAGAGAGCTACTGTGCCTGATGTTTACGTACGTACCTTTTGCGCGTGCACACGCGCGTCCATCGCAGGCTGTTTTTATCAAATACGCCGCGTATCGTCGTTTCTACATCGTAGCTAATTGAATAGCGCAAGAGGCATCATTTTTTTTTCAATTTCCTTAAGAAAAAAGAAAGTCAACAACCGATTCTATCAGCGAAGAATGGCGATTAATTAACGTCGATTTTTCTTCGCCTTCGTTTGCAAGAAAAACACCCTCGATTCACGATAAAACACGCTTACCAGGGGTATTAAACGCTGGTCGCGTATTGTTTAAAGGCCGTCCATGTGTGGGATCGGTCACCCCGTATAAGAGAACCGTGGTAAATGTTAGGTACCATCCTGGCGGCGTTAAGTGTACAATGGTGAGAGGCTGCCGGGGGGTGTAACGCACGTAGGGGTGAGAGAGCGGGTGGAAGGATACCTTTCGTCCGTAGAACAGGCGAAGGTAGAGATGGAGGCGGCGACCAAATTGAATTTGGGTTCTGGCCTCTGTTTAGATTCCTCGTTGGTTGTTTAGTTTAGAGGAACAAAGAAAACATCTATGTGTTTATTCTAGCCAACGTTTCACCCCCGCCCCTTTACGCTCTTGCCGCGATGTGTCCTTTCTCTCTCTCTCTTTCCCTCTATCGTTTTCACATTATTTCTGTCCCTCGCGGGAAACCACTCTTTCTTCTTCATCCCTGTTCCCTCTCATTTCCCTTCAACTGGATTCCACGACGATCCACAAACTCTTCCCACCGTATGCACATTTTTTTTTTACGGAAGCCTTTCAACCCTCCTCTTCTCTAATTCGTTAAATACGCCCCCTTGCTGCACCCTTATTTTGCTTTCGATTCCTCGACGAACGTTTCGAATCGCGAACATTAGAAAATATGAAATATTTGTTTCACTTGTTGCCAAGAGGGAACTCGTGAAAATGAACGAAAACGACGCGAATAAATTCGCCAAATCGAGGATGAAAAGAGACTGCCACGCCATTGGCAAAGCACTGCTGATAACAGCGATAAGGTAACCAAGACTGGCGCGTGTGGTCGTCAAGATAAAAGGGAACAGATGTGAAAATATTCAGCCGCGATACGTTTCGATGCGCGTTCGATTCATCGAACAAGCAAAGACGCGTTTAAATATAACGATTCTATTAACAGTACCGGTTTTATCTATTTCCGAACCTCTTTTTAACTTTCTTCTACCGATAGAAAATAATACGATGATACCATGGTCGCGATTAATCGGGGATCAGAGAGCGAGCGTAGACAAGGCTCGATGTTTAGAGATCGTTCGACGCGAAAAGACAGTTGTTTCAGGTGTACTTCGCGTAGAATCTGCCGGCTGTTTGAGATTTCGGGGGCGAAAGAGGGACGGACGGCAAGATTTAGCGGTATCCGATGGGTGTTTACACGGAGCGACACGAAATGTTTGGCCGCGATTCTCTCGCGAGTTATTTCAGGTGGCCGGCGAAGCTTCGTATAGTTTTGTCAACCGACGCGGAGCCGATCGTAAAAACTCGGGGAATCGCGTCAAAGCCGTTTCCAATCGACTTCCTACTTTATTCTTTGTCCTCTTTTTAACACGTTCGCTTCGAAGCGTGGACGTTCGTCGATCAGATAAAATAAATAAAAAAATCATATCGATAATATGACACGAATAATAATACACATCCGACGTAAATTCGCGACATCGCAGCGACCGTGTTAAAATACCCTGAGCGCAACAATCGCGACGGAAATATAAACTGGTCGAACACAACTGTGTATAATTTACATTATTGCTCGAATTAAAAGAAAATCCTTATCATTGTGTCATATCAATTTTAATCGGAAACCGTTGACTTCCATCACCGCTGGTGAATGTTTAAAATCCGCATGGATATTTCAGAGTATCCTCTGTTTTATTATTAAAACACATGCTACCAAAGTGGAAACGTTCGATTTGAAATATTTAACAGCGCCTTCTTCGTATTGTATCGCTGACAGCTCGAGGAAAGGTTATTATCGTTTAAGAAAATCCTGTTGTAGCGGGATGTGTTCGCGCGGAAAAATCGGTCAGATGGGGGTTGAAGGTCGTTGAAATTTGGGAGGATGTTCGACTAGATTTTCTCAGGTATCACTCAGCGGCACGAATCGAGCGTGTGAATAATGGAGGGTAATCGCCCTTGCCAGTTCTCCGTCGACCTTCGCCCCTCGAGGGTAGCAAGGTGGGAGACTAGAAGGGTGGGATTTCTAGATTGGATTTAAGTACACAGCCGTGAGGTTTGAACCGGTTAATAATGTAGATAAAACCGAGACTTCGAAGAAGGCTACGCGAGACGTCGCGATGTTGTGGCGAACTTGAATTTCCCGACTTTCCACCCCGTTCCCTCGCTGGCTGATTTAATTTGACAAATTGACAGACACCGGCGAAACACTGGAACCGTTCCAAAATAAATACGGCAACCTGTTCCTCCGTCACGACGTGACCAACAATTTATAGCCCCGCTCGAGTAATAAAGAGGAAAGCAAAAAAATTCATTAACACATCGCGAGGAAGGAAACGAGAGGAGGTCAAGAATCTTCCGTCTACCGGAAAATTGTACGAACTTCAGCGGCAAGGTAAGCGAGAAATGAAATAGGAGTATCGTCTCGTTGTCGAGAATCCGCGTTTCATCTTCCACGAGGCGAGCGTCACGCGGAAGAAGTCGTCAGTCAGCGGACGGGTTTCAGTAATTTATTAAAATCCTCGCGAATCTCTGCCGCTTTAGCCGAAAAAAAAAAGAAAAGAAAAGGAAAAATTCAGCAGAAGGACAGAGCAAACGCGAGAACCGGATGGAACACGCGAGAGGGGGTTGAAACGAGACGGAAGAGAAAGAAGGCTTTTATGCGGAGGCCAGCTGGCTCAGCACGACAAAAATTCTTTCAATTACAGAAAAGCGAATTCTCCTTAACTCCCTGGGCATCGATATTCATAGCGAAGCGTGTTACGTAAAAGTTACGGCGGGATTCGGGCGTTGGTGGAAGCGCGAGGAAGAGGGAGACAGGATGCGGATCAGGCTGCAGCTCGGTTATAGGCACTCGGAACTTGAAGACCAAGAAAGAGGGTTGTGTTAACACCGAGACGGGTGGAAAAAGTATAACGGAACGAAGGGACGGAGAAGAAGAATTGGGCAGCGGAGGGCGGCAAGCCAGGCTTGATTGGAAAGGACAGCCTATCCGCAATTTGCGATCCAACAGAGGGGAATAGAGGAGGAGGTGAGAATTCGCTTGTCTTTCATCGGTACTTTCTTTCCCTTCTTTTCTTCCTTCCCCTCCTCCTTTTTTTCCCTTCGCTTACACGCAACCCCTTTTTGCATTTCAAGGGACGCGCCACCAGAGACGACCCCGTCGATACCCGCGGTCTTATCCAGCCAGATCCTTTGGATTCTTGCTCGTCGCGGAGGCGTTTGGATATTAACCGGCAGCCAGGATAAACGACCTCGTGATTCCAATGAAATATCGACAGCGGCGAAAGTTTGTTTAATCAGGGAATGCCGACGTCGCGCACCCCGCGATTGCCAGCTCTCCGGTTCAACTTCGAGGGGGTGAGAAGGGGATGGAGTTACATTTCAACCCTTTACTCGTGGCACACTTGTCAAGAAAAGCTGCGGTGGGTGTAGGTACTTTTTAAAACCACGGTTTATTAATTTCAACAACTTCCCTATCGTATACCCTGCACTTAATAAAATTGTGATTTATTAATTAATTTTAACGAGCTTCTACTTTTCGATCACCCTGCGCAAATTTCCATAAATAAATGTTTCTGGGTAGCTAAAGAGTTAAGAAGATATCGGATACGACACGAGAACGTGGGTTTACGCAGATTTATCGTTTATCGAATTCTATTTCCTGTCTTCCTGCCGCTTTGAGTATCGACTATCGGGCTAATATTAAAACGCAATTGTCGTGTTCGCCGGCACCGAGTTTAGCCACGGCGTTCAATCAAAATGGATACAGGTCGGGGCATTTTATTTCTCTCGGGTCAAACCAAATGCGTCGCAGCATCGACTGTGGTCTACCGAACCGACGATTGCATTATTAATAAATATTTTCTCACTTTCGTCAATCTGTATCAATTCGTCAAATGAAAAACATCTAAAATGATTTATTAATTCGTGGCCGATTGATTATCGAAAACAGAATCAAATTGTTCTGAATTATCTAAAAATATCCTGACATTCATTGACGAAGGGTTAATAGATTCTACAAATTCAAAGGACTTATCGCTCGTAAGCTTGTTTAGGGGATTTTCCGTTTCCGGTTTCTCAGATGCCAAGAATACCTTCGACTTCCCCGAACCTTAAGTCTCCACTGACGTCACTCGAACCCTCGCGAGCAACCCTCGACTCGGTGGAACCTCTTAAATTATAAACAGTGTCAGCCAACGCCGCGAGACTTCGATCGACACGTAACCGCAGAAACTTCCTAGTGCCTGGTCCTCGGCAACTCCGTTTCAGAATTCAAACTTACGCGGATATGCTCTTGTCTCCAAGTTTCGCGTCAATCTTCGTGCGAGCATGACCGCATTAATTTCAGAACGACCATAAGGGACCCGGTCGGAATCATTCATGTGCCTTCGATGAACCGAAACACTCGATGCGCTGTTGCATATCGAACGATCTGGCACAATTTCATGACATAAAAGTGTCATGAAATTATGTTTATAGCGCATCGAATCAAAGCTTAAAGTCTGAAGAAAATGTCTATATAAAGGATTCATCGATATTCTTAATACAAAATGGCGCCAGTAAATTCTTACCAGAAAGGAACCTTGGCATCAGCAATCATGCCAAGGATCTCAATGAAGTTCTACTTGATAATTGCAAATAATTAACTCGAGAAAACAATCGAAGGCATTAGCAGAGCAAGTTGGAACATGAGCGAAGTTAGAGGCTGGCAAGACGGGTCCCTCTTAGGGGACAATGAAGGAGGGCAGGAAGTGGTGGTCGAGCTGGCGAGTGGTCAGCAGAACTTGATAGTTTCTCAAAACTCGATCTTCGAATCGCCTCCTCGAACCTCACACATAGAACCCGAGTGTCACCGAGAAGGATAATCAATATTCTAACTAGCCATACGATCGCGAAACACCGAGTTACAGCTATTTTAAAATCGGGTTAACTATCGAACGGATTAAACAAAAAGGCGAAAAAGAATTTTAAAAAAATCCAACGAGAAACTAGACCAGTGTGTCGTTAAAATAATCCCAAAAATATCTCCTCGACGTACACTTATGTATACGTGTCAGCCTGACGATAAGCAAATCTCTGTTTACACGTAACCAACAGGCGAGCAGATGTACGTGTCGCACGTGTAATTCACTCGCTCGTGTTGGTACACACGTATTTACCTGGTGCGTCACGTGAACTTGATATTCACCGGTACTATCTACATACAAGCAAAGCAAGCCGGTACGTAAACGCGATGTTCGAATAAAAATATCCTTTGCGATCCGATGTGTCAGCCACGATTATTAATATAATTTATTCCGACCGCGGGAAAAGGGGGCCGTTATCGATGAAAGAAGCCTTATCGAACGATCTCCTACACGAACCGAACGAAACAAATCTATGTAGAAGCGATAAGAGATCGGTGTGTTACGATTCTCTGTGAAAATAATCGGTCGAAAAATAAAATTAAAAATTTCAAATGATAAATTTTTAAAATATCTTTTTCTTTTTGCAAAATTATTAATTATCCATTGGTGGGGTATATAACATTTTTCACAAAGAATCACTATTTTTATTCACTCTACACAGGAGACACATTGAAACACTCCAACGTATCTGGAAAGAAGCACACGCATTTCGGAGCGGTTGGTTTGTACGCGCGTGTCACGCATACACGCATTCCGAAGGTGGTTTGGCTTTATACCTGGCCGAGCGTGCGACCATATCGTTCCCCCTTTCGAAAAGGAAACCGTCGAAAAGGCCGCTTTAAGGGCCATAAAACATTTGTTTCCCTCCGTGGCGTTCCAGTGCTATATTGCGTTCAGCCGCGAACGCGGGATTTTGAATTGAATTTGAAATCAGGGGCTCGATTTTATGGTGGCCCGGGTGTCAAACGTCTTGGAAGTATCGCGCTATGACTGCCTTATACACGGTGTTCCATCACAACATTCTGAATAAAAAATACCATACCAACAAATGAGTTATTTTAATTCCATTATTGAGACATGGACTGAAATTCAAACTCAAAATCATGAAAATAATTAATTAAGAAAATTCCAATTACACTGATAATATTCTAAATCTATCTGTTACTTTATAGAACACCTTGTGTATCGCAGGAAAACTTTCGCTTTGAGATCGGAAACCCTCTGACGGAGGATTGTTATCGGTTTACTGTATATCGCGATACAGAACGATCACGATCGTTCAATTCCACTTTTCCATTTCCACGGAAGGCGGGGAAAGAGAAAAGGAGAATGATGTAGATCCAAGAGGTTCTTATCGAAGATTCTTTTATTCTGAGAAAGGAATGAGTCTACCCGGATGGTGTTAGCGCGCATCGTTCGTTTTATCACGGGTAAGCAGATGTTTGCTTCTAAAATTAGTACTATTTATGGAGTGATGTCGTCGTTTATTAATAAACCTATCTCTGCGTTCCATATAAATTCGTGGAAAAAAAAGAATGAACAACGGCGAGTGAGTCGTCTTCGACGAAGGGAACCGTGTCGCGTTGTTTCGAAAATTTTCAAAATCTAAGTAACAAGCTTCACGACGCTGTCATCGTACGTGTGTTACGATCGAACTTTACGAGAATGATCGAAATTTCAACAACACGTGTGTTTATTGTAATAATATTTTCATCAATTGCCACCGCTAACGGAAAAGCAGTTCCAAGATATCGGACACTTTCCTGAGCGATGAAGTCATTTGAACGAGCGAAAAAAACATTGAACAATGACAACAGGAGATGCGAAAACAGAAAACAATTTCTCTCGACGGAAAGATTGTTTTTCAAATGAAAAAATAAAAACTTAACCTAATCCCGCGATGACGCGATAATTGCGACACTATGAGTGTCATTCAAATGTCACGATCTTAAATAACCCAAGAATTTATCATCCGAGGGTTAAAACTCGCTCCGGACGCATTTTAGATCTTTTCTTCGGTTTTTAAAAGAGGCGCAACGTATAATGAAGAAAGGCGAAGCGCGGTTATCTTATCAGAAGCGAATTTCCAGAGATTAATTTCTTACCTGGTCGTTGTCTTGTTGATCTTGGCCGTACGAGGGGGTGTCACCATTCGGGGTAGTGGCGGCGGAGGGTCGCTGTGACGTTGACAAGTTGATCGCGCCGTCTCCGTCTGTGTCATGATCCATTATGCCATCGTCCTGAAATCACGATCATCGTTACGTCAAATCGTAGCCTTCTGGTGCAGTGAACTTCACCGTGAACTGATACACGCGTTGTTGTAACTATGTGTTACACGAAAATACGTGTGTATATCCATGTATACGTATATATCTCGCGTTGCGTCAGTCGACGAAATTTTTCATGCGCCGTTTCTCCTATCCGGTCGAATGTTTTTCAACGGGCAAGCAGGAAAGTTTAGCTTCCCGACAGAGGCACGAGGAAAGAAAAGGATCGTGGGTCTTCTATGAAGGTCTCGAAATGTGCTTTGTTATCCGATATATTACCCTCGTCCCGAGGAACAATTTTAGATCACGTCTGACGCATGTGATGCCATACACACCAGGCTAAGGCAACAATGTTCGGCTAATAATATATTCTACGCTTGCATTTCTAACCGACCACCACTGAACTGTCCGAAATAATCGGCAAACTTATTGGACACTTACTTCACGAAAACTCCTTGGTCCCCGATCTCAGTCTGCCGATAGTCAGCTCGAAATTCATGAGAAACGTCTTGAAGAAACCGCGCACAGGAAACCTAACTTAAACCTAACCTAACCTGTTCCTCTCGAAACAGGACGATTTTTTTTTCACACACACTGTACGATACACTCGGAGCGAAGAATAAAAGAAGACGAAAAAGGGGATGGTCAAGAAGTTTCCATGTGAATAGAGGCACTCGCGGAGACGTAGCACTTCACCGGCGAGTAATCGGCATACCGGAAGTAAGCGGATCACCGAACTGTCGCGCAACGATCGCGCGGGTTAAACGTTTCATCGAATCGCGTCGGTTCGTTCGTTCAACCTTCGTGAGCGCGCGTTCGCAGGGTGAAAACACGGAGCGGTGGTGCGCACGTGGACGCAAAGGTGCCGTCAAAACGTGGCGAGAAACGGCAAGGTGGAAAAACAGAAAGAGAGAACCCACTGTGTGATAAAGTGAATAAGACGAAGCGGGTGGATAAAAGGAGAACGAAGAGAAAGTGGGGGGTGCAGGAGGAAGAGGAAACGCAAACGACACCGGTAAAGACGAAAATCAACGTTCACGCGTCGGCCGAGTAGCGAGGACTAAACACTAAAACCGGCGCAGGCATACCAAGCAGCCCAACCGGCGAGGCTGTTGCTTATTGTGTAAATATAAACAAATATAGTTGAAACCAACCAACAGGCCTGCTTTCAGCTCTCTTCCCTCTCCCCTAACGCCGCGTCTTCTACTCTTCGTTTCTGTGCCCTACCTTCTCTGTCGGCATCTTCCCCTCCACGTTTTATCCTTCGCCTCTCCTCCCCAACCCCGTGTCCTCGGGCTGTGCCCCTCTTGCTCCGCTGTAACACCCACCCTTCGTCACGTCGCTGACCCCACCGCCGCCAGGCAAACCAGTACATCATATGTACCGGGCCACGTTGTAAACGCGTCTGGCTTGCCCTGGCCTGGCCTCTCTTGCTTTGCCTTCTCTTCTTGTCTTCCCATATGCTCGTCTCCGCTCGAACATTACACATCGTCGCACGGCTCGACGCGACGCCTAACTTTCCGACGCTCGTCTTCGTTACGACCAGCTGAGAGACACCGACGCCATTCGCGTTTCGTTAAACTCGTCTCCGCGGAATTCATTTTTACGACAGTGCCTTGGATACCTCGGGGATGAACACGGATCGAACGTTCTACGGTTAAATTTCTTTTTTTTTTTTTTGGAGCACACGTCCGAAGAAGATACCGAGGACACTAAGATTCGAAGAATAAATATCTTCTTTTTTTTTCGAGAACCAGTGGAGGCGAGGTGACTGTGACTTTCTTAGGTACACTCGAACGGTTCGATTCCACGGACTTACTAATAAACTATGAATATTCCGTTCTTTCGTTGACTGGATACACATGAACGCGAGGAGGTACCCCGCACACACGGTCGTTCCGTAAATACGTGTGTACACGTGTTGCCTGACGCAACCTGAACCACCGGCTCAAGTTTGTATAGGCGAACCGGAAATGGGGGACGAAATATTCCTCGAAACGGCGTGTCCTTAAATATATTCCTTTCACTCGTATTTCAAGCACACGACAATTGTACGCCTTGCAGTTGTACGCTTTCAAAAACATATGTATGTATAATCTTTTCATTATTTTTCTTTTTTTTTTTCGTTCGATACGTCAAGAATTATTTCATTTCTGGCTAGCTAGCATTGTGTTATACGCGATCGATCAGTTAAAACTTGAAGGCATTGAGAATAATGTTCAATTTATGCGAGTACCCCTTCGAATGAACCCTCGTAGCGCGGTGACCGGATAGGGGATGAAGAGAAATTCCATGAGCGACTTTATTAAGCTTACGATACTAGTCCTATCGGAACTATTCCGAGGCAAATCCTCGGCTTTGGCCGTTCCATTGTCGAACGGCTAGGTGTATCCTCGTGACCCAACGGTGGTTCAACGAGGGGAGCCACGGACCCATCGCCCAGTCCTATGACAACAAAACTGGGGGCAAAAATAGGCGCAGCCGGCTGGCCAGCCTTGTATACGTGGCGTATACTAAATATGTATTTATTAAGTAAACAACCGTTGCGCTGGGGTTCCAAGGTACATATACGTCTCGTTTCCTATTTCATTGTGAGTAATGCGTTCTCGTGAACCCGATGGTGTTTGGTTACTACACGATGCAAGAGCGTAGAACCCTCACTTGGATATGCTTTACAAAAAAAAAAAAAGCGGAGGAGTTCAGGCTGAGGTACCGATTATCCAGAACGATCAGAAATTAACCCTTCGAGGTGACTACAGTTGTTTCGTTGTAAAATCAAGTTGAATATATATTCTGTGTCGACTGGGAGACCTGTGTCCTTTGAGCAATTAACGAGATACAGGATAATCCGACCGCCATGGGAAGGGGGGTTAAAAATTAAAACCAAAGAACAGGGTGTCCCGGAACAGAGGCAACAAGGGTTAAGAACGAAGCTGTATACCATCCTCGGGAACGCGGGCGGTTCGACGGTGTGGGTGGTACGATCGAGTAAACCGAGCGTAAAGAAGGATAATCGCCGGCAGTCGAAGTAAGAAGAGATAACGAGATCGTATATCCCCATCAAAAAGGAGAGAAGGACAAGGTAAACGCTTGTCTTCCCGCGGTTGCCTGTATGTGTGTGTAGCTATGACCATCACCCTTGCCGTACGGGCACCCTTGCACAAACACGCGTGTCTCCCCTTCTAAATAATAAACGAGAGGATTTACCCCCGTCAGGTTCGCGCGACGGTACATAAAAATACTCGAATCTGAGAAATTAGCGACGGGACTAACGGGAACGTCGTTGGTCGCGCGAGCAAGATGAAGAAAGAGGGATCGTGGAAAAAGAGAGGCTCTCGATGGGACGGGGGTCAGCGAGAACGGAGGCGTTTTCGGTGCTCCGTGGGTAGAGGCCGGGAAAAAAAGGGTACCTAAAAGGGTTGAATTAATGTCGCGATAAATATATGATTTAAGGTGGAAACGTTTGCAACTCCGGCTAATTTTTTATCTGAGACCGCGGTGTTCCTCGTCGAGAGGGGTTTTTTTTTACCCCTAGAAAAGAGAGACCGACGATCTCTCGAAGCGAGCGCACTTGGACGTCCAAGGGGGTTGAAACTCGACCGCGGGGAGAAGGAAGCAAGGCTTGGAAAGGAGAAGAGCGGCAGGGGGGGGATGAAAAGCGGCAGGGTGACAGAGGCGGAGAGTGGTCGAATCCAACGGTTATTTCTTTTTTAGGGTAATTTACTACCGGCGAAAATTTGAGCGGACGCGCGCTTTTTAATAGTTCGCGCCACTCCAAGGACTCTCTCCGTCTCTCTCGTCTTTTGTTTGTTTTTTTTTTCGTCCCTCATCCCCGTGACACTGCCGTCTCTTTCTCCGTCTGTTGTACAAGAGGATCGGCCAATGCCGGTGGAGGGACAACGTGGCGGCATCGTTCCGCCGCGGTTACGATGAAAATTACGAGACTATAAAGCGGCCATCCACGACGCAGTTTATGTCACTCGACTCCACCGACGAATTTTACTACAGATTACTCATCGCTTTTTTCTAACTTTCAAAGTAGTTCTACCTACGATCACATAGTATTACATGATGTTACAATGATGATATTACTTGTTCTTACCAAATCCTATCACGGTCAATTAAAGACAAACAATCAAACCCTTGGACGATCGTCCAGCTAGTCCTTTCGCGTGCAATTTCGCGTCGACTTCGAAGATTGTACGTCATTCTGAATTTCCGAGACGGTAGAGCATCCCCGCGGGACCGCAAACAGCCGTTCCCCCAATTATCCAGGACAGGAGCGAGCTTTGATGGCGAAACTCGCGCGTATCAGCGGCGCATACGTGACAAAGAGTCTGCGAACGGGAATCAGAACTATTCCCGTCCACCCTTATTTCTTGGCCGGCGAGAAAGATAGAGAGGAGCGAACACGAAGGGCGGTGGTCACCCTACAGGAAGCGAGAACAGCCACGACCGCTTAGGTTTCCGCAGCGTCGACGCTTTTTGAATTAACCGCCCTGGACATTAGAATACGAAATTGATATATTATGGCCGAGGAGTAAGCCCGTTTCGCCCCTTCTTTAACCCTCCGTTGAAAGGCCGCGAAACCGCGCGGGTTAGACGGGACCGGTGAAAGAAGAAGGGAAGAGGATCGTCCGGTTACACACACTCTTTAAGCATGACTGGCCGCCGTTCGCATCTTTCATCGCATTATCTGCCCTCGTAAAACACATCTTTATAGGTTTCCCGAAACGTTGTTCCCTTGCCACTGTCTCCCAACGTGTCCTCCCCGTTCCTTTTCTTCGACGTTTTCCTTGGACGATAGCGTTTCGCATCGAAAACTATGGATATCAGTTTTTGATAACCATATCTGTTAAAGAAACGCTGCTTCGCACGAAGGAAAGTTATTCTCGCAAATAATTGGATGACAAGAAAATATTCTTTAAAATGTAGGAGAGGGGAGAAAAAGACAAGAGACGATCCTTGCCCCAGACACCTATCATACCGCAATTTGAACTGCATGCCGGGCGACCGCTAGCGAGAACACTGATCCATCGATCATCTCGTCGCCACCTAGCGGTCCCCGACCCGAAATCCTTCTCCCCCTCCACTAAACGCCTACAAAAAGTTCATTTCGTAGAACGAACCTTGAATAAGGTTTACCAAGCTTGTTGTTGATCGAAGAAACAAAGCAAAGGGGTGGGCGTAAAGAAAGTGGAAGTCTCTTAGCTGGCGCGAGTATCAATTCGGCAAGGATAGAGAGAGAATGGAAGGTTAAGATCGCCCCTCTCGGGTCCATAATAAAAGAAGGCAGATTAATGCCTTCGGTCTTGAATCCAATCAACATTATTCCGACAATAGTCCGCCAGCCAATACCCGTTCTACTCTGTTCGGAGCTGATATTATCAACAGCCCGCCCCGGTACTTCCCTCTCTCTTCCGTACGACATTCACCCTTAACGTCTTTCTCTACCCTCGCGACTCTTCTCGGTACTTTCACACCCCCAGACACCTCGCTCGTTCTTAATTCCACGGCCGGATGATAAGTATGCTAACAAGAGAACCATCGGCACGAATAGAGGAGGTCTGGAGGGGTGTGGAAAGACGGGGATGGGCGAAGACTGGTAGCTTAAAGGCAAATTAACGCTACGCTCGCGTAAACGCGGTCGACTTCTTCGTCAATGTTAATGTCTACAGGAGGCCATTAGCCGATCGAACCGCGTCGAGAGCACGGATCGACGTTCGCTAAGGTCGAACGCTTTTCTCCCGGCCGTTCCCTTAATCGCCACCGTGATAAATCAACCGGAGAAAAATGCGATGCTGGTCGCTGTTGGAAACCTGGCTGCTGATACGTTTTGAGTAGCCTTCTTCGTGGTGGTTTTTCGAACTCCCACACACGTAACCTAAATTACCGATCAAATTTATTTTGAATTTACCATTTTATTGCAGATGAAATTCGTACTACGAATCCATCGATCCGGCGACGTTTCGACAGCCTTAAGGGTGAGAATGTATCGCGAAAAAATCCTGCGGAACAATGACAGGGAAGAGGAACTATCTCTTCGGTCGAAGCTTTTCGCTCGGTGAAAGAAAGAGATCCAGATGGATGATCGTAAGTGGTGGACAGAGGCCGATAAGGATAGTGGGCAGGTCGGTCGGGTCGCATGGACGGCACTGGTCAGCCATGGGGTTGCTGGTCCTGAAGAATGGACCTCTTTGTTTAGCCGTTTATGGTGGAAGAGATTTAGCCGGATTGCCGTCAGCCGATAGCCACCAAGGGTGTCTAACGTTTCCACGGGTTAGGGGTTGCTCGGTTGCTACTGGAATCTGTGAAAGTCTCTCACTAATACGCCTCGACTTCACCCATCTTCGTTCCCTTTTCTTTTTTCTCCTTTCTCCGCCCTCCTCCTTCGCGTCGCACATTCCAACACCTTCCGAAGAAGATTCGGTACGCTTACGAGCGACCCCTTACAATGGCCGGACATTAGCTGACAACAGAGGTGTGGACATCGGATAGCAGTCCTCTCTAACACCCTTCAACGCGATCTTACCCCTCTGTCTTGATTGGCCGGCCACCGGCCTCCTCGAAACGTTTCGCATTTATAGCCCGGGATCTAAATAAAATCTCCGTCGGTTCGGATAAGCTTTTCGGTGACCAGCAAATCCTCGTCTGGCTACGAGAAGGACCCTTCCTTGCTAAGACGCGATCCGATACACGCTGTTGTCGAAATTCTATTCGAGGGAACGTGGAAACGGTAATTCGATGAAGAACGCGATATACCGTTTGATATCCTTCTCCTTCGTGATACCGTTGGAAATGTGTAACGCGAAGGATCGAATGAAACAGAGGGTGGTTCGTTACAAACGGACGATATCAGTTCGACGAAGCTTTGAGAAATAGATATTTATAGGAATCGTAGGAACGAGTTGGTTAGAGGACTAAGCGGACGAGTACGATGTGATACAGTTATGCAATAATGAGCTAATGTAGATAATAGGATTATTTCGGAATCTCTTGTAATTGGCCGCTGGAAAGGTGAGCTCGGTTTTGCTAATCACCCACTAAAAGGTAACTTTGGACGCTTTACAGTTAAGCTTAAGAGGTTTACTCGGCTTTCCACGCATATACGGATATACCTTACGATTGTTTCCTTTTTCGTCCTGTTTGCGACGCATAAAACCCTGTCATTATCATTTTAACGCAATAGGATTAATTATACGTTCGTTAAAACGTGCTACCAAAGAGCTGTCCTCGGGACCACTTATCCGTGCCACAGTTACGATGAAATATCAACGGGGCGGTGAATTCTCATGCAAGAAACGCGTTTGAAACGTCGCAAGGTTGCCTGATCTATTCGGAATAGCAAGGGTGATGAATGTACGCCGACTGACGATCGCTTTATCATCTGAAATGTTCATCCTTCGAATTGTATCTTTATTTCTATAAAAATTCTCTTGTATTTTGTGCAGAAGAAAAATAATAAAAAAATTAACCCTCTATGATCTGATTCTTTTTATTTATACCTAAATATTCAAAATTATAGCGTGCCATGGTAAGTATGGTTGTTTCCGAGCAAAGACGACACGGGACCTTATAAATTCACCGCGAATTTAGTGCGGCTCCATGGATCAAGTCTCGAGCACAGGGTTTTGGGTCGGATTAGGGACGAAGTTGCAATTCACTTCGATATATTTACTGTGAGAACGGTCAGCCTTCGAGTCCTACCAGCGAGCTATGGATGGACAGTCGGCCGCTCGGTTTTTCCCTTTTACCTTTTAGAGTAAATAAGCACCCAGGGCTCTGTATCTGTGTGTATTCCCCCCGGAAGCACACGGGCGTTCGCACATTTGCGATCGTGCGTGGCCACTTTCGGCTCTCGCACGTCCCTACCGTGATTTATGAAGTTTCCCGAGTTTCCTTCGACTCGCAACTTCATCCCCTTCGCCCCAATTTGCCAGCTATTCAGCCCGCTGTCGATACACGTATACACGTTTATCTATCCGAACGTATAAAGAAAGAATCCTCGGAATTTAAAAAATGAATAACAACTGAAATCATCCCTCTCTAGTATGTCCGAGTGACAAATAATAATAAACAGTAAATATTCATCTCTCCTGTCTCCGTTTAATAGCAACCAAATAAGAGCAGTATATAACTTGAATAATACCCCTAAGATCCTGAAGGAACCCCAATATCGCGCAACGAGAGCGAAGAAAAACCGAAGCACTCGAGGCACCGTCTTTTTAGACTGGATGGTTGGAGGGTGCTCAGCCGTGTAGTGTCAATGAATAAAAATTTGCGGCGAGGGTGGGTTCGCGTTTGACGCCGATTTTAAAGCTTACCCTCCAACCCGACCGACCGCGTTCAAACCTCACCCTCTTTCTTCTTCTCTGAAGAGACATTACTTTATACCGAGCCGGGAGCATCGCGAAGAGTCACGGTTCGCAATCAGCGGTGCCTGAAACTCGCACTTATTTTCAGCCGAGTGCCCGCAACCCTCCCACCCAACAAAACCACCCCGTAGAATTCGGCTGCACGAGCCAGCGAAGCTTGGAATAAGACGGTTTCGCCTGGAGATCATTACGCCACGCCTTAAGTCGAGCTAATATGTCCTTCTTCCGACTGTACCACCCCTCGAGAACTACCCGTGCACGCACACTCTTCGACCTCACCCTCCCCGCAGAGCAACGAAGCGTCACGAGTTAGAAACGAGACTCGGCGTAAGATATAGACAATTTAATGCCGTTTTATAAATTATACATCGTTCGCGAGATCGCGAGACGAGCCGATTAAGGGGAAGGATCGTTCGTTCCACGTTTAATCCCCGGCATCTTGTACGGAAAATGTGCAGGTCGGATGGAAGGCCGTGTGAGGGTGCACCGATGTCAGAGAAGAGTCCGTGGGAAAGGCGAAGGGAGTCAGACGAGTTTCGTTGATACGAATTTCGGATTTGTAGCTTTCTAGACAGCGGTGCTGCTCGGGGAACTTCGTTCATTATGCAACGGATCCGCTTGGAAGACGGTGAGAAGTCATCGTGTTATACGATATTTGGACATTTTGAAAATTGCCGATTAATTAATGGATTAATAAAAATTGCAAATATTCTCATTCGTAGAAATATTTTGAACATCGCTCGACAAATTTCCAGACGATTTGTCAGCCACCAACCACCATCCTCCATCTTTCGTTACACCGGCAATGTCTCATCGAAAAAATGGCGTCTTACCGTCCCAAAGATATAACCCAGACACCTCGCAAAGCCCCATACGTTACATGAATAATAGTCCACGCAAACGCGAGACAGTGGCGGGTTTGCGAGCCCCTTGGAAGGGGTGAATTTTAGGGGGTTGCCGATGAATATATCAGGCGTCGTCGACGTATCCAATCATTCCCTTATTACGATATCGATACATTATCTTCATAATACGGCACCGTCTCACCGGGAAGGAGAAGAAGAAAAGAGGAAGACGCCGACCGCGTCGCTCTTTCACCCCCTTATTTCCAGTGGAGGAGAAAAAAAAAAACTGATACGTGCGCGAAGCGATGGGGGGATCCTTACACTCGCGCGTTCTCTGTCGGGACTATCGATTTCGGGATTAGGTGGCAATTTTTCAAGCCTATGGCGAATAATTACCGAATCCTTCCCCCATCGAGTGGCTTCCGCTATAAACGACCGAAAACCCTCCTAACCACCCACGCTACCATCGAAAGACCAACGACACATGGATTCTGTTCCATGAAACGTCAAGAGAAAAATTTAACCGGATGATTAAAGATTCTTTCTTTACCCTCTTCTCGGAGAACCATTATCTTTTTTCTTTCCTTCTTAAAACATTTATAGGGTGACTCGAAAAGCACAAAGATACCGTGAATATTCTTAAATTTTTAAAAATTATATAAATAGTAAATCGAGTCTTTAATATTTAAAAATTTTAGAAAGTATCATAGGGTAATACTTGAAAAATAACTAAACGATGACTTTCAAGTGCACAGTGGAATAAATTGAAAATACAGGGTCGATTTTGAAGAATCAAGAGCGATATACGTCGACTCAGTAGCCCTGGCAGAGGAAGCTCAAGGCGTAGGGGGGGGTGACGGAATAGGGGTTGGAATACCTTCATCTGCGGATTACTTATGCACGAGCAGCCGCGACTCATTTCATTGCAACGGAGCCAAGACTCGGGAAGCAAGGCGAGTGAAGCCGACGGAAAAATGTTTCTATTTAGCTCGCTTAAGCTCTTTATTAAAGGTTCGCTTCTTCCGCGGCCCAGACTTGGCTGGCTTTTAGAGTCTGCGCTTAAACCCGCCACTGAGACTCGAGAAAAAGAGATTGTGGTCTGAGTCTATCCTTTATTTTCTGTTTTTCTTCTTTTTTTGTCTTCCTCCTCTCGTTCTCGATTTCCATCGTTCTTACTCCGTCGGTTTCTTCCTCTCGAGCTTACACTCGGAGAAATCCTCGTAGGGCGAGAGGCAGAGCAGAGGGAGGGGGAAGAAATTGCGTCAATTACCCGCTGATTTCGGCATCTGATCCACGGATTACGTCCCGCCGCGAATGCTGATCCCTCTTTCGTTTATTGAGCGACGTTTTCGAAACGACACGTCCCGATTCGACCGCTTCGCGATCCTCCCATCCTCGAACCGAAACGCGCACCCTCCTCGTTGCTACAGATAAGAGTAACGAATGCGTAATATACGAAATTGAATGTTTTAATAAACCGACCGAGCAACCTGCACCGCCGTCCGCGCTCCGAACACCGAAGCCACCCTTCGGCGAAGCGGAGGAAAAAAGAAAATTTCACCAATTGGAATATTTATCAACTTCTTTATACGAAAACTTTGTATTTTCAAATTTTCATCGCTCCCTGAGATATTCGGTGCATCGAAAGTCTTTTCGCAGCAACGATAGGAAAGAAATAAAAGGATCTTTCCTCCGCGAACTGCGATCTCGCGCGACCCTCTTTCGCGGCCGATTGTCTCTCATCAGCGGGAGGAGAGCGAGGCGGGAGGAGGCTACAAATAATTCCGGGGCGTTATTCGATGGCATATTTTCGATTATCGGCCAACGAAGCGTAATCTCGCCGTAAATGGAGGATTGTCTCTGTATAGCGGAAGATGAGGTGCTGTGCGGGTTCATGGAGAAGAAGGACGACGACGAAGGAAAGACGGAGACAGAAGGAAAGAAAGAAACTGAACGAATTCTAAGAGAGGGGTGAGAGGTTAGAATTCAGGGGTTCGAGAAACGGTGGTAGGGGGTAGCCACCAGCGGCTCTTTAAAAGAAAGCGGGATAAACAGACAGTTCCAGGCAGGAGGGAGGAAATGTAAATTTCCAGCGAGCTGGAAGAAAGAGAAAAGAATAAGGGCTCGAACAGCAGCGCTGGTATATTGAGTGAGCGACTGGCCCTTCCATCCGCGTCGGTTCGCCCTTGCTTCTTTAAATTTCATGTGCCAATTGTGCGCGATTGTCTTTACTTTGCCTCTTCTTCCGTTTAGACGGCGACGACGGATATTCCATCGTCGACTTCTCGTTCGCTTACTTTTCCGAATGTTTACACCGATGGGCTGGTCTACGTGACGAGATCGTTTTCTGCAATCGAGTCATCGATTTCGCTGATCCTCATCCTCCCCCTTGCCTCTACCTGCAGTGGCTACCATTTCAGATTGTACCGGGGACACGCTAAATACCCGATACCCTCGAAAACATCGAGTCAGCTACTGCTGATGCGATTCGTGCAGGTGCAATCTAATACCGCATCGCTCCGGTTACTCTGCTCGACACTCTAGTTTCTCTTCGGCGAGCATTGGCCGAATAGAACTAACTTTAGCGAACGGCAAACGTTAGCGTTATTGAAACGATACTTGAAAAAGAACAGTGAATCGTAGGCTGTTGAATTATCATAAAAGCGCCCGTGACTGGATGATCGGTAGCACGATGATTTTGCAGAGCAACCAGCTGGAGGCGAGTGCGAAACGCAAAAAAGTGTCCTCAGAGCAGCCTTTCCGATCAAGATAAATCAAAGAGCGTCGGCTCTGACGAGGCGAGAATCAGACGTGGCAAACATTCGAAACGTCTCGTCGGTCGGACACGTCGTTTCTCCTGACGAGAGCGAAAAGGGATGCAAGTAGACGTTCGCGGAATGATATTCAGAGGGTTGAAGAGGACGGAAAGAGGACGAAACGCGTGCTGGCCGGGAGAGAGTTTGCCGGATCGGTGTCCACGGTGGATAAAGTGAAAGATTCTCTGGGATCGAGGGTGAGAAGAGACTCGGCTCGTGTGACAGGGGTTGAAGAAGAACGCCACGGCAGTTGGAACGGTCACCGTACGTGCCAAGAATTTCTCGCGTCGGAAGGCACCGTCCTGTCGACGTTCGGTGTACCAAAGTGTCTGTCTTTGGTGTTGTGGCGCTTCCAATCCAAGAAGAGGAGATGAAGAAGAGGCGACGGTAAGCGGGAGCAACAGTCGCTGAATAAACACAAAGTCCAGTTAAAGTCGTAATAAATGTCTTCTCCTTTCCGATGGGTTCTTCCTTTCTCGTCCTCTTCCTTTCCTCCTCTCTTCTTCCCTTTCACGCCGCTTCTGCTTGCTTTCCTTTCTTTCAAGAGACAAACGGTATTGAGGGTGAAAATTGACGGCTTTATCGTGCCGCTTCCGCGAGAACTTTCCAAGGATTTGCCTTTTCCTTCTTCACGGTTTCGTATTTTCCGGTAGACATTTTCCACCCCTTTTCCGCCGATTGTCTCGGGGAAAGTCCTTAAGAAAGACTGATTGGACGCAATCATTCGGCCCGTTCGTTTAATCGCCAGCTCGTCGAAACGAAATCCTTCAGCTGGTTGCGTTCTTTGCGAGTACAAATATTGTTTTTATTTCTCGTTCAAGCTTTCCATTTGTCTTTTCGTGCGTGGATTTTTCCGCGCGTCACCGTTGCGACAGATCCAGGGTTCGATTAACAGAGAAATCCTGGCCGTTTCCATTAAAACTCGTACCTTCTGCCTGGAGTGTTACAGCGACAACGATAAAGTTGCTATGTATACAGCGATATCCGACAACACCGAATAAACACATGGCCGATAGATATTTATTTTTATGCTTCGCGGTGGCTTAAACCCCGGACCAGATACGCGAATAAACAATCCCGGCATATGTTCCTCTTCCACTTGTTCTGCAGCTTTACACGGGATCGTTCAATTATATTACATAACCGATCATTTTAAACAACTCTTTTTCTCCTTACGCGAATTGAAAAATTTCCAACGATACCCGTCGCTCGTTAAACAAAGCCCTTAAGATTTCGAACGATGCTCGAAGCGTCATCGTTTGTCCCTAACCTTTGCACGATCGGAATAATTTAAATCGAAGGTTACGGACCTCTGCGAAACGCGATCGATGTCCAGCCACGACTGTCACGCATAGGGCGGAAATAGCAACGATGACGTACGTTTTTTCCGCGACAAACGATGCATCGGCCACCGGTCGCGATCAACATTCCGCTCCGGGTGTTCGCATGTATGACGCCAACTCTCCCACGCGATTTTCCACCGAATGGAATTTGGATCGCGAAACAAACATCCTGCGTTCTATACCCGCAGTGAGCTAGTCCTTTCGAGCTCTGTTGTTTCGACTCGCCACAAATATTTACCAAATATCGATCATCCCTTCTACAACCCCGTCGCCGATGGCCTTGGTAGAAGGGGCGAGGATACGCAAATTGCATTTGCGTTGACCGCTGCCACTGCTACCTCGACATCGTCGATATTTGTACTAGGTTGTGTATCGAGGTGCAGATTGGCCGATCGCCAATTAAAATCTGCCTACTCGTTCGTCATCAACCGAACAAGAACTATTCGCGTGCATTATGACCATCCTTGCAACCTTATGCAACTTTAAATCGATAGGAAATGCAGGTCTAAGTGCTCGTCTCTACGTTATTTTCTTCGCGTTTTGTAAAAGGCGTCAAGGTATAGTTGGTAAACTTTTATAAAGTCTATTTCTGATAAAGAATCCTATTTCTACGCGCGTCAGAGGTAATAATAATGCTCGTTGTATCGCAAATATTCCAACGCGATTGATGTTGCGTTAGAGACATAGCCGAGCCACGACGGAATATCCAATGGGAGCATGCATTATGCAAAATCACTCGAATAGTAGTGCAGTAATCGCGTTATTTTTAACTAAATTGCTCTCTTCGGATAATGTTAGCTTCCCTCTTTGTACACGAGGTCTATGTAACGTCTTATTGATCGAGATGACATGAGAAACGTTTCTCTTCAAGGAGATACTCGCAATAAATAACGATAACAAAAAGACATTTTTAAGGACACTATCAGGGAACAAAAATAATTCGAGGAAATAGCTGTCATCTAATCAATAATTCGATCCTCTTCATCAAAGAAGGTGGACCAACAGTGTGGGTCGTTAAAATAATAAAGATTGTTATTGAACCGGTGGGTATTCGCGCAAAAAAAGAGGAATTCGAATTCCTTCTACTTTGCATCTGTCGCTCGGCACTGTGCCCTTTCATCCCAACTCCCTTTTCTTTCTCCTCTGCTTTGCGTTCCCTACACCGCCGCGACCCTAGCCAATATCGAGAGAGCAGCTCGGCATTATGCGAGCTATCGATACTGCACGCGGTTGCGGCCTCGTCGTATTATTAAAGATGCTCGACGAAGAAAGGAAGGGGCAAAGAGCGAGAGAATCCGGAGCGGAATCGAGGCACATACGAAGAGAACCAGGGGGGTTGGTATCGTCGGGGGTGGTGGAGAACGTTGATTTCGACGATGCTGTTTTTTCTGTTTCCGTCGCGCGACATGAATATTCCAGCACGCGCATCTGCATAGGTTCGCCGGAGAAAAAGGCGAGAAGGGGGTGAAGGAAGAAGGGACTGATGGCGGGACGTGGAACAAGAGTAAAAAAAGGAAATGGAAAAAGAGAAATATAGAAGAGCAGAGAACGAAAAGGTAGAACCGAAGGCTCGACTTTCCACCGGGTGACGTATTATGCGAGAAAGGGGGTGGTGGTCGGGGGGGTTGAAGAGGAGGCAGAGCGTGGGCGTTAGAAGATGGAAGGCGAAGAGCGAGGCGGGAGAGGACGTCGTTTGGCAATCTTAGGGGATTCCGTGGATACAATGGGATCTCAATACATCACCTCACCTAACCCGACGCCCCTCCACCCCTTTCCACCTCGACGTACCCCTTGGTGTTCCTCCTCTAGCGCCCGGCGTGCACCACCAACGAGCTTCCCAGATGCCGTAATAGCTTAGGAGCCGGCGTAATAGCTGCCACTGCCTTCCTAGAGAGAGTTATAGTTCAACAACGCAGAAATGGAATCGCGAGAGAAAGCAGCAGCAATAGTGGAAAGAGAGAAGGAGAGACAGACAGTCGGTCGTCAGGTGGAAAGGGGGTGTAAGTGGAAAGCAGAATCGTACGAGAGGAAGCGACTGTGATGGAGAATGGAAGGACGGTGAAACGGAAGGAGCAAGAAGGAGCAAGCAAAGATATCGAGCCAAACGGCAGGAGAACGCAATAAGGGAGGACGATTACAGGGATGCGAAATGTCGCATACTGCAGGATGCAACGCTTATTGTACTTTCCTCACGAATTCTCGGGAAACAAGGACGAAGGAAAAATTTCATCGCGAAATCGGGTCAAGTGTTATTCATTTCTTCCTTCGATTTAACCCTTTACGCAACCCTCGAGGAGACGTACCAAATTTCTCTCCTAAATTCAGAGAATTTTGAAACGAAACATTATCTTCATATTTGTCTTTTATAATTTTTTTCAACGAAGGGCGGGATTAAATTAATCGTCGTCGAAAAGAACGTTCTTCACTCTCGAAACCGTAATTAAAACGTTTCACGGAATCGGCAGGGTAACGAGCGAGATGGCGAATAATTAATAACACCGAGATCGTATGTAACGAGATACAAGTATCGATCTCGACCAGATCCGTGTTTGGAAACTTCGACTATTTTAAATACGTTTATCGAGCTTAAATTCCACCTTCTCGATTTCCTAATACGAATGAGTCGTAACACGATACCCGTTCCCTGGGAACGATTTATTTTATCCCCCTATTCAGACGAGTTACGCGCCTCGTTCCATACTTTATTCACCTTTTGACGATCTATAATGTATAAATCTAATTGACATACGCGGCACGCGTTCCAAGAAAGCTTCTCACGATGTTTAACTATACTTCGAAGAATCCTGATTACTTTATCTCGAAGAAGAAAGAAAAAGATTCACAATTTTTAGCTGGTAGGAAAATCATTCGACTTCGAAACGACACATCATGATCGCGCCATTTTTGTTTACCCTGCATTCGAAAGGTACGTAGATGTACGCGTTACGTGATGCTGAATATCGTGATCCTGCATTCTACTCGCAGCATCCTGGAAGACAGAAAGAATCCCAACCTCTTCCGTCCGACCACCCCCTGTTTCCATCTCGCATGCCTCTGCTACCTTGCTGCTGTTCCCTCTCGCCTCCGAAACGTCGTATCTTCCCCCTTCAACCCGCCCACACCCCCTTAAAACGTAGAAGGTGCATATTCAGGAGAGAAGCCCGTGGAAACTTCGGGACGTTGACACCAGAAGCTGGATTCTGGATGGTTGGTTTGGACGCGACCCGTCCGTTAACATAGTACCCCCGGTGAAAGGGGTAGGGGGAGTAGGTGGTACGGCGTAAGAGGAAGACGAAGATAGGAGAGGAAATGGTGGAGAAGCAAGAGAAGACGAGAAGGGGGATGTGTCCCAGCTAGACGTTCCAGGGGAGGAAGACAGGAAGTTGTTCGTTGGCCGTCGTTAGACGAGGAGGACCGGTTATTACGTCGACCTCGTCCTCGTCCTCGTCGTCGTCGTCGTCATCGTCGTCGTCGCCGTCGTGGCTGTCGACGTCGACGTCGTGCGGTTCTGGGCCACGTCGACCCCGTGGAAAAGGCGTGGCAACGTCGCGTTCGCGCACCTTTGCACCTGGTGCGCCGGGGAAGACACGCCTCCGTGGAATTCCTCTCTCTGGTGTCCGCCTACACGCCCGTCTGTTCCTCTCCTTCTTCTCCTATCCGCATCCTTCCGTCCTTCTCGTTCCACCACGTCCTGGCTCGCTCATCCATCCGTTCTCCACACTCTCTCTCTCTCTCTCCTCTCTATTCCTCTGCTCCAACAAGCTGCACCGTCGGCTAAGAGGAGATCTCCTCCGATCTCTATTCTCTACCTCCCTCTCCACCCACAACCGCTACGTCCTCTCTATCCACTACTTTTCCACCTCCTCCACCACCAGCTATCCTCCTAAGCAGAGAGAGAGAAGCCCAGAAGCTCCTCCACCACCGCCGTCAGACGAACCCAGCCACCACCACCAACTCCTGGACGACTACTCCTCGCCACTATCCTGCTTTAAATCGTTCCATCGGGATGCATGTGTGTATTGCTCGTACACTCCCGTTCATAAGTCACGAGACATCTTACCATTTTAGGATAAATCTGGATTATACGTGGCAGATTTAGTTATTTATTTTTCGCCTTGCATAAAGATACTGGAGAACGAACTGAAGAGGTAAAATCAAGACGATACCTACCTCCAGTTACTAAATTTCAACCCCATTGAGGAATTCTGGGACGTGCTGGTGCTCTACATTTAAAAAAAGATTTTGGGAAATATTTAGAGTAATTTCAGACAAAAATCCGAGAATAAACGTTGAAAATACCAATCGTCATGGCAAAAGGGGTATCACACTCTAATAAAGAAATTTAAAAATTGTATACAAGAAAATGATAAATTATCACGGGTGTTTAATTTCTGTTAATTTAAATATAAAAACTAGTAAATGTCTCATTACTTATGGACGGGGGTGTACGTACGTAGGCAAAATCCAACGGTGACCGAGACGCATGCTCATAGAGGTGCTCGTAAAGGGTGCACACAGAAAACGTGTCGTACGTGGGTGTTTGTGCAATTTCTATTCGCGTGGTGGAGTTCACACACACAAAAGCATTGCGCGCGCAATGCTCTTCTAGCTGGTCGTACTATCCGCCCACTCGGTATTCACGGCGTTCCACGTGACCCCCCTTTTAACCGTACCCCCTTCCATGCGAAAGCTTTCGAGGGATGGAAAAAAAGAACGGGGGGTGAAAAGCAACCGGCGAGAAGAGGAGAGAGACGGGGCGCGTTCGCGAGTGAGCGCGATTACCGCAGACTCGCGAAATCCCTTTCTCCTCCCGTTCCTCTTTTTTTCTTTCTTCCTTTCTTTCTCGTCTCTCTCTCCTTGAGATGCGAGCTACTGTCCGGATGTTACCGCGTACGCGTCTCTCTAGCCGAGAGGAAGGACGTACGGTATTGATCAGAGGGAAGTAATGTCTGGAGATGCAGTCGGAATTACTTTGGGTCATTTGATTTCTATGCCCTGTCACGACGACTCGATGGCAACTGAATTCCTACCCTCGCCAAATGCCACGATTAAGCATCAGCCCCGAATGTTTCGAATTTTAGGAATGTTAGGGGTTAACATTCGAGGTGCACCACGTATTTCTCCGAAATAAGGGTGAATTTGCATCGAAATTCATTTTAACGAAGAATTTTCCTAAATTTCGAATATGATTTCGCAAAGTTTGGACCAAATCAGTATCCCGAAGGTAAAAGAATTTTCCTACGAAAAGAATTGAAATTCTCCGACGTTTTTCTTGTCCACCAATCTCGATTTTTATGCCAGATCGAGAATAAGAAAAGTCCCTTTGTAAAACACAGGGATGAAGTTAACGAGGGTGGAAAGGGAAGATCGAAGAGACGTTAAAGAAGTCGTGTATGTACAGGAACGAATGGTGAATAAGCGAATATAAAGGGTAGGGGATGCATAGCAGAGAAAAGAGAAGAAGTCACGTTTGCAGCTCTGATCTAGGACATCCCTTATCCTGAAGTCTGACATCCGTAACGAGCGGTCGGGCAAAAATCACCGGGAGGACGTAAAATCAAAACTATGTTTCTTTTACTACCCCACGGAATAATGCATGTCGTAAAGCACTGCTTTTACATTGAGACCATCATACCTCGAATAGAGTGAAAATTTCTTTCATTGAATTAAACTGTCTCGAAGAGATTGAATTTGCGAATTCTTTAGCTAATTCACACGGGAAATTGACAGATGATCTGCTCCAATTAACGTGGCGATCAATGAAAGAAAAGCTGTACTTTCTACGAGGAAAAGTCCAAGGGCGAAGTTAAACAGCAGCATGGTTATCAAATTAACAATAACACGGTGGTATTGCAATCTCACGCGAGGGTGCTTAAAAACTTGACGATCGAAATCTCAAACAACGCGCTCGAGCGTGAGATCGCGCATGTTGGCAATTATTTACGGAGTTCCAACCCCCTCGTGGCGCCCTTCATTAAGACACTAATTACCGGCGTGCATACGCGTGCATGTAAGGAAGTGGATATAGAGAACGTAGGAACGGGAATCCGCCACGTCGCCTTATTACCCCGTACGAGAATACTCAACCCTGTACCTCTTTCTTGCAGAGTACACCGATGTAGCGAAAACGCGAGCACGATCCAGACATCTATTTACAAGGTTGCGCGTCTTGGTAACGTTAGCACACCTAACTCGACTAAACTTGTCTTCGTTAGATTAGTTTGCTCGTTAAAATAGATTCGGAGGTGGAACTACCCCGTTCCTAGATCGTTTTACCTTTCTGCTACATCCATAGTGTTAGATAAATAATTAAATTTCTGCCCTATATATCTTCTTTTATAGAAAAATTTTTAATTGTCCAGAAATTAAGAAAGGGTCTAAGAGGATTTGAAAAGTTGAAAAGAGAAATTGCAGTGTTTTGAAATGTTTAATTAAAAATTGTCAGGAACAGGGAAGAGGAATGTCAAGCAGGAAAAGCACGTGGTGTTTCGCGCGAGAGGCTGCGTTTCCCACGCGTGGAGGATGACAGGGGTGTACACGGTCGGCCGATCAGTGGGTAGAGGGGTTGTTTAGAGCGAGCGAAAGGGAGGAAGACAGACGGCGAAAGGGAGGAGAGGTGAGGCAATGAGGAGGGGTGGAAAAGCACGTGGTGTGCCGGCGACGCGCGCCTCTCCGCTACGGCTGGCTGTATATCTATCGAGCTTTCCACCCCCAGCATCCCCCCCACTTGTTGTGCTTTACTGTGTTGTGTTGCTATGTTGCCTTGTGTATCGAGAAAGTTCAACGCCGGCTAGACGATGTTTCCCATCCGACGGGATACACCGGCGTCGGAATCAACAGGCTTCTTTTCCAACCCTCGCCTCATTCACCCCCCCTGAGGATCATCGAAGAACGAAACTTTTTCAACAAGATTAAAATTTCATGATACGCAGAACGTAAAGTCAAGGGAATAGAATTTCGATCGGGCCGAGGAAAAAACTAGTAGCCTCAACAAATCTCATTTCGTGGTCAACTTTCTTCTGATTACATCGGGGACGTCGTTACAGAAGATTCTTTTTTTTTTTTTTTTTATCTATCCGGAGAAACTATCGTATCATCGGACGGCTGTAGATTCTGAAGATACTTTCGAGATAGTTCATGATCAATAGCCGACAGGCATGCAAATAGAAATTGAATTTTTTCAGGGTGGAAATGCAATTCACAGATCGCACAAGGTTCAACTTTGTTCGACGATGTCTGCTGATTTTCGAGCAGCAAGTTCGTTCATTATCGAAAGGGTAACGCACGGAGACTCCGAGTTCTTCAAGGGGATGTATGATTATTGAACGGCCGTTCTCGGGCGAATTTTAAGGGCGGCGATCCTAAAGGGAATATCCCCGCTACTCATTTACCACCGCCTTTTCATTTTACATTTTTAATTCCACCCCAGAGGTTCACTTAAATTATTTTTAATTTTCTATTTTGCTGATACAACTAATACGATTTCTATAAAAATAAAGTAGGTGATAACCAGGTAATTTGATCGCGAACCCTCAAAATGTAGTCCATTTTGGCGTGAATGAGAGATTCGAGGATACAACCGACTACCCCAAAGGGAACATCCCCGGGATCTTTAACTCTGTAGTCCTTCAGGAGCAGGCAGCTCGCTTGGTATGCAAGAAGTATAGCCATTCATCTCCCGATCTCCGGCAAAGTCCCAACCTCCGGATATAAATTAGCTTTTGTTTAGCATTCAATGCAAGCTGCCTTTTTCACCCACCACCCCTCTGTTCACCTGATCCACCGTTGGACACCCACCTGCTCTCTACCTAAACCCCGAACCATCCCCGACGATCCGGTGCAATTAATGTAGCCACTAGGCTGCCTCTCTACCGAGCCAATTAAACATTTGCGATTGCCATGAAAAGGAATCGCCCCGACGTTAAAAGGAAATTAAATTCCCGGAGGTATTGGGCACAGGTTCCATGTAAAAAAAATCCGTTTGCCAGCTATCGAATACTGGTAGGAGCAGCGAGTGGGAGAGGGAAGGTGGGCATCGATTCGTCGAACAATTTTTAATTTCTACAAAATTGATCTGATATGGTCAGAGAATTGCGAGTACAGGTTTTACCTGGAATATTTTGATTTTCTACTTGGAGATTTTAATAAATCGTCTAATAAAAGTATCGTAAAAGGACACTTATGACATATCAATTCGAAGCTTAAGGATTGATGAATATGACTGTATAAAGTTTTCATCGATATTCTTATCAAATTCTAAATGAAACTACTTCAGCAATGAACCCATGGCACACTGAGACCGCAAAAGGTTAACAGTACAGATATGAATCTGCGTTGCTTTAACCAAACCGAGTGAGAGAGAAAGAGGACTAATAAACCGTCTGACACAAACGAGCGAAAAATCCGTGCAGATAAGAGAGGATAGCCTGGAATTTCGGGTACGTGAGGTACATTGTCCGTCGGCGAATCTAGGAGGTTTAATCTATCATTGCGAAGGAACAACGACGTCGGGGAGGGGGTAGCGAACAGCCACGGTAACTAGCGGGGAATAATTAATAAATGCGGGAATGCATTAGTATGCGTGGCGTGGGATGAGTTCGTGCAAAGGCAGAAGTCGGGAGGAACGCGGAGGACAAGCGTGGCTCGGCGAGTCGCAAGGAATTATAAAATAATAAAGAGAAAATTACGTAATGTGAGGATCAGATGAGAATTAGAGGACAATGAAGACGGGGTAAACCAGCCTCGTCTAAGGGGTCGCCGTGTTCACCTAACCGGGGCGAAGAGGGATGAAAAGGAGAGGCAAGGGATGGAAAACGGAGGTCGAGGACCAGACGTCTTAATGTCTGCATCGTCGAGAACGCGTCCCTTGCGCATGACTGTCTTTTCACGAGCTCACCTCTTTCCGATAAGAATGCCGAATCTTGCCGAATAAACTCGACTATTGTGAAATTCGAATAATTCTAAATTCTTCTGCAAATTTAACAAATTTTGTATGATTACCTAGGTGAAAGCATGTTCCAGAGAAATTCAAAGAAAATGAAAAATTCATGAACCAGGCAATGGGTTTTGAAGAATCTTTCTAGATTTATCGAATACAGAGCGCGATCTCGGGCGACCGCTAATCGAGAATCCTAATTAGTAGTCAGGCAACGTACATCTGGCAGCGACTTTGTAAATGGTAACAATGTTATGTAATTAGGTAAAAAGTTCTGTAATCAAGAAGTAGATCTTCTACGAGTCTCTCTCAGCGTACCGTACTCACCCCTCGTTCGTATTAAAATAGTCTCGCTAGGAAAGCGTGCGTTGTGCCGTGCATATCTTAAAACCCACAGGGGTTGCTAAGATCCTCCGCCCCCATCCGGTTCTGATTTTTCCAGCGATTCATATTGGCCACCAGCTACGTAGCGCGCGGATTATATTCGGAGAGAACCCGTGCCGTTTCGACCCCTTTAAATTTCCCCAATATCGTGCAAAACATTTATTTCTTTTTTCTTCTTTTTTACCATTGCTCTTATGAAAATTTTATAATTAGGATTCTTGACCATAAATTACATTTTTGGAGCAACGGATCATTCGGAATAGAAATGGTCGAAACTATTGACGTCAGTGTTTCCAAGCCTGATCTCGATGATCTCATAAGCGGGTGTACGAATAAATATACTTCGCGGTGCCTTTTTCGTACACGTCGATGCAACATAAACGTTCGTATTGTGGAATCAGCGTCGCCCCACGTGTGCGTTTGTCAGCTTTCCCAGAAAGCCGCGAATACGTGTTCCTTCTCGCATGCATAATTTCCCCGGCACGAATACCTCCTTCTATTAGACGAATTATCGTGCTCTGTGGTAACAGAGACGTTTCACCTTTTTCTTGGGAAATTAATTTTCAAAACGATCGATATCATTGTCCATTTCTACCGCGGCAGTCAAAGTGTTAACCTTTCACCGTATCAAGTATGCATCTTACAGCCAGTGCTAAGAACACGGTTTATACTATGGACTGAAACTCACGGTCGCTCGATTCGCATGAGCCTTCAATAACATTTCATATAGTTTACAGTCCATCGTTCGAAACTGAGAATAGAAAATAAATTTCGCGTAACCGTTGATCGTGTTGCACGAGCGATCTCAAGCGAGTCGCGTGCAACGACACGTACGTATTTCGTTCCCGTGTATTGGTTTCCGTACTGACACGGCAAACGATTTCAATAAACAAGCTTGACACACACGTACGTGCAAAGTGGCACGAATGGTTTTTTCCTAGAGACGGTTCTACGTGCGTGGGCGACATCGACTTTGCTTCCCTATCGCACGTAAAAGCCAAGATAAACATTATTTATTTTTTTTTTTTTTTCTTTACGCGGCTTTTTTTTACACCGAGTTTCACAGTGCGTATGAGCAGCGGTGAATGAAGACATTGTATCGCAATAAGGCGTACCACGATACCGATACCGATTCGATAAAATTCAATGCGCGATGCTCGGATATTGCGTTCGGATGGTTGAGGTAAATCGCTGGTAAAATACAACGATGTCGTGTTAAGTTAAGCATCTTTGAAATTGCGTGTAACGCTCCGCAACGTTCCTCGTTCTTTCGTATCGCGTACAATTTAGATTGCACGTCACTCCGAGTTTATTTAACCTTACCGGCACGCGCATTATTTGCCTTACAATACAACGCTTTACGTCACGGCCTCCTCGCTGTATCGCGAGCATTCTTTTAAATAACGATATATCAAATTGCTTTGAGAAAGGTGACTTAAAGGAAAAAGAAAAAGAAATCGGCAAAGCCAATAGACGTCGCGTTTGTTCTCGTTAATTGCAAGGAATTCGAAGGGAAATAAAGAAAGAGGAATGATAGAGGGAAGGAGGAAAAAAAAAAGTAAAGTTAGCGAACGGTGAGTTCAAAGTTTTCCCTAAAGCGTAGGACACGTTTCGCTCGTTAAGGGTCGTCGACGGATAAGTAACGACGGCGCCGGGCGTCGTCGGAGTGGTGGTCGTTCGAGTGAGCGTAGAAACGCGGGGTTAGAACCGGCTGGAATTAAATAAAAATAAAACGCGAGATAATAACGTTAGCGAAGGAACCGAGAGGCCAAGACAAATAGCCGAGGGAAAACAAAGCGTATTATAAATACCGGGTGACAGGACGAGTTGGTGCGGGCCGGAACGAGCCGCGCGAGTAAGAGGGTGGTTTTCAACGGAGCCGAGGACGAAAGAAGGAATGGGGTTGGCCGGTGGTTGGCGACGACGACGACGACGACGACGTAGTGGCCGTGTCTACCGGCGAGAAAAGAGAAAATGCTCCGAGAAAGCAGCGAACGATGCCCCTCTAGCATTTTTCCTACCTGCGGACACAATGAGTGGCCGGATTTCTTTTTCCGCGGTCGTTACTCACCCTCCGCCGAGGGACAGTATTCTTATCCGGCCGGAATTACAAATTTCAGACACCGAGCCCTTGTGTCGGACAGGATTCTGACTGCGCGTTATATGTATCCTCCTCTCCTCGCCACTGTAGCCAAAGTGGCTTTTGCTTCGCGCGTTCTCCTTTTACAATTACGCTCCACGTCCCTTTCCCACCCTCTTTTATCTCTCTTTCTTTTACTCCTCTTCATTTGCTTTTTCTTGCAGTTCGGATACAGAACGGACTAACAGTGAAATATTAGGTTGTTGCTTATCAAATGATCTTCAAATGTAAAAATACAAGGTATTTCAAAGAGGATGTATAATACTCGTGTTTCTATGAGATGATTTTTATCAGATTTTAAGCTCCAAGTATTTGATTCGCAATGGCCTAATATCTAGAAATTGATTCGAGTACTCACACTGGGACGAGCGTGGCCGCGCGGATTCAGCTGCCAAGGAACCGTGGATGGCTGAAACTGCTCCTTTCCCCACGAACCGTTGTCGAACGGATTCTCACCGATGTGTCCCTGGAACAGAAAGAACCTTCAATTAGTACAATGTATCATTAAAATGATCAAACACGTTCACTTTTGTTTTATGAATAAACATCAGCTCAAAGAGAAGGAATTAAAATTGAATTCCCAGATTTAAATAGAAACAATGCCATGCAAATGCAAGTGACTCGCAGAGATGCAATGAAATCATGCAATTTTCTTGCAAAGCAAAAGACTCGTTAAGGATGTCGAGAGCTTCACCCTCGAACGAGTTTCGCGAGAAAATATTTATTCCTCCCGCGAGCAAGTAGAGAAGCAACGTTTGCAAAGAAAGGAGACATCGATCTTTTGCGAGTCCGCAGTTTAAAAGTTTTTTTTTCCGATGCTCCTTCACGCCAGGATGGCGGGCTTATTTTTGTAATATATTCCGCGGACCACCGCGCGGCTCTCGCGACCTACACCCCTCCGCTCTTTCTCGACTTTGCACCCCGTAAGCCTTATTTTTCTTTTAACTTTATTCCTAACCTAGAATCCTCCGACGGCGAGGTGGCACGCGCATAAATCAGTCGGTATAATGAGAACACTTCGTCTTCGTGGCTCGCCCTCTCGCTCGCAGACGCATCCCTTACGGGCCGGCTATTATATCATTCTTTACTTCGTGGATATTTCTCCCATTATTATATTAACATCCGTCCACAACACTCGAGAATCTGTCCTTTACTTCCCCTACTATCATTTCCGATCGTTCTCACTTTCATCCTCTTTAGTGTACCGTTAATTTTCGTAAAATTTCTTATCTCTACCCCGAACTCTTGAAACTTCGATTTAAAATATTTCTCAATTACAAGAATTTCGCAAACTGCCGCCGATGTTACAAACTCGCCAAATATGTATATTCAGCTGCAAAAGTTGGTCGCGATAATGCAGCTGTGCTAATTTTAGTTGGAATTACTTCGTCACGGTATAATTAGCCGAATTTCTATTCTCATACCACAATCGCGCAACTCTTTACACCGACTCTATTTAAAATAAATTTCTGCGTGGGTGGATCGTACATCGATCAAATTCGATTTTCACAGAGATCAGGTATAAATATCGCACCAGGGGATCAAGATCAATTAGCTCGTGAATTTTTATGTAATCATGCCGGAAATCGATGAAATTAATTAACATTCCTTCGGCTGCTATCGTTACACGATTGTAACGGCGCTAACCGCAGGACACAGCTGCTTCTCTTCACGGAACGGACGAATTAAGATAAACTTCGCCGTATAAACCATCGGCGATGCTGTTTTATTCGGAACACGAAAGAGCGTGTTTCGTTCGCTGAGAAATACAAGGCAGAAATAAACAGTACTCGGTGGAAAATAATGAACCGGATAGCATATATAAATACACGGAGGCTATTGAGGTACATTGTGCGCCTCATTTGCATGAGGCAGCCGCGTTCTCGACGCGCAGCTGGACATACACGCGACAAAAGAGACGCGCAAACAAAACACGCAACATGGCGACGTTGTGCGTTCATGCAACACACAATATCGTGTCGGAGGAACGGGTGCATGTGTCGAATATCGCGCGCATCCGATGCGTTTCCCTTCGATATTAAAAAAGAATTTCTGGAGGTACTTAATTACCTGAATGCTGATAGATAAACTTAGGATAAAACTTTTTTTCTGTCTATAATTGTCGAAATTTCGCAACGTCACTCCTTTAAACGAATCGTGCTCGATGTTATTCAGGTCCGGGATCGATAAACAAATTTAGAATCCACGAAGAGTGATTGATCATAATTTGGCGAAACAGTGAATCTTATTTTCGATACACGTCGGTGTAATTGCCGCGTGGGCGGCGTGGATTAATGAACGAGCAGCACGCGGAACTCGCATAACTTTTCCGATTTCCACGATGCATCGGTGGCGTGAGTACACGTTTGCCATAAACGTGCAATATCCCGATCGATTCGCGATTCTATCGGCGGTGTTTGCCATGAGTATTACTGACAAACTGCTAACGGCCGGCTCAATTGCCTAAGTTATTAGAGGCGTGAGTAGATCTAGCCTCGGTTGGTAACCCTTTCGCGTTACACGGCAAAAGTCGACTACATTTGAGAGAATTTAAAAAGGTGATATAAATTCATCTGGCGCCAAGGGTATTAAAAAATAACTCATTCCTTCCATTGGAAAGAAAAACAGAGCGAAGTGGTGACGAGCTGCTAAGAAAACCCTTGGCGGAGCGGTGAAAACGTAAAAAGGGTATAAAATTAGTATACAAGGCGGCAATAAAAACGATGATCGACGAAGATTACTCGAGGCTTCCTCGTAAGACACTCTCCAACGAAATGAATCGTTTTATCGGTCGCTCGTGTCTGAAGGGGATGAGGGCGGGAGAGAAGGGTGAGACGTGGCGCGAGACTCCGGTGATTGTAATCATATTTTCAGGGGGATGGATTTATGCAACGCACCGCTTCGTCTCTGTACATAAAACGCATTTAAAATTCTCCAGGCAGCCAGAAAAGGTGGCTCCTGTCTCCGTCGATAGAACACGTGGCGGGGCGAGGAGCGCCGCGGGGGTTGTAATTGGCAATATCTATCGAATTTTACAATAAATCTCACCGAGCCCCGAAGAAGAGCCAACGAGGGTGGGGCGTAGCAATAAAACACCGGGTAGTATCGCGAGGGGGCTGCCACACCGCGCACTTAACGACTTATCTTATCTTTGGAATTAGGTCGCGGTTAGAACTCTAATCCAGAAACACGAATACCAACAACATCCGTTGCTAATTGCAACCCTCGTTCACTCGATCCAACGATCAACCACTTTTCGCAATTTTTACTAAAATCAAAAATTGAAATTTTCAATTCTCACAAGATCTTCGCCAAGGTTTCTCGATAAACTGCGCAACCATTCTTCGTTTAAACAAAGAAACATCGTCATCCTAGTTTCTCTTTTAATGAACAGCGTAAACATTGAGCGGTAACTGCCGAAAGCATTAATAAAAGATGGTATTTAAAAATCGCGAGAATTCGTTATGTAAACGAAGGGTACAACAAAGTAACGAGTTGCTAAACAACCAGACGACGGTTTAAGCCGGTCCGTGTCTTTTGGAAATACACCTTCGATGGTTAGACCGTTACACGGGTAGACCTTGGAAAAACAGGCGTTAATATTTACTCTGATTCTTGCTGGCGAACGATCCATCCGAGTGATGCAGTCACTGTCGCAATTAGTGTTCGCTTCATGCTTTAGAAAGTATCTACATACGTTATTTCTTCGTACATCGGTTTGGAATTGAAAAACAAATTTCGCTATCATCGGAAGTCTATCGAGGCTCGTTCGAGATGGTACAAAGTTTGAACGATGAATAGAGAAAAAGGAGAATCAAGCAATTTTCACCGCGCACAGGGACGGCTGGATATTTGTGGCCCCGTCAATTTTTATTCCCGGCCGTTAAGTCGTGTAATGCCAGCAAATAGACGCGGGGCTCGTGCAAGCGGCCGAGCAAACGAGTTACGGCCGTGGGGCCTCTAAAAATAAATATGTTGTTTATTCACAAGTAAACCGGATGCCGTTGTTTGCTTTGGAGCAAATTGTTTTGTTAAGTTTTGCCGTGCGAGAGGAGCGTGTATGCTATTGCTTGTGTGGGTTTCTCTTGTCCTTGTACACGACCGAACCAGAAGACTGTGTGAGAGCCTCGAAGAGAAAACGGTTTAACCAGCAGGCGGGGGAACAAGAAAGAGTAAAAAGGAAGAAAGAAAATACACGCGAAGTCAACCATCCTCTCTGCTGTCCGCGCTTTTTCCGGTATGTTTTGCTTCTCGTGTTGCTAGATGCCTCCAGCTGTACGCAGATTCCGATGTTAATCGTCAGCAATAAGATGATGGCCGTTCGAACCATTCAAATACAATGTTTTATTAATTAACGACATTTAAATCATTCGATGCTACGAGTTTTTGCAGAATAAAAAGACCGGGGAGGATCTTATAATAAGAACCCATTTTTCGAATGAGTAAAATAAATCGGTATGAAAGAACTTCTAAATTTACTTAGAATCCACTTAATTTTACGATTTTACATCGCCCATTAAGTTAAACTGAAATCTAAGTTAATTTAACAGTTTAATGGCGGGAAGCACTTTACCGAAACGAAGTTGATTCTTGCATGCTTTCATAGTGATACATTTGTAACTTACTTAAGCGAACTTGAGCTTAAGTTAATTTAACAGTTTAACGATAAAAAGAGAGCTCCGACGAGAGTTTCGCCGGAATGAAGCGGTAAAATCCTACAAAAGGTTGTATCACACCGGGCTACGTGAATCGTTCTCAAGAACAGAGAGAAAAAAGAAACATGGACAACGAGGGACAGAGAGAGGCCCGTGAGAAAACGAGGCGGAAGGGATCCAGGGAAACAGGAAGAGAGGCAGAGGGTGACGTGAAGAGGAGAATCAAGAGGCGAAAAACGCTTGCGGAAGAGTCGAGAACAACGGGGTGCTCGTCTACGGGCCGGGCTAATTACAAAACACAATTAAAATGGTATCACGAAAACGCGCTAAGTAATATCGTTTCAGCGAGAGTCGAGTTTCACCGGACACCCGGTACAGATTCGCAGATTAATGCTCTTTAATAAACAGACCCTGCCTTGGTGCACGTCGGTATTTCTCTCCTTTCCTCCCTTTTCTTTATTTTCTTTTTTACATTTACCGCGTTATATACAGGAATAAAAGAAGAGAAACCAGTGAACACCTTTCATCTACCTTTGAAAACGCATTTTGTTTCTTACAAATGAATTAACCTTTTGAAAATTGATTATTCACAGATTGATTAGCATGATATGCGCTACTGTACTATATAGAAATCGATTAAAAAAAATAATGACGTAAAATATGAATTAAAATCACGAACAAATGGCCCCACTGTCTTACCACGTGCGGCTGCATGTGAGAGATCCCCCGAGGGCATCTAATTGTAAGTATGTAATCGATACATTATTTATCACTGCATAGTAATTGATTCGCAATTATTATATAAGGACAAAATGATCAAGTGAAGTGCATAATGATGAATTCATCTAACAAGTTTTCTGACTAATTGGTGTACCCTGACCCGAAGAACATACGTCCGTATATTCTTCTTCCTCGAGGAAGAAAGTTTGATTGAAATACGAATTAACGCGTTGTTTTACCGCTGGACTTTTCCTACAGCCTCGTTCCCGAACGTGTTACTTTCACTTTTATAATGGGTCCATTATGTGCAATTATTTATGGTTATTACGTCAGAATACCAATTCGCGTTAACAATTCCTGGTGGCTATATAGAAAGTTTTGTATCAGCTGGGCCGAGGATAAACATATTTCTGAATTCCATCGGTGTTTTCACGCGAATGCAGAATACAATGAATATAGAAAGGCACAGACAGATAAAAAAAGAAAGAATCGCCAGTGGCAGGATTAATATTAGCTTGTTTTCTTTGATTCAGGGTGTTTTCATGCAGCGTAGAAGGCTAAATACACGGAAACCTTCGTCATTCGATTCTATCCGAAGGAGAAAGCAAGGAAACAAAGTTTCCTCCACGTTTCTTAGTCAGGCTAAAATTATTTGCGACCGTCTTGCAACGCTCGTTCTTTGCTGACAAACACTTTTTTCCAATTTCAACTGGAAACGTTGTCGTCATCCGGAGACACTTGATCAAACACGGCTCGAGGCATATAAATAACATCATCTCGTAAACAACATTAGACACGTGTTGAACATTACAATCGATCTTCGTCAGAGATATTTTAAAATAATTATTCACGTTCAATTTTTCCGCGGTTAATTTCTTATTTTAATGAGCTGTATTTAATACATCTTTTCACCCTGATGTGTTCTATGGTTTCTGAAGATCAAGCAAATATATGAAATGGAAAAAGAAACGAGGGTGCGAGGTGGGTCAAAAGAGAGCATACTTTTGAAAGAAAAATGCATCGCGCGAGACGAAATGCAATTCCTTAATGGAAAAACAGCGAACGACAGAGTGGTCTCATCTGTCAGCTGATTCTCAGAAACTATGAACCTGACCAGTTCTTTCGAGAGGGCAACATCTTCCTCCAAGGCCGCTGTGAACACTACTGAACTCCTCGTCACAGTCTAATGACGAGATGCTGAAATTATTCAAATAAATTTTTTCCCTCGTTAACGCCGTACGTAAATTAGATACAATACAGGAGGACGATTCGTTATTTAGGCTGACCTAAATGCTGAATCCCTAAAGGAAGACGACAGAGTAGAGTTTAGTGAATAACCCCTACAGTAGGTAGTCTGGTAATCTCGCAGCTAATCTTGATTTAATCCTTGACACAAGCGCTTAAACGTTCCACGACTAGAATTAAATAGTACTATTTAACACGGTACCCCGGACGGATTTACGTTGCACGGTTAAAACCATTGCCAGCCGGACATTGTAAAAAAGTAGCGGAAATTAGGGAAGAACGAAGATCGTTATGAAAATTAACCCTTCTGTGGACAGTCTAGTACCTAGTACTCACTGAAGTTTTAACAAGTCGTGTTAAGTTTCTCAGATGACTTTAAAGCAATGCAAGATGAACGAGCTTTAATTTATTTTATTTTGGACAGGGTGAGAGACGAAACGTATTTAATTTTTATTACATTACCATCAGCCCTCTGTCTTGGCTACGAGAGAGGAAAACGAGGCAGACAAGCTGGAGGCCAGCATAGATATACAACCGGGGACCGTAAACGCGGGGTATATGTAAATATAACGTGATACATTGGATACTCGCTTATAAACACCCCATTTTTATTCGGCCAACGTTTCGCCACCGCCTCCACCGTTCCCGAGCCGATTCAACCCCCACGGTCCTCAGCTTCCCGCGAAAGAACAAGGAGCGAGGAACCTATTATTTCTGACTTTCTGCACGAAGTCACGTGTGAGACCACCATATACGAGGATTCTTTCGAAAATGTTCATACTTGCCGGAACAAAAATTTATTCTTTAAAATTTCTACGAAAAACTCGAGAGTGTTCTCGCGTCATCGATCAACGACGAGTTTATAGTCGAACGAGCTGGTTCGTTTAAGGGAATTTCTGTTTGATCGAGCATCCCTTAGAAGGGCGAGAAGGGTCGCCGTGATTTGCCTGATTCTTACGCACGATCGCCTCTCAATCTCGCGAGGAAATATTCCATACGGAGAGCTGGACAACTAAGCAAACACGGTATTCTCGGTACTTTTACCAAAAACTCTCGGAATACAGGGTTGAAAAGGTGTTTGGAAGTTTTCTATTCGTCCCGTGTTACACCCCAACACCGACGGAAGTCGACCACCCTCGGACTTGATATTCAAAAAGAATTCACCGGTATCCAATTGAATTTTCGGTCTGGTTTACAAGCCGAGCGTCGAGGAGCAGTCTGATTGCTGTTGATTCCACGACCTTTTTCTCGCGAACATCCACGTCGGTTATATACCTTTCGATTCTATAAAAATCTTTGTACCTTCAACATCTGTTACGTAGAAGCAGGATAATTTTTTAGAAATTAAAATATTCAAAGTGCCTGTAAATTATGTTGCATTCAACGATTATTATTCCGCAACGTTCTCAGGATTCCATGTTGGAATAGCCGAAGACTGGACGTTGCAGAATCCGCGTAATTTATACCGCATACCGCCACTCGATGCATTCACAAATCTCTGACACTGTTCGGCTACGAATTTTACGTGTTTATCATAAATCAGAGGAATCGAACGAGTTGTAACGAGATGTTAATTAAACAAGGTCCAAGCGGAGGCGCGGTGATCGATGCGCATCGTAATTAATCGCGATCGTTTTGCAAATTATAATGATTTATTTAACGGGAAAAAATTCTTACTGCACCGAGGTCACGTAGTCAACGTATATAACAAAACGGGCGACGCGGCGAGTATAAGCCAGGGAAACTGTGTATCTTCGAAGCAAAGTCGACGTAAAAATAATGGCGAGACGGGGGCTTACGAGATTATTTATTATTTCATATACAGGGCCGGAGTCGATAACGGGGCACGACGTTGCATTAGCATTTTTTTGTTGTTTAAAAATGAAATATACGAGCCCTGTTGTCGGCGAGAGAGCACACCCGGCCTAAAGTCCTCTCGCTTACAGGGGGTTGCTGATCTCCAAATAAGTGGCTATACCGCGTACCAGAATACTAACTCATGTAGAACGAAACTCTTTCGCGTCTGTGCATAGCAATTGCTGCGAGAAGAAACCGTGTACGGTTGCACCGAATCTGCGATTATGGTTAGAAAGGGATGACACTCGATTTAGGAATGCGGAACACTCCGGGAAGAACATAGAAAAGAGAGTTTAATGATCATTTAGGAGATACTGTGGAAGATGCTTGCAATAAAAACATGAAAATACCAATTACTGTTGCTTTATAATTGAATAAGAAAAAAAAACGAATATTATTTTAATCGCAGCAGGTTTAAGCTTTTACTACCACAGTGGATGCAGCCATGATTAGCACGGCTAAGGATATTAAGAATTTATTTCCTATACTTCGATCTTCTATTTCCAATTGCCAGTGTAATTTTAATAATATTAGAATTTTATTTCTACCTCGATCGTCTGAATTTTTTATTAACCCTTACCTGAACTTGTGAATGTTTCATGAAAAGATGGTTGCGTGTCCTCTGTGATAGTAATATTTTTAGAAAGGACCTGAACGCGCAATAATTAATTGTCAATTAATAGCTGGTTGGATAAAGAGAATAACGGTAAGGAGACGAAAGTCCTTTGGCTGGAGGCGTTTGGCACACGGGAACCGGTGTTATTATTTGGAGATCAGACCGAGGCGAATATCTAATTGTAGTAACGACCGCGATACGTACCCGCGCCATCTGGCATACCGTTTTCTCGCGCCGATTTGAAACTGTCTCTGACGAGAGTGTTTCCACCCTGGTGTACGGGAGACAAAATCTCTGCGACTACGTCTTCGGGGCGGCAGGGTAAAATCTGTGAGGTACACAATCGCTTTCGTCGCTCCTAAACTGTACCAATTACAAACACTGGCGGCTTCTCCATCCCCGATGTTAACTAAACACTAAATACTAACGACACACATCCACAGAGTCATCGCCAAACGGCGCCTACCTACGGGATGCTGCACGTACTCGCCTCTTCTCTCTGCGTACCGACCAGCATTTAGCGAAATGAATGTGTGCTCTGGCTTGCATCGCGAGCTGTTGATTACTCGTTACTGTACTTTGCTACGCCATCATGAACGGCCACGATTCACCGAAGATATACCCGTACGTGATACTACGGAATTCATTAACCCTCTCGATGTTACAAACGTACCTATTACGCTCGGCAACTACCGGCTGGTATTAATTAATCTTCCAACGTGGATGAAAGAAAAAAAAAAGGGGGGAATAGAAAGTTACGAGTTACGTTGAATCTAAAATTAATTTTCCGAGGGATGTTTACTCATCGCGAAGTAGAGGGAGCGAGTTAGACGACGACCAGTGAATTGCAAGATTCCGTGTTTATTGCATTTAACGGATTGCATTGGCCGTCCGCATGCAACTCCGGTATACCAAGAGGTTACATATACCGATAGACCGTGTAACGGTACAAGTACGTACACTTGCTACCAAAAATAGTTTGATATAAGAAACGTCACGCGAATGATATTGTCGGGCTTGCTCGACGCAAACCTGATAAACGAGGATTTAGATAG
The DNA here is from genome assembly GCF_907164935.1 of Osmia bicornis bicornis. Lineage (NCBI taxonomy): Eukaryota > Metazoa > Arthropoda > Insecta > Hymenoptera > Megachilidae > Osmia > Osmia bicornis. The sequence continues at coordinate 4,797,871 of NC_060229.1, forward strand.
GCCCGGTTGAGAAATAAATTTGATCGGAGATCGGGATTATTTCTCGTCTCGTGGTCAAACGAAATTACCGAGATCAAAGAAACGGAATTCCTAGATCCTTAATTCAATAATTAACTTTGTAATAGATAATCGTTCGGTGGAAGAAAGATTCAGGTTTCTGATTAAGTTAAATAAAAATATTTCAAAATCTCTCTATCTTGGATTGCCAAGAAGAAGGCTTTTGCTAAAGAGTGTACAAGTTGAAATAACTATGCACACGATACGCTTGACTCCCGCTTGTGGCCCTCGAGCTCGTCCGCCACACCCTCCCATTTCTAGTATTAAATCTGACCCGATGCAACCCCCACGTTATGCTTTATAGTCTACGGTTCTCTGGCTGCCGTTCCTCCTCTACGTGTGCACAGCTACTAGAAGATGGAACGCGGCCATTCGATATCGTGCAAAATTTACCGTGTAATTCGCCTAAACGCTACGGACATCGGACCTAACCACCGCCACCGCGTATTATACGATGTACATTCATTTGCATACTATGCGCCTATCTGCGCGATCCCACTAACTTAGAACGCTACCAAGAGAAGCTGATCCTCTTTCTTCCTCTTCGTTGATATACGGTCAGCGCGAGTGAATGGGAAGACACGTAACGTTCGATGGAATCGCGTTTAACGAATGGACAACGTTCGAAACGAGTACACTCGGGAGAAACAATGGAGCCAATGATGGTAGAGAAAAAAATACCACGCGTACCTAGCGTCGAATTTACGAGCAACGAGCAACCACTTTCCTTTTTCCTGCAACTTCACCCCTCGGTTCTGTTCGGACGCGTCTCGGTTTACTGTTTCACTTATTCGCTAACAACTGGTCAGCAAAGATACTTTGTATATAAATTTTGGTCACCGACCCTGAACCCATTCTCAGCTCCTGCTAGCTTGGCAGCACTGTGGTTTTGCCATTCTGGCTTGGAGGACCGTTGGTCGAGTCTCCTGACAGGGTTCGCGATTTGTGGCTAGGTAAGATGCGAAATGAGTTATTGAAGACACTTGGTCAACTAACTCGAATTCTGTTCCATTTACAACTTGATATTATCCAAGGCAATTGGTTTCTTATCAAGAAAGAAGAGGGATGATCAAACTACTTGGCCAAGTTGGGCCAGCAACATGGCAGGCATCGAAACACAAAACTGTCTGAAAGTGTCTGTGCATAGTCGTGAAAAGAAAGGAATTAGGATCGGACGGGGTGGTACTTTCTCTTCGAGCCCCATCCCAAGGGTCGTCGTCCATGCTAATCGAACTCTTCCTCAAAATAATAGCTACCCTCTCTTTCTCTCCTAGCTAACGTGAATCTCGCAAGCAGAAGCGAGGCCAGCTCTCCCGACTGCCTCATTACCCGCTTTTAATGAAACTCTTTTCTCCAGGCAGGTCTCGGCTAAGCTCCGTTGCCAAACCTCGTTTAGGCGATAGGGATCAGCACGCGGCCAAGCAACCAAGCAGGCTGACGGACGAGCTTAGCTCAGACCAGCCGGTGTGCCAGGCCAGCCAAGCGAGCTTTTACCACGATGGTGGTAGAGAGAAGGGCTACGTCTCGGCGGTTCCGTTCTATTCCACGAACCAGTTCCGGCATCGAAGTTCTCGGCAAGTTTGCCGTGGCAAGGTTGAGCCGAGCAGAAACGTCTCTCTTTTCGCCGCGAGGCCGAACAACGGCCACGAAATCGACTTACAGGAAGCTCGAACAAGGAGAGGGACAAAGACAGATAGGAAGAAGAAGAAGCTTCAAAGTGGAGAATATTTTCGTGGGTGTCTGACGGTACACCTTTCCGTGAACGATCTCTTTTTCATTTCTTTTTCCTTCTATGATCCATGGTTAACGTGTGCATCACAGGTTCTTCCCAAAGCATTATAATCCAGCTCTGCGTCAGTCTCGATCGTTCGAAACTATAACCCTTCGCAAATAAGGGGAATGCCCAAACCGCTTTGAGCCAAGTTTCGGCAATTATTATGATCCGCGTTATAACCACGGGTTACCGCAAGCCGACGCCACGACCCATCCCGATGCTTGCACTTGCGTGCAGCCTGCGAGCACTGATGAGGGCATTAGGACACTTTGTCTTGGAAATTATCGAGCGATTCGATCGCAAGGAAACATCGAATCGCCTGTGTTTTCTGAATAAAGAAATAAAAGAATTTTTTAATCCACGAAATCAAATGGAGTAGATAGGTGGCGATTGAGACGGATAGGTAAACACCATAGCAAGGAACAGATTTGTGGTAACTGAATCGCTTAGGAGAGGGGTAAGGTAATCGGGCTCTCGATGGAGAAAGCAGCGAGACACGGGGGATTACTCGCTTACGCGTATTAAGCCTTCAACGAGGTGTACACTGGTGTTGTGCAGACCCCATTAAGCCGAGTAACACGCGTACTATCGAGCTGCTTTCATAGTCAATCTTCAAAGACGAGATCCTAGCTGAAATATTCTACATTATAGATTTTTTGCTCCTATAGATCGCCGTCATGGGGTGTGATGACTGCGACAAATCGAGAATTTGCGTTCTGACACTTGAGCACGCGTGTACATCTCGCGAGTGTATTTACATTTTAAGACACATTGCCCGGCCGGGAATATTAATTTCCCTCGGTATATAATACACGGTGCGTCATGCGAAGATGGCATGCTTGACGAAGCGTGTGCATTAATCACACCGAATGCTCCGTTTCGCGTGTTCTGGAAATTCTGCTTGCACCCCTTTCGGTCCCTTTCGTAACAATATTTCTACGATTCATTTTTAAAGAATTTCAACGTGAAAAATAAATGTCGAATTGTCGATAAAGAAAATTTTCAACATAGCATCGCCAAGGCGTGCGAATGAAGATAACAGGATTTTCCTGCGCAGGAAAATTATGAACTGATTTCACCTGTCGACCCTGGTGCTTGGCAAGCAAAGGCGGTGTACCGTAATGCATTAGCCGTATTAGAAATGCAATAAACGGCCAGCCAACGATACGGCACGTTAAAGAACACAACAAAAACACACACACCGAAGGCGTACAGACGTGGGTGCGGCGTTTACCGATGATTCACTTGGCTTGCACCGTTATCACACACAACTCTTTGCTCGAGCCGCGGCTTTCAGGATCCGTAGCATCTTCGAATCGAACGTGGAAATAAAACTGAACCCATTGGAAATTTTTCAAGGGAGCAATGATAATTGCATGCTTGTAACTGGCCCATTTGAATAGCACAGCACCGTTTTATGTTCCATTCTTCTTTCGACCAGCAGCAACAGAAAAGTAATTCTCAACGATAAATCTTCGGGGAGCATGGTATCGTGCAACAACACGATGTTCATAAATAATTCATAACGCAACATTCACACGTGGCATTGTTCGCGATCTTTGATTGCTCGTTTCTATAAGAACGATCTTAAATCATCGGATGATTCCTCTGGATTGGTTCGTCTATTTAACCGAACAACTTTTTCAATCGATGCTTCGAAGCAGAACATTTTGTATTATTTTCAATAAGCATATTGAATTAACAGTTCCAGTTGATCTCAGTGCACTCGATCTCCTTGAAGACAACAACTAGAAGTAATATTGACAATGCTAACACGACACGTCACAGAGTACAGTTATGAAACTTGGAATAAGGTGTGTCAATGCTGTCACGCATTTGTTTGTCGTAATAAATCATATTAACCTGAGAAAATGTCAGAGTCGTTGTTCAGCAATGTAGCTTGGAATTCGGTGGCTAACACTTTCGATGTTATTCGGAAATGAACGATTCGAAAGTCGAGGCTAAAAGTTAAAGCACCAGGAGAAAGCGTGTAGCGGAGACGTAACGTTTCACGCGTGCCACAAACATGTCCGTGGAACACAATGGGCTAGCCAGAAATATCAGAAATCTCGGTTCGATTGCACGAGCGTATATATCCCTCTGTACACGCGCCTGTATACCTTTCGCGCCCGAGAATTATACCGGAAGCAAGATGCACCCTGACTGCGGCAAAGCCTTCGAATTAGTTCCTCCTTCTCGAGTGGCCTGCCCGATGGGGGTGAGTTAGAGGCGAGTATAAGTGCGGAACCACCCCACGGACGGTCTACATCGCGGAAGGAGGTCTACCGTTGATGACAAAATAGCGTGATTACGGGCCATCAAATAAACACTAGACTTACCGTTATTCTGCGCCACTAGCTCCTTCGAGGCACCCCTTTCCACCCGTTCGGCCACGATGCCAACAACCCTCCGTTACCACGTTGGAACTCTACACAACGAACAAATACTGACCTCCTAAGTTTCATCGCTTCGAAGTCTTAACCATTCATCATTAGCAGATCTAATATCCGGGAAAGGGTTAAAGTTTGTCTAAAAATGTATCAAATGGTCGATAAAATATAGATGAAAATTCGGAACGATCTACCCTTTTCCATGGCAATTTCTTTTCGAATACACCGACAATTTTATGTAAATCCCGTTCACGTGTTTTTGTCAGAGCGTTATTTATCGGTCGATGCGAAACGTGTAACGAGGAAGTCCGTCAAAGGATAGTCACGAAGACACGAAGAAAACGAAGGTAATCTTCTTCTTGAAATCGACCGACACTCCTCGGTTAGGCGATTTCATTCTTTTCATTTTTTTGTTGCTCCTTTAATTGGCTAATCACGAAATTATCAGCCTCATAAAGCTGGAAGAGGCGCCAACCCTTTGCGACCCTCCGCGAAACGCGGACGCCGTTCACTGGCACGGTGGCTGGCGTTCTTAATTGCAAATTGGTGAAATAATTGAAACAACTCTCGTAAAAATAGTTGAAAAGTCGTAATTCGGTCGTAAAGGCTGAAAACCGCAACGCGCCACCATTACCCCCCTTTACGCAGCGGTTACTTCGAGAAAAGGGGTTGCCAGTTACGCGGCGTCGAGGGCGTCGGAGGAGTTTCGTCGGATTTTCAAGGGGTCTGGCCCCGGCTCGATCTTTCTTCCGGATAAGCCTTATGGTTCTCGCGAGACGGAATCGCAGAGTTTACGTTTAATCGCCGACCAAACGGTCGGTGCAACGATTACAAAGGAAAAGTTTCCAAGTTTTAGCAAACGTTGAATTTAAATTTCTAACTATTTATTGGATACGAGCTATTTTTCTTGAGACAATAGCGAACGGTGTCGGGTGACAATTAAATCGTCAAACGACGAAAGAAGAGAGCAACAAAAGTGTGCCAAATTGAGGCTACAGGGAGGCTCACGAGCTGTCCATGCAAAATTTATCGCTTCATTTACATGTTACTGGCCAGCTCGTGCCTCCTACTAATACCTTTCACGATCGATGAATTATTCATAAAATACTGCCTCTTCCACGCCGTGTTTTGACTTATTGTTAGCCTTTTTGGTATGTTGCAAACGATCGAGGATGCCCGCATGAAATCGCCTCGATTCTCCTATGTCAATAAAACTGGCATGAATATCGGTATTCTAAAGAAAACTTAGCTACCCTGTTGCCGTCTACGTTATATCCCTTGGCTCTCGTCCAATCTCGCTCGAGTTGCTACGAAAAACTGCCACGGATAGGAAAATTTCGATTTTTAACCTTCGATTCTGTCTGTAATCTAGCAAAGAAAGGGGATCATACATCACAGCCTGTCCATCATTCGTTCGTCGTACAAGTATCTAGTGTATCAATCTTCCTTCTACTTTGCGTTCTACCATCCCTTCGAACTCTCAACAATAGTTACGATCCAAAACAACCTTCTACATGTGATTTAAAATGAAATCAATTAAAATATTCGAAAACGAAACATAGAAACGTCTCCGGTGCGAATAATCAACTGGCGCTATCTCTAATACCCTCACACCCTCGTCTTTTCTTCAATCTCCAAGTTCTATCCCGCCATCCCTTGCCTTTTACCGGCAGAAAATCGTCCTCCTCCCTCTCTCTCCGCTGCCGGTTTTCTCCGCCTCCTTCGCCCCGCAAGGCAGAAAATCTGAGAGCGAGATAATTACGGTTGGAAGCGCGGATATTATTTAACCAACATTTCGCTGCACAGACCGAGGGAGTGGATGAGCAAAAGAGGGCCAACAGGGCGGCGGGAGCGGGGCGCTTGCGGAGGAGCTCGAGGGTGTTCTTACACGGGAACAGGCCAATCAAATATAACGGGGCGCAGGGTGTAACGCCGGGGCTAATATCGCGGGCACAGAAAATTCCTTCCATGTTTTCCAATCTTTTCGTCGTTTTTCGCGATAGAAAAACATTCGACCGCGCGTATTTCTCGCGGCAACAAGACCCAAACCCCCCGGTACGGTAGATATAATATTTTACTTTCTGCGGTAGACACACCGCCAAGAGAGAGAGAGAGAAAGGGTTAATCTACCGGTGGCTGGTTATTTCAGCGGGTTTCTTTGCCGAAAGACTACCTCGAAATATCGTGCATAACCTATGCGATGAGATGACTCCAAATGAAACACGATGACTCCGTTTCAGTTGGTCTGAGAGTTTCTAGAATCGCATTTAAAATAGTATCACGATTAGGAAAAAGAATGACTGACTTTAAAGAGTAGATTATAGAGGGTCCTTAATTGAATTTAAAGAACGTTTCATTGAACGAAATTTTCAACGTGACCCGACTTTACTGGGTCATGTAACGGGTTATGGGTGCTGCTGATAAGAAAAAGGAAGAAAACGAGCCAGCTCTAAATGCAATTTTCCACGACCAACAAATTTCCACGTTCTCGAACACTATTGTCTGGTAACAGAACGACAGACGAGTCCCCCAATTGAAACTATCCTCCCCGCGATGAAATTGCTGGATATTCAAGCGGATGACGGCGAATCGAAGAGAACGAGGATTCTCTGAGCAGGACTCGGACGAATTCAATGACTCATAAATTTCTGTCGAAAAATTCTCAAGTTCCTAAATACCTTAGCCGTTATGAAAGAACGCCGGCTGACAGACGTGTCTCGACGGCGTTTCGACGTTTTGCAATCCACGGTCCAATTACAAGGCTCCCAGGATTTCGGAAGGCCTCGCGATTCAACCCCCTTCTCCTCGTTCCTTCCTTTCAACTCTTACGCAGCCACCCTTTCGCCATTAATGAACCGGCAGAGTCTAAACTTCGCCCCTGTACTTTTTCCCTTGCTCGCAATTTTTTCTTTCTATTTTTTTTTTTCCATACCAGCACCGCTTTCTCGCCACAATCGAGAAGTGGCCGAGAAACTTTCGATTCCCGAAATCAATGGTATTATTATTATTACCAGTTTACTCTTTTCATTGTCCGAGACAATAAGGTAAGAAGGGTAGGGAGGGAACGGTTAGACGGACATTTATTATATTCGAAAATTGGTAATTGGTCTCGAGAATTCGTCAGGAAAGAAGAAAGGGCAAATAAGCGGAAGGGAAAAAATGGTCGTTAGCCGGCCACGATTGAATCGCAATAAAATAAATAGCCGAACGGTGAGGGGGTGGTAGAGCGTGAAAAGTAAAACAAAAAAAAAAAGGAAAACGAGTGCGTCGATGTTCGAAGCGATTTAACGAAACGGAAAGAATCGAATGAAATCTCGCGATATTACGCGTCCACGAAAACCCATAGAAATATATCGAGTCCGTTCCATCCTGCACCTTCGCACAATCGATTTTGGCTAATTGCAAAGCGTCGGTATGCGTTTGTCGGAGAGAAACAGAAGAAGAGAGGGACAAAGGAAGGACGAGGAGCGGTTGAAAAGGTGCCGCTAGCGCGGAGGGTTCGCGAATGGTATGGGAAATATGCAAAGTGTTTACGATCGTGCAACATGCTGCCGGTCAGGTCCACCTTTTTTTTTTTTTCTCCCCTCTTTTCCACCCCTCGAGATATGGGGTGCGGCGAAAGCTCGCAAGGAAGTACGGCTGGGTCGCCACTCGTGATATTAATGTACAAAAGCTCGAATCCCAATTCACGCCCCACACGCTCGCGGAATTTTCGAGCGATTCTCTTTTCTCTTTCCCCGCCTCTCTGTTACTCCTTCGCTTACAACCTGCGCCTCTCTCTTTCACCCCCGACGGCTCTCGACAGCCAGAGAAAGCTTCTCCAGGGATACTGAGAGCTTTTCGGATTAATAAAGCCAGCGAGGCTCGTACGCCGAAGGCGTTGAAACATGAAAAAGCTGGTTCCGCGGGATGTTTCGATTTTTCCGGCTGAAAAAAAAGGAACCGACGCGTCTGCGTTTCCAACGAGACGTTACCTGGCTGTGCCGGTTAGAAAGATTCTTCGCGGGAAGCGCAAGAAATTCGGTGGAAAATCAAAGGAGAATTTTCCGAGGAGTAGTTCGTTAACGACGGAACCGCGAAACGATCGAGAGAATAAACGGCCGTCTTTGTGGCTCACTTTCGGCTGGGTCGAGGCTTATAAAAACGCAATTTCCTTGTAACAATATAGCATAATAAATGACGGGGGTTGCCTACTCCAGAGGGGGGGTTAAAACAGGCCACTTTTACTCGACGCGGACCAAGCAGCAACCTCCGATTCGCCATTACACTTTGTAATGTACTTACGTAACTCGTGTTTATACACCAACTTTTCCCTCTCCCCCTGCTCGCCGCCGCCTTGCTACGGGCCATTTCAACCCTTGTCCCGCGGCGTTTTGCCCCGATATCATTTTTAATGTCTGAAAATTATCTCGCTCGTGCCGCCGTTTTCCCTCCCTCTGCCAACCCTCTGTTTCGGGAAAAACAGCTTCCCGAGACGACGCGGGCCAACGGCGTCCTTCGCGGCATCGTCCTACCGAAACTTTGAATCCCTTTCTCGCGAAACTACTCTTATTAAAGAACGTTCGGCCGTTTAACGCTTCGATGGAAAGTCTGAGATAAAACAACGCCCGTAAAAATTGCCGGCGCCACCCCCGCGAAGAGTTCGCTAATAAAACTAAAAAAAGGGGAAACTTTTGCAGTGTTCGAAGAGAGGTCACGCGGAGGCTATACGAAACATCTGTTAGTCATCGAAAAAGTCCAAAGAATAAGCGAAACTGTCGTGAACCGTGTTAAACGCTGACAAACGATTCGTTCATGCCTCGAGACTGCTAAACGTTCTCGGGGAAAAAAAAGAAATATATATATATATATATGAGAAGAACGGAACACGCGGAAATAATGCTCGCAGTGAGGGAGAAAGAGAGGGTGAACCAATGGTGGAGGGACAAAGGTAAAACAACGGAGCAAAAAAAAGAAATGAACTTCCAGATAAAAATCCCAGGTCCAGCTTGGATATAATATAAAACCGTTGCCAGAGCACGTTCCTTGTTGCAGGAAATTAATTTTTTAAAAAATTTCTGACAAGCTCATAACAATGCGTATCCTCGGCTTTTCGAGATCTCGGTGATACGCGGCGAGTGCGCGGGGAGGACAGGGAAAAAGAGCTCAAAGCACACTCGGGGCGATGCAATTACGATACCTCGACGAACTTCATCAAGTCGGTTGTTGCCGTTTTTCGTTTTTTAGGTCAATACGACATTTTACAAAGGGCTCGGGCCCCCCCTGGTTTGGACGGTAACGATGTCGACGAGGGCGAGCCGGGGGGATCGGAATGCGGAGGTAGTTCAATGCAACTGCATTGAAAACAAGCCGCAGCAGCGCGTCGAAGCCCCGGGGCGCTTATAATCGTTGTGTTTAGTCGCTTGCACCGCGCGTTCCTGCATTTTCCGCGGTATTTACACTTCCCAGAAATTTCATGAAAAAATGATAGAATAAACACGGACGGCGCTGCGGTTCGGTCATCCCGCGGAGATAGGATATCTCGATATTTATTCTGGCTTTGTGTCGTGCCCCTATTTATAATGAACGTCGTTTACCAATACAATGGCGGTGGTCCGCCGATCCGTCCTTTGTCCAGAAGCTAATCGGTCGGATTTTCGAACGATTCGGTTTTACCTTCGTTTCAATTCGCGATCGCGACGATATCTAAATCCGAAGCCTCTATCGAAAAATCCCAGTTTCGTTTGTATGAAATTGAAAAAAGAGAATGATTTTTTTTCTTCCTTGCATCAATTCTATGAAATACGCGGACACTTAGACGATGTTTGTTCCGTACAGACCATCGAACGAGGCGAATGATATTTGCTAGGAGTTGAACGGCAAACTAAACAGAATACGATGTGCCCATGTCCTATGGGCACGGGTAAAGTGACAACCTTCGCCAGTTTCCAGGAAGCATAAGCTATCTCGCTGGCCTGTCGCTTTTGCCAGCAAATGTATTTTCATTGTCGTTTTATCCTCCCTTCTCGATCAGTACCGAGCAACTGCTCCCCACGATTTCAACGCGTTCGATTGTTTTTCGTATGAATGAGACGAAATTATAAATAGAAGCCAGGTCGGTGTTCTATTACGTTGAAAACCTACCTTGATTCCCGTTACATAGAAATTACACGCAAAACTTTACTACTGTCGTTCGATTCCAGGTAAATTGATACAGGACCGCGTATTGTCGACCCTTAACAACCCTCCAGTAATTTATTGTTGGCGAACATCTATAACGACGATGCCTTTTCAACGCGCACCTGTTATTCTAGGCTTCCCATTCATTATTTCTATAAAATTATTGGGATCCAATTAAAAATCTAATCCTTTCGAAAAGTTTGACTTTTCAGAGGCATCTTTCAAGCGAGTTTCCAACGATGCAGAACGCGGCATCGGGAATTGCCTGTTGCAGAAGGGGGGTTGCAACGGGTCAAACTCGTGGAAGAGTCGCGAGTGAACAGACTGAACTCCGGTAAACAATCCACCGGCCTCCACTCGGTCCATCTCTGATTGCTAATGAATCCTAATGCTATTATGCATACAACAACTGAAAAAAAAACCTTAGGTCCGAACGGCATGGCAAGAGTCGTCGGTTCGTTCGTCCGTGTCCCGACGTCTCTTCAACACGCACGCCTTTATCGTCGCGCGTACGTGAGTGTGTGTACTTCTGGGACAAAGAGTTGTGCAAACACGAGTTTACCAACCGGGGAGGACATTATTGCCCTGGACCCAGTGCTTGGGCAAGTTACCCGTCAGGCACTTCGTTAGTGCAATCCTTTTTGCTCGTTACCTTGCAGGTTACTTCGACCTCGATGCGTTACGATCGTTACGATACCTGTTTGGACGTACACGGTCTAGTCTGACACGCAACGACATTGTGCAAATCGTACGAAAGCCTTTCGTACGGTTCACGTGGCAAAAGGTTCAGAGAATTCCACACGGAACTTCCTTTGATTTTTCATTTGATTTCTCAGATACCATCGCGACAATCGTTTAGCTCGGAAGACTAATTTTGCTTTAATCTAAAAGTTAATCGGAAAGTTCGTTCGCGGGGATGGAAAATTGTGAATCACATAGGGTTTTTCTCAATCAACGGTCAGCGTGACTCTCGTTGTGTATTGTCGCGGTAAAAGAGCCACGCTCGAGACCCGCCGTATCACCATCGTGGGGTGGCGAAAGCGAGAAATGAAAAAAAAAAAAGAGAGCTACTCACCCCTGCCTCTAACTCCTAATTTTAGAATACCACAACGGCATTTTCGAGGCGTCGGTTGTAACCGTTCCATGAAATTAGTTTCGCAGGAACTCTATTTCGTTTCCATCGTATCACTCCGTGCCGAACATTCCGGATTTTCGCGCGATCATAAACTCATGCATACGATGCATACCCAAATTGCCTGTGTGGTTCGATGCACATGGTACAGGGCAGTGCGAGCGACTGCATATTATTCGTTTAATAATCGATAGAATCACGTCATCGCGTGCTCACCTCACGATATAAACTACCTCACCCTTTTCGCCAGTCTTACTTCTCCCGTTGCTCGTTCCTATTAATTCACGTTACGTGCTCCCCGATGTTGCTGCTACCAGCTATTGCTGTTGTTGTTGGGAAGCACAACCGGCCCGTCGTGCAACGAAACCGATAGAGGCGGGCACGTATTTACGAAATTGCTGTACCAACCTTTCGTTATATTTTTTTCGCCAACCAACTTTCCACAGGGGTGCAATTAACGCGTCATCGCTAAAAGATCTCGTGAATTTCTAATAAAGCTACTTCTTGAGGGGAACGTTTAAAATTTTCACGACTTAGGGTAGGAAAGATTAAGAAATTAAAAGAATTACTTGAATCTTAGAAAGGTGAAGTATTTAAAATAAAATAGAAAAGAAGATCGACCGATTGATCGAATCGTTCGACTAACGGCACAAGGATTCCCGGAGCAGCAGGGAAAGCCGATTTATCGTGAAATGAGAGAAGAATCGAACGGAAGAACGCCGCGGGGTTTGTGCACACGGCGCGATGATCCAACGCCACCCTCTCGAGAGGGGATGAAACAAGGACGACGAGGCGAGAGCGAGAGGGTGCAACAATAGCGAGACAGTTACTGTCAACACACTCGGTGCACATTAGTTGTTTCGCGGAAGCGGCTAAAATGTAAAACGAGGATACTCGTGGAACAAAAGGAGAACGTTGGAGGTGGAAAAGGTATAGGATCAATACAATAGTATATTTGTACAGAGCCGACTGATGAGGGGTGGTGCCTTGCAAGTGGGAGGCACGGCTCGGGGTCGGCAGTGGCTGTGCCAGGGGGATGGGTATGTCTGTTGTTTACCGTGGAAGGGCAAGGGGTGCGGTGGAGGTAGGAAAAAACAAGCAAAGACGATGGCGCTATAATAGGTCTCTCTGTACTGCGACAAACCATTCCTGGCACGTGAATAGTTGGTTGAATGAGTCGCGTTTTTGCTTTCGAAAACTGGAGCACGCTTAACGATTCCATTTAAGGAACTCTTGTTTCTTACTTTTTCTTTTCCTTTCTTTTTATAGAGAATTACTGTTTAAGTTTCAAATTGTCGACAATGTTCAATTTGCAAAAATTATTACTTTATACTTAATATCTATTTAAAGTAATTTTTTGTTCTCCATTTTTTAAATTATTAGATAGCATCAGTCATGATTTGCACTATGTTAAAATCTTTTTTCTAATGAAAAATAAAAAACCATCGCAACCTGTTTCTTTTAAACATTGGATGGTAAAAAATATTTATTGAGAGAAATGAAAAGTTTAATAAACAAGAAGAGATCGTGGTGGACTGGCAACAAGCTACGGTACACAGTCTCTCGAAATCATTATGTCATATCCACTTCATTTATCCAACCCTATCACGTGTATCCGCCGGGTACGTGCATGTGCACGAACGTGCGTGTGCACTTGCTAACCCCATTGAATGGAACGTGTACAGGCATCCGTTCACTCGGCCAGAGGTTTTCGCTTCTTTTTTTTCAGATTTTTACCCCGCCAAACAACGGGGTGAAAACACAAAGGATTTCCCGCGTAGCAAGCTGCACGGGTATCATTAAACAAAAATGAAAGACAGTCCCTAATTAATAGTGTTGTTGAATATATACGCATTCGGATTCCAATGAAACAGCAACTATCGGCGAACGCGGATTCGCCAACTGAAACGAAGTACCAAGCGCATAAATAGTAGCGTGACTACGAGCATTCGTTTAATAAATAAGCCACGATTTTTCCTGATAATCGAGCCGGATTGTAATTAATCAACGTTATCAACGCGCCTGTTCTGGGACTCTACGTTAAGTGGTAGTAAAAAAATTATTTCGCTTAACTTATCAGTTCGCGATGAAATTAAAAAAGGTGCTCGTTTAACTCCTGTTAAGTCGCGATCGCGGTCACGGAAAGTTGTTAACGAAAATTCGTAGATACGGAAACGATCGAATGATCAGGGGTAATTAACGAACTATGCAATATAACTGCGATTAGAGTAATAGCATCGCAAACAGAATATTTTCATTTGACAGGTATGTAATCTATGAGAGCGAGTACGGGAGAAAAGGGACGGGGAATAGGAATCGGTGCCGCAACAAAGAGCACGGTTTGCAAAATGAGGATCGAAAATCAAAGCCCACTTAATAACGCGCTGATGAAATCATTCGCGCTCGCACATTCGAGCATCGAAAATGTCAGACGTTGAAGGGTCATCGACGTTAATGTATTTTTGATTAAGTGGCCCGAGTGATGGTAATAAATAATAAAACGGAACACTTGTTTACAGGCAACCGCAATTGAAATTCGATATTCTGTGCGCGCAGGCAGACAAGTATCAGCCGGAAAAATTAAACAGACAGCCTGTTTGTACTCTCTCCAATAGTCAGACAATACACAGACAGGATAAATATGATATTACCAAGGATAATACCCATCAATAATTCATAAAATTATATCCACCAAGAATTTGTCTATAAGAAAATTCTTGTCACGTCTAAAAAATAAACCGAAGCGACGATTCTTCGCGAAGTGAGAAGGGATGGGGGTGTTCGGTTCAACGGCCTTGAAACGAAAAAGGGGATGAAAGTAACGCGTGTGTCCACGGGCCAAGGTACGATCTCAAGGGGTTGCGGGAGAAAATTCGGTGACAGTATCTCAATATACCCAGGGGCGATATTCTAACGCGCGCACGCGAGAAATCCGTACAAGGGATGGTGGTTGCATCGCAAAGGACCCGAATCTCGACGTGGTCCCTCCCGATTTCTGGCACCTTTCTGAAATAATCCTCGCGGACGATACGTTCGCTCGGCCCGAGAGGGAGCAAGAGTCATAGGGGTGTGCTCTGCTGCTGCGTGTGCCGACTCGGAGAGGGAGAGGGTGAAACTTACATATGACAAATTCAACGCGCTCCTTTCCTGTCCTTCCTTCCTTCCTGCCGGCGCTGACACCTATGGCCCTGGGCCACGCTGGGTATTATTATTTTCATTCCTTCCCGCATGTCTGTCTGTCTGTCTCCTCTGTCTGACTGTCTGGCCTACAACTTTCTCACACCATCCACCCACGCGACTCTTTTTCGGATGTTTTTGCCCCGTCCACCTAACCACCTTCTCACCCCCTCCGCCAACCTCTTTTTCCACGTACGTACTCTTAGTTTTTTTGTACGGGACACATGACTGCTGCCGGATCCTCGAGGACATCTAGCTAACCCTTTGTGCGATGGAAAGATTCTTCCTCCTACGGGACACGAAGGACTTCCTGAACGTAGTTTATTAAAAAAACGCGTGTTTTAAAGTAAAACTTGGGGTTCGTTTAAAATACGAACATTATCCTGCTACGAGGACGCCTAACAGGTGGTCTGCATTTTATTGTTTTTGAAGTTGCACTGAAGAATAATAGGTAGCCCACTTAGGAGGTAACCCAGATATGCCCATCTTCATTCCAGAACAATGATTCGTTCCATTTAGGCTTCAACTAGAGGTAAAATGGCATTATATTGAAAAAATTCAGGCGTATCTAGGTTAAGGCTATTCTCCAACATTTTTACCATATATTCCAACTGCACCTCTCATTTTTTTCGAAAGCTCCCTTAACAACAATACTGTAGAAAATTTTTAAAAAATTCTGTCCACTTTATTTCGTTCCTCGAACCCGTCCATTCGTGGTTACGTCACCGTGGATGGCAATTAAAAGAGGATAACACGAAGCAGCCGCAGAGAACGGTCCGCGTAACCCCTTGAGGACTTAATAAGAAGGGTAATAATAACCAATTTTATCGAACGTCAGTTCGTTTCTTTGATATAGGCGGTCCCGGCCGCACGAACGTAAGCGCACATTAATTTCCCCGGCAAATAACCAGGATTCATAAGCGAGGGTCTGTGATCGTGTAGCACGGGCCGACGTAGGATAACCGTATGTGTCGAGAAAATACGGTCTCCCGTCTCCGCGCAAAATAATGCCATCAATATAAAAAAGGCGACCCACCGCGACGCGGTAATAGAAACCGATTTGTCAGGAAGCTTTTACATTTCGACGCAGTGGGTTTCACATCTGATAGCCCGTTTTATCCCGCGGGACCCTGTCCCGTGTACTCTTCCCTTACCAGCTACCACTGCTAGCCGGGCCGTTTCTCCACCAGCCAGCCAGGGAATCCACACGACCACTCCTTTTTCAGCCCCGTCTCGACGACGTGAACTCACCGCTTGTGTCCGAGTCAGCCCTTCCACCCTCTGGCCGATTCCCTCGTCTTCCTCGCTTATAAAGCCGAGTAGATAGGAAATCTTGTAAAATGGCCCGGCGAAAGACAAATATTACCAGGGATCGGTGACAGTGAGATGCGATTTATTTTCCGGGATTCCGGCTAGGATTCGACGACGACATCCGAGGATACCTTTCGATAGCATTTCATTGTACACGGATTTCACCCTTATTATGTTATAATACCGGATTTTCATTGTTTCAACAACGCCATACGCTAAACAATGCGAGAAGAAATGAATTTTCATATTCTACACAATGGCGATGACTACACCGAAGGGAAGATGAAAAAATAAAAAGGTTTGTAATTACGTTTCGGGCCCGTTTAAAAACTTACAGGCTCGTCCATTGGCGAGAACGGTATTCGTGGGGTAAAAAAATGGGGGGCTGCGGAGAATGGCGCAAAAGGCTGGCAGAAAGGAGAGGGTGGGAGGGGCGGCGACTGTTAATTGAAAACTACCGAAAAGCACAATTGCAGGAGAATTATTTCTATTCATTAGCCGGGTGGTCGGTCGGTCGGTCGGTCGGTCGAGCCAGCCGCCGAAAAACTTTTCCTCGACCAGGCGCTCTTTTTTTTTTTTTCCTCCTCGTCTCCCGACCACCCTCTCCAACCCATTGACTCCTCGCGCTCCGCTCGCCCCCTCTATTCGTTGGTCGCGCGCGTGGCGTAATTATGTAACATAAATACAATCCCTCTAGCGACGTAATTTTTGCGGTATAAGCTCAAAAGCCCGGTGTTGCCCCACCCTGACCCCCTGGCTAGCCACAAGGGCGGACCTCTACGCCTCGCGGAGAGAAGAGCTTTTTTCAGGAACGCTTTCGCAAATCAATTTATGGCGTAACGCGGACGTTCTCATTGTCCGCGGCTAGTAGCCGACGCTCGCCTGGTGGTTAAACCTTTTGTAACACCGCCGTCCATTGTTGTGACAGAAAATTGTATCGTAATGCTTATTTACGATGAGAAATTCTGAATCACTCTTTTGTTATCACATATTCAATGGAAATATATCTGTTAATGAGAAGCAACATTTTTTATGCGAAACGATGATAAAAAGAGATTGAAATTCAGATATAATTTGATACGCAACGATCTGATACGATACCAGGTTCGATGACCTCGATATATTCACACCGATGATATCGTGTCAGGGGTATCGACGAAACGAAAGAAGAAAGTCGAAAGATGCTTCCAGGAATTCCGGCGGGAGTATTTTCGTCAGTCAATGAATTTACAACCCCTCTTTACCGAGTTCACCCTTAACCGCTTAACGAGAACTGCTTCACGGCACGTGAGAAAAAAAAAAGCTAACTGGTTTGGCGGAAGGAAGGAAAGAAGGAAGGAGGAGGGGAGGACGTGTAAGCGGTCTTGAGGGGTGAATTAGCGCGAAATAAGTGCAGAAGAGCTTCAACACCCCGGGGGTGGCCCGGCGATAGAACGAAACCGCACACAGACGTAATACGGCAACGTGGTTACGTTCATGTATGTAGAAGGAATCCTTGTGCGAGACCCCATAAGAACGTCGTAAGGGTGAGTTGGTCGGAGTCGAATGAGACGATACCTAGTGGGGTAGCCGTGGCACCCTGGGCGGAAGCGAGAGGCCGGAAAACGACGTAACGCGCATAAAGTAAATTGCCGCGAAATCTGCGCGGCGAGCCTCCGGAGCGGCGCGGATAAGCGAAACAAATAAAATAAGAAGGAAAGACGAGCCGACCTGGAGATAACCGGGAAAGAGGTGGAAAAGGGTGCCGAGGGTAATGCGATTTAAGGGTTTGTAAGGTAGTGAGTTTCAAACGAACCGAAGAAACCTCCGATGGTTTGCTTTTTTTTTAATCGAACCCTACCACAAAACTGTTCAAACTAGCAATAATTTTTTTAAATTTTCTTTGCAAATTAAAATGAAAAATTAAAAAGCACCAGTGTGACGAATTTACACGTCTGCAATGAATTCTTCGCGTTCGTACGAAATTCCATTTCTTTCTCCGCCATCCAACTACCGGCAACGATATTCATAATACGCCGGGGCAAAAGTAATAGGAACAATCGCGGCTGTGTGATGCAGTCTTTTTTCTCTCTTCCTTTTTTTGCAAAACGGTCTGACGTTTTCCTCTATTCAGTCCCCAAGCCGAGCATGAAAAAGCACACATCGTCTGTTACCGCGTGCACGGTGTAACGCCTCTCTGTTTCTCCCCTATTCCCGGCGTATCGTCGCCGCACGCAGACCATTACAATTTCAGTTACATTTTAATTAGCAGAGAATACTAATGTTTCGCGAGTAGCGGTCGCCGGCAAGTAGCCAATGAGAGGCAAGTTGACTCGTGCAACTCGAGCCCGTTCCAGAACTCCGCTCTACGCGATTCCCACCACCCCTCTTGTCGTCGTTCTCCACCCCATTACGGCCTCGGCAACCCCGTGAAACCGACATGCATTTCACACCCCCATATTCGCCACTTTATACGCAACGGCTGGCCCGCGCGGAAAAACGAGGAAAAGGTAAGAGAACAGAGGTGGAGAAAAAAAAAAAGAGGCGACGAGCTGTGTTCCTCATTTATGTTATTAGCTCCCACTTTGGTGCCGAGTGTTCTTTAGAGAAAAAACAAGAGAAAAAGATATAAACGAAACATAAAGGGGGTAACAGCGGTGGAAATAAACCAGGCGTTCTCGGTGTTTTCTGCACTCTCGTTTTTACCAATTAACGCTCGCTCGCTTGAACTCGCGTAAAGCCGAGATTTTTCGAGATTGCGGATAAACAGAGATATTGTTAGCGCGAAGATAGACGCGATTGAATTGACGGAGACTTTGTTGGACGCGAAGGGAATAGATATCTTAGGAAACGAGGGGTGGAATAATGAGATGTAGGGGTTGCACGAATACCGGAATAATATAATACTTGGTAAGTCATAAAGTTCCCTCGCTTCTTGGCCGGACGAAATTCCGAAAGTTTCGTATCGGCGATCGTACAACAAATGCGATTATCGATGTCTCGCATCGTTCATCCCCTAAAACGACGGGGAGTAAAGCGTGCTACCGACCCCACGCTCTCGTTCGATTCTCTCTCCTATGTACCGGCTTTTACACGCTTTGTTTTGGATCTTCTCCAAAAACAATATCGCGCGGATTAAGCTCGGTATAAGATATCGCTAGTGTGTACCACGATTTGATAAAAAAAAAAAAGAAAAATCGCACACCCTGTACGAAAATATCAATTAACTCACATTAACAAGCCATGTCACTCTGTCTCAGAAGCCTGGGAAGTATACACCACTGACCTGAAACAAAAATAAATCATACACGTTAGATAAAAATATTTAAAAATGTAAAAAATTTTACAATTGATAGCGAAACGTTAAGCAGAATCGTTCAGAAACGATCCCCTCCCTTGTCAACCCTTTCAACTCGGTCGAAACTTAAATCCAGTCGGTTAAGGACAATGTGACCGGGCGATTTAGGGTGGTCCGCACGTCGAAAACCATTTCGACGTATCCTTCGCTCGCCAATGAGGCGACGATGCCGTTAATTAACGAACTCGAAAAGTAACGTACCGAAAGTACAACTGGACGTAGCATTGAGGGTTTCGGTAGCCGGTCGTGGAGGAAAGGGAATGAACGAGCCGAGCGTAGGACGGAAGCGCGCGCGTATAAAGGGTCGGTGTCTGGCCAGACGGGCAGAAATGAAGCAGCAAGGGTTTTGTTTGTCCGGCTGTCCACCCCTTTCCTTCCCCCCAATTCACCCCCGCGGGCTGAAGCCCTCGCTGTATGAACCTCGCGGCTCCCTTCAACCCCTTCTGTTCCACCTCTAACTCCATCCTCTCGCGCAACCCCCTCCTCCCACCATCTTTCTCTTTCTCTCCTCGTATCTCGCCACTTTTCTTTCCTCCTCTCTTCGTTTCACCCCCTTCTACGTTCGTTACACCCTTCTTATACTCTGGAACCTCCTTCCCCTACTGGCGTGTTACAATGCACGTGTGTACAATGTTTGCCCACATCCTCTCGCATATATCTTCGCGGGCTATAATATTGATTACTTCGAACGAATTTCATGCTGGCTACAAGTCCCGTAGCATGGAATCGAGAGCAACGTTTCTCCGACTCTGTCGATCAACAAACTATTCCTTCGCCACCGAAACCTTCCCTCCCCCCCGTTTTCCTTCCATTCGATGAAATGCTCCTTCCTGTTCTGCGTTCTGTAAACCAACCCCTTAACCATCCCGCCTACATCCTTCCATCCAACGTCGCAATGCAGGCTTTTCTCTTTCGCCAAATTGGCCCTACCATCGCGATCGTTCCTGTAATTTCGTTCTACGTTCTACCGACGTTGCATCCGGTCCCCGGTTCGTTCGGATCCAGGGTCAACGATTAAAACGAACGACCCATCGAATGAACAAACTGCTGTTACATATACTCGGCTAACTGAGAACAGCGAGTCGCTTTCAATTTCGCACGATGATTGAAATAAAGTTTATCTATACGAACGGAACGTTAACGCGTGTTTTTCGTCCAGCCAATTTTCCTTTGCTAGAGCCCTTTGCTAGAGAAAAAAGCGCAGTATTTCCGGCTGATAATCGGCGAACGAACAATGCAACGATACCGCGCACCGGTTGTAACTCGCGCCGGCAATATTCCGTTAAAAGACTCGTCATTCCGCTCTAGTAAACAGCCGCGCGACTTAAAATCGCGTCACCGTTTTCCACACAATTCCGACAACGTTTAATTCTATTCCCGATCTTTCCACCTGTTCCCATGTTCGTATCTCATTTCTCTTTCCCTCTGATTCGCATCACCGTCCACCGTCCGTGGTCGCGAATCGAAGCTACAAAGAAGCAATAGTAGAAATAAGATAATTGCTATTACAATTGCAATTTCATCCAGAACGATGTAGAGACGAGGTAGAAAGAGGAAAAGAGACAGCTCAGAAGATGACAGAGGACGCTGGGTTACCACAGAGGGCTGAATTACAAAGTACGTTAATGTCGTGCTCGCACCCCCACGCACCCCCCTACGTAACCCCGACACCGTTCCAATGCCGCAGACAGTTTGTTGTCGAAGCTTCGGGGATTACACAAATGAGGTTGTTCAACGAGAGGAATGTACATCCCGCTACAAAGCCGCTCGCGTTCAAGCCCGGAATTAAAAAAGGGAAGCGTAAGGTGAAAAGTTCCGCTTCGCTATCGCCTCGTATCGCGGACAATATTTTCTTTGCTGAAAGCCAACCGCGGCTAGAATGGGATTTCCATCGACCCGTTTCCGTTTAAACCCTTCAAGAACGAAACCGGCTTTTATCGAGACCCTTCTATATACCCCGTCGCGTCAATATTGCACTGTACACGTTTTTACGCGCATCTTTCCAAGACTAAGCAGGCCCGACGTTATAGGCTACCGGGTCAGAATATCAAAGAAATATTGATATTAAAATACTGTGGGTATAGATACTAGTTGGCGGCGATTAATTAGACCGAACTAACGGGTAGTAGCTAATAGTTTCGAGGGGGACGAAGCGAGGCGTACGAAGAGAGAAACCACGGTGGAAGGTAGTCAGCCCTTGTACTAAGCATACCGTAGG
The DNA here is from genome assembly GCF_907164935.1 of Osmia bicornis bicornis. NCBI lineage: Eukaryota > Metazoa > Arthropoda > Insecta > Hymenoptera > Megachilidae > Osmia > Osmia bicornis. The sequence continues at coordinate 4,819,426 of NC_060229.1, forward strand.
GGGCTAGGGATAGTAATTGTATACGTACTAAGAGAATGGCAAGGTAAACAAAACTATGTAAGATTGCCCCATTAATATACATATCTCTTGGTTCAGTTGGGCCGTGAGAGAGCCGTACCGACCCTCTCTCGCCGTGCTTCCACCGTTGTGCCCGCCGAAAGGGGGTGTGAGTAGTCTTGGCCTTAGACTCTGGGGTTAGGCTCGCTCAAGAGCAAGGAGGGTACACAATGGATATTGAGACCATAATTTACGGCTGATTGTTAGCCCCGCGATCTATGGATTCCTCCATCCTCCCGACCTCCTTCGCTTCGACCACCTTCCAACCCCCTCGTCCTAACCGTCCATGTCGAATTTGTGTTAGGTACGTAATAAGTGGTCGGGGTAGGTGTGTACCGAGTGCCCGGCACTGCAAGTCAGAGGCATTGGAGGAATCTCACGGAAACGGAAAGACTTTCGTGCACGTAATACCTGTTCCCTAGGCGAACATTGTTGTTCTCGCGTGTGTTAACCGTCGTCCAACCGATACCGGGTCAATTTCGATCCGTGTCTCGAGCGACGAAATAAATGCTCATTTAAAAAAAAAAACAATTAATCATTGTGGAAAGTTAAGACGCGACGAAGTAAACACGATTCTTGTAATGGGTTTTAAAGTGCAATAATAAGCTGTTGAGGGAGGGAGAGAAAGAGTGAAATTTGCTTACGGGTGAAAGCGAGAAGGAGTTTGTTTTCGAGCGGCATCGTTAATTGGCCAAAACTCGAGTAGAGAACTGTTTCGGCACGAGGTCAGCCGCTGTTCGCTTAACCAACCGCCTTCGCAACAAGAACCGCCGGTTATAAATTAATTACGAGGGTCAAATTCGCAACTGGGTCCCATTCCACGAGACGATTCCGAGAGAGGGGAGGCGAAATGTCTTACTAGTTTCGCTGCTGGCACGAGGGATCGAGGAAAGGAGGAGACGATGTTTGGTCTTCCTTAGAAGGGACCAACTAACCAGCCGACCGACCAACCTGCCACTTACCAAAGGATAATAACGTAGTAATCCTGCCATGAGACACGGATGAAGTCCTTAATAACCCTATAAACCCAAGATATATGTTGCATATCAATATAACCAGGGACAGATGGTAAAGTTACATCAGAAGGAGGTCGAAGCAATTCAAATCAACGATAGCTGTGGGATTAATTGAAATTAAATATCTTTCAATTTCTTTCCTTTTCACGATATTAGTTTATACGTGCTTTCAGCTCGTGAAACGCGACAAACAGCAAACGACTGTTTGTACTGACGATTCTGTAATAAATTATATCTGGTTGTATATTAAATATGTATCATTGTACTGCTTGCCGCAACAGATTAATAAACGCTGACATCGCAGAATTCCAATTTCGAATCGATCTTCGGTAATTTTCCGAAATTTTGCAAAAACCATCGGGAGCTTCAATAAAGCCCTAGTAATTAATTTGTGATTATATCGTGAATGCCGGCAAATTCATGTTACGTTACATAGCCCGATAGGAATGCAACCGAGTTCAACAAGCCCCGGATACGAAGTGCGTGATTTAGAGAGACGCATAAACGATATTCCAATACCGTTTCGCGCGATACTTTTGCGACAATCGAATCACCGAGGGGAAAATTGACAAGCGACATCGACTGTTTCATTTCAAACCGGCAATTTTTTTCACCCCGAATTCTTGCCAAACGGTTCTATTAACACGTTCACCCACCCTCGGTGCACCGCATATTTAATATACTCAAGCAATTAAAAAAAAATGAAAGAACAAAAATTATTTTGAATCTGGTTTCTTACGACTCTTTTGGTTTTTCCATTTTTTAAATTATAAGGGTTAAGTTACACTTAACTTGCATCGTTCGCTTGAGCAAGAACGATAAATAAGAAACGTTTGAGGCGGTAACGCGAACCAGCACTTGCATTATACTGCAATTTTAAATATAGAAGGTGCGAAAGATACGATGCTATCTTGCTGGCAGCTATTGGACTTAACGACATCGACATTTTATCCGCAAGACCGTCTTCACGCCCTCGTTGGGCGGCAAAAAAGGAGGATCAACTGCTCGAGCGGATGCTGTTATGAGCTGTTTTCCTAACCGATGGGAGACAGGTGGCGGCGAAAGTGGACTTTAACAAATGGTCACTGCTAGCTAGCATGAGACGTGCCTACTTGAGATGCGGCACCAGGATCTATGCCTTCCATTTCTCATCGGCGCTTTGCGGCCAAACAATACCCTAAACCAGCTGTACGTAAGAACTGTCGGGCTCAACGTGAAGGACTTCGAAGCAAGTTGATCAAAGTCAAGGTACTTCCGCAGACCCTTGCCAAAACGTTCAGCACGATAATGCGTACAAGATTGCGAAAGGGTCCCAGAGTCGTTGTTCCTGCTTAATTTCCAACCTCTTCGAGACATGGATTTATCTTTGGACCAACAGGTCCAATGAGATTCCTCTATTTCTATTCAAAATATATCTACTCTTTTCTATTATTCATCATTAGATTATACATAATTCCAAGTGCCGATCACCGATGACCCCGATTGAAAATCAAGAAGTTAATTCTGTAAGATACTAAGTGCAAAGTTAAAATTGCAAAATAGAATAGTTATAATTAAATCGTCCATTTTCATTTTAATGACTCAAAAGTAGTCAAAGATACACGACTTGATATCTTATCTTCCATATATTCTACAATTAGGAGCCAAAACGTTAGTGTAATTTAATTTCCATTCATATTCTCTATATTCTGATTAGTTTAGCGAACCATTAGTCTGAAAGGAAATTCAAAAATTCGATTATTGAAGTTTGATCCCCATAGCAATTAATCTGTGAAGTATTTCAGACTAAAATTTGGACCAATTATCATTATATTTAAAGTACTTGAATTATAATTGATATCCATCACTCAAGAAATAAACCGTGAAGGGATGAATTAGGCAAGGGACAGATTCTTTTAGAACAATTTCGTCAAGATAAAGAATATTTTGTTAAACGATCATTTCACGACAGTTTAAAGTTTACCAGGATATCGGGCGTAAACTGCCCCCGGGGAGCTTGTTAGTTCAATTCGCCTGAACACCCCTTTCGTCGCGGAAAAGTGCCGCCCCTTGTTGACCACCCCCGACACCGTGAGTTTTCCGTTTTACCTTGTTCCGAAAGGAACGTTCATACCAGCGTGTTTTCTATTGCGCAACATTGCCAATAGTCTGTTTAAATCTGCGCAACTTAAATTTTCACCCTCGCCTCTGGAAACGATACAAAGAAATCAAAGTCGACGAGCAAACGCCAAACAACAGGAATAAAAAAAAGAAGAGATAAAGAAAGAATAGACGAGCAACGGTCAGAGTATCGTCAAGGTATTGTCCCCGCTTCGAAAATAATCGTCGCGCGGACCTAATGGGGTATAAAGTCCCGATATCAAAATAACTCATCCGTGTCCGGCACGTGGTCAACGTTTCAAGCTTTTCTCTTCGCTCGTTCAATGCGCTAGCCCTCGGAAAAGTGCAAAATACCGGCATGAAAAACTCCTTTCATTCGTCTATTGTCCGACTCGCAGAGATAGACGGTCAGAACTGTTGGTGTACGTTCGTAGAAAAATCTTGAACCACCCCTGATAACCAACCTGGTTTTTGTTCCACATAAAAAAGGAAATAAAAATAAAATTTCTGTCATTCCGATCGAACGAGTGGTTCGTTGCAAAACAAGTCAACTCGTCGCCCTGACGTTTTTAACACGTACGGTGTGTCAGCAGGGCAACCAAGGCGAACGAATTATTGATTACGGAGCGTCCAAGAAAGAGGTTTAAATATTTAATGGGTTTGTATTTCAGTACGAGCGCGTATCGACAGAAGAAGCTCGGGTTATAATGTCTGAAATACGCTGTGTCACAATTTACGTGGCCTGTCGTGTAACACGACAGTCGTCCTGAAAAAACGTCCTACATGTAACACTATCAGCGTCGTCGGTAGAAAATTAACCGATGAATCATTTGAATATCGTTGGAAATTTATCCGGAAACGAGCGCGCGATCGTACATCGACGATTCGATCTCGATTCCTGTGTTCAGCGTAACGCGAGCGTTTTCGCATTAGCATTGGAAATCAAATTCGGTGACGAACCGTGACAGATGAAACGCTCGACAAAATAGTCTAGTTGATAGGAACGGATTTCTAATGCACGATCAACAGGTCCTCTTTCTGTTAAACAATGCTCGTCAGAGATTGTATTGAAAAATAAATCGATGAAAAATAAATTAAATTAATTAAAAATGGAATTATTCAGAATAAACAGGATTAACTTATCTCCTTTAACTTTGCTAGGTGAAAAATGTTTCGCGTGTGATTTGGAATATTTAAAGAGTACGCGATTAACGAAGATACGTTTCGACTATCAAGCAGAATCTTTTGATCGAAAGACGAGAGACAGACGATCCGATCGATCGGTAACACCGTCGTGCTTACGTAACGGTTATCGGAAAGCGAAATTACCCTAAATAGTAACAGCGAAGGTGGTGGCAATGCCGTATTGGACGAGCGAAGGATAGCGGGACGGTTGGTGTAAAAGGTGGCAGGGGGTAGAGTGTGCAGGGTGGTTTTCACCCTTGCAAGCCGGCAAGTCGAAAGTAGGAACCGCGACTATGGGTGAAGCTAAGTCTGTCCGTGTAATGGGGCATCGGCACGCGATTTCCAAGCCCCGCTCTAACCCCGTGGGCGATTCTAACTTTCAACTTTGCCCAACGAAAACTCACCCTCCCAGCCCCGCTGGATCCGGCCCCCTCGTCTCGCTGGCGTGCCTCATCCCCCACGGTACAGAGTGTTGCGCTGTGACTTATCGGCTCTAATTATTCGCCGGCAAGAAAGCGGGTGGAGAACCGGCGATCAGACCTGCCACCCTCGTAAAGTAGCTTTCCTCCGACGCATCGTGCACGACTGCACCCTCGAGCACCGTTGTTTACCCGTTTCTTCCAGTCGATCGCGAATCACGTGTCTAATTCGTGACCGATCTTAATAACGATTAAACCTGCCGAGACAGAGATAATTAAAATTTTTCATTTTCTAACGTTTCATAACGACACTGGGTGCAAGTTTTGTACCGATAAAAAGATACTCGTACTCGATTTAACCGTCTGACGATCTTAGGACCGCTTGCCACCCTCTCTCTAAACAACGGTTTTCAACGATCCTCGCTTTGGTGTGATAATTTTTCAATTTGGCCTCATGCGTTATTGACGTCAGTAGACGTGCACCGACATTAGCAGCCCTTTTGACGAGGAGTCTGAGTGCTCGTCGTACAAAACAATGCTAACCCCATGGTATCATTCAGCCCCACCACCGTCGACCACCCTACTCCTTCTCTTCCGTAGCCTCCTACAGCCGTCCGACCCCCTGCTTTAACCCTACGGGAATAAGGAGAGTCGCAATGTAAGCAACACACAACACGTTGTGTGCACCCATGTTTTTTACATTAGCCAGACGATACTTGCCCTAGAGTATGAGAGAGTTTGCCAGTGTGGAATGTCTATGGACGCGCGTCCGTGTATGTTTGCAAAACTTCCGTGTGTTGGCTACAACTTCCCTAGCTCTTAGTAACCTTCTGCATTTCCCTGATCCCCTGCGACCCTATTGCACCGAGCAACCCACCGTCACCAACGTGCCTTCCGTATTCCCTGATTTTCAACTAGATTTTCACCAACACCCAAACCATCGATACACAACAGTGCATCCCCAAAATCCCATATCTTATCATTTGATCCATATATTTGTTACAAACTTTCGACATAGAGATTTTCAAGCTTGGAATATCTAAACGTTTTCTAAAATATTTCTCAAGTATAGGAATCCACGAAACATCCCTATTTGATAATCCCTCATCGACGAATAAACAGCACCCAGACGCATCGTGTACACTTGGCTGGTGCATCGAAACCTCGTGCAGTTTGCAAGCGCGTTTAATATATAACGACGATTGCATATACATGGAGCGGACGGAGAATGGCGATAGAGACGGAGATGAATGGGGTAAAGTGGAGGAGGTCGACGTTGATACTGTGAAGGAGGAAGAACAGCGCGGGTGAAAAGGGGGAGTGGGGTAGGTAGCAGGGGCAAGCAGAATGGGAGCAAGCAGGAATAGGGATGGGGTGGGTGGTGTGTAGGGGTGACGGGGCCTAGAACAAGCAGTCGTTTGTCGTCCGACAGATAAACAACGTCGTTATTGTAAATGCATTGGATCAACATGCTGCGGGGCTTCATTGGCGGCTTTTCTTCGCGATACGACCTACGAGAGGCTCTGGTTGTTTACGAGATCGATAGCCCGATCCGTGGAGGATCGATTTTATCGTATCGCGTTCGTCTCCCCAGGCGGAGAGAAACAATCGTTGTAACGTGCGCGTTGTACCGGCCGCTTTCTTTTTCTCTCTTTTTTAGATTTCCTCGTATCCAAAGACCCTGTTCTCTCGATCCGGGTCCACCTACCTCTCTGCCTTTCCTCTTTGTCCCTTTCTCATCCGTCTACCGCCTACTGTCTCGCTCGTCGATGGATTCGAGAGAACGTATAGAGAATAACAAGGTGGATCACGTGACGCAGGTACACATCGGACACCGTCGTTCCGCGTACAAAATATTTGTTCCAGTATAATATATACTGATTCGTAGCCGCGCATAAATCTCGGTGTTTTTCCATTACATCCACCGGGCAAACGGGTAAGCGCGATCTCGGAATCGCGCACCGGAACGAAGCGAAAATAATACGATGTGATGGTTAACGAGGCATCATCATTTCCATCGTATCCGTGAACGAAGCTTTTCGTCGCTGGAAATAACATTTGACTCGAAGGGACGAACGTGTTGACCAGTTCAATGCACGTACTATCGAATGCAAGAAATCTAATAGCCTATTAGGTTGATCGGGAAAAATTCACCCCCTTCGAGAGTCGATGGATAAAGAAATACTTCCTAATGCTCAGAATAAGTGTCAAGGAATAAAAAGAACGAAATGTTCAAACAATCCCTTGCTTTGTCGACCACATTAGACGATGCTATGACGGACTGTACGGTTACCATGAGAGTCCGATGCCCGCTGTTTGTTCCTCGCTTTATCTCGAACGTAAACACCGCCAGGAATATATAGAAGGTGGCGCGAGCAGGAAGGTAGACAGACAAATAGGTGGAGGTTCGTACCTGGGTATGGAAAGGAAGAGGACAGAGGCGAGCAGCGACAGCCTGGCCATGCAAAGACCTGGCCGTAGGAAAAAGGAAAAACAAAAACAGAAGGACGGACGGACGGACACTGGATAAACAAGGGGCAATAGAGATAAACAGAGAATATTGCGAGGAATATGCGCAAACACGAAACTCTCATTCTTCCTCACCCCCTCTTCTCTTTCTCTCTATCCCTTCCTTTCCGTTTCACCCTTTCGTTTCTGCGAACGACCGCCTGTTCTCTTTTCCTGACCTTCGTCGCTCGTTTGGCCTACGCTTTTACAAGCACTCTCCTCTCCTCTTATTCCTTTCGCACTTACCCGCTCCAGCCGGCAGCTTAATTTATGCCCCGAGATGTTTCGCGGCGGATTTTTATCCCGATCCTCGAGGCTCGTCGAGGATCGAGAATTTAACTACTTAACACCGAATCGCGTCGTCGCTTCTCATCCGCTCTTGTTTGTTCGCCAATTTATCTGTTGCGTCTTCATCGAAATCAACCCTTCGAGGAAAATTGTACAGAAATTGCAAGCATACGCGCAGAGATTCAATAAATTGTTAATTAAAAGACGATACTTGATTGAATTTCGCGCGATCGCGAAGGACAAAGAAGTCGACGGTGATGAGAAATTGAACGAACGATAAGATTCCCGCGCGAGAGAACGCTTCGACGCGATCTTTCAATTCGGATGATTGATGCACGCCCGGGTTTTCTTCAATTAGCAGCCGATCTCCTTCCCACCCACACCCTCTGCGATTCTTCCGATTCGATTACACGGCCGTTCATTATGCCGATGAATTTAAAAATATACAAACACCATTATTCATCGTGACCCGTGTTCCCAGACCGTGGCAGAGTAAATACCCTCCGCGTCGATTAAAAACATCCCTCCGCGAGGATCCTTGCGTAATCTCGCGCCGCTTTCAAACCGTCTCACCTTACCGCTCCTCGGCAGTAGCGAAGCACCGTCATAACGACGACGATACCAGGTGAAAAATCGAGCAGTTTCAATCGTATCGTTCCTCGAGCTCGGATACGAGAAGGTGTCGGGGGGGGGGAAAAAAAATTCCTACTGTCCACCATCGAGATCCATGGAACGACGATATAGGGGGTGAGACACGGAAGGGAATGAATGCAGACGGGACAGGTAAGGTATTTGACGGTCTATGGGACCGGGAGCACGTCGAGGGCAGACTATATAATTTCCCTTGAGGGAGATCGGGATGGGCGATACGGGAGGGCGAAAGGGGTTAACGAAAAGAGGGGGAGTGGGTGGGTGTGACGGAGAGATCAGCGTGTTTTCCAGGTGGGGAGGTGTGCTGTGCTCATCCGCGAGCCCATCAACGCAACCATCCTCCGACAATCGATTATTATCTTTCCAATTTGCATAGCAACCGAGCTCTTGTTCAAATCTGCACCCCCTGTTTCGACCCCTTTGGCAACCCCTTGCAAATCCTACCTTCGCCGACGCGACTCCTCGTCCGGTATCGTTTCTGTAACGCGCTTCATCTTTCTTTTTTTCTTTTTTTTTTCGCCATCGATCCAAGCGCTCGAGAGTTCGATCAATTTTAAGGACCATCCCTTTGCGGGGTGATATATCTATACCGCGTTTACGGGGGAAAAAAAAGGATGGTAAAGCCTGCAGGTTGCAAACTAGCTGACAACTTTGGCTTTCCGGGATCTTTTCTTTCAACGCCCTTGAGGAATGGACGCGTCACGCTGGTGGGTGGCAGGAAGAAAGGAGGGTGGCCACCCTCCTTTATAAAATCTTTGACGCGTCGCACGGCGAGCTACCGGCTTGCCAGTCATTAATAACTTTTAGGTGGCAGATTTTGCGCGTATTAATCCGCCATATTATACCGCGAGTCTGCAGCCGTCCTCTGCCATCCGTCCCCTTCTTGCTTGCCTCTCGCATCCACACCCCCAACACCCCCCCTATATCCGAGAGGGTGACCGGATAGCTGAGTCGACGTCTCCTTAATGAAAAATCTGAATCCCGAGTCCGCCTTTTCTTTCGCCCACTATTCTCCACGGATTCTCGATTCTCTGCTAATGGTAATGACCGCAGAAATCGTGGCTCGCGAGAAAAAACTGTTCAATCTCGAGCGTTTTCTTTTTACCGACGTTCAAACGCATCATTTGTTTCCTATATTTTTTTAAGGGATCATCCGATATCTATATCTATCGTTTAAAGACGACAAGTTTGAATTTACTGGTTTGTGTGTTACAAGAATACCACCCCTTCGCTGGTAATGCATTCGCGTGGCAAATTAACAAACGTCGGAGGAATGAGTCGACTTCATTCCACCTTCCACCGGTATTGCCGTCCCACCCTTCACCCTTAGCGTTCATATACCGACACGTATACACACTCTTTCTCTCATCATAGCGAGAAGGTATATTGTCGAGCGGCAGCAACGGTAGACCAAGCAAATTTCGTGTACAATTAGAAGGCTTTTGTAGAAGCTAAACTGCTAATAGCCCCTGAGAGGGTGGGGCACACCGGTTTCTCCGCTCTCACCCTCGTCTCGTCTCTTCACCAACGCGCACCTCATTTCGCGTGACAGTCGTCTACCGTCTTCTCCTTTTCTCGCTATACCACCCTTTCCTCCTTCCACCTCGTACAACCGGGTCCCTTCGTTTTCCAACCCTTTCCATAGCTCGCGTTAAAGCCACCCCCGTCGTCTGGTGGAACGTAGCCGCCAATTCGCTCCTCCTAAAAGTCCTACGAGGTACGAGCTGCCTTCTCGACACTCGACCTCTTGCCACTGCTTGGATCGAGGTGAGAGAATTCGGGACCCATGGCGGGAGACTTATTGTGGATTATAAACTCCGATTGTTTTCATTAAACCTGGCTGCTCGCGAACCCCTCTGTTCCCACCCCTTTTCCCCAGTCAAACGTGTGCACACCTCATTGAGTGTAGGAAGAATTTTCTCTCTCGTATTGCTCTCGATTCTACATTCCTTAACCCGTCGTCTTATCATTTTTTTTCTTCTTCGAATATATTAGAATTTTGTAAATTTCATTTCGAATTTATCTGCACTCGCAACCTTTCGGAATATTCAGATTTTAATCTAACATCGAATATTTTCTCGAAGTAAAAGGCTCTGCCTGGCGACCAGTTTTTCTAATTCGAATCGTTCCATATATCTGCCTACGTATCAACCACGTCGCTGATAAAACGACCAACACGGAGAGAAATAGAAGCAAGAACTAAGCAGAGGAAGGCGTGACGATAACTGGGCTAATGTGCAATAATGAACATGGTTGCTTATCAAATGGCCCTGACGGTTCTCTTCCTGCTGCTTCTTTAACACGACGTGGTTTTCTTTCACGAACCGCGAAACTCGCTCGACCTTTCTCGTTTCTTTCCAGGCTATCGTTAAAATTTTACTCGGTCTATTATTCAGAGGAATTAAAAATTTTACGCTTGTCAAGTGATCGATCCCTCCTCTCTATGTTAATCTTCTATATAGAACGTTCGAAAATAGAAACTTCCTAGTCGTAACAGATTGATCTTACCCGTCCATGAACAACACACTTAAATCTTAAACGAAATACGTTATCGGCTGGCTGTATAAGCAGCTCGTGTAAGATCCACACCAAAGAGCCGTCCATGTTGGGTGCACATACGTTTGTACACGTATGTATATGTACATACACTATGCATATGGAGTTCCTCGTGGCTAAGAATAGGCAACATACAGACGGTCAGATATAGCTAGGGACTTTGTGCCTATAAGCGAGCAGGTCATTGGCATTAGGGGTTGGAAGGGTGTGCATTTGCACGACGTGTGTACTCGTACACGATTTAGTTCTACGTGGCCGGTCGGTTTCCGATACCGGCAACCGGTATCGCTAAACGTTTTCTACTCGAATTGGAACCGAGTCAGACACAGGTCGACGGATAAGGAACCGATAAAAATGTGGAAAAGAGAAAAAAATAAACGAACAGCTAGGATCCAGACAACGAAAGTTCCCAGATGATTGGTCGTGGGAAATATCGCGGTCAGGAGGATACTGATAAAGTGGATCGATGAGTCGAACACCCGAGTATTTCTCTCTCGACTGGTGTGCGAATTTTGCACCACCACTAATAGCTGAAACTTTCATGGAAAGTGAATGGCAGGTATACGTGTGTATCGTTGCGCGAGCCAGAGTCCAGAATTTCTACACGTTTGATTAATGTTTAAATTTTGTTGCAAGAATAGATAACAGGCAACTTTGACATTTTGTTGTTACAACCTCCGGTTGAATTAAAAATAATTCTTCGGGGAAAAAAGAAGATATCGTTGTTTTTATTTCTCCACCGGCAGGAAGTGAAGTTTACCGAAGCCAATCGACGCTTTCTACGATCGTTCTCCACAGATTTCGATGTAAATCCAAACAACGGACAAACCGAATCGTTTGATAGCGGATAGACGTCGAGCGTGTCGAGTTTACGATCGATAGAAACGTTCGTATAACGCTGGAATTAGAATGGTTTTAGAGGGTGCGATCTCAATCGTGCAGAGAATTCGACCGATATTTTATTTCTTTCTTTTGTTATTATTATTTCGCCCAACAATTCCGGCCAGTTTAATTGTTTGATTATTAACGCTTTCGGGGCATCCCATCGGCAATATAAAGCACGCGAAATAACGCCCAGTAAATTATCAAAAATTGCCGTTGCGGCTGACTATTGGAAAATATAAATTCTCACGCAATTTTGATACGGTCCAGATGAATATTTCACCGTGATACCGGCCACATCGATGATCATAATAATAATCAGAAATTTTAAAAGGTACAATTAATTGATCGTAACGCGTCGTGTCAAAGGTTAACGTTACACGCTAGTTGCCTGCGTATTACGGCCGGGCAAACGTCAGTAACGCTAGGAATTCATCATCATTGATACGTAGGTATGTAGAATACCGTGTATCGGAGATTAAATACACCAGCCAGCCGTTAGTGTGAACGCGATAAAATTGTGCCACCCACACAAAAGAGGGAGATGGATATACACTCGTGTGCCCATAAAGGAATCTAGCTGTTTCTTTTGAATTATTCATTAAATATTTTCACTTTTACATAGCATCATCAGAATAAATTGGTTGAAATAGATACAATCTTCAACGTACACCCGGTATTATTTTTATTCATTCATGGTAGCGAGTAAAGCATTACAAACGATCGCGTTACATCATTAAAAATGTACGATTCCTTTGAACCATGCGTACCATTCACCGCGGCCATCTTAAAGCGTATAACAGCGAGAGGAGTCTCGTTTCAAACAAAATTTCAATTCGTTACGTGGCAAGCTTCGTAACAACGTTCCGGGGTTTTAAAAGATAATCATACATCCTTTATCATCGATCGTAGCCACCGTTGTTGGGCTACGCGAGTCTCGTTACAACGTTGTAAAAAAGCAACGAAACTGCATCTGGAAAAGCAAAGCTGCTGCTCTCTACGGTTTCACCGAATCGCCAAAGGTATCGGCGCTTGGAACGAGCGCGGTAGTTATATATCGCTAATTGTGCCACTTATCATTCGACAGATTTTATCGGGACAGTAAAGTCGCGAGGATACGAGAGCCAGTCCGGGGACGCGTAATAACAGTAAAACGAGGTGTATCGCGTCACTGGACGATCTAACCGATTCACGATCCCAACACTGTACGTACACACGTACACGTGGGCGGTCAGGTTCGACTAAAGTGCAAGCCCGAAGATATCGCGTTGAAAGGAAGAGACTGCATTCGACTAGGAGGGAAGGTGCGAGAGCATAAAATACCGCGCCGACTGGCCGACCCGGACCGGCCGTGTTATCGAAACACGCAATGCCAGGGACTACGTGGAAAATATGCGTGCAACGTTCAGATACACGCTTGCACGTCCATGAAACTGTAACGATATATACTCGGCACCGAGGATGCTCGCAAATTGCTACCGCCAGTCCTGGACGGAACTCCTTCGGAAGAAGGGGACAATGAATCTTTATGACAGAGGAGCAATTACAGCGATTGATTAAAAAATTAATTAGAAACCTGTCCGTTTCTCTTCTGATTTCAAATTTCCACGGGCGACTTTGCTATAAGCCCACAGGTGGTCCCAGCCGTTGACACGGATCACGAGAATTGGGCAAATCGTGTTAGCTAACTAACAATAATTCCATTTGCCGAGATTCGATGGAAGAACGATCCCGTTAATTGCCACGCGACGTCAGGACAAAGAAGCTTGAAATATTTAGCGTGTCAATAATTCAGGAATAGTCTGCCTCTGGTTTATAATATATTCACGGGTAAGCAAGAGAGACGTAGCCGAGTCGATATCGTTGGTAAATATAGCTACGACTCTTCGATTTTTAGTAATATTTATCAATTAGAAAACATTTTGGAAACGAGTGTCGTTGGAAATATTCCAAATTATTAAGGGCTGAAACTTTCCAAATAGATTCGCACCTGTGATACGATGAGTTTCGCAATGAAAGGGTTGAAATCGTGTATCAACGAGCAATAACATGACGCACGCGTAAAACGAAGGCCACCGATACGAAGTAGTTTCGTTGAAACACACGTTATCAAAGTTAACACACTGGACGACCACGTTCTCCACCCTATATCGTAGCCACGTGCGTGCTTCGTGCAGCCAGATATTGGTCGCGCGCGACACGCTAGAAAATACGGCTCGTTATGCCGGTGTCCGTTTGCATTCACGTAAGTGCGCATGCAAGTACGGATAAACAATGGCCAATACAGAGGGACGAGAGATCGCGTGTCCCGGGAGGTTAGAGCTTACACACGAGCACACCATTCCATTTCGCATCCCCTGACGAGGCCGAGAAACGAGAGAGCAAAACCGTTGGTTAACGCTCGAGTAATCTCTTCGATTTTTACAGATTCGACTTTTCTACGATTACCGAAGCACGCGTTCAAATTAATTGATCCTCGACACCGGTAGCCATGTTTCCTTATCGCCAATTCGAACCGATACATTCTTAATTACCTTGTTTGCGAAGAAGAAGCAATGTGGGTTATCTAGTTCAGATTGGCTCGAACGTTAATTGAATTTTAATTGCACGATAAGGAGCGAACGTAGAAATGATATCGGTGTTTGAATTTTCTGGAGGAAGAACAGCGTTCGGTGTAGTAAAGTTTGCTGAGGTCCCGGTCTGTCGAACGCGAAACAAGAAAGCCCGTCCCTCGAGGAAGACACCTTCCTCGACATCACAATACGATAGGAAGCGAAGAGTTTCGAGACGTTTCGTAGTTAGTTGCCCTCAGGAGATGAAGGCGTAAGTAGGTAAGAAAGTTATTTCCCGACCGGACACGCTTAACCCTTCCCCGAGGCTCCTTTCCCCCTCGGTACAAGGTCTTTCGCGTCGTTGGGTGTCGACGCTGCGACGCCGCGCCGTCAGAACGTCACCCTTTTCTTACTGTCATACCGAAGTCACGATTTGCCGTTCGATATAGCACCCAGAATAAATAAAGCTGAAACAATTATTTTCTATATCTTTCATGGATTATATTAAAGTCATGTCGTATATTAAATGATCGATAGGAGATTTGACATAATTTGATGATATAAAAAGTTGTAACATAGCACTTATGGCACGTCAATTTGAAACTTAAATTTTCATGGAAGTAACTCCGCAAAGTTTTAATTAAAAGTATAAGTTTCAGCAAACACTGACCGACTTGGAAATGTTTGAAGTCTGACACGATTTGATGACATAAAGAAGAAATAACACCTATCGCATCGAACTTTTATTATTTCCGATACTTTCGTGTCGCTAGACCGCGTTAGACTTTAGATATTTCAAAACAGTCTAATAATATGTTTTTCTAAGGTGAAAAGCGGGATCGAGGAATTGTGAAACATAGCGAAACGTGCAAAATATTTGTGAAAGCTTACGAAATGATTGTTTTCATGCTGAAAACGTACAGTGAACGCGTAGTCTTACATCGGGATGAGACTTGTTTATCGTGACCGAACGGCGGTGCAATGGCGTTTCTTCGTAAAGATAACAGATCACGCATCAGCCTCATTGTTCTCGCTACTATCACGCCAACGTCACAAATCGTCATCGTTACAACACGGTAAACTACCGCATCCGAGTGTCATTTACTATTGAAATCAAAGCTAGGTACAATGCTAAACTTAGCCAATCGGCATACACACGGGTATAGAAAGGAAACGAGTGGCTTTGCCCTGCCGTTTTATACCCCGCGAGAAAACCCATAACACTGACGTCTGTACTAAAAATAATAAATCAAGAACACCGGTCTATCTATAGGGTTGGTAATTGCCGCGACGTATAGCACTTGCGAAACTTTCAGAAACTCGTTGTCTTAAAAACGCCACGTTTTCTTACTACCTTCAAGGTATCCCCCTATTCATCGTATCGACGATTAAACGACATTACCGAGGAATATTTAAAAACTGTACACGCTCGTGTTTCGTGTGTTTGCCTAATGTATCGACTACGCTACGATATTACGTGATGCATATTCGAGAAAGAGATCGCAAAGACCTACATACATTCGAGTTTTCGCGTCGATAACACACCGAGTTACGTGGTCGACGTTGCCTCGTGTATACATAAACTTTATAAGCAAACAACGTGCGCGACCAGTGTCCAGTCTCTTCACCTCTGTTGTAAATCATTATTTCAATACAGCTGCAGTGTACATTTGAAAATACAGCTACGCGGAACGAGGAGAAGAGAGAATACTCGATTACTATCGAAACTGAAACACGGTTTCGCAGAGTTTTTAGCAAATTTGAAACATTCATTTTTCTGATTAACCAGCACTCTTATAAAAATTTTCAATAAGACGTTCCCCTACTCAAAAAGCACGAGTCCAAAGTTTGGGAATCTCGGTTACCCCTTAAAACTCTAACAGACGATTCGTGACCCGACCGGTATCGGTGTCTCCCAGAAGGCGTTCGTTGCAAGGCGAGGGTGCGGAAACACGTGCGCGCCCTTATCACGTTGCTGCGAGGAGAAATAAAAAAACAAAAAGAAAGAAAGGAGAAGAAGAAGGGAATCGCACGAACGTTACGGTGTACAAGTAGAAGAACGTGAGGTTCAGTGACGTAGCTGGAAAACTGCGAACGTGGATGGTGGCCGACGGCGTTTTGCAACGGAGACGGAAGATACTTGCCGGATCAGAGGAGCGAACGAGGTAGAAAGGAGGATAGAAAAGGAGAAGGTAAAGAAGAAAGAGGGAGATCGCGGAGTTTAAAGGCTAAACGGTCGGGATGTGCGCCATGCATAACAATTAGCCTGGGAAAATCATGAAAATGTTGCGGACCTCTTTTAACTTCAGAGTACTGGCCCTCGAGTCCCTTTTGCCATTGCCGTACCTCTTACCCCGCTGAGAAACCACCCCCTACGACGCGTTCAACCCCCCGACGGAAGCACGGCGAGATAACGGAGAGTTACACGCCCTTCCTCTAACCCTTTCCTGGAGGTTCTCGCTCGGAAGACCCGCACAGCGGTTCTCATACCCATTTTTACTTGTACTTAACAATTTTCCATCGAATGACAAAATATACTGGCAATGCTTTTGTAATATTTATTTGCTAACTGATAATAAAATCATCTAAATTATCCAATTTTGTTAATATTAATACAGCTAAATTTATTGTCGTTCATTTCAACCCCTATGGAGATTAGTTTTTTCAAAGCTGAAGAAAAAGACTTGTGAAACGCTAGTTAAGAATAACAAGAGGAAGAAGAAAAATGTCACTCCCTTCAGAGGGGTTTAAACAGCTGTATACGACGAACATAAACCGGAAATAAACGTTCCAAGGAAGGCGACAGAAGGAAGGGTTGATATCGTGTCATCTGAAGGAACAGGAACCATCAGGGATGCACGCACGTACGGCCATATTAGGAGTGGAATAATATATGGGATTCCTTCCAGGCAAGGTGCTCCTTAACGTGATTTACGTAATCTTACAATACGGCGTGCCGGGTTAAATCGGTCACATATTATATATTACTCGATCCCAAGGAACTACTACCACCTTCTCGAGCATACTAACACCAATACCTACTTCGTTGACTAGACAATTGATCCTTCAATAAAATTTCTGAATATTGTTTCAAGAGAAAATATAATTTTATGAATTCGTTGCATAGCACTGCCTTGATTTATAAATACTAATAAGCATAATTACAATCAAATCCAATAATTATATCGAAACATCGAAGTGGTTCAATCTAAGTTCTTCAACAAAGTGTGCATAATTCGACACGATGCCAGCCACGGATAGACCGTATCTACGAACACCCACTTAATTCCGTAGCCTAAACAGGAAATCCTCCTTTCAGGTAATTGCATGACTCAGTTAAATCTGCGAATCTACTGAAGCCAGTTCAATTAATCAATTACTGCAAAGACTGCCTCGATTGTCGCTAAGAATTACGCTACCAACTGAAATTACGATGAAACACGTCACCGGTGGAACTGTACATAAAAAACACCGCTTTACAAGGAAAACGCGGGTTCGAGTGCGTTAAGATCGTTAGAACATTTCTAACTCGCTTGGAATGTCGCGATAGAAATGGTCGTGTGCGGTATAGCGCACTATAATAAGAATGATATTTTATTGAATTCACGGTGTCGATCATTGGTGACATTCAACGTGCTAAGTATCTTACGCGTGTGTAATGGTTCGCACGAACACAAAGGTAGACTTACACGCGTGTACAAGTGACCAAGTGCATGTGCGTAAGCACGTGCGTGTAATTTCCAAGCCAGTATTCTCAGTGGGCGACTGCACTTTAAGCTTTCTTCATATCAATCTACATTTTCAGACCTTCGATGCCTATCATTTCGAAAATACTGCAACACGATTGCCGATTAATTTTGTGCAAATTTTCTGGAATTTCAATTAAGTGTTTTTTAATTTTAAATTTGATCAAGCGAGAAAGGGATAGCGATTCGTATTTGGTGATATTGTCCAGTGAGATTCGGTATGAGCGATCCCTAAAGTCCGCCAGAAGAAAACACGTCCAGCCGGTTCTGAGACCAAGAAAACGAAATTAAACTGCATTCTGCATTGTTCTAAAACTTGTTGGCATCGCGAGCGACCTTGATACCACAAAAGACTCGTTGCATCTCGCGCGGTAGATGGTCATCCTCTGGTCTGAAGTCGAGTTGCTCCAATTTTCCCGGGGATTCCAGTCGCGTCTGAATCGAGGATGATTCTATCCGTTACGATACGGATTAATCGTTCTAAACTTGCTCGGGCATGTTAGCGTTAATACGAATTAATCGTGTACATTAGTCAACAAAGATCGTTTCACCTCCTCCCTATCTCTAACAAACTTCTAGCCTTTTTGATTTACGAGGCTGCGCGTGGCTGGCTGAAACTCGCCTGTATATCGTAACCGACACGTTGTACAACCATAAATCCCTTTACACTTAAATATAACTACGATACGTGTAGATAATTTAAGTGCACGTCATTATGACAAATCGATTACACGCTCGACGCACAAATAATCGGGATACAAACGACATCGGGGAAAATATTTTCCCCGAAATACACGAAAATCAACTTCCCGATGCTTTGCTATACGAAATTCCATCGTATTGCCCTTGACAGTGAGACGATTCGCGATCAATCATCGATCACATCACTTTTGATGGATCGTATCAGAAGTATAATAGTTTTCAAAGTCGCTCGAAATTTTTATCATTTTTTTCCCCTCTCTGTTCGAAGATTGCTTTCGAACAGTTTTATCGTTATTCGAAAATTTCACAATTTTTTTTTTATTTTTTTTTTCGAAGAACGGAGCAGCAGAATATGAGGCAGGTTACAGAAATCGAGAGCCGATGTAACGAAGGAATATAAATGATCTAATTTACAATGGATCCCCGGGGGCTTTGAAACTTTTTATTTCGCGCAATCCACACCGTGAAAACTAATCTAGCCGATGTAATAGATCAACGCTCGATATCTAAAGTACAATGACGCGAGTACATAGCTGCTGGTATTACACCTGGGAATACCTGGTCAATCAATAAACTGAAAATAACGAAGCTAGATTCTTTATACTATTTCATAATCAAGAAAGTTTCCGTTTCTTTTCGTGTCAAGTACAAAATACAAAAATTGCTACCCAGACATATCTCCTCAAGAGTTAATTAAAAAAAAAATCTTGAACTTTAGAATTGCAAAGGTTAACCGGTTAAGTGGAAAAGACGCGATTACTCGTCATTCGAATGAAAGGCAATCTAATAATCCATTTACCGAAACCTTTCTACCGTTAATGGTATCGTTAGACGTGTATTAGTTAAATCTCTTTTCCATTACTTTATCTACACAATTTTGATGGACGTGTTAAAAAATCGACTCATAAATCTCGTGGAATAATTAAATACTTTGGTAAATCCTTTGGAGTTTGCACGAGAACGGGTTAAGAATGGTAACACGCGAACGAGGGAATTTAATTTCTTTCTTTTTTTTTTTTTTTTTTTTGTCGGCCTGGTCTCAGCCACGTGTCACCGGTGTTATTCTTGAAAAGCTGCAAGGTAAACTCTTTGTTTGTGGCCGCACGCACAACACGGCATTATAAAACGCGCGTGTAAGGCTATCCCGGTGCTTCTATTCAAGAAGGTATTATGAAACTCCCTCGGAAAACGTACTCTCCGCTTTGTTTCACCTTTTATTTTTCGTTCTGTTTTAACCGGATGGCAGGAATGAAATCCCGTGTATATAGATACATACACGTATCGTGCATGTCGCGTGGCCTACTGCTGCATTTAAATGCACCCACACGCTAAAGTGTCGGACACTCGCGAGCGCTTACGCACGTTACAATGTCGAATCGTCTCGCGACACTTTCGCTTTCGTTTCTTTTTTTTTCTCTCTCTCTCTCTTTCAACAAACAACGCGTTAAGAGGAAAAGTTGGAAAAATAAAAACTCAGTCTAGCGTTAATTCTGCGATGGTCTGGTGGCTCATGTTCTAAACAACACACGCGGCTCGTCCTCGTCGACGCTTAAAGCCCCCTTTTGTGCTTTGATATTCAAGCGAGCCGGTGTAAACGAAACCTCCAAGGCGCCATTCATGCCTGCTTTTTTTCAATTCCGAGTGTACCAGTTTAAAATGCCAGCTACGTAACCGGCATGCTGGACGTAGCGACGGGGCCTCGCGATACGAAAATGTTTCGTTCAAGACTCGAATAAACAACGCTTGAACGGTGTGGTACACGTCGCGCCGCCGCGTACACACTTTCCTCGTCGCAGAACCGCGCGCAATTAGGTCGGAGAATGAGTAATGCTGGCTGCTCTAATCTCGGCAATGGGCGAACGTTCAGAAAGTAACGGACCACGAGGTTTATGCATTCCTTGACCAACGTAAGATCGTGGAAAATCTGATGAATAATCCTTCTTCTATGCCGCCCCACAACGAAGACTAATTATCTTTCGGTATGATAACTAAATTACACAAGGAATGCGTATAACCCGTGAATCCTTGGGCGAAGTTAAATACGTTATCAAAATTTCACCATTTATTTTCTACTTCACTCTATATAAACGTGAACGAATTAATGGGTCATAAATGTGACCCCGGGAGTAGAAACAAGGAACGAATGGTTGGCGAATGAAAAAAGATTAAAATTCATGATTTCTCCCTGGCCATGATTGTCGAGCGGCCACGTTTATTTCGAAGTGTCGGTAGGAGACAGGAACAGTCGATTAGTCTTCATTGAAAACAAAAGAGAAAGGAAACGATCAAATGTGTGCGCGAACTGTACGCGGAGCAACGTCACAGACCGTGATTGTGGTTATTTATATAACAGAAGTCTGTAAATCTCGCGTTTTAAACGAGCGCGGCTCGCGAGCTAGGCAGCTTTATCGAGGAGCATGATTTTATTTATAGAAAACCGATAATGACCATACGAATGCAACGTATCTCTTTTACAAGTCATAGATCTGTTTGTCTCCTCCCTCTATGCAAAGTGGTTACACCCCAACAAGAAATTTCAACGATCGACCACGCTTTTTTTTTTGTGTTTCGATATTGAAAAATGATCGATCGCGTTATTGTTATAGCAACAGTGTAAAATGGTAGATTGGAAGCTTATACGCGAAGACCAACTGTCCGCGTCTTTAAGAATAAGAATTTAAGTAGGTATGTCTGACCACATGTCTGAATCTACTGCCGCGGTGAATCTACTAGCTCCTCGTACTCGTAGCAAACGCAAACTGCTATCACTCGTGTCTGATACAATTGTAATTACAGTAAATTTGTAAGCAAATAAATAAATAAACAATTGAATTAAAAAATATTAATAATTATTAAATAATCCTTGAATGTCCATAACGATTTAACTTGTCATCCCTAGTCAACAGGTTAAGAATGAAGATCGACAAGTTTGTAGTTGTAAAATAAAGAAAAAGAACATTGTAGACGAAGGAAAACAATGGTTCACATTTTCCGACAATGAATCACAATTCTCAGAGATACGCGATTCAGAGTGTGGCTCGCAAAGATTCTACCTAAGACTCGTTAGATTAACTTTCGAACAACATTGTTGAATCGATCGTGGCTCGAAATGAATAAATCCCATCGAAAAATGATAAAAAATTCTGGAAACAAATGTTAGTTTAAATCAGAGGGTTAAACAGGAGGTGCGAAAAACCTTGCTACGAGACGGAGAACAAAAGTTCAATTCTACGATTTTTCTAGCCGGTTCGAATTCGCGACGCACAATGTCTTTGCTTGTCGCTGGGGACACACGGGCTTTTAATAACAAAGCATTGTTAACAACAGCCGACAATAGTTTCTTTTGATAATACGAGCCGTTCGTTGCGAGAGTGTCGCGTCGACTTGTGTGCGCGGTGTGTCCCATTATCGTGCCAGTTCAATGAAATCTTTAAACGAACGGACTCTTTTATTTCGCTTGTATCAGTTGTTTGTTCGACGCTGTTTACGACCGCAATTGCTTTTGTGTTCCCGACGCATGTGTGTATGCATGATTCATTTTTTCATTTTTTTTCTTTTTTCATTCCGTATTTCCTTTAGTCAGTTCTGTTCCCTTTCCGCGACCACCTTGCCATCCAAAATCGTCGGAACGGAAATAACACGCGTGGCGTGTCATTTATTTCGTAAACACCGACCGTCCAACCAGAGATATACACCGCGTTGTTGCGCTTAGCACGTAAACTCATTAAAGCGTATGTAGCAACGGCAGCGATATTTTTCCTCTTAGAAACTGTTTTTTCCTCCCTGTTTGTCTATTATAAAGTAATCAACGGTCGGGTAATAAGCGTCGCGACTCTTTCTAGATACGAACGTTCATCCTTTCTCGGACGACGCTATTTATACATGCGTTATAAGCCGCAAATACCGATAGAAGCTTGTGTTTCGACGAATGTTCCGAGCTCCATGCGAAGTTTAAGAGGAAAGAAAAAGAAAGTACAAGAGGAGGAAACAAGAATTCCGATTAGGTGATTCTTCTAAAGAAACGAATAAACATCGTGTTTGTTAAAATGGAGCGGCAGGCTATCTAACGTGGCTCATTAACGATGAATATTAGGCGTTGTTTCTCGATACTGGAGACGAAGTAAACAACGTATTGGTTCTCGGGGGAATACATAATAAACCATATGTATAGGACAAAACCTCACGGTTTTCCCCGTTATTCGTTCCACCTTTCAAGCAAGCGCACAGCTCCGGCTATAAATAACCAACTGTTTACTCGCTTTTGCCCTCAAACACTTTTTAATGTTTCTTATTCCACGCGAACGTCTAAAAGACCCGACAGACTGACGGCGAACCCGGCTGTGTCCATGTCCGTGTGGAAAACTGTGACCCGTCTCGTATGTGTGCCCACGTGAGTCAACAGAGAATCGTATGGAAAAATTTGTATAATAAAGACGGTGGAAAAAAAAAAAGAAAATACGCCATAAATCGTTCGAATATTATACTTTGAACAGCACCGAAGATAAACGTGAGAAAATAGATAAATTTGATTATTAAGAAAGTATTAACCTACATAAAGACGTTGCGAAGCTTATCGCGAAGATGCTTTTCATTGGAAATAATGTTTTCGATAGAAGCATAATTGCTCGAGGTAATTGGATGATCGTCTAAATCGCAATAATATTCTTTCCTCGTGCTCCAATAGGATTCAGCGGAAAGCAAACGCGAATAAGACGTTCATTATTCCAACAATGTCCACGACGAGCGCAACTCTGCTTAAAGGCATGACTTCAGCCTGAATTTGGTCGATTAATTGTCTGGCACGAGCCGTTAAACTGCTCAGATTCGATCAACGAGACTGAATCGGCGAACGAACCAATTATTTTCATCGAACGTCCTCGAGCAAAAACGCTCGTCGATCATCAATTAAAACGGCCGAGACAAAAAGGACTAATATCTTTTACACCCTTCTAATTAAGGGACAGTATGTACAATGAAAGTAGTAATTGTAGCTGTCTAGTTAAATTTCATATACTTCTCACGATCAATAAACGTAAGGCGTTACGCACAATGTTGATCCTTGAACTTTGACCGGTTCTACGAAAGTGTCTAAAATCGCGATTACTCCGAACCGGTATGCAAATTTCCCAATTGACGAATTAAGCAACGGGACTTGAACGAACGCCGCAAATTACATCGAAGCATCTGATTCGGGATTCTCTCGAATTAGGCTGTCAATGTCTACTACGAAAGATCGATCGATATTGATCGGTGTAACTCGTGTGTGCACGTGGTCGCGCACGCGTCCCACGTGTACAGCCGCGCTCCACATTTAACCGCGACCGACAAACCGAAATTCGAACGGACGACGACGGGCGAGCAGGCAGCGGAAAAGAAAGACGAAGCCTCGAGTCTCGTGTTCTACGCACACACGAGGCTGCAATCGTTGATGTTCAGACCCATTAAAAAACCATTACGATAGGCCATTTCCGCATAGCATTTCTTTGAACGTAACTTACGGTAAACAGTTATTTTTCCTAAAGTAGTGACGCGCGAGCGGTCGGATCCTGCGGAACAATTAGACGTCCTAACTCAGGCATCGCGACGCATAAATCTCAATAAAACGGTACGATAACGATTGCTTACTCACGTGGTAGCCGGACCGCTGCAAGAAACTAATGATTCACGCGAGAGCGCAGCGAAGCACCTCCTCTTCACTGTACACGGATGTTAACAGCAATATCCATCGTCTGGTCGGTGTATCATTAGGGCGTACACCTGTTGACGATCCACGCTGGAATGTTCCTCTCGAGTCAGTGTGCGGCTAGGTGGATTTTCACGCGGCTAGCACGCTAATCGATTTTCCGGGTAACACGATACACCCTGCGACGGGACTCGGGCCGAAACTAAACTAACTAACCGACTAACTCACGGATCAACTAACTGGCCTGTGTAACGAGGGAAACACGCACCAACATTCCGACGTTCCTTGCCAGGTGTCACAAACGGACCACCAGACGACAACGCCAAGTACACTGAACTATAATAAACGACGATCACGCGGCGGTAACGCGACGACACACAGGTAAACAGAAGTACGAGTTTGTATCAGGGTACCGGATCATTTTCAATGTCGATGCCGCGACAACACCTTACTGAGGGGCCGGCGCACGAATGCGCTTACTATATAGCCTTACTCTTTGCTCCGACTCGGCGAAGGGTCATTGGTATTCGGTAACATCGATAATAAAGCCTCGTTTCTCATTGGTGCCACGACCGGTCACATTCGCGCACAGTCGTCGCACACTTCCCAGGTAAACGTGGAAAATACACGTGCACTGAACCGGTGAACGTACCGGCTCCGAAATCTCCTCGATTAACCTTGGATCCCGCGTGTAACGGCGTACCATCGATCGTACACGATCGGTTCGATGCGTTATCGATATTCAACGGTGAACACCGCGCACGGTCGATCGATGGATGTTAGCTGGCGGTGTTGAACGCACACCGGCACCGTCGACGCCGGCCACGAGATTCGATAAATTCAACCAGCCAGAGAGAGAACAGACGGATCGACGGACGGAAACGAAGCACACACACGAATGCCAGGCAGAGAACGTACGAACGAACAGGCGAGAGCCTGGCTGCCTCGTTCGGTGAACAGCCCGCGGCCCCCACGTTGTTTGTCTCGCGAGTGGCCTGTTTACATGTTGACTCTCTGTTTACGCGATTCGTATCCCCTTTCCCTCTTCTGTTCCCGCGCCACCGCAACGCCTGCGATCCGCCACCCACCACCCGTCGCCGTCGCCGTCTTCCCGCCACTGTACACTCTCCGTACCGCTCTCTACCCGCCGAGAACCCACCAACAGCTCCGTTCCTCTCTCTCTATTTACATCGCCGCTCGTCCTCTCTCGCTCGGCTCTCCCGAATAAAGCCGAGTTTACACCGATCGGATACGATCGCCGCCGCAAACTCTAGCGCTACCTTCAAACGCGAACCGCCTTTTCGAATTCGTTTTAATAATTCATATCCCACGTTCGCGATTATCCGGAACGAAAATTTGATTTTTTAAAGAAACTCTCGGTTGTAATCTGCTAACGCAGTAGATACAGCCTGTGGTAAAACTCGGAGCGCGTTTCGTTTTTCAATTTAAACTTTCCACTTAATATCCTGAGTAACTACTGCAATGTTAATGCTACTTAAAGTTTACTTGCTATTGTTTTTCGTGGCCGGTCATCAGTGACCCCCCTACCGTGTCTGGTGTATCGGGTACCTTGAGTGCCATGCACGTGCTTACTCTTACGTCGTATTTCAACTTATGTGCTGATTCGCAGGTAGTCGATTTCGAGACACATGACGAAATCATAGACGGAGGTTGATTATGGTTAGGCTGTTATCTCTGTTTCTCGTACCTTGGGTATGGTTATGCTTAAAGAGTGTTTAGAACGATAAAAAGTTGAGACAAAAGTGGTTGCATCTGAACAGTCCGTAAACGATACAAGTGGATCGCCTGATTGTTGCAATGGTGCAGTCGCGTGCGCACGTGTACGCGGTTGATGAATGTAAAAAATTGCTGACAGACGAGCAATATATAGCATTATCAATTTAATGGCTCGCTTTCGTTGTTTATCGTTCGACACCTAATACAAAAGGAATCACGCGACGTTAATAGAATTCGAACGAACGCGAATGGTGTATCTTCGCGACGGAGCGGCTCGGTTTTTACGGACATCGTCGGTTAATTGAAATTGCACGGCACGTGCTTATTAAATTGGCGCACCGCGATTTAATCGAGCCACGCGTCTAATTAGATTTTCTTCCCAGCTTAATCTCCCCGAAAAATCGTTCGATACCCTTCCCTCGATTCCTCGAACCTACCGTCGTATCGATAAATCGTTGCACAATTGTTTTTTTTCCATACGATTATCCGCTATTTACGTTATTCGCCTGACACGTGTGCACGATCAGTCAGCGAAACTATGCCGCGAACCATTATGCCTAAGCGAAGCGAGACAGCTGGAAGAAAAAAGTTCGAACAACAGCGAGCGTTGGAAATCGAGCCTTAACCACCGCCCACGAGCACCCATGTCGCTTCGCTCCTTCGTTCTTCGTGGATAACGTTTTCTTTACAACGCACATCTCGAAGAAACCTCCTTTCTTTATTCTTTCCTCGCTTTCCGAGCGATATCGTTCTCGTCAATGAGTATTGACAGTTAATAATCAATTTCTATTTATCGAAATCTGTTACACGCCTATCAATATGAATTTCCATCTAAAATCTACAGAATCTGTTAGAAAAACTGAGCGACCGATTAAAAGAGCTACTAATCGTGACGATGCACAAATAGAAAGAAAAAAAAATTAGCCGCGGCGATTCAGTAGATCGAGACGCGGCCGATGCGTCGGGACGCGCGTAATACTCCAAGTGGAAACGTCATCGAAGCAACATGGCTATTCAAACATGTGGCCCGCGATGAGACTACGCAGACTCGTGTGTTCATCTCCCCGCTCTAAGTTTCGTTTCTTTTCTTTTTCTGCTGTTCTCTGCTCGTCGATTAACATGATGCATCATACAACGCAAGAAACTGCACAAAGTGATCTTATCCGTCCGGTTTATTTATTTATTCCCGTGTCGGTTGCATGTTTTGCTTCGCGGAACGATTGCGACACGTCTTTAAAAACCATCGAGCACGATGACGTGGATGCACACACCTACACGCGCAGACTCGGTTGATCGAGTAACGTAAAGAACATTTCTTTCGGATGAACGACGAATGTTTTTTCCTCGTCTCCTCTCTTTTTCTGCAACATTTAAACACGCTTGGCTACGATCATTTTTGCTAGGTTATCGCCCGTGAGAACTGGCGAGAGAGTACCAATAAGAGATATCGTCGGTTGTAATGATAATTTGCCACAGATCATCGCGGGGTTAACGTGTACTCGAGTTAACTCGATTATCATTACCACGCCGCCGCCAGATATTTATCTTTCCCCCGATAAGCTCGTGCCGAAGTGAAACTACAACGGAGCCGATCGATTTAGCCATTTATCAATTAATCTTATCGACGTTCCTCGGTGTGCCCCGTAACGAATTCCCGTTTTAATCACGTACAGCAAGCTATACTTTCGTAACGACGGCCCTGTTCAACGTCTGCTACGCTAATAGCGAGTTAATTGCATCAGGTGCAGGGGAATCCCCTTTTCCGTCACTTCGTATGCTTCGCCGAAGATACCTACATGGTTATCCCATTCGAAAAAAGAAAAAAAAAAACGGAAAAGAAAAAAAGGAACTAGTAGCGTGCAAACAACTAGAATTTTACCACCACGCTTAAATCAATCCTCCCTCGCTCCCGGGGATTTTTTTCATGGAAATATATTCCTTACTTTCATGAATCATAAATCGATGCTTCGCGAACGAACGATACACGATGCATACGCGGGAGCAAACGTTCGAATAAGATACGACAGGGTATAAACGAGCATTTATTATCCGGGAAGCGGTTGTACGCCTCTTATCCAATTCTACCGTTTGACTTTTCTTTTTATCGATGTCTCGTTGAAACTCGCAGCTGTTACGCAATTCTATTATATACAACGAGACTTCCTAGGAAATATCGCGTTTCTTTAAACGGCCGTTTCCTCGCTGTCACCCCTTTAGCCTCTCTAATCTGACGCATCGAGCGTGAAACAGAATCAGTGGAGGGGTTAATTTTATTCCATCATTAGGAACGACCTCTGTATCTTGTATAACACGCTGGATTATAATGTACGACGGGCGATTTTATTTTCATGGAAAATGCGGGACCGTGACAACGAGGGACAGTCCCTATATATCGCGTAACGACCACTGAACTTAACTGGCGGACGGTTTAGGGGGTAAATCGTCGCGTAAACGCCTCTCGATGGTGCGGACCGGACCGGCGGGATTTCGTTTCGGAATTGGCGCGAGCGAGCGAGTGAGAGCCGGTAGATAAGGTAATCCGCGCCTCGAAAACTCTCTCAGAATCCAGAAAGCACCCCCGTTTGCTACCCTCGCCCGGGTATACCTGAGGAGGAAACCCGGGGGTTGGATCTCGGTCAGTTTAATGCGTACCCACCGAACGGCAAGTGGCCTCTCCCGAGCAGATCGAGGAAAACAATACAGAGACTTCGGGTACTCGAAGGATTGCACGGTTGATCGATTATAAATTGCCCTGACGAGAATCGATTAGCGCACTTTTTCTGATTTGTTTCGTCGACAATGTACCTGCCGCGGCTCGGACGAAGAGGCCTAGGGGTGGAAAAAGGGGCAGGCACAAAGTTGGCAGGAGAGAGGAAAACGGTGAGAGGTTTGAAGAAGGCATTGGCTTTATTAAGAACTTCATTCGCTTGTTCCCTCCGCTCTTTTTTTTTCCACCCTCTTTTCCGTCTCGATTTCGTACGCAATCGTGCAGTCGACGAAATCAGAGGGTATAAGTTATGAAGTTCCCGGTGAAATACTATCCGTGTTTCCGCTATTTATTTCGTTCTCATTGAAATTTGTTATTACGTCGGTAAGTGAAATAATGGAATAAAATGGAAAAAGATTTTCATAGACGGATCACGAAACGTCTGATTGATCGACGCCCCCGAGTTCTAGAGATACCGAAGAGTCCAACAACTTTTCCCATTATCGTCAATATGCAGGCTAAGCTTTGGTTTCACGTTCGAGGGCGTTACGGCGTCGATTCTACGGTAAAAGGAAACCGGTTAAATCGCGTCGACGACCTTTATTGCCGTCTTAAAGCAGTTAAGTTAATCGGCATCAGCATAAGAAAACGGAAGGGGCCGCGAACTTGACGCGGCAGGAATCGAATCGCCTTTCCTTGTATTTAGAGTTCCAGACAAAAACATTAACATAAATCACGAACGGTTCACGAACGAGGGGCAGGGATAAAAGAGAAGGTGCGACAACGGGAAAGATCTCGCCGGATCGAATGTTTATTCCGATTCCCTTCGAGCGTTCCCTTACGGCACACTTTACAGCTCCATCGAGCCAAGTCTTGCTTCCTTACCTCTCGCAATTAGTGCCTCGGAAAACTTACCAACCATTTGTTTCCTGGTTACAAAGAGAAAGTCTGAATTAAACCTCTAACTTCAAGCGAAATAAATTACCTTCGCGTCGATCTTTGAATTTACTTTCAAACGATAAACAGTTGCGAAAAATCTAGATGTGAAACGATTGAGAAATATACCGATTCACTCTTTACACCCCTGACGTTTCTTGCATCGAGCCATTGCCACCCTTCGACCTCAACTCTTTCACTTTTAGCGGGAATTCGATGAATTGCCAGCTGCTACGGCCAATAAATAATGCATTTTCTGTTTGCCCCCGGTAAAAGGGTCCACCCTTCGCCATCGTCCCTTCGGGTAACCCTACATTTTAGAACGACTTCGGTCGAAGTCAATCGGCTACGTATTTCGAGAAACCGATCAAGAATTGATACAACTTTTTAAAGTTGTACATTCGAGTACTGCTTTGGAATCAATGAAAATTATTTGATTATCGAAGACAACGAGGTAAACCGGGAAATAACAAAGACGGAACCTTCCTATACAGATCTTTTCGAGACAAAATTCCATGGACAATGAAAGAACCACAGGGAGCCTTGAACCTGTTAAGGGAAGCAGAAGAAAATGAACGAGACGAGGATAGAATGTTAGGATAATGGCAGACGCGCAACATTACCGAGTACGCATTGTCTGTAATTTAGCGAGCAGATCAACGCTGCCAATTACGCGCAACTATTATGTAGACAGCGGTTTGTAAGACGATTCGAGCCCGTTTCCTCTGAATTCAATCGGCCACGAAAGGATCGAATTAATAATCCTTATTGTCCTCGTTCCGCGAACCCAACGAACGAGAGAAAAGAAACAGCCATAAATACTTTATCCTTCCCTTTCGTTCGATATGTATTTATCAGAGTTCCATCGAGCGTGATCTCTTTACAAAACGGATTATTCGACACTTTTTATCGTAAACCTGGATGAAAGGGAACGAAAGGCTAGGGAGAAACCAAAGACTTATCCTGGCAATAATTAATGCTCGGCTCGAAACTTCCGAAACTTCTTTTACTCAACGAAAACACAAATTGCTTGTTTAATATATTATTAATTAGCAATTTCCGGCTGCATTATAGTGTCTGCCAGAACAGAAATTTCGTCTTCGTTTCGCTGGAAAATAAGTCCGACTAAAAGTGACAGAATCTGTGAGTACAGTTTTCATTTTCAACGCTAACGAAGGCCGGCTCATCAATCATGCTTAATCAATGCTGTATCGACCAATCGATACGAACCCCACTTTTTTTTCTCTCTCTGCTCTTTCAATACCCCAATCTTTAGATGAGAGCAAGATGCCGAAGAAAGGAAGGAAACTTTCTTATTAACACGATCAATCAAATCGCCACGAATTTAAAACATTTTTCACGATTTTTCCGGATTTCTGGCCACCCTGAAAATTCCAAGTCGAACCGTTAGGGATAAGTTTCGCCGATCGATGCGGGATTAAGAAATGGCCACTCTTCCAGCGGGGCTAATTACGAAAGTGCGATCGCTCATTGGAAATAATCAGTCCGAGCCAGCGTCAATTTCATCTTATGAAAACGAACGGAATGTACGCTCCGCGGCGATCGTTTCTTAAATCTTCCTCTCGTTCGCATCATCGGATTGTTGAATTCTCAACTTCTTAATCCTGTCGGAGATAGAAAAGAGTTATCCACCGGGAGGTAGGATTTTAATTGTTTACCAAATATCGAGGAAATAAAAAAAGTTCGAAGCTCGTAAAACTCTGGAAAACGCTTATTTCTATCGTTTACCGTCTTTCCTCGCTACAGATCGACGAATGGCATAATTTTCGTGTTTTTTAACGGATGACGAGGAGAATCGCAGAAGCATTTTCAAGCGTTCTCGATACAAACGAGGCAGACTTTATCTTTTACGAGGGTCGCCCAAGGAGGACGTAACGCCGTGAAAATTGCTCAATAAACTTAATTTAAGCATCCAAGCCGATGCTTCTATAACGATATACTAATCATATTCCAACCCTCGGGCCAACCACGTGGTGAGCTCATTTATGGGCGGATGTATAAAAAAGCATTTTCTCTCCTCCGTTGCTATCAAAGCGAGTCGTGAAATTCTCACTTTCATTATTAACCTTTCTCTTTCTTTCTCATTCCGTTTGCCAATGAGATTTATTTATAAACCGATAAATAAATATTAAATACTCGAGTATTTACGACTTGCATCGTGAAAAACAGTATAAATATTCCATTATATTTTTTCAAAAAACCAAAGTGTCTCGTTTAAAAATTTGAGCATCCAATTTTAATAAGAGCTCCTGAGTTCGAATTCTCAATAATACCAATTAAGATTAAAATTCTGAATTATTCGCGTGCCGTGTCAGGTATGTCTGTTTCTACTGTGCCAGTCACCGGTGTTGAATCATTTTCCTCGGTTCCAAGCGATTAACACAATTTAAACAGGTACGAATAAATTCTTGGATAAGGAGGATTCACGTAAGCAATATTAGTTAGAAGGTGCGATAAATTATTCGTAAAATGGCTGATGTAGTATCGAATTATTTATTCGTGTGTAACGTCACGCTTGTACCAGCTGTTATATTGCATTACATCACGGACAGACGTGGGTTCATTTAAATATCATAAACTAAACGAAAGCGTGGCAATGTCTGGCACCGACTTCTGAAACGTCTATTCTCCGCGAGTCCGCTTAATATTTAACACCTGCGACGAGCACCCGTGCGTCTCGTAATTCTCGGTCTCGCATTATTTTCTACGTCGCGTGCATTCGCGCGAGCTTTAAGACAAATTAGCCGTCTTAAACGCCTTCTTTTCGAATGCTACTTTTACTTTGTCGAATGCTACTTTTACTGTTATCTTGAAAAGAAAGGAACTTTGGCAGAGACAGAAAACGGCGAGCAGTTCAGTGACTATCAGAGAAAGCAGGCAAACCTCTCGGCATCGTTTAAAATCATATTAGAACGTTATGATCCATCGATTATTCTAATTGAGATGCAAGAGACTGCGGAATTCGAGGCACACGGATAAAAATTATTCACGTGTGCATACTTCAACTTTCACTGACAGTTGCTACACAAAGTATTCATTTGCTGATAAATCGAGGAAATTCACGCTTTAGACGAAACGCGCGCAGAACAATGTTGCCATACTTTCACCGGTATTCAAATCAAATGCAATCTGAAGAGAAATTTGTTGCGCAGGTCGAGGAACTCAGTGCTATGTCTGAAAACTGAATAATTATATCTAAGATAGTGTTGTCAAGTCAACCATCGAATAGAATCCGATTCGCGAGTACAACGTACCCGATCATAAATTTCCCTGGATCTTAATTGATTCGTAATCAGAGAAATAACGAAACTGGTTCTGGCTAAACGCAAGAACGCTTTCTGCCTCGGAAGATTCTATCTTACGTAACTTCATCGTAACTCGTTCACTGATAAGCCGCTGTATGACGTTTCAGCGAATCTCGGCGGGTTCAAGCATCTGATAACAATTATCTTCCGTTCGAAATAAAAAGAAACTAGTTTACCGAACGACGTCTTACGGAATTTCCTAGCATCAACTTTCGCTTCGATTATCTATAAGTATTATACATTTTAGAATCTTTCGAGTACCCTGTATGATTTCAAGTGGCACGAAGAATAAAGTATCAATTCTTACTAATGGTATTCAAATCCGATGAGTACATATTGAACTCGAATCCGTCTCTAGTTATAATCTTTCGCCCAAACGGCGAAGGAAAGACACGTCGTCGAAAGAGAATGTAATTGCAGTTGGTATTATCTGGAAGTAGAGGCGAGTGTAACGAGCCACAGGATGATGTATGCACGCTGTCTGTGACAATCTTGACGCGATCGGTCGGAAACGTTATTTCAATAAGGAGTAGAAAATAATCAGGCTCGAGTACCCGCTCTCTGTGGCGACAGGTATGCCCTCGACGTGCCTAAATCTTCTTCCCCTTCCGGGGGAGGTATCAGCTGAATGAATATGGATGCCAATGATTCCTAACCCTGTTCCTGTCCAGAGAGACCAATCATCGCTTGTGCACGACACGCGAAGAACACTCTTTCCCCGACACGGTCCGGTAACGTTTAACTTTGCCGCGTCGTTTTAACGTATAGAGTATCTGGCTGATGAGGGGACCTCTCAACATCAATTCACCGTGGCAGAGGCACAATCATCGAGGGCAAAGTCATCGGGGAAAAATAATTACAATCGGTCGCCTAGTAAGCGCCCGTGTACTCCACAAATTCCCGCCTCTCTCCCTTCCCTATCTACCTCGCTCTCACCCTGTTACACTTCCATCGACTTCAACCCCCCTAAGTCACCCGTATCCCGGCACCACTTCACATATTCGCGGTTCGACGATCCTGTACAAAAATCCTAGCCGTCGTTATACTTGCACGGTGGCTCTTTATTATTACTTTTTTATAACGACGTGACAGCGCGTCAAAGGTTCGAACAGATACGGTTCGAGCACGGATCCGATCACCGAACAACAATACTAACGACATGTACTACAGCAAGATGTCTGTCTGCACAGAGGATCGTGAATTTCAGTCGGAGTCGTTGGGAGAGATTGTTCGGAGAACGAAGGCGAACGAGATATCTTCATTTCGAAGCGAGCATACTTTCTATCCTAATTTGTTACACGTATAACGACCTTACTAATATTCTTATCGTTTGGATAGATATCACGAGAAGTCAGCAGATTTTTCGGTATTGCTGAGAGTAGGTCAATGAAAAAAAAATCTGTTATCTGTCTTTTAAGTGTACACGTCGATTGTAAGCTGGTTTCTCAATTAAACAGTGCTCGGCTATCGTGGTAGCAGCCACTTACCGCGATAGGGGAACGTTTCCATAACCAGTACACGCGTTTCGATGACGCCGAGGGGCGGAAAAGCGGAGAGAGGAGTTGGAGAACTGAAAACAGCGGTTTAAGGTGGTCGGAGGAAGAAGGCTGTCCAATGTTCTCTCGAACTCGCAGCCGGTAAGCAGGCTGATCTATAAATAGACAGCAGACGGGACTAGGAAGACCAAAAAACGGGCATCGGGATGATCGGCCAAGGAATGTTCACCCCTTGTGCTGAAACTGGCCACCGATCGATCAGTGTTTCTCAAAATTGACCCCTTAACCCTCGAACAGGGTTCAGACTAAATTTAGTCGAAATGGAAGTTGAAAATTTAATAAAATTATTAAATTTATATCCCATTACACATGTGATTATTGAAGATGTTAACACAGACAATGGTCCCACCGTGACATCCCTTTTCCCCTCTTAAAGGGTTAATCGAATCGCACATTTCTAGTATCACAGCAAAGTATTTTTCTCCTCGGGAAACGTAACGTATTCATCTGGCAAGTTATTAATTACCGAAGAAGGGAGTGTAAACTTGTATCGCGGCATTCTCTCTGTTTCTCGCATTCAGCCTCGTTAGGATCATTAACCCTAATGGTATTCCCAACACGTAGCACGGAAACTTTAGGGCGACGTGAACACGGGACTTCCGGGAAGATTTTCTTTATCACGTCCATCGTCGCTCCTCCCTCTTTCTCGCATCCCCGCACGATCCTTTGCACGATTCAACCACGTCGAAGCGTCAAGTCCACGGTCCCTGGCTCCTTTCGATCCCGATGCACCGACGGCATTTGCATTCATACTTTTCCACCATAAAACGCGTACGAGCGTGTGGTAGCGCGGCTCGGTAGCGTTCTATTCTAGATTCATAACTATTAATACTAATGTCTCCGAGAAGTCGAGCCAGGACCAGTTTCTTGGCTGACGTTGACCATTTCTACCTCTCATCAATGGTACATTCAAACACAGGCAAACATGAATTTATCAACGGGGCATGGACCACCGGCGTGTACCGTGTTGTATCCACCGGTGTACACGACTAAATTTATTTCGAACGCGCGTGTTCGAATCTCCCCCGGTTTACACACGGCTCGCGGTGTTTCTCGCGAATTAAATGCACCTTATCGCTGGTAATTAGCTTTACGCGCGTGTGTACGGTTAACGAGCCGCGGAAAGATCGAATCGTCCGCGTCGACGACGTTGAAAAAGGAACGGAATCATGGGCGTGGAGTGCGAGCAAGAAAAATTGTAATAACGAGTATGCGGCAGAGATAGTGGATGAAAGGAAAATATGCGAGGGACGGGAAAGAGATGGAATAATAAAATGAAAGAAGAGAGAAAAAAGAAGAAAATAAGAAAAATAAATGAAACGAGACCACTTCTTTCGTTCGCGTTCATCGCGTACGAGAGCAAGACGTTGCGTCGAGTTATTTAGAGCGCGATTATGTACTCGATGATTCATATATTTCAATTTTCTCTTTGCTAACTAACCGACGATTGAAGACAAGTATAATCATGTGATTCGCCGCGAGTACGCGTTATCTTATCTCAATGTACACAACACGCTGCGCACGATAATGCTGCATTTCGTGCTGTTTAACGTTGAGTTTGCGCAAGAAATTCCTGCTTAACGAGAGAAGAAAGCGCGATGCTGGATGAAAATGTGCGTACATAGAAGTCGACGATTCAATTTGATACAGTTTTCATGCATCGTTGCTCCAACAGACTACGATTCATTAGCGACGTTTCAGCGATCTAACCGTGAACGGGAAGAGGAAGCCAGCTGGTGAGAGTGATAAAAATTTTTTGGCGGGAACGAGGTAGAGAGGAAGCCGGGTAACGAAAGAAAGTTGAAAGGAAGGAACGTTGAACTTGAGTCGCCTGGTACTGGCAAATTTTTCATTATCTTGCGCCATAATCTATTTACAGAAAAGATTTAAAGCTGGAACGTGCGGTGCTCCCGGTCTGGGGTTACTGAATTCATTATTCCTTCAAAAATATTAACTTTACCAACTTCGCTGCTTCTCGTTCTTCTTTCTCTCTGTCTCCGTCGAAAGATAGAAAAGAAACGCGAACCGAGTGCGATATAAAAATTTCTACGACTGACTTTCTACGGATATTTTTATCTCTGCTTACTCGAACAACGTTATTTCGTGTTTCCTCGATACGTTTAGGCCCGGTGAATTTCAGCTTGCGCAATTATAGACAACGATATTTCAACGATATATCTTTGGAAACGTCTTGCTCTAAGAGCAATAATTAACCGAATTAAATAATTGCCGTTGCACTATACTAGCAAGTCATATTTCAAGCACGATACATGTTTGGAGGTATACGTCGCAACCGCTGTCGCAATGTAATTTACGCGATTCTATGAATAACCATCGTTCGAAATAGAATCTTGTTGTCATTGGTTCACTAGCCGATATTCTAATCTCGCGAAATTAAATTAGCCGTCTAAGATCTCCAGCCGGCGATAAGTGAAAACGAAATACATATACATCCGTGTCTCGTGGGTTGGCTAAATGTGACGTTTACGATAAAACGTTCTTTCACAACGTAATCTACCGCATTTACGTACGATCAAGTTATTTTCATGCGAGAACCAGGTCGGAGCGACGAAAAATTTAGGTTTTTGAGGAAAATTTATAATAGCAGCGGTAAGCATACTGGTGGCGTGTAAAATTAGTGTTTTGCAAAAGCATCGCGAGCGATATTAAGTGGCCCCCGATCGCGTAAATAAATGAACCGATGAGAGCCAGCTACATACCAATTCCTTAGTACACTTGGCTTCAACTATACTTGAAACTTCCGTGACCGCGAGGCGAAATATACCAAAGTCGCCGGGAATGGTGCAAAGAGCAAATGCGTCTGCTAGGAGTAACGAACAGTAAATCTGTCTCACCGTTTGGCACGGTCGTGTTCACCACCTCGAATGAATTATTTACTTATCAATTATTAACCGGGCTCGTCGTGTACCGCTTAAAGATTTATACCCGCCGAGAAATTGTCTCTGCATTTTCACGCGGCCATTTCATAACGCATTTGCCGTATTTATGATGTTAGACCGGTTTCAAGGTTGCCACAAGCCGAATATAAATAATTTTCTATCACAGCCCTATATTCGATCCCTGCTCATCCTTTAACGAGACATGCTGCGCAAGATTGCTTCTCTCTCATTTACTAGATTAATCGCGATATGATTCATTTTATAAAAAGGTAAGCACCACTGGTTTCTGCAAATTTTTTCCTTCCCTCTTCTTTTACGATAACAAGGAAATATAGTTTAAATTAAACAGATCAGTTACTGAGTGGATTCTTTCCTAGATGCTCCCGGAATAGGAGCAAAATGGAGCAAAATCCGAGAGAGTGTTAGAGAGAGAGAGAGAGAGTCAAGTGTAGCAACGTCGTACACAGCCGAGCGGTAAATCCATCGCGTCGTTCGGTATGTAAATCGCTTATCGCTTCGAGTGGACCACTCGGTATAATTAGGTAGGTAGGTAGGTAGGTAAGTGTAAGTATAGGTAGATAGGAATGGCATCATGTGCGCCGACATGTATCTACACATCTAATGGCGAGGAGGACGAGAGCAACCTCGCGGAATTAGGCTCTTCCGTTGTTTCTATTACAAAATAGATGGCACGATATTGCGGGGCATCACCGCGGCGCAGCTAATCTCTGCTTCTTTTTCATCGCGTAACACCGGTTGCGATACGATATCTCGATTATGTCACTTCACGAAATGTCCCGAAGTAACCGAAGAGAAAACACGAGTCAGACGATCTCCGATCATTATCGTTCGCGAAGGATATTAATATTAGCTAGCTAAAATACTTCAATGAAAAAGAAGATTTCAAAATTCTGTTTACATAATTCACTGGATTACAGTGGAAATTAATGAACGTAGGAAACATAGGACAAGATACAAATACACCAGGTGAATTTAATTTCCATTTAACATCGAGGAAGAGATCGACATTGACGAACGAAACGATACGCGCGACAGGGGTCGGAAAATTGATGTCTATAACGCGGGAGTTCCGCTTTGGAATCCCGTAATCGAACAGAGAGAAAGAAAAAAAGAATATGACAAAGCGAAACGTTTCGGTGGAGCCCGCGAAAATACCAATAAATCGGCAGCCGGGAATCGCGGGTAAGCCGAACAGCAACACAGTGTGGAAATTGGCACGGAAGAGGTCAACTGGTCGCTCTAAATTATTCTCTTAAAATGTATCCTCAATAATTTAATACTCGTTCGTGCTGGCCGGACGAATCTAAAGCGTAAATAACACGGTACATCCAACAGGCAGATATCGTTAATCCCTGGCTCCTATTGCCCGGTAGCTCTCTTTCTCTATAAAGCTTACAGTCTCTGGCTTATCCGTCAGCAGATAAAAGCCAACAAATCATTGGATCGCAAGATGTATCCGTAACCATTAATCCGCGGCTGCATCCTATCCAGCTACTTAACGGCACTGGGTGAGTGCAACGAATGTCATCCTCTACTGCAGCCCCATGCACTCTGTCGTTCCGCGATGCAGGCCGGTCACGTGACCGACAGGAAGCTACCAATCGTCTTGCACGATTATCCCGGTCACCCTCTTTCCCCGCTGACGCGTACTCGCAGCGTGCATCGTGCACCGTGCACGTGCGTGTGCCGATGCAACCAGAGTAACCGTGTGCGTCAGCCCGGGCATCATCAGGGACAGCGTTAAATAGGATTCGCGAACGTACCAACACACGTGTGTATCTTCGCACTCACACGCGTGTATTGCTAGCGAATTTATACGTACATGTAGTACGAAGCGAGACACGGGCATAAGTGATCCTCGTTAAAGAATTTAATAAAAAGTATTTTTGGCATCTGGAAAATTGAAATTTATTTTCTTCGGAT
Source organism: Osmia bicornis bicornis (assembly GCF_907164935.1). Classification (NCBI taxonomy): domain Eukaryota; kingdom Metazoa; phylum Arthropoda; class Insecta; order Hymenoptera; family Megachilidae; genus Osmia; species Osmia bicornis. The sequence goes on from NC_060229.1 coordinate 4,858,877, forward strand.
ACTTTGATTTATTTCGTTCTGATATTCTTCACGGTTCAAAGGGCCGTAACCGAAATGTTACTAAATCCTTCCACAGTGCAACGCGACGCTGTGCGACGTAACGCAACCATGGAGAGTCGCGACCAGTAAACCGCGCTACACATTATCATAAATGCCCGCGCTGTAGCCCGTCCCACGCGTAAATCTGTTTCGCAAATTGCGCGAGTGGGATTATGTCATCTTCCTACAGTTCTCTTTCTATCGTTGCGCTTCTACCGACACGAGCGTGTGCCCCTCCGCTCGACACGACCGGGACGGATAAAATCGAGCTGTCCTTCGACGCTCGCTCTTCCATCCTCCGCTTCCTTGCCATCGTTCCGACTCTTCTGATCCTAACCCAGACCCAGGGAACACCATGGCTGGGTTAATGAACGTTCGAAGGATGAATGGTACCTCCACCCATCCTCCTACGACGCCCAGGTTTTCAAAGAAATCACACTCTTATCGTTTCCTTCAACTATCACAATATCAACAAAATAGTTGAGCAAAGTCACGAAACGCGAAGTTGCATTCGTTTGCTAAGTGTTTCGCGAGGATTGTGAAATCGAGAGATACCAGCCAGGTAAATAAACGCTCGGTTGTATAATGAGCGCATGGGGCACTTATCTTGGGTAAAACAATATTCTGCAAACAATAGTGGTCTCAGATAAGATGCGTGGAAGAAGGAGCGTCTCTTTCCGTGAAACTGTCGTTTAGAAATTTTATATTTCTCTCCGTGCTAATATTATTTTAATATTATTTTCTTACGTGGGACAATTGATATCAACTAACCTTGCCAGCTTCCTTCGCTCACAAATTAGGAATTTTTATGCCGCCCTCGCGCCATCCGATGAAGAAACACATTTGTAGCTTTTGCACGATCGAACTTGTGAATACTAATACGTAGAACATAAAAAGCCCGGGCAACTCCAGTTTTGCGAAGATGTAGAACGTTACTCGAGCAAACAGTAAAGTACCGGTACAGTTTTTCCGTCACTTTTCTTCGCCCTTTCTCAGACAGGGAATAAATCGTCGCACTTAACGAATTTCGATGGTACGAGGAAAAAACGAGTACGCGGTATCGTCCACTGTCTTCTCTAGACTTGTTCAATCTCTTTCAACAACAGGCAGACGATGTCGGGAAACTGATAAGAACCGCAATGGCCGCGTGGAATTTAAAGTGAACTGCGTGGGTATCGCGAACAGAATTAAGTTTCTTCGATTGAATGCAACCATGCGATACCACCCACCTTTAACACGCAGATACATGAATTTTACACCTTGTCCTTTGTCCAAGAACGATCAGATACGTTCACTGTTACAAATTCTATTTCGTTCTAATAGAAACAGCAACTATTACACTTTACTGGACTAATCGCTGAGACGAATTCGATTCGTTTGGCATGGAAAGAAGCGAACGATAGAACGACGTCTAACAAGATCCACGATGGAACTGGATCGAGGTAGATCCTCACCGTTTCGACGTGATTATAAACAACAGTGTACTTTGATTATCACCGACGACCAATTGAAACCGAGACTGATAAGACCAGTTTAGGTTGCAATAATTTTTCCAGAGCGTTAGTAGATATTTATTCCTGTGCTGAATGTGTCCTTATCAGCACGTTTCGAGATGATATCGTCATTCGTCTGCCTCGTTGACACGGTTGTACACTTTACAGATACACGTGTATCGCTGTTTTCCAATACGAGGCGAGAAAAAAAATAGAAGAATGTAATATCAAATCGCAATTATTTTCGAACCTCTAATAGATATTAGATTTGTTGATTTACGAGATAGCTAGTTAAAATTGGACGAAAATTAACCAGGTTTCGAATCAATAGCTCCGATATGTACAGACGAGTGGGTTCTAAGAATCCTCCGCTTTATCCGGTCCGTTTCACGAAATAATTCGGATAATTATATTCCGAAGCAACGTGGCGGATCATCAAAGGGAGCCGAGGATGACTCAAGGAAGAAAGAGTGAACCCGACCAGCTCCGAAATGAGTCTGCTGTTATAAATACGCGTCCACGCGAAAACAACTCTTCGTTAGCTTTGACTCGTTTAAATTAGATTTCAGTACGCGGTTGAATGTGTTACGTAACCGGTTAGCTCTTAACAATCTATACATTATGAATAGACAACCGCAGGGAAAGCAAAATAACAATCAATCTCTACCCAAAGTAGCTTCTCGTTTATACATTTGGAAAGTTTTAATATCCTTTCCTCTAACGTGTTCTAAACTTTTACGACCAAGAGGTGGTTAAGAAAAAAAGAAAAAAGAAGCGTTGTCTTTTAAGAACCGATACAGTCAGTGGTAAGTATCCCCGACGTTAACCATGGGAATAATGTTTCCAGAAGGACTCGTCCGTTTTATGGTGAATATAGGTGATTTAACCAACGTTGAATATCCCGTTCTTTAAACGCGACGGCGATGAACTTACGTCGTTTCATCGAATGGGCGAAGTTGGATGGGATGATTATCGCATGGAATATCAGGGATAGAGAGAGAAAAAAAAGGGAAAGATGCAATCGGTGTACGACGATAAAGAAGCATTCGCGCGGAAATGATGAGACCCGTGCAACGGAGTGCAAGGTCCGGATGACGTTTGCGTATGCATCAACAATGCAGGTGAACAACCACCGATACCCGCGTATAGAGACGAGGAATATCGCAAGCGTGTACGCTTACACGACCGTGTTTGCGTATCCCTCTTTATGTCCCTCATCCTTCACGCGCGAGCTTTCGTCGCGATCCCCGTTGTGTACGAATCTCCGCGATAATTGATTCATGATAGAACCGCGAATTCAAACAAGACCGATCTACATTTTGATATGCCGTCGCTCGCAGTTCGCTACGGATTGCGAATGTCGCTCTATTATGTCAGTCCGACGTTGTTGCGACGAGATACATCGTAACCGAGCTACCACGGTCTGCTCGCGATCGACTCTTTCCACTGACGCGACAGGCCGACCAAGTTTTCACCGGGTGACACCCGGACAATTTCCAAGATTTATTTCGCATGGAATCGTTACTTTGTTTATCGCATCGATCGAACGTGAAATTTCATTCAAAGAATTTGGTTGCATGTTAGCGTTTCCCGGTTCCCTACTTCGATTCTCGCACTTTAATCAGTGCATCGAAAGTTATCGCAGCTCGCCACCGCGCCCCGTGTTTTAATTTCATTACGATGCAGTTGCATGAAACGACTGGAAGTCGACGGGAACGGTTTTCGTTTCCATGCCGTCGGCACTGGCACACGCGACCACTTCGTCTCGGCGTGCCTCCGATAACTTATGCCAGGATATACGTTCCATTATACACCAAACAGATTACGATCGTTTGTTTCAGTCGAGTACCAAATATTTTCATAGCCAATTCTGTTTGTTGATCGTCGCTGATCATCGCGTTTCAAGTGTGGCAGAACCGAATAATTAAAAAATAGCGATACTAAATTTGAAATATCTGAGCCAGACAACGCGTTGATAAATAATTCCGTGGTGAACAAAGAAACGTAAAGGCAGAAAATTTAGTTGCCAATCTGTTTTACTGTATATCAGAAATTGTCAACAAAACGCGATTCGAATTGCAAGACACTGAGCGCAGACGATTATTGCGGTTTATATCCGGCCGACGCATGGGCAGTGGTGGCCACCCTTTGTGTACAAATCTGCGTAATAATTGATACGCGATGGGATCACCAGCTCAAACACGAATGCTTTTAATACGACGACTCGCTCTCGATGTCCAGCATCGCGTAGAATCTCTATTATGGTGGAGGAGAACGCTGCAAACGAGGTTGCATCGGGTAACGCGACCAATGCAGAACGAGTGGATAATGATCGGCTCTTTTTTTTCCGAGCCCATCCCTGTGAATCGCTCCTCGGTGTCCCATAGGGAACGTGAAACGCCCTTTGTGCGCCACGATTCTGGTACTTTCCTCCCGTTCCCGCGCAACGACGTCGATGAGAAAATTCTTTTCTTTTTGGGAAAAGAAAGATTTCATGCGGTGTTTGCGAAAAAGTGTCAATGGATATTGGGAGGAACAGGAAGTTTAATTAAAATTAGGCAATCGAATTTCAAGTTGCGAATATAATATTTGTGAAATGAAAAATAGATTCTATCATCGCGTACCATGAAATGTCACAATCGGAGGGAAATTCCTAATCGACGTCGAAACGATCCGCTTTCGAATTGATAGCCTTACGCTCTCGAATTATTCATGATGCACCGGGGATATCTGGGATATTGTCGTCGAGGCGACGCCATGATCTTGTTATAACGAGTTCGTCGTGCAAACCGTTCGGTACATCGCAATCGCTGGATGATAATTTAATGTAACGACGAGATCGCGTTAGTGCGCCGATCGCAAATGAACGGCCACCGGCGTTCCCGTGTTAACGCGGCTACGAGAACAACCGTGGGGCATATTTGACACGGAGCAGTCATGGATCGGCAAATCATCGAATCATCGACGGTACTCGACAACGTAACAAGTCAACAGGCGGTCGTTATGTATATTGACGTATACTTGCCGCAGTTGCGGCGTCGATGCCTGTTTCTATTGACAAATACCCGTCGCGGGGGCGATGATGTATTGCCGTACACGCGCCGTCGGAATGACATGGAATGCGTATTATCGCGACAAAATGAACCAACCTCTACGAAATTCGTGCGCCGACCATCGATATCGCTCGTGTCGATACTCTCCAGCTTTCCGCCGCGATTCCATAATTTCCCGAACAATTTCACTATTGCACCCTTGTACGTGCATCAAACATTGCTCTTATTAAAAAATAAAAATAAATGAATGTTCCATCGCATATTCGATGGACCATGAATTTTTCGTAATATCTCATTAAAATTTAAGTTGAACACTCGTGAAGAGAGTGTACGATTTTGTCAACCCTGATCTTCTCGACGCTTTGCAACGAGTCTCTCGCGTTCAAGGGAAATCGGAAGGCAAACAATAAAAGAAAGAAAAAAAAAACAAACGAACGATTGCGACGAATTGTAGAATCAACGAGGACAATGCGAAGTGGCATTGAAGTGGCTGTGACGGATGATAGGCGGCACGAGGATCGGTAGATCGCGAAAGTGGCGGAGAAGCAGTCACGATACACAACCCGTAACAATGGAGCCAATATCTGTAGAAAGGTGGTGCTCGTAACGTGCACACTCGACACCGGGTTGGAAACAAATGTCGTACCTATGCGTGACAACCCTTATTGCGGCTAGAGGGGTGGGAGGCGGTGTGTTTGTGAGCTGCGTGTTTATTGCTCGACCTGGCAATAATAACTGGTTATTATTCATTACTCTGGCACACCGTGTTCGAAACGCACGAACGTCGCAGTCACCTACACGGTGGCGCGAATCGCTCGCCTTTTTTTTTTTTTTTTTTCGACTTCTCTCGAGCCGTCGAGGACACGACGATTCGTGAAATATCGCACGACTCCCCTTCGGGAGTGCCAGGGGAAAAAAGCGACGCGTTATAAACTAGCTGGGAATTTACGCTGTACGAAATGCCGACGACCATCCGTAACCTTTTGCCAACATTATCGAACGCGTGATTGATTTAAGAGTGTACGAAAATTCGTTCTTAATTGAATAAATTTTATTTAAAGCCACGCATGGCCGGACTCGATCCACAGAAACCTACCCCTTTGATACCAGGTACCATCCGTATCGTTCACCAGGAGGGACGCGCGAAGAATGCATCGTGGGCCTCTCTGTATTCGCGAGTGCAGCGGCAACGAAATGAAAAAAAAAAAAATATGCATATATGAAGGCTCGAGTGGCAAACCTGGAGCATGAATAAGCCAACGGGCAAAGGTGTGGTTCCCAGGCGTCCACGGTAGGAAATCGCTCACTGGGGAAGAAAGATGGAGAACAGAAGCCAGGAGCGAACCAAGACGTGATTAATATAAAAGTGGGCGGAGCCTGGTCTGGCCGGAAGTAGCCGAAGAGGGATGCTGTGCCGTGCCAAGCAAGCGCGAAAACGGGGGTTATAGTGGCAGAACTGTGTTGGTACACTGTACCGTATGTATCTTCATCCTATGCGGCTTGCATACACACCCGCCACCTTGCTCCTGGCCACGTATGCGTGGAAGGTGTGTGCACGTTGCCACGTACACTTAAAAGAGCCGCGCGTATCTGAGGCGAGAAGATGGGCGAGTACGGAGCGTGGCGGGGATGATGCGAAATATACACCACGATTGACAAGCAACACCCTTTGGCCCGATCTGCACCTTCGACGTTGCGACGTGGAAGGCGTGACATTGGCTCGAATCGTTGCCAGGTAATGCCCCGGCTTGATCGTGGACGATGGAACGACGGTATCGCGCACCAGACACCACGAAATAACACGTCGAATCGATTGGAACCATGGTACCCGGTGAACGAACGTCTCTCAACCAAAGAACACGTGTCAGATTTTCCAGCACTTTGTCTAAATCAGCTCCTCCTCGTCGTCGTCGTCGTCGTCGCTTCTTTGAAGGCTGTCAGAGAACAGCCAGGTTTGAATTTTGACGAAATCTTTGGTCAAGCCAAAGAAGGGACCGGAAGCAGATGGCTGCACCGGGAACCTTGGAGAAATACTCGAAGACGAGAAAAGGAGAAAGGATAGAGGGAAGCAGGGTGGGTTAGTTGATTGGCGAATATGGGATCGAAGGGAACCGGGCGATCCACAGGGGTTTCGGTGATGCGGGGGTGCAAGGGTTGACGCGCGGGGGTGGCCAACCCCACCTACTTCTTTAACGCCCCCAAGTAGGGTAGGACCGCCTCCGTCTCTGCGTTGTTCCACCTACTCTACACCCCGGGACTTCTGCAGTCTCGTACCTACCACCACCCCCCTCTGGTACACCATCATCCTCCCATAGCTTCGTCTACTCCCATTGACTATATCCTTCCGAGAAAAATCACCTCTATTCCCAGGTAACGCGGACCGTTCTTCGATTGAAGCGTAACTGCCATTACCGAACGAATATACCAAGTTAGATGCCACCCTGGATGTTTCGTCGGATACCACGGATAAATAGGGGAACCGGGACGTTACAAGTAATGGTCCTTTGGTTGCAATTTAACCAGGTTTTTTTTTTAAAAGCAATCAATTTCAGATGATACGAATGACAGGGTGTTTCCATTAACAGGTTCACTGTTTATTTATTATAAATTAAAAACAATGGTATATCGTTTCATGGAAACTTAAAGACCTGGACAGTGAACGTGTTAAACATTCTGTAAAATAAGTTGGGAGAATAATCGAGCTAATAAGAGAACGATTTAACCTGTGATGTTATGTCGTTCGAATCTCCAAGCAAAGTCAAAGCAACCCGTTAATGCCAAGATTATTTTTAGGAAAAATGCGTTTTGTCGGAAAGATTTCTGTACTTAAGATAGGTACGCATTTAGTTACTCGAACGTAGTTAATCTTGGAACGGTGTAGCGAGATTTATTTGACCCGCCATTCTGCTTGTCCGATGCACCTATTTGTCTTGTCAAGATCGTTAAAGTGTCATTTCCACGAATATCACTCGGTCCTCTCGACGTAAGATCAATCAGAAAATCTCGAAGCAAAGGGTCATTTATTCATATTATAACGAGACACCTCTAACGTTTCTTAATGACGAAATACGACAAATCTAAGCGCGATTTTATCGAAACGTCAGACCTACACGACACGTTTCCTCTTAACGAATCCATTCGCAGAATAATCGATCGGTTTTCGGGAATCGATCGTTTATGCCAATAATAATTTAATATTCACTCTCGTTCATTCTATTCTCGTAACGACCTGATTTCGTTAATTGAAACTCACGCTATTCGTCGTTAAAGATGTACCAGTACCGAATTTTGATTTCATCCCCGACCACTTATTTATACGCGAAATAAATGTTGCTCGTGATACATAAACAAATCGTAACACTGTATTTATATGCCCATCTTGTGAGCCCTATTCTACTCTACGTCTACGTTTACACTAAGAGACGCTAAATTCTCAATGGCAAAAAAAAGAGAGGAAGAAAAACGAAACAATTCGAAGCATGGAACAAATAGAGGGAAAGGGTGAAACAAAAGCGGCACGCACACCAACGAGAAGGAAGCGATAGATGCAAATGATTGGAAAAAAAAAACTGAACAACAGTCTCTCTCTGGTAACGACAGCGTGCAAAGGGACTCGTCGATGGCACGTGGCGATCATCATTGAGTAAGAGCAATGCAAAGAACGGTGAATGAAGCAAGCGGCAGAGAATGATGAGACAAAAGAGACAAACGAACGGAGAAACAGAGAGAAAAAGAGGGCGAGAAAGAGAGTGCACGAGGCAGATGCAACCGTACGATTGTGTTTGATCATTGATAGGCAGGCAGGTAGTCAGGCAGTCAGTCAATCAGACATCAGATGTCATAAGCAGTGCAGCGAAGACGCGGAAGAAGTGTTGCAGGATGAGTAATTCTCTACCTGGACGGGCCTCCAGCGTGGTTCCAGCATGTCCCGCTTCCTCCTCGTCGTCTCGCTCGTGGCTGTCGCTTGTTCCTCCGTCCTTCTCTTCGTAAGAGTATTTCCCGAAGAAACGAAACGAAGACACAAGAAGACCCTTTACCCGTATCTCCTCTATCTTCCACACTCTTCGTCCTCGTAATTCCTACTTTTCCACCCTGTCCGTTCGTCTTCTTCACCCACCCGCCCCCTCTCGTTCTCTGTCCCACTGCCACCTCCTCTACCTTTCTTCTCTGCCCCTTCTTCTTCCTTCGTCCCTCTCCTTCTCTCCCACCCCTTCTTCACCCTTTCTCTCTTTCTCCTATCCCACTGGACCTTTCCCGGCCGATATTTATCTATTTATCTGTTTCTCGTTTAAATATCTGTCCGGTTTATCGGTCCTCCTCGTTTATCCGTTCGACGAGCGTCCGCGTGCGCCGCGCCACGTGTCTCTCTACGGGGAGAAGAACGACGGTGCCGATTTTTCAAGCGGATACCCGCGGCGTTCAACGCAGCCAGGACGACAATGATCCGGTCTGATCGTGGGCCAAATAAAGGACGATTTTAGGTGTCAACGTGGGTGATGATCCTCGAAGGTGCTGCGTGGTATTTCTTTTTTTTTGTTTTTTTTTTTTTTTCGAGGGAGGGTTTGAAGGGTTGGTAGTGGTGGTGGTGATATATAGTGACGGTGTCTTAGTTAATGGTGGTGGTGGTAACGACGGAAGGCGCCCTCTCTCGATATCTCAACTGACCAGCGTCCTGTTCGTCCACGTCCTCGTCTTTATCCTCGTCGTGGTCGTGGTTGTTGTCGACGCAGGAAACGTGCGCTGAACCGTACGGAATTGAGAGTGTGGTTTAAAGAAAAAGGGGTACCGCGCGCCGGTGGCTGCCGTCGCGACTGTGCGACGCTCGGCACCGCTTGGCCGCGAAACCCTACGGCCGCACCGAACACGCGGCTACTGAGTCGGCGCACTCATACTCACTCCCTCTGTCTCCATCCCTCCCTTGTCGTTTCTATCCCTCTCTCTTCCACTTATCGTCTAAACGTACACTCGTTCCTCGTCCCTCGTTATATTACCGTTTCTGTCAGACACGCTTCGTCCGCGAAGACTTGCTACTTGTACGTTAGCTACTTCTGTGTCTTCATGTCTGTCGTTCTTTTCTCTGTCCACGTCTCTCTTGCACCTTGTCACCCGCCTCCGCTCGGATACTCCGTCGCCTAGTTACCCTCGTAAATGCATTTTTCAGTAGAAAAATCTTCCGACTCGCTTTGATTTCATATCTCGACGTTGTCATTCTTTCTGTCGGGTATTCATCATCTTGAAATGCTGACAATTAACAACCCTTCAGGGCTAACTTGTAATTCACACCAACTTTTTTAAATATTAATTCTTCGATGAGTATTCAGATGCTTAGTTGACCACGTATGGGTTAAAGGTATCGATTTTGATTTTGGAGAGTACATATGTCTCTATTCTGTTATTGCTATCGATTCGACTTAGTTCTAAGGCGGCGCTAAAGCTGACGATCCATTCCGATGCATTCATCACAGCAGTGGCAATTCATCATTGTCGCACGTGAACTGTCTGAGATAGTCATCGATTCGTAACATCCTTCATTAGTGATACGAACAATCGTATACAAGCTTTGGAAATAGCAAGAAATTTCGTTCCTTCTATTTCTTCCATATTCCTTCAAAAATTCTAGTAGACCAAATATAGACAGATGCTGTTAGAGTTAGAGGAAAGTTATGGTAGACAGTGAGACAGATTGAAGAAAGGAACGTATGGTACACAAGATTGAAACTGTCATGGTTATAATCGTAGCGATAGCGGATGACGGGAGGGTGAGGACAATGTGGGGAAAGCAGGTCGCAGAAAGCAAGGGCGGAGAGGGTGAGAACGAGAGACTTCGCATCGGCTAGTTTGTTGTTGTTTGTTGTTGTTCGTCTTGTTTCTCGACACGGGACCAAACAGTTGCACAATGCTGAGAGCATAGCTGCGGTATTGATAACAACCCTCAATGGTGGCCAGGGAGAAAGAGGGATGTTGAGAGAAGGCAGATAAAGAGAAAGCGTAGGTAGCAAGAAGCGTACAATAAATAGAATTGGGATATAATTTCAATTCCGATAAAATATTACCTGAAATTATTTCTCAATCGATGGTTGTTATTAAATATTTTTTTTATAAATTATCACTGTTATTTAAACAGCATCGATGCTATAATTGGAAATCGTAGCTGGGAAATGTAATATAGAATCGAATTTTATCCCTTCAGCGTCAGTAATAATTATTGCAACAACGTCACATCGTGGAAGATCAATCGAACGCGTAATGAATAAAGGATAGGATCGATCGTTAATCAGCGATAAAATAAGTAATATCCGGGGAATTGCGACAAAACAGTATCCTCCTGCAAAAGGGCATCGTAACCGCTTAAAAGCCCCGATATTCGGCGAAATATCGCACAAACACCGTCATTCTGATGAAAAGATTATCAATAACCTCTAACACCTGTTGCACAGTTTAGCGATGGATTTTATTCTCACGCGTGGGTTATATTCATTTATTGGCTCGCGGATTTCACGGGTCACACATCGTTCGCGTCAATGCACGACCGACATAAACGCTTAATGTGGTTCATTCGCACGGTAATAAAACTACACTCGCTGAAAATTTCTGATAAAATTACATCGGCCGCAATAAATGCCCGTGAATCACTGCTGACTAATTGCTATGCATTTATTAATCGTACGCATCGTTAAAAATCATATTATCAATCCACGCTCGAATATTTCATTTGCCAGAATTAAGTCACACCCGGAAAAAAAGAGAATAAAATCAACGAACATTAACTTTCTTTATTTCCCTTTGATTGTCGTGAAACGTAAGCGTGTACAGGGAAGATTACGATCTGAATTTAACACCGCAATTTTATAATTTTCTAGAGAACCGTAGGAAGAAAAAAATGTTCAACGAACAGCAGTGCAAAGATTGTGTTGTTCAACCCCTCGATCTATCCAGGTTGCGTGGGTGGTGCATTTCGTAGTGTTGTTGATTTTTGCATAATTTATCAAGGTTGTTTGGTTAAGCGAGCCGTTAGGGTGAGTCGCTGGGGTTGTCGAGCTTGGGGATTGCGCGATGGGGCGACAATTTCAGACACCCTTCGCCAAGATGATTAGCATCCGCTGCAGGGACGTACTTATTTCCAGTCTTACTACTAATTTTTCTCAAACTTTAATTGCACTGTTTTGTAAAAATAACAAGTCACCGAGAATTTTGAAACACCCTTAACACTCGTTGGAAATTTATTAATTAGACTATTTTAAAAGAAAACTAAGTAATTGAATGGGGAGTACTGGTCTGACTGACGTCTGGATCTACTTAACCAGACCTTCCCACGTAACTCTACGATCACAGTAGAAGCAGAATTTATTTATTTAATGAAAAAATTGATTAGGTCGATATTACTCGAGGTCGATGTCTCTTTTAACCCGTCAAAGATCCTCTGCTTGTTTAGTACACTAGTTTTCGAAAGATTCTTGGTTTAGGACGGCCCTGGACGGCACGTAAGCAGGCATATCGCGAGTACACGACGGAGTTGTTGAGGATCGGAATGGGTGGACGCAGGGCTGGCAGCGAGAACGAAAGGGGTTGCGAGGAGCGAAGGGGTGTGGAGCGGTACCATGGAATGGGACAGCGAGGAAGCAGCGGGGGGTCGAAGGGGACAAAACCCGTCCTATACTATACTACTCTACAATAGTTGTTTACCAGAGTCATACTGATCGATACTCAGTGTTTGCTATCAGAGGGAACCATGCATGCCGGGCGCTACTTGCCCAACACCAAAAGTAAACACCCACCCCCGTCCGCTATCACCCCAACAACACTCCCACCGACTGGTTAGCAGCGAATTCTCACTCGCACGTGCCTTCCACCCCCGCCCACTGTCTCTCTCCCTCACTCTTCCAATCTCTCTTAGTGTCCGAACCGATCTTCCCGGAATGCGCAGACATTTGATCGGCGTGTTGAGAACGACCGTAGGTGTACGAACGATCATAAGTGCAAATGTACATTTCGTACATCGATAACGGAAGATCTCGGCTGCAATCCCGCTTCCGACCACGTTGTTTGGTCGAACATGAACTGGGATTGTTTTGAGGCGATCAAACGCGAAGTGGCATAGACAATAAATTAATTTATATACCAATAAAAGTGACATCATTTTTTTTACACAAATCAGCTTGTTAAAAGAGCACGCGTGTTTCCCTGTGTCAACCCTCTACGTTGAAGCACCCCGTTCACGGTATAAACTACACCCGCAGGAGAGGAGGAAAGGGGTTGTCTCTGAACGATCATAGCTAGGTCCAGGCCGTTTCACCTGACGCATTTGCATAATAGGGCCACCGCTACTCGTGTCCGGGAACACCGGCACCGGGGGAAATAAGGGCGTTAAAGGGTGTAGCGTGGAAAGAATTGCAGGAGGCGCAAGATTTTTCGGCGAACGCAGAGATTTTGACGTCGAACAACGTCGTCGCCTCGACGGTAACGATGTACATAATTTTGCACCGGCTGCAACGACCGGTATTTGCATAATAGGTCCGGTAAAAGGGGGATGTAACTCGGTACATACGTGTAATATAATTCGTGATGATGGAGCAATTAACGAACGAATAATATTCTTTTCATCGAAGATCGAGTGCTGAAAGTTACACGAGATAAATGACATTCGAAGTAATGATTTTAATAGGAAGTCTCCTGCGAAAGGAGGGGGGGGGATGAGAGTAAAAGCCGGAAAGTCGCCGCAAATCCTGCGCAGAAGGGAAGAGAATAGGGAGACCGGTAAACAAACAGTGAAAATAATATAATTTACAGAGGATTAGGAATGGTCGGGACGGTGCAAGGGAAAGGGTAGGAAAAGGGGCGGAAAAGGGTTTCGGTGCACAGAATAACTGTTTCTGGTTATAATTGATATCCTGGCAAAGCTCTATAATCCCTCCCAGTCGAGCCCCGCGCCACCCTCTTGAAAGTCGAAACCGACTACGGCAAAAGGTGGAGACCCCGAAAACCGCAGCACGTTTGGTCATGCTTCTATTTACGGAACATTTTCATAATGGTTTATTTCCGCTAATGTCAGCCGAACCAACCTATGGAAATGGCCATATTTTCTCGACAAAATTTCACAGACAGTAGTCAGCACCGTGGGTAACGGTTGTACATTCATTTCCGATTTGCCTCGGCGAAGACGAAACTGCAAAGTACGATTATTCCATCGTCGGAACCGTTCTTGCGGTTAACGCCGCGGTTCGTTTGCTCCTCGAAATTCTGATATTTTTATAACATAAAACAGTCGAGCTTGCACGGTTACTCGAATATTCTATACGCGAAAGTATCTCCTGTATTTCCCGTTTCGCCGTACAGAGGCTGCTGATCGAATGAACAAAAAACGTGAAAAGCCTCGAAAGAAAACGAACTGTATGGCAACTGTAAAAATGAGCAGTAACAAAGCGTTGAGGGAAAAGGGACGAAGAGTTAACGGGACGCAATGAAAGGAAGAGAGAAATGTAATATCTAGCAGGCGCGTAATTATGATTCCATTGAAAAAGTTGGTCGGACCGGCCCTTCGTGGACGCATTAATGCGACTGACCGTCTCTCTCCAATTATAAAAGTCTTCGAACAATGGGGAACCGCGAGTGCTGACATCAGGACGAACGTATGCACGAACGGGTAAATAATACTCGCATCTGTCCAGCTCCGTTTTTCAACGTTTGTTCTTCCGGCCCGCTATCCGGATGTCAGTTCTGTCTCGGCATTTTGCTCGAATACCAACGGGGAATCTCTCTTCTCCTATTCCGGTTCTTTCTTTCCTACGTTTTATGAAGTGCGTAACAAGAAGTATCCCAGCTGTTAGAATGATCAGGGCCAACCAGCAGTACCTAATTAACGTGCACGAAATAATTTCCACCTCTTGCTCGCGTAATAACGTATGATTTCGTGGATACAACGTTTTTCATGCTTCAAGTCGTACGTGGCACAATGGAAGGCGTGGCGTTAAGTTTCGCTTTCATTGTGCCCCGTTTGACAAAGCGAAACGAAAATGTTCTTATCGACGGGAAGTAGCTAACGGTCCCGAGAGAAACACGCAAAGGATCTTCCGAATGACAAATTAACGAGAGCCACGGTTTTCAACGAGATCCACGAACCGTTTGACAAGACGCTAAATCCTCTCCAGCCTTCTACGACCACCTAATCCTCGACAAAACTTTAACGAAGCCTTTAAAAGAGATTGATCGTCCCATCGTCGCCTGTCCTCGATCTAGTTTCTCTCTCACAATGGATCCTAAGGAACGTTGAAAGGACCAATGAAATCTACCCGTAAATACCTGCTCCCAGTATCGAGACATTAGTCACGTACTTAAATGTAGCTCAACACATCGGGGTTCCTAAAAGCGAGGCTGTATTTGGCAACAGGAGATCAATTAGATATTGTAAAATTTCATTTTCAAAGAAACAGGACATACTGTTATTGTAGTTTACAGGACAGTGTTTCGAGGAATACTAAAAAGGCGAAAATTTCTCGCGAATATCAGTTCAAGAATGAATTGCGGCTGTGAAAGTTGGGAAGGGGGTGTCATTAGAGATCCAGAGGGGTTGCCAGCCACCTCTCGAAGTCGCTACCCTCACTGTCCCCTTATCCAAAGGGGAATTTCTAACTGATTTACGAGAAAACAAGACTGTTTAATATTTCTCTTAGTCCCCTGGCGCCACGGTTAGGCTGTTACCTCGATGCGTGACTTTCCCGCCACGTCGAAAGTCTTGTAACTTGACTGAATCAACCTGTTATACCATTATCAACCTTTCAATCGTAACATTAAGCGAAACACAGAACAATAGATTATGAAATCTACAGGTTATAGAATGATTTGTATCATTTTCTGATAGCCTATGCGTCGAACGACTTAGGAGGACGATTAAAAGTTTGAAGGTAACGTTTTAGAGCTTGTTGGATACAAGTCCGATTTACGTTACGATAGTGAAACCCGTATCGCTCGCTTGTATAAATCTTCCACTTGAAATCTACTTAGAGATCCCCAACCCCCGTGGCTTCAACCCTCTGTAACGTCCTCGCGACCAAACAAGTCGCTTTTGCTTCCAACCCCCTCGCTTGACTCGACTGTCGGTGGAGTATTTCCTAAAAATGTGGACATTACTCTCGACACAAAGAAACAGGATAATTATTCTAATTTAACGACATTAAAACATAGAATAGAGGTATGAAATGATGCAGAGAAGATTTCTGTTCTGCATAATCAGAATAATTTGTAATTAATTTAGAATTTTTTCTGAATATGATTTGAACAGATTTTGTAATTACGTTCCACGAATCTCACAGTCGACTAACCTGTTGGTTAAAACGTGTAAAACGCTTTGGAAAGTTTGTGAAGAGACCGATTACGAGCATTCTAAACCATTTTAAGGAAATATATTTTTGAGATAATCGAAACACCAAGGCTTCAAATCATTAATAAGGCTTCTAGCAAACTCCTGTTAATTCCGAAGGAACAATTAAAGAAGGGGTTGTAAAGGGGTTACAGAGTGGTCTAAGGAAGAAGAAATTGCAGGACAAAATGCAATTGCTCGAATACATCTCCACCGTTGGAGGGTTAAAATTGAAAGCCACCACGAGAGGAAAGTAGAATATATTGAATATTTTCCAGGAAATAAACACTCGAATTCAGCTGGTCGGTACGGGTTTTAATAATTCGAAAACATCGTTGGAGAAGTTGATAATCCCCCGATGAACCCTCCTAATATTTTTTATTTTTTCCCCATATTTCCAGCATCCACGCGGAAAGAAAAATGGGTAAAAAGGGGTAGTAACAGCAGAGGCAGCATAAACACCCGCGATAGCGAGGCTCTCGTTATCTCGAATAAATCAAATGACTGGTGGATATAAGCGGACAAAGGCAAACCCGCAGCATATTTTCGAGTAAACTTTCCCGAGGAGGTGTGAGCCGGAGATAATAAATGCATGTACACGATACGAAGCAGCCAATATAACAGCGGTGAAATTTATATAGACTTTCGCACAGCTCACAGGGATGTTCCTCGTTTTTATTGTGCTCTTCTGGCAGCTGGCCCCGGTAAATAGCCAGATTATAAATAACGTCGGAGGAATATTATCCTGGCGGTACGTAACTAACCCGTCCACTCGAAACACCATCGATGCACCGGCTACCGAAACGATGCAATTGCAACTGATAAGAACCTCTGCCAAACGAGAGGTCTATCCGCCCTCGTTCCTCGGAACGAGATCCGTCGACCCTCGAATTTTCGACTTGGTTCACGCATACCGACGCGCAACTCGCGGTCTCCAGAGTTTTTTCCCTTTTAACGAACGACCGTTATAAATAATTTCGATGCTTTGTCGTATTGCGTCGACCGAGCGTGCCCGCGATACCGGGTACGGGGTAGACATCTCCTCCCTTTTATTTTTTCGCCGTTCGCCGCGCCAAAGAGGGTGGAGAGTTCTCAAGGCTCGCTCATTTATTCCTTTATCTCGTTATGAAAGAAAGATATCCCGCGAAGAAAGGATTAATTAATTAATACGGAGCAGTTGATAATATATTTATCGTATCGAGAACGTTCCGTAGCGTTTCTCATGGAAATTGTTTGATCTCTTGCTCGCTCGGTACGTTGGACAGGGATTTATGATGGCGAGCGAACAGTTTATTGAAAATTATGTAGATTTCAGTTCCGCGGGTGGGAATAATAAAAAAAGGAAAAGCTATATAGGCAGCTATTCTAATGATCGTCCATGTGTGTATGGGTGTGCCGTACACTTTTGTAATTCACGCGAGCGAAAGCTCGGCTCAAAGCACAATGCGTATACTTTGCCACGCGATAAATAACCGTTGGCTCTATGAATCATCGCAATTTATATTTTCACGCGGCTACTTTTATCGTTCGGTACATTATTTTCGCGCGCGAAACGTAAACCCCATAAATCTCGTCTAATTAAAGGATTGAACGTGTCTAGGATGGGTAAAGAAAAAAAGAAAGGAAGCAACGGCATCACGCGAAAAGATCCGCGACGAACGATTATCTGACGGGAAAAAGAATAAGTGGTTGAAACGATCGAATCAAGACAACGAAGAGAGAAGAAGAGACAGAGGTACAAAGATAGAAGCGAAATTAGCCCAGAGGGACTTCTTAACAACTGGAAGAGAATAGCAGGGAGTGGGTGGCTTTTACACGCCGCTCTAACCACCCTTACGAGATACAATCCACCCCCTTATGCCTCGCTAACTCTGTCGAATTTGTAGTTAAGGTTGTAAACGTAAACCTGGGAATTCGTCCGCCCCACCCAGCTTCCCTCAAAATTCCCTCCCACCTCGCGATCCTCTCCTTTCTCATTCGAACCCTTTTCCGTCCTTCTTCGCGCTCGCCCAACGCGTATGTGTGCGTATACGCGACACTGCTACGCAAATGTTAGCCTATGTTTGCAAACCCTCTCATCGTACGTAACACGCGTCTCGTCCTTCTACAACCCTGAGTGTATGTACCGCCTACATCTTACAACCACCCTTCTTGGATAACGAGCACGATGTAAAGCTTCTTCCTCCAACGTTAACCCCCCCGCTGATAACTCTTCGAACAGGAAGGATCAACCAGACACGTTGCCTATCTAGTATTTTCGCCTCTAACACGAGTGCTTCTAATTCGTTCTATGGAAAGAGTTAAATCTCTCTGAATCGTCTAACGAATTGTAAGAAATAGAAGGAATACTTGCCATTTTGGGATACGAGAGCGTAAACTGGCAACAAGAGCATAGAGACAGTAGTGGATGGCTTATACTCGCTATCGCGAAGTATATCGAATCCGCAGTGGAAACGTGCTCGGGAAATGGTTGCGGATATTGGCCATAGATATATTTCTGAGGGAGCAAAAGGGAGCGCGTTGGAACATAAAAAGATCGCCTCGCCTTATAGCAAACGGTAACCACCCCTTGGTCCCCTCGTCCACAACCACCCTCCGATTTATGGAGCATTCTGTACATTCGATATTTTCTATTGTCGATCGCCCCTATTTGTCTTATTTATGTTTCTTTTAGGGACCACCCTCTGACCACCCTCTTTCCTGTTTCTGGCCTTGGCTCGCTCGCCGTCCACCCCCGTCGGCCAAACGCCGCGTCCACTCTCGTGCGAAATTCACCCCCCTTCCTCTTATAGGACCGGTCGACCGACCACTGGATATTCCGAAGGATTTGCTCGCGATGCAAACTCACCGCTATATTAAAACGATATATTTCGAAGGGCCGAAGGAAATTAAACACCGGGGGGATGGTACGCATTATCACTTACAACCACCGCCGAATTATTTCCTTCCTAAACAGCTACTGTATAGAAAACTGGAGGGAAATATAAAAATGTGACGTGTCATCGTTTCTGACAACGTCGTCGAGCTACAATGACGAGACAGTTTTCGTGAGAACGAAGCTATTTTCTGCATAAATGAGCAAACATTTTTGGGAGAAATTGAAAATACCTGTGCGAGAGAAATTGAAAATACCGTGATGTAAACGTGTATCGTCTTTGTAAATGTTTCCTTTAATTCTGTAACGACGAAACGATTGGAGGGATGAAAAGGGAGGAGCACTTTAACGCTGGAAATCCAGCTCAGCCGATAGTGTCTTCTTCCTGTACGGTGTACACGATTTGTCTTCGGCTAGTTTAGACTCGGTGTTAATACGAGAATAAACAGCGAGGTAAGATCCCTCTTGGCTTAACGCGTCTCTCCTTGAGTAAGCCCGGTTAAGTCTAGGAGGGAGGTTCGAGATTTCGAGGTTCCAGGTTTCAGGTCTGGACGGCCTCGAGTCGGGAATGAGCAAGGGCTTTCTAATTAAGATCGTTAAACTGCCATGAAATTCAAATTACGTTTACTGCTGTCCTTACTTCCCTTCGCGGACCCTTTTGCGGACGATGGCGAGGCGCCATTTCGCCAAAGTCTTCGGTCAGAAATTAACTATACTTTTTAAAAAGTTTCTTACGTCTAATGACGAAGCAGTATTTTCTAGTCGACGAAGTTCTTACAATAAATTGTATATTAAATTAATAATTTTAATACCGGTGTCTGTTCTAATCGATCGGACCGGTTCGATCGTTTTATTCCTGGATAAGATATTAATCGATATTGAAATTTCAATAATACTACAATCTGTGAGCACTTCCCAGACTAATCTGACGATATTAGCATAGATTCTCGGACGGTAGATAACTTGGAATCTTGAAGGGTCGCGAGAGGAAGGGGGCGAGGGACGTCTGATAACCGCCCCTTGTAAGTTAGCGTATCAGCCAGTGAGAAAGGGTAAGGAAAGGGGTGGTTTAGGGCAGCACGCGTCCCTTCTATTAAATTAACGTAAGGTAAAGGGGTGGAAACCACCTCCATCCCCGAGATACTAGGTCAACTGATTCAACCTCTGCGAATCCCAAGTGATTCATACGCGTTGTGCCAACTTTTCTAAACATCTTAAAAATTCTCTAATTATTCGATCAAATTTGGTTCCTCTAAACCCCGCAGAAACAGACAAACTTGTTCTTGACAAACATCAAATTGCCAGGAAGTTTAGGATCCGCCTGCACCCGCAGACCTTATGTCAAAATCGGGGCAACTGATTAAACTGTCACCGGTTATTCAACCTACCCCCATAGACATAAATGTCTAGCTAAACTACGTCGTTTGTGCATCAAAGATCGCGGGATTAAATGAAATATTAATAATGAATGGATAAGAGAAAAATATTCTACACAGTGAAACGCGACGAAGCAAAAAGGATACAAAGTCTATGGTACTAGAAATTGAAGCGCGATGACGTCATCATGTTAAATATTTTCTCTGGAGAATGTATGGATCGAGCAAACACGGAGGATGTTTTTGAGATAAGCAAGAAGTACATCCAGGGTGGTTCAGACCCGTACGAGTTCGAACGAAGAAAGGGTGTGTCGGACGACCGTGTCCTGTCATGTTCGATAGCGATATACCTTGGACCCTGGCTCCCTTAGAATTTCCTCGTTCTCGTTTCTCTAATTGCATAATAGAATGCCCGCATGTTGGGAAAAGATGGGTGGTTAGTATAGACGTCCAAGTATAAGGGCAGCGATAGAAATGCGAATCAGAACGATGACCATTATGTCGTGAGTTGGAAATCTTTCGAGCATAGAATTGTTCTGCCAATTGAATACGTGACTTTCGAATATATTTCTTATAAAATTAATTATCGATAAATCGACCAAACAATTAAAAAATAAAAATACTGCTAAAGATAATGAATGCCACTAATTAGAAAATTAACTTTTTCAAATGTTTGTAAATTATAAATCTCTTGGATATTTATCGAACGCCTGCTAAGTAGTATAAAAATGCGAAGGCACACGAACGGGAATATGTTTGGAAAAGCACACAGAGTGGCCACATTCTTCCATTAACCGTGGTAAGAACGAACAACAGTAGGGAGCAGCATAGTGATAAAGCTCTTGTACAGACAAAAGAGAAAGGTTTGTTTACGCAACGCTTTATCGTTAGAGGGTTCGTCGGATTTTCCTGTTGATCCACCCCGTTCTTCTAATAGCGATTTTGGTTTATTTTGGCCAACAAATTAAAATACTCCGTCCCCTGTTTTTCTGCAAAATCGTTCTGTTTTTGTTGCCCCGTAACTGGATAAATATTTAGAAAATTCCCGCGGCACCGACAAATGTTTTTCCACCCCGTAGAATTTTCAATTTCGCGACAGAAAGGAACGAGATTGTAGGCGAGATAAGATTATCGTCTTTCGCGACTGTTCGCTTCGGGAACGAAACCATGTCTGTTTGTCTGTTTGTTGAAGCAATTAACATCGTCGCCTCGTAGATTGGAAGGATCACGTCGTTGCTCTGTTCTACATCACGATCCGCCACAAGCGGCGAATTACAATTACCTAAAATACACAACCGGCAAACGTCGTGAAACAACAATAAGTTCGCTGAATCGGATACAAAGAACAAGGGAAAAATTTGTCAAAACGTTAAGTGTCGGCCTTTTTATTGGTTTAAATACAATTATCGATACTTGAATAATGAGAAGAAATCAGCAATATTCGTGGAAAAAAGAAACTCTGTTCCGTAAGAGAGACGTTAGGGGATGAAAAATACGGTCTATCAATTTTAAGCATCTCTGTAGGTGAAACCAGCCAAGTGGTTGAAGAACGTTACGAATAAATTGATGGGACACCGGCAGCCTCGTAATAAGATGACTACGTTATAACGATCGAGCACTCGGTGTGTTATTAATTGACACTTCACGAAAAAGTCCTACCTTCGATATATTCCGAATTACCAAGCTGTCTCCACGAGTGTCCGATATTTCAATTTTCCACCAAATGTACCGGACTCCGTTAAAAAAAAGGTCTTATCCCTGACTCAACTATGCACACGTTTGTTTAATATTAGATGATACGTTTAAAATCATCATTCAAAGTGTTTGATTTATTTTTTTCTGTATTTTTCCTGGCAAGGAAACCACCACGAGCGCGTAACGAGTGAAGTTTTTCATCGTTACTCCCCGGGAAAAAGATTTTGCCGGGAAATAAATACAAATTGTCGGATTACCGAGACTTTTCACGCTGATATGGGACCCCATGCTCTTCACGCGACAACGTTCTCCATTTTCCGAATACTCCGCATAACTTACGACAAGCCACTTCATGAAACCCAAATGTGCTGTGGTATGCTCCCTTGTATAATAATAACAAAAAAAGAAATACCCTCGAAACTTCGATTAATGGTCAGACATTTAATAGATCCTTTTTACAATAAAAAGTCCGAGAAATATTATGGAAGTTTTCGGGAGAAACTAGAAAAAAGGAGAGCTGCTTCTAACTTATTTAATGGCGAAATAAAAAGTAAGAAACGAGGTTGAATTTGCATGTCCTTCCACGGAACTGTTGTTACACGCTTTCCCTCCAAAAGTTTTCACAAAATTCCCATAAAACCATGATTTTATGTCCCTTCGACCACGAACTTCAGTAAACACGTTTATATTTCTTCTAGTCGGAAGATGATACCTATTCTTAATCGTTAGCAAACCAATTCCTCGTCTTCTATTCTATCATCAATTAATCTAATATTATACAAAATTATTCAAATATCCGTTTAACTCCTCGGATCATAGATAATCGTGTTTCGCGAGCATATACGTTCGTGAAAGATTAATCGCGTCCTGAGATGAATGCCTGATCGATTATTCTTAATTTCGTCGTGTCACGTATCAATCACAGTGATGTCTATCACAGAGTTTAATCTTCAATATCTCATCTTATTTATTATCCTATTGATATTTCAAACGTCGGAGGAGACTGATACACGGATTGATCAAAAAGGTATCTGCTGGTCGAACACCCTATTCGCGTAAAATTATCTGAGATACTTCTATAAATTCATAGATCACTGGAAGTGTTAAATCGCTCGAAGCAAAACGATGCAGAAAGTTCGTCGAGCGAGGGGCGTGTTAATTAAATAGCCGGGAAGAGTTTACCAATAACATGTGGCTTCGGTCGGGAGAGGAAAAAAGTCACCGGGCTTGTTCAGCGTTCGAAAATGTTCGGCTCTCGCTATGGACTTTCGATTTTTACTTTAATTAAATATTTTCCGCGTGTCAGAGCGTCGCTATAGTTCGGGACCGGACGTGACAAGACGAGCCGCAACATCGCCACAAACCACAACGGTATTTTTTTATTTGAACTTTTCAATCGATGCGAAAATTCACCTTCCTGTTTCGCTTTAACTGAAAAAAGAAGGAACGAACCGGACAAAATATACCGTCGGAATAAAGCGATGAAAGAATTTGACAACAGCTTTTAAAAAAGAGGGCGACGAGTCGGTATAACTGTGCTGCTGAAAATGTACATCTTAATAGATTAATTAATATAATCTCCGAGGTCTAACTGCTGACGAACTTGGTCCCAAGTATGGAAAATGAATATTATTAAGGTTAATTATAATTGGGTGAAACGCTGGGCAAATATTTCAAGCGACGGGTTAAGGAACGAAGGAAGAGGAAGAGAGTAGTTTTCTTTGTTTGAAAAGCAGGGATTTTTCGTGCTCGGCCGACAACGAAACCGGCGTGTACGTAACCTTTGCTCGTTTTAATAAAACATATTAGAAGCATTATTTTTCACGGATGTTACACCGGTGCGTTTTAAAAGTTACGATACCAACGGAGCGTCGTAATTAAAACAATTTCAACGTTTCGTCGGCTCTATTGTGTTTCCATTAATTTAAGTTGCCGCGAATACTTCATTATGCGTAGAAGGAATTTCAGATTATTACATCAAAGTAAACGAACAGAGGGCGGAGCGGGAGGGAGCAGAGGATTTTCTGAAAACTTTCGACCAAACTCCACTGTCGCCTTCTTCTCAAACTTCCGCGCCACAATGTCCCGATATTAAATGTGGATGAATATTTATGAACAATAATTGTATTTATACAATGTGTCGACGCACACCCGGCCGACCACGATGGCGCCTCTAATTAAATTCATGCTAATAACTGTACCAGGGTAAGAAAAAAAAAAATTACGACTTTTCGTGCCAAGGTTTGTTAAGAGAACGATTCTTTCGTGTATAATAACAACTCTTGTTTGATTTATTCGAGGGAAAAAGAGGGAAGAAATTATGGTCGTACAAACACGAGGCCCCGAGACTTGGATTCAAGACAATGCGTAAGTTATTTATACAACCACGAAACGCCACCCTCATTTATAGCGGTTAATTATACGTCTCCGAGGACATAATCAAGCACTCTTCTCGAAACTTGTATCAGTTGCTTCGTGTTTCGAAGCATAAACCGATATTAACGAGTTGCAATTGAGGGAAATTCGATTGTTTCGCTGTGACAGTGAAACCAAACGATCTTGAACTTGTAAACTTTCTCCTGGTATGTTGATTTTGATTGTTACAACGTCGAACGTCGAAGGGGAACAGTCGAATTTTCGAGCGAACGCAAACGGCCAAGAACGACAGGGACACCGACGAAGGAGAACAAACCCTATTCCCGTATGCACAAAGGACTCGAGTAGGCAAAGGTTTTGCCGACCATACGTGCGACAACCACCCCTCATTTGCTTCACCCCCTTCTAAGTTTCATTATCTCCACTGTCTGAGGAGTTTCTTCTATTACGTTTTACCTCGCTAATAATTACACCCTGTCCCCTAAATACCTCACCGGGACAAAAAATGCAATTAACAACTCCCTATGCTTACCGTCTTCGTTGTCTATTCAATGAAAAAGAAACGGAACGATTACGATGGATACACATCAGAAACGATTGAATTAATAGTGTAATTACTTAAATGAAAAGAAAAGATAATACGGTCATTTGCACAGGAGAATTAATGATATAATTTTCCCAAAACTGAACTTGCAACAAGTCCTGGAATTTCATGAATGAAAGTGTTAAAATAAATTTTTAAACTCGTTTAACAATGATATTTTTCCTATCATAAAAGATATAACGTATAATGTTCAACTGGAGTTCCATGGAGAATCAATTCCGTCTCGAGTCGAACAACTTTCATCAACAAAGATTCCAATCAACGAAGACAAATGTTCAAGTGGTATGGCAAAAATTAAAAAGGATAAAGAGGAAAGGACTGGTGAAAAGTTCGTTCAGGTACTCGAGGCCAAATTGACACCTACGATCCGACAGAAGAGGAGAAAGTGCCGTTGAGGTAAATTGAGGGCTCGATAGAAGGGCGTGAAGGGGCTAGGAGGGGTGGAAGAGTACCAGCAGCCTTCTTCGAGGGGTTGGCGTGGGTTCGTAAGCAGAAAGAAGGAAGAAAAAGAAGGAAAAGGGAGAAAGATAGAGGCCCATTACCGGTGAGCGTGTGTCTCGAAACCGCCTAAAGCGGATCTAAAAGAGGGTAAAAAAGAAGCGACGCTCGCATGTCTCATTGCAATCTGCAAATATTGAGAATGTTTTCCGGCATTGCGGGAATCCCGGGGTGCACGAATCCGCTCGGTTCCGCTACCGAGCCCGCGCGCACGCGCTTCCAACCAATTGCGATTATCTGACGGAGATACCACCGGGTGGATCCATCGTTTCGCTCGTATAATCCGACTTCTCTGCTACTTTCTATACGTATAGTCCACACGGAATTAGGTGTTCTCGTGTCCCGTGATACACGGAACAAAAAAAGATTAGCTAATGGCATTTCTATCGGCCGACTATTTCCCCGTTCCAATCTAAACCCTCTTCCCCCTCTTTCGATTCGTATCGAACACTATGCCCGACTTCCTAACTAAAGTTTCTATCGAAAAGATATGCGCGAAATTATCGAACAAATTTTCCTCTGATCTATCGATGTCAAATGTTTTTTACCCCATTTTTCAAACAGGGATGCTGCCAGCAATTAAGATCGTGAAACCTTTCTCTCTTTTTTACTACCCTCCGCTGACCCGTTACACCGTCATTACGATATCGGCCGTGTCCGCTGGTAAAGAAGAACAATTAAAATATGACAATCGTTAGATTTAATTATCGGGACAAAGGGCAGCGGGTAACCCTCCGATTGTCGGGTAAGAATGCTGCGCGCAGCTGAAAACTTGAAAGACGTTTTAAAAGCGCGAGTTCAAGGGAGAGAGAAAAGGGTGAGCCGCCTTCTCACGGTTGATTTCTCTGCCATCTGACTCGAGCTTGATCTCCGACGAGGTATTATTAAGTACAGGGCATAACAATCAAAGAACGAATCTTCCGAATCATTTATAACAGGCGTTATGGTAATAACAATTATCACGATGGCCCTCTCCTTCTCACCCCTCACCCTTCAGTATTCTTTCTCAACTTCTTGTCCCTTTGGTTTATGTTGTATACCGTGGAAAATGTATTTTATACGAAACATTTGATTTTTGAATTATATTAACCCTTTCAATTTCAAACACGATACAAAAAGAGAAAAAAGAATCTGATATTTATCACGTCGCTCTGTTACATATTTCTGTCTTGTTCCTTATTTTTTCATTGTCTCAAGTGATTTTCTGACATGTGGATGGAAATAGATCGTGTTTCCACGGTATTATAATTGTTTCAGTTGCATCGGGAACCATTTGTGTCAATCTCCAGAGGGATGAACATGATACCCCCGATTGAAAATACCAGCTGTAATTATTGCAATGTGCGACTGCGTGACACGTCTATAAGAAGAACGTTCGGAAATATTAATTCGCGATGTGTATTATTAGTAGCAAGCACGCAAAGGGGTGTGATTCGATGATGTTCAATAAATGAGAAGACAATTTGAATATTTCACTTTCTCACGGTGGTTATTATCGACTGGGAGATTTTCCTTCTCTGAAAATCACGTTTATTTATTTATAATTATCTCGCGGGATTCAAATATTCAACGCGAAATAGGGGAAGTTCGACGCGCAAAACTAGTTTACCGGGAGCCCAAGCGAAATTACACGATTCAAGCTCGTCGCCGAGGAAGACGGAAACACCGTCTTTCGGCGAATGCGAACAAGACGTCGCCAATGTTATTTTCCACCGTCACACCAGGTTAATCATCCCCGAAAGTTACGGGAACGACATGACTGACGGGGCAAACAGGAACAACGAAGATCGTCGCTCTTACGCGCGAGTTTCCCTCGCAATGCAGTGCTAAACCACGACAAAGCGTGCTTAAAAAACTTTTTAAATTTAACCCCATCCTGAAAGTTCCTCGGGCGAGGAAAAAAGATACGCGGATGTAGTATACAGGAGGTGACGAGCACGGCGGACGACTCGTCGTAAAATTTGCCCTACAGGAAGCGGACCAAACTTCAACGAGTTTCTTACTCCTTCCTACTTATTTCTTATTCAGATCAATTTTATATTTTCTCGAATGCACGAAACGCGCGAAAATCCTTCGGTTCTGTTCAAAAATACCTTATTTTAATAACACCGTCGCGATCAGGATGGTGGCGAGAAAAGGGGTTGCAGATTCGGAGTGAAGTTTTCCAATTAAACGCGGATTATATCGCTTTGTCTCGGTATTGAAAATACATCGATAGCGGGGTGTATAGACGTCCAACCCCCGGCAACCGGTCTCGCACATAATCGTCGAGGGCACGGGGTTGAATCTTTCTCTCCGACCAGAATCATCGAAACTTCGGTCAACAACGACTCGACGATATCTCGATGTATCACGAAGCAGACGAGAAGCGGGATTACCCGTGTCCTTTCCCTCTTTCCCACCCACCTATCTCTCTTTTTTTTTTTTTTGTTCCTTCCACCTCGTTTTCCCTTCGGCGAATTGTTTAAACCGTCTGCTGGCTGTCGCCTAGCCCGGCCAGATTCCACGTGGAACGATTGTACGCGAAAGAGAATGTGAAAATTTCAAGCAGGCTTGCACTCTTGTACACACCATCCGCGATGTTTGCTGAAGTTCAACCAAAACGGCCTACGCTATGTCAACCGAATCTGATTAAACACTGTCCCGTCCCCTATTCAAGATATTTTCAATCTTTCTTTGCGATTTTCCCGGCAACCGTCGCTCATTCGTGAACAAATATAAATGATTCGATTAATCGTTGTACGTTGATACGAATTCAGCTATCCTAAAAATAATCTCGACTTTGGGAAAGCTTATTAACTCGAACAGATGAAATAGGCGAGCTATATTTTCGGTTCAGAATAGAACATTTTTTCCCTAGAATACTCTAAGTTTCGTAGTATGGAAAAACAACCGAGAAATTGTGCGATTTGAATTCGATATAGGGATACAAGCTCCCTATGCTTCGGCTAGTGATCTGTAAATACATCGAGCGAATTGGATTGGCCCCTATTTCAACGTAACTCCCTGTCTACCAGGAAGTTTCGTACTTTTCCAAACTCACTCCCTTGGAAAAAAAGCTCTTGGTTCTCCTGTAACAGCCACTCGGCTGTTTTGTACGTCTCCGCAACGAATCCTTCGATTCCATTTGCAACGTCACGATGAAAATTGATATTAATTGCGAACGCGAATGTTTACGATGGAAGAGAGTTTATCAATCGCCTCGATTTTTGTTATCGGGGGATGAATGACCTTTCGTGGAAAGTGATCGTTCGAAGGTGAAAACAGAAGCGTAATGCAAGCACGCGTATGAACACTATCGATTCCTGAAATTATGGCAGTGGGTCAAAGAGGGGTGAACCGGTGCCGGGAGCAGGACGAGGAGCAACATCATCGAGCATACTCAGACAGGGAAGCGTAGGGTGAACTTTTTGTTCTGGGAAGGTTGAAATCATCCTCTTTAAGTTTCGTCCCCCCAAGGGAATAACGAAACCCTTCAACGACGATTAACATGGGTCATGGATGAGTGACGCTTCAAATTTCAAATAATCAAATGATTTGTTTAAAAATTGTAAAAAATTAAATTTTCAAAAAGTATTCCCTTCGTTAAAGGGGTAGATTTGAAAATAATCAAAGCAAATACAACGCGAACGACAGTTGAAAAACTGTCTCCCCTTTTACGATTTCGATTTTTCCATCCGCGTACGGCAGCCTCTGGTGGCAAGCAGGCAGGCAAAAGATATTAAAACAATCGGGCGTTGTAGGTCCACCCCCCTTCTCTTTAAAATTTGCAAATACACGAGTGAAGTGCGAATTTATTCGTCGGTCTCTAACCGCGCGGCTCCTCTTCACGGCTCAGACTCGGTTCAACGCCGTGAGCCGTTTGCGGCAGCCGTGAAATGGAAAAACGGGTTTTCCTTCTCTCCCGGAGAGGAGAGGAACGACTGCGTGCCGCGAGAGGGATTAGCATAGCCCCCTCATTAAAATACAAACACAATTCCATCGGCCCGTACAGCCACCTACCCCTCTCGCAGCCGCCAATCTCAAATACCAACCTGTTCCTACTCTACGGCTCGCCGTTCCATTCTCTCTCGTTATCTTTTCTCTCTTACTATTGCCTCGAAGAACTTTTAATCCATATTCGTTAAGTCCCCTCGAGTAACTCCGACATCTTTGATATCTTATTATTTTTTCACCGACGAAATATAAACAGGCGGTAGAGAAAATAAACGTGAAATAGAGGAAAAAGCATCGGCGCACGAGGTTTTGACCGTGGATATTGAATTGCGAACGCTCGGCGAATGGATGCAGAGAGAGAAAGGGTTGGATAAAAAAGAAAACAAGTCGCTTAAGAGCAAAAGACGATGAAAACGACGTTTCTTCCGCGTGGTCGATCGGCACATGCAAATGCTCTCTGCTGTCACGTTACCCTTAAACTCAATGCGGTATTTCCCGTCCATTCAATCCCATTGTTTTTACTTTCCCGACGTTCCCTCGTCTGATTTTTACCGGAGATGGATCGAAGGTAACTTCGTTGGCAAATACTCTCTGAACCCATGGAAACGTAATATTTCGATGCAATATTAACACTCGCATATTTTATGTCTCTCTAATTATTCTATGTTTCTTTTTGTAAAAAGAAGTTTGTACAATTTTATGCCATCAAATTATTTTTCGACGTGTTCCAGAAATAATATAAAGAACAAATGATCTGATTTCAATATGGAGATAGAAAAGTAGATACACATTGGACAAATACGATAGAAATAATGGTTGCAACGTCAGCAATTAGGAAAACTGCATGGACAGATCGACGGTCTCTGGGGGTAGTTAAACCTTATTGACCAGAAAAAGAAAAGTAGCCGTAAACAACCCTCCTAAATACCCCCCCTAGCCTCTTATTGGCCTATAGTCATCAGTTTAACCATTGCTGTAACGACCCTCGCTTGTTTACTGATCGGGGATGCCCTTACGTGATTGAAGCTTCTACTGGGTGCTGAACGAACGAATCCTCTCCTCGCCAGCCACCCTTACTGATTTACGTCGAAACACCTAAACTTCCCTTGCTCTTCTATATTGATAAGAAGAAACATCAAAGTTCGTACATAAATAGAGAAGGTCGACGATTCGTTTTGCCAATAAAATAAATATTTCCAAGACAGAAAGAAAATTGCTATTGTTTCGTCAGGGCAGACGAAGTGTTAAAATTCTACTGTTCGCGAACGCGTCGAGGCACGAGTGAAAGAGGGTTGAAAAGAAGATGAAGAATAAAAAAGCGGTTCGCTCTTGAAAGACGTCGAGAAACGAGTGCGGTGTGAAACGGTTGTATAGTTGCGAAATATTTGTAAATATTTCCCTTTGCGGGACAAAGATTGGAAAGGGTTGAAGAGGCTCCTCTAGGCGGCAGGATGAGCCGCGAGGGTAGAAAGGATAAAAGCTTTCTGCTCTGTACGTTTGACGGTCAAACGGATTCTGTATTTGGCAAGGCCTACACTCGTCCAACGGCTCTTCAAAGAAGTGCCACGTGCTCGGCATAAGCTTCTTCTACGATTAGCGCCGGCTACGGGTTGTTTGCGTTGAAAATATTTCCAGCCTCTACCAAAAGGGGTGGAGCTCAACAATTTCCGGGACAGAATTGTCGGTATTTACAGAGCGCATGTAAATTCTCTGATACATCCAGTCGACGTATGTTTATCCACTAAACAAACATGTTCAATTTTCCTGTAATAAATATCTTTTATCATTTTCAAGCAGAGAAGAGAGGCCCAACTTAATTCCTTTTCCTATCGATCTCTTTGCGAAGAAATTCAGCTGGTTGATACATATGCAGACTCGATATCTTTGGTAGTTATTCTTTCCTGGCTTACCAGAAAGAAAGATAAGGAAAAATCCGCCAGTAATTTGAACTTAAAAGAAGACACCGATAAAACCTGTTCGATTTTTCACGTCTTTGTTAAATGTCAAACTATCTTTACACTCTTCACTTCGAAACCGTTCAATATGTAACGTTGGATAATTTTGTAAAGGATTTATAGAATGTATATTCTTAAACACCGAACGTATATATAATTGACGTGTTTTTCCAGGCTAACTCGAAACCTCGATCGAAGGTAAGAGATCGAAAGGGCAGAGGGATGACGTGAACTCGCCCTTGAAGGCCAGTAGAATGTGGCTAACGGCCGAGTAAATGAAGGGTCGCATTACGAGTTAATGTTCTGCTGTTACGTTTCTGTGATTCGCCTAATTGTTCGACCCGAGAGATTTCGAAGGAAAATCTTTGTTTCATACGTGTAACGTACAAGCGTGTAAGCTTCTTTAAGTAACATACGTGAACGAGGTTACATTTTAGTAGAGAGAATAGCGTGTACTTGAAAGCTTTACAAAGCGAACGCCCGAAGATAGGAGATTTCCTCTGCTCGAAATCTTCAAGCGCAGACTTCCAAAAAAGAAAAACAATCCTAATCTCCAGCTATACTACGAAACTATCTATAATGTATCATCTCTACCAATGATAATTTGTGAACCGCGCTTTCCCGCAAACAGTTTGTGCGTGGAAATTGCCGAAGGAAAATGACATCAGCTTTGTGTATTGTCCCGAACGCGGAAGAACACGCGGCCCATGAAATTAGTTCAAATCGGTTTACGGTTCTTTGAAAATATTCCGTTGGACAGGAGAGGGCGGTTAACAGGAGCTTCGGGGCAATAAGCGACTCTACAAGCTTTGGGAGGCGACGAGAGATGACCGCACAGGAAAAGCCGCACTGGTCAGCAGAAACAGCTCGCAAAAACACGCTCGGCCAGCCTCTTCTCTGCCCCACAGCAGCAGCAACAACCCCAGGGAAAGCTCGACCGACCGACCGACCACCACCCCATACCAAAACCCTATACTCCCACCAACGGTTTCCCTTGCTAGTCCCTCCGATCCCCTCCTCTTTCTCTCGTTCTTCGTCGTTTCCTCGCTCCTTTCCGCGCCAGCTACCGCCACACGTTTAAGGGTTGCTTAGGTAGTTGGCAGCAGGGTTAGGGGTAGAGAAGAGAGAACGAGGCGGAGGAGTTTGGTGGGGTTTGCTCGGTGGCAAGATTACGGCGAAGTTGCGCTCATTTAAATAATGCGCACAATAAAGTATGCAATGGCTAAGAGCAAGGGGAAGGTGTATGAGTGGGGGTGGTTGGTTGGCCCGAGTTCCGTTAACGCTCGATGTTCCTGTTTCAGGGTAGAAGGGATGGCGCTCCCGGGTGCAGTCACGTACCCTTGAAGATGGAACAACCCGGAGAATCCAGACATATATACGCACAAATATTTGAACATGAAAGTTTACGCATACACCGCTAGATTTCGAGGTTGCTATTAAGCGTTTTCGAAATAAACTTTGTCGATTTTCTGTTAAATGGTTTTGCGATTAAATTAGAAGTGTCGTATGGATCTTTCCTTGGAAGAATTTACAAATTGACGAAAATTGACCGAAACTTCTATTCGTATCGGAATGGCAAGTTCGAACGTTCCACCCCAAAGGTTTCGTCGATCGATTGCGATTCCCAAGGTCATCTAAGTTTTCCAACCATGGACATTGCGTGGAATGACCTGCTTCGATAGGTTACAGGGAATCCAGAATAAATCCCTCCCAAGTCGAAGCAAAAAGTTTTTTCGACGGTAATCTTGCATCTCCGACACCCTAAACTCGCTTTCTTTTTCTTCCCTGGCTGACTCGTATCCCGAAATACGATCGTTCGTCAGGATGAAATCGAGTATGTTAAAAATGATTCTACCCTTAAATGCTTTTGTCGAAAAATAAAACTTTTGTCATAAACTTGTATCTGAATAAATACAAGGACGAAGAGGGAAATATGTCAAAAAATGAGAATAGCGAATAACACATCCAAGTAACAAAGATACTTTTTCCACCAAGTATATCCAACTCAACGGTGTATCTTATGTACCTTAAGAGAATAAAGAGGGAGGCGCGAGGATGAATGTAATGAAAAACTGGGGCTGCTTAAATAAAATAAAGCTTGTCGGCATATTATTGGCGGGAGGGTTGCAGTTTATCTTCTTTCCTCTCTCTGTTTCCCTCCTCCCTAAACCGTACTTCATTTTTTCCGTTTATTCTTCGACGAAGAAGTCTTTCATTTGCTCGATAACGTTATATGTATATATACAGTGGTGGATTTTTAACGATGCAAATACTGTGACGGTGTTTCATAAACGTCACATTTTTATTCTAACCACTCAATTATGTAACAAGAAGAAATGTAAACTGGAGAATTGCCAGCTAAGCGCGATCTACCTCGTTGCTGTCGTGTTAAACGATAACTATATGAAAGGTAAACGCTTCAACTTTTAAACTGATGTTTCAGACCATAAATAACGTGAAATTTATTTATTTATACAAAAACTTTATGATATTAGTTGAGAATTTAAATTGGCAGAACCTGCAGTCTAAAGAAATTCTAGGTCCCGTGCGTCGCCGACCTTCTGGACGGATTCTTGGTATATAAATATAAGGGTACATGACTTGATGAGTACTTTATGACAAAAGGAATAATTTCTAGGTCCCGGTTTCACCAGTTTGGCGAATTGACTTCACCTCTCCCTTCGTTAAGCAATAGCACTCTGTATCCCCAAGTGACTGGTCGGTTGGCAAAAATGACAAATAGCACGGGAAAGGAGGCGCCTAATTTACATATCCACTAATCTCCGCCTCTCCTCATGTCTCCTACTCTAATACCGCGCTAATTCGTCTCCCTTGCAGGAAAACGGCGATGAAATTGTTCGAATGCCCTTGTTCATCGTTCGAGTAACATTACGGCACAACATTTACCCTCTTATCCCTTAGCTTCTCGAAAACAGATAAGAGAGAAATTCAATCCCATTAATGTTACCCTTTCAATTAAATCTTATGGTCACGGTGTAATTACGATTTTGAGGTTTGTACGTGTGAACGTGAATGTCAACTGGGGTGATATATGTAACGCGATGTTTTCTTTTCGAGAAACCCAAGGAAGTTGATGTTTCTCGAACTGTAATTAACGATATTAATTTAAATCGAGCATCAATTAAACTTGAATCAGTATGTCGTTTCGTCTGTACTTTATCCTAATGAAGGACGTAACAGCACCGCCCCATAAACATCTCGAAATTGTGCAGGTGCTGTTCTTGATTTATGACAGGCAATTAGAATCCGACTACCTTATTTGCCGTCGTTGCCACTAAGAAATGCCGCCGGCATGTGAACACGACGCATCCTAATCTATGCTCGAAACCCTAATTTCGAACGCCAGATGTTGTGCGAACAACGAAAGCGAACGCGAAATGGTAAATATCGGATCGGTCACCTGCTTGATTTCTTCAAGTTCAAATCATTCGATAAAATGAATAAGCAAGATGCATCAACCGTGAATTTAATAACATAAATCGCGTGATGAAACTATGCGGTAAGCGGATTATAGAATCCGAGAACGAAGTCTACGCCGGACGGAGACAAACGAAGAGAGATGGTTTGCGGAAACTGGAAATGCAATATTCCCTAGAACCCGTCACCAAGGGGATCAGAAAATAAATAGATATAGGTGATTAGAATTCTTCGAGCAAATTGGAGAACTCCATCGTCATTAATTAAAAGATATTTCGTAACAGAAGGTATCGCGATAAAAATCTTAAAATTAAACAAAAAGTTTCAAGGAGAAAGGTGAAATGTATTTGAGAAAATGAAAGGCAGCTTGCCTCGATAAGTTAATATCTACGGAACAAGTGATTGTTTTCCCAATGAGGCTGATAAGAACAGTGGCGGAAATGAATAAAAGGGGGAATAACCCAACGGGAAGCATCGGGAATGGTAGAAGAAGCAAGAGAAGGAGGCGGAGACGACCGAGTACAGGACTTGGGGGAGAGATGGCCCGTCGTTCATCGGACATTTATCCAATTAACCGATTCGAGTTGACTAACCAGGGGTCAGAAGATCGTTCGAATACCTATATAGAACGCTCACACGGTTCGTTGCACGAGTATACCGGTTTACGGATACACGTTCCTACACGAGATCAGGAAACTCGGTTACGTAATGTCAACTGTTGATCTGTTGTGTTTAATTACGGGAAGGTGATATTGACGGGTCGGTATGCGCAAGATAGAGAAGGAAAAATCGTACGATCGATAAGGACAGAGAGTTAGATCGGTTCTAGTTGCTTGTTCGTGAAGTCACCCCTTTCGTTGCATGGGGTTAGCTTCGGAAAGGGGTTTGGAAACGGAGGAGAACTACTGAGGCGTTTGGGCACTGTCGAAACGAAATGGCCAGCAATATTGTCGTCGTGGTTCGGGGATTTGCGTGGGGCAGATCGACGAAGAGTACGAAAGGGGGATGGGTGACATGGGAAATTAATTATACGCTTCTGGAAGTCCTGACCTCCGCTTCAACACCCCCCCCAAAAACAGATCATTGTCTGTCTCTCTGTATCTTTTACTTTACTTTCTATAGAATAACGCATGCAAAACGTGCCAGAACATACCTTACATACTAAACATAATTAAAAAAGAGATTTTCAAGCTTAACTACCGGGAAAAGTAGAAGCGAATAAATGTATCGGTATCGTGAGAGATAGAAATAAAGACTGATTCAAACTCACGGAAGAGTCGCTCCGAGAGTACATCCGGGGATCCATTATCCAGATCTTGGAATTCAACTGTCCGAAACGACCACGAGATTTGTGTTTTCAGTTTCACGTAGAAGTGCTCAACCTCTGCACGTCTCGCTTTTCGCCTTTAAAATAAAAAAAAAAAGAAACAAAAGATTCATACATCAATAAAAATGAAAGTTTATATATTTTTACAGTGAAAATCCATACAATTCAACGTACCTTGGTATGTTTTCACCCATGACCCGTCGACTTCTAGTTTATCGCTCGTTCAACGTACAAAATCTACAAAAAGAAAAAACGATTTATTCAGAAATATGTCCTCTTTTATATATCGTTATGGAACATACACGTGGGGAACGACGTCGTAGCCTCTAACTTCTACCCAGTTTCTATCTCCCTTCTCATACTTTACCACCCTACCTAGCACACATACGCTCAGAATATTTATTTTTATTACAATCCGTATACTCCTGAGTCAACAGTTCTTCTCAAAAGCACGTAAATTTAAGCGCAACCTTAAGTGTTACGTACGCTTGCTAAACACGATTTTTATGTACGAATGTTACTAATTTTACAAACACGTTATTTCGTACCAGAGATTGAAAAGAATCTTTGTCCGTGCTTTGAACGAGAAGAATTTTTTCGCTTTCATATTATATCACCTTAATGTTTTTTGAGAAGACACCCCTGCAAAGTTAGCGGCTACTAGCAGGTCCAGTAAATCTTGTACCACCCCCTTCCCGAACCGTCTCTAGAACCACCCTCGACTGCCTAGCCATTCTTATTCCCTCGTTACTCGCAGCTTCGCTCGAGGCAGCTCTCTCCTTATTATATCGTCTTTCCACGCCATAAAATCGGAAAAGAATTTTGCTCCCCAAGACAATAGAAACTAATAAATTTGATTACTGATTGCACTTGCGAATTTTTCAGACTAAAGAATCATCACGGTATGAAGCGTAATAATGAAACTTTCATATTCAACGAATTTACATAAATAAATGGAATAAATACATGTAACATATTTGCAAGGTGAAAATGTTTCATATTAATATATAATATATAGAACTGTTCTTCTAATCGTATGTCCCTCTTAAAAATTATGTTCTTAATATCAAACTATCACAATTACTTCGTTTCAACAATAATAAAACAACATCATATATTATAAAGAAATTAATTTAGTGTGATGAGAATATTGCAGAAACTTTTGTAAGAATTTCAAAATGGCACCCTCAGCGCCATCTGAGAGCACGTGGTAAAATAAGCATCTTCTACGACTTATTGGCGCTACTAAACCGATCTACAATTTCAAAGTACATAATCGTAATTGCGTTAATACGAAACAATTCTTCCCGAAAATGGAGTATTTAGTTTTAGTTTTGCATTTAAGTTTGTATGTACATATAAGCCCTAAAATGCTATATCCCTTTGTCGCGTACGCCGCTGATATCAATGATATCACATTTTGTTTAACTTTGCTCTAGTTTCTTAACTTGTTGTAGCTTAAAAGATTCTCTGCATCGATATTACTTACTACACGATGACATTAGAATATATTATGAACATTAAAAGTAATAAAAGTGAAAAAGAATGAGCGTTACTTACTTTGGAACGTTGTCCATCGCGCTTCACAAACACTAGTGCCGACGCCATAGCGCGGTACTGAACAGAACTGCCGCATAGTTCACTATTTCGCCGGTAGAGGTGAAATACTTTGCGGCGGTTTTCTTAAACGTGTTTCATTTTGGAATGCCATTTGAATTTAGATAATTTTCGATTTTAACACCTTAAACGATTTTTGATATCGGTATTCCATTTATATTGTATCTATAGAACGTTCTATGGAAGGATAAAAACAATCTATTTTGTAGGGAAGAAGCAATTCTCTGTTTTATTTTACCGAATTCTGCGTCGGTAAAATAGTCCACAGTTTAAGCACTTTTTGGGGCAACCAACTTTTATTTTATTTCCTGAAACATGTTCTGATTTCATTATCAAATTAATGGTATAATTTGGTACAATTTATAGTTAATTATTCGTTAATTCAACGTATGTTTATGATGTATTTCATACGTATAAAAAGATAAGAAGGATTGCTGTCATATAAATATAATTTCATTATAAGACATACGTGCCATATGTAATAGAGTAATGAATGCACAAAGTTCGAGAATATTAAGGCTGTTTTCATGACACATTTTAGATAATAAATCACAACGATGGCTCAATAATTATCAGTGCAAAGTTATTGAGCACGTGTAATTTATTACATGTCGGTTTTTTGCACTTCGTATCTGTATTTTGTACATAAATTCCATATCAGTGTATCACACCCATTTGTAATCAAACTGACTTGCTTATAAATATTTATTACATCATCTTTTTCAATGAATACATTGTCACAAATAAACACTGAATATTAATACATATAA
The DNA here is from genome assembly GCF_907164935.1 of Osmia bicornis bicornis. Taxonomy (NCBI): domain Eukaryota; kingdom Metazoa; phylum Arthropoda; class Insecta; order Hymenoptera; family Megachilidae; genus Osmia; species Osmia bicornis. The sequence goes on from NC_060229.1 coordinate 4,897,282, forward strand.
AAATGCTTTCATTTAATATTGTTATTACTATGTACGTATGGACAAAATAAAAAAACTTGACAGATAATGCCTCGATAACAGTTTCATTTTTCCGAATAATATTCCCTTTTGGGGGGAATACTCGTTTTTTATAAGTTGTTTTTAAATATTTATTTTCCGCAACAAATATTAATGTAGATGAGTTTCAATATAGTTGTAAATGCCTTGCAATTGTTCACATATTTCTGAGAATTTTATCTCCTTACACAAGGGGAATCTTGTTTATTCTACATTCTTCGTCTGTGCAATGGTCTGTGTTTCTTTAATCGCATAGAGCAAAGATACATAAGCATGTGTTAAAGTAGTGTATCATCTCAACTAAATGGTGCGTACGATTTATCATACAATTCAACGTTTTGTTTTTAGATATAGCCAATAACAGTATGTAGATCCCGGTTGCAATGAACATCTTAAGTTTGAGTCAAACTAACCGCGCTTAAGTTTCATATGTTTAGTGTTGATGGTACGTAGCGTATTAGGTAGGGTTCCTGGTTTTTGAGTAAACAATTTTTTGAAACAGTGATATTGCTATATAGACTAACTGTCAAAATTCTTGATTAATATTTATTGCACCATGAGAGTCTCATAGTGAAAACCGGTTGACACATATATTTGTTCAGCATTTATGGTACATTTTCACAGCTGCAAGATCAACAATTGATTAATTGGATGAAGAGGAAAATAGTTGATGGTATTATTATGTTCAAAAAGAGAATATTACTTGAGAAATACTTTAATTAAAATCCTTTACATTCAACTGATTGAATGGTTAGTAACAAAGCTGTTATATTGTATCTTGAAGGAATGCTTTAATAAATAATAAAATATTATTGGAGTATGAGCAATTTTGGAGTACTGAGGATTTTTAAATAAAAGAGAAAAAGATGTTAAGCAAACTACCACAGGAATTCAGGAGATATCAGCGTAATAGGAATCAGTTGCAGTATATTCTTGATGAAACCCAACGAGCATTGGAAGTTATTAACCTTGAAAACTTCTTTCCTGGAGGTAAATATATAAAAATGAGTGTTAAATTTTATGTTTTGTGTATAAAAAATGTATATAAAAATCTTTTTTTTGTTGCAGAAAATGTTGTTCAAGATTTATTGCCTCCATTAACATTAAATAGAATTTCACATATTTTAAGAAATTATCCAGCTGTTGTAATTTTAGGACAAGATAGCAAAGCAAAGGCTGCACTAACTAATAGCTTAACTTCCAGTGATATTTTACCAGTATGTAATGGCATGTGGCGATGGATCAGACTTAGTTATGGTTCGACAAATTATGTCAGTCTTACATTAGGCCTTGAGTATGAAGTAGTGGAAAGTATACAAACCAGTGACAAACAATGGAGTACCCTACCAATTGAGGATTTAACAAAATCTGGTAATGAAGACACAAGTTGTCCAACAGTACTTGAGGTCAAACTTGATCAACCTATATTAAAGGATGGTGTTCAAATATTTATTGCTCCAAATAATGGAGCAATAAAAGTTCTTGCTAAAGGCCAGTTACATGTTTTACCAATATTTCTATATGCTCTTGGTGAGCAGCCATTGACAGAATCAAATTTAGAAGAATTAAGAGATCTAAAAGAAACATATCCATTTAATCCTGTACTTTTTGTATCATCACTGGGAAATATTTCATTGGGTAGTATTGATGCTGAATTGACTGAATCTGAACAGCATAGACTTCAAAATCGATTAAATTCCAATGACGCTAAATCGAATAAAAATGGTGGTGATGATGATGGCATTGATTTTGACAGAATGAATTCACTTGGTTTAACATGGTTAGATCAGTTAACAAATTTAGGTTTCCTTGGCATGGAAGAGTCAGTTGAGGTTGATCAAATGTCTTGGTTAGGTGGGGGACAATACGTAACTTCTAGCGATTTATTGGATTCGTGTAAAAAGACAGATCGAATTTTGTATTTCATTCGCGGATGTTTACAATCTTATCTTATTAATGCTAGCACGTATTTAAATGATGTACATACAACTAGTCTACGAAAATTTATATTAAGTGCATTTGATATGGCACGTAAAATTCAAATAACTCCGAAAAGGATACAGTATGCTCAACAAAAAGAAAATGAGTTATACGCTAGTTTGATGAAAGTTGTTAATGAAAAGCAAGAAGAATTAACTGAATTAATACAAAATATCATCCAAGAGATGAAAAACGATGTATCACTGTCTAACAATGATATATATTCATATCAAAGTATTCCTTTTAATAATACCGAAAGAACAGAATGGTCCGCAACTGTTAGAGCTGCAACTTGTGAAGTTCAACGTTTAGTACTTGGTCGTTTAGGTGAAAAAGTTGCAAAACAACTTGTAAATTCTGTAAATTGTTTGCGGGATACGTTCGTCGGCACGCTACAGCGTTGTCTATTAAGCCTCGAAAAATCTTACGAACGAGATACTTGTTTATTAGCTAGTGACGCTTTAAAACAAATACTTTCAGCTGCGTATAACGTCGATTTACATAATTCTTCACCATCTTTGATCCATTCTTTCTTGGAAAGACTAAGACAACTTTTCAAGTCTCTACCTTTACCATGGTCACCAACGCCAACCTTAGATGTAACTTGGAGGAAGAAGGTTACTATTGAAATATTAAATTCTTTGTCAGCAGCAAGACTGGCAAGAACAATATCGATGCAATTCAGGGATAAACTGAAAACATCACACGATACGTTTCAAGCATCTCTTAGATCTTTAGAAAATTATTATTCCGGAAAATTAGAAAGAACAGAAGAGCAAAGAATAGCTATCAGAAAGTATCATGCTCCCAGGCTGGCTAAATTAGCATTGGAATCAACATCGATGACCGATGCTGTCCGCTACGGTATTCCACATTGTGGTAAAGAGATCGGTCGGGGTCAGTATGGAGTTGTATTTGCTTGTGATGGTTGGCCTGGTGCACCAGGTCCATGTGCAGTTAAGTCAGTTGTTCCACCGGATGAAAGACATTGGAACGATCTTGCTATGGAATTTTATTACACTAGATCTATTCCGGATCATAAAAGAATAGTAAAACTTCGAGGATCGGTTATCGATCAATCCTATGGTGGAGGATTTGGTTTTGGATCTGCAGTTTTGTTAATATCCGACCGCTTAAGTCGTGATTTATATTGCGGAATTCGCGCTGGTTTATCGTGGCTGGAACGTATACAAATTGCGATAGATGTCTTAGAAGGAATCCGTTACCTTCATTCGCAAGGACTCGTTCATCGAGATATTAAATTGAAGAACGTTCTTCTTGATACAGAAAACAGGGCCAAGTTAACTGATCTTGGATTTTGTATCACAGAAGCAATGATGTCGGGAAGTATTGTTGGAACACCGGTTCATATGGCACCAGAACTTCTATCTGGCCATTATGATAGTAGCGTTGATGTGTATGCATTTGGAATATTATTTTGGTACATATGTGCTGGACATGTGAGATTACCATACGCCTTTGAGCAATTTCATAACAAGGAACAATTGTGGACTAGCGTAAAGAAAGGTAATTTTGATCAATATTTATTTGATTTTGCATAATCTTTAATTGTTATTTGTGTGATTAGGTATACGACCCGAACGTCTATCCGTATTCGATGATGAGTGCTGGAAATTAATGGAACAGTGTTGGTCTGGAGAACCATCTAAACGACCCTTACTTGGAGCAATTTTACCGGTGTTAGAATCGATTCAACGAAAAGCAGAAAGAGGCAAGTCCTTACAACAGCTCTCCACACAGAAGCTACAAGAAAGTTCGTCAACAGATTTAAAAAATCCTGTATTAGCATTAGCAGAACCTTATAATCAAAGAGGAGCTGTAGTCAGCCAAGTTCCTCCGAAACGTAAAATAATTAGACCTATAAAACATCCTGTTTTTCACATGACTAATTTATTTCAAGCAAGCGTGTGTTCTAACTTATATGTTCAAATGCGAGAATTCTGAAAGCATTTTATATTCTCTCTTTTGGTTTTAGAATTTCGAAATGATCTGAATATTTTTTTAATACTTTCTACCAGACCTAGTTGACACTTTATCAGATAGTATTTTACGTTCAGTATTAAACGTGACGAGCTTCTTATTGCCGGTATCCTCTAAAATTGTTTTTATTTAAAATTTGTTTATTTACTAGAAATCAACAAAATTAGTAAATTATGTAAATAGAATGTATGATTAAATGACTATAATTATTGTGTAAATTCCTTTTTATAATGATTGCATAAGTGGTTGTGATATTTGATAATGCTTTATATATGTAATTAGTGAGATATGCTAAGAATTTCAAAAAAAGAAAAAAAACGAGACATGCTTAAATATTGCACTCATTACATATGTATGTTAGTTGATACCTCGTTGTGATTCGAAAGGTTAGGAGATAAACCAAAAAGATTAAAAATTGTATACTCATGTTGATTAATAAATAAAGTTCCCTACTTTTCTATTTATGATTGCAATGTTATTACGATCTTTTTTAAGTATCTAATTATAAAGCTTTTAGATCGAATTCTATAGAAATATTATAAGTGCTTCAGTGATAGATCTTATGTATTATTTACGAATATTTGTATTTATTTTCAGATGAGAAATTCTTCGAAATAGACTCTACATGAATTCCCAAATGGAATTTTATCACTTGACAAGAAGTAATATTTTTAATATACAGTTGGATTATAACATAAATAGATTTTTGATTACCAACAGGTGTTAAAAACCCAATCAAATGTATATTTGTAAATTAGTGGAGGTATTAATCTCTAAAGGTATGATATTTATTGTATTGTATCAATCGAAATTGTAATTTACATAAAAGAGTACACTTAACATCATAAAGTAAAATATAATTCAATACTTAAAACATCATTTTTATACTTTAAAATTCTTAATTTCGTATGATGTAGTCCAGTAGATTAGTACTTGCTATTTATAATACAATGTATTTAATACAAAGATATAATTGTACAATTGAAGTTTTATTTTTATATACATACATTGTAAGATATACACATTGATTTACAAAGTAAATCCTTGAAATTTGGAATGTTTACTTAAAGTAATAAATCGAGATTACAATTTGCTTTTTCTAAGTCATGTAAAAACTTATAAAATTCACTTATAGTCATTTCTAGAAAGACATTGTTAATTTTACTATCTTCTTCTAGCCATAATTTTAGTTGAAAAAATGATTTTCCCACATTGTCAGATTCATTACTTGCTGCTGTTACTGTAATAATTAAACTAAGATTTAAAATATGTTGTTCCATCAATTTTTGTTAACTTTGAATAATGATACTTTTCATTTTAATCTACATTAAGTTAGAACATTATAATGTTACTTTTTTTGTAATAATTTAAAAAAAAATTGTAATTACAGCGTTATGTTAAATACTTAAAATATACTAAAGTGTTCAATAACTGTTTCATATTTTAGGGTTAGATGCTTACCACCGAACCTCCATGAAATATCAACTATTTTACTTATAGGTTTAACCATTTTATAAATAAAGGTATTATTTTATATATACAATCGTTTGTTTGGCGTTTATAATTAAAATAATGTAGCTAGAGTACATATGAATTCTTGGTAATCTTTATTTCTTACAGTCGGTGACTACATATTAGTGATGGACGATACAGTATCGATATTTGGAATATCGATATTTTTCAGTTCAAATATCGATATTTTGTATCGATATTTAACATGACGATATATTACAGTATCGATACTTAATATATGAATATTGAAATTTCGATACAATGTTGTAAAAATTAGAAGGCTATGTCTAGAATAGTAAGGAGAAAATTAGATAGAAAACTATTTTGTAGTAATAAGTTTCATTTATATGTTTATTTATATAATAGAATGTATCTCATTTATTCTGCTATGTACATTTATATCTTCTTTCCTATATTTCGATGCTTTAAGTTGAAGAAAGTAATGTTGATTTTATTTCAATATGGCGTTGATAATTTCCAAAGAACCTTTCCCTTATTTTAGTATTGAAGTTTCGAAGCAACTTGAAACTTCTATCAATGACTGTGATTGGTCGTCCGTTATGGCGTCTTCCCATTTCGACCAATCAGATTCATCGTTGCAGGATGAGGTACAGGGAGCCAAGGAGTGTGGTAGTCCTCTACGAAGCTTCGTCCGTTTGGCACGTGTCTGCAACAGGTAAGATTAAATTAACTTCAAATATTAAATTAAATTGCTGGTCAGGTGTTAGAAGTACAAAAAACAGAAAGCAACATCGAAGAGAAGTCTGAATTCTTGATCTTTGACATTAATTCGGCGTTTTCTTCAAAAGTACGCGAGTTGAAAATTTTTGCTCTTGTCGCGAATTCACAATGAGGTTGGAACTACAGAATCTATTATACCGTTCATTTCTTAAACATTATTGAATGTTTTTAGTACTGTTACCCGCGATTTACTGTTTTAAATTGTTAAAATTTACTACCACGTGTTGATTTTAACAAGAGATTTCAATAACGTTCTTCCTCGAGCATCATAAAATCTGTTCGTTTGGCTGCTTCGGTATCGGCCGGTGTCTGCCGGTACCGAACGATACCGAATGTTACCGAATGTTACCGACTGGTGCTCGAGGGGCAGGAAGATCTCGTCATTTGTCTCGGGAACGTCGAGAGGGTAAGACGTGTTGAGAACGTCCTTTCTTATGTGCCGGTCGTACATAATAGGTACGCACAGCATATCTATTCAAATATTTTGCATAAATTATCAAATTCGATCGTTTGTTAATCATAATTTTATTGCTGTTGTTTAAGTTTTATTTACGTAAATTTGTATTTCTTATTTGTTGCAGATATTTGGTTGATATCGAAACGACGCCATGATATTTGATATTGGTTTGCAATAATTTCATAAAGAATTGGTAACATTTTCATTTATTGTAATCAATTATTAATATTTATTCATTTTTTTTTTGTTGGGTCGTTGTTAATTGTAAGCATTTTTAATAATTAATTGGTACCAAGGTCAAGGAAAGAAAGATCAAAGAAATTTCTTTTTATCAATTAATACAAAAAGTATCATTAATATTTCATTTTATTAGATAATTTCGTCTAGTATTTTAATAGATTTGTTTTAAATTAGAACAAAATTGAAATAATTCGTATTTTACTGCAAATGATTGCTTCTCTTCTGCAATTATAAATTATTTTAAACAATCTATTTTTGTTAAATCGTAGTAATTATATTATAATATCCAGTTTTCGATGCAAGTTTAAATTAAAATAGAATCACGTTTTTAAATCACATGCTGTTTAAGCATGATTAATTATTGGATTTTGCTTATTGAAAAGAATTAGATAATTTATAAATTACGAGGGTAATAGAATTTCCAACAATTTTTAATATGCTTACAATCTTAACAACAAAAATCCACTACTTTAATAAAATAGTTTATTATATGTATTTAACAATGAGTTTTTATCCTTGTAATATTCATTGGAATAATTATCAACAATTATTTAATACGTTTCGTTATTACGAGATAATCTAGGATCAATATTCAACTTCAATAATATTCGTGTTCGTAGATATTTCCATTTACACATAACAGTATTTCCTTAACGAACGTTCAATAAGAAGAATGTTGGTTTTGTTTTGTATATTTCCACCCATCCCCAACCTCCTCACTAATCTTTTCTTCCAGGAATTGTTGTGGCCGCGCGCAAGGCGGTCGGTAGAGTCAGTGTTTGTACGAGCATACCTTCAATGTTTTGATTTTGTCTAGGGTGAACTGACCCTGAATAGAGTTGCGTTTGTACAATTAGGAATCACGCGATAGTAGAGTCAGTGTTTGCTGCGTATTATAAAATATTTTCTAGAGCATCGCGGCTCTGATTTTTCTTTTTTCATCGCGAAAGTAGAGTCACTACAATTGTTCGCCGAAAATTATTCACGGTCACGTTACTAGTATTTCATATCTTTATTTTTATTTTTAATTTTTTTTTTTAATTGCTCGATATATCCGGTATTAGAGTCAGTGCACCACTGAAGAGGAGTCTTGGGCGTTGCTCCATGAGGAAAGAGTGTAAGTATCTTATCACTTTATTTAATTAATTTTAATTCAAATAGAATAATTTACAATTTCAACACTTGATAATTGAGAGTTCTTCTCAATTGCTATTGCTAATATTTTATAAAATTCAATTTCATATATAATTTTATTAGAACAAAAATTGATAATTTGCAAACTTAACCGTAATTCTTTTTCGTTTTGTTACAGATGAATTTTTTGATTTTGCCGAGTTCCTGGATATCCTGATGGTGGCTTTCTTCACGACTTCCGTCTTGGTACGTCATTTAATTGCTTTTTATTAAAATAGAATAATTTTCAATTTCAACACCTGATAATTGAGATTTCTTTTTAATTGTTAATATTTTATAAAATTCAATTTCATATATAATTTTCTTAGAATAAAAATCGATAATTTTCAAAATTAACCGTAATTCTTCTTTTTTTGTTACAGATGAATCTTCTCCTACAAGGCAGCCTTCTACCTGGTGTTGTCCATCCTCCTACTTGACTGTCGGAAGAAGAGTATATCTGCGAACGGTGAGTCGCATGTTTTATGGTTCCTCTGGTGCCCAATCATGTCGTAGGACGAATGGTCCGAATCGACACGGGCTACTAGTTGTATACGTGCTTGGCAAACATAGTGACCATGGGTATGATTATACCCATGAGTAGTAACATTTTTATTGTTTCATTTCATTTAGTTTAGGCTAGGTCTTCTTGTACTCCGCGTTTTAATATCATTTCAGTTCCACATATTCTAATAGATATTTATGAAATATATGAATACTCTTAAATGTTTTTAACTGTGGAATTAGAATATTTTAATACCGAAACAATTTTATTTAGTTTGTCTGTAATAGAGAAGTAAAATACTATCTGACTTAATTATTGCGATGGTTCAAAGCAATATAATATTGATAGTATTATGTAATATGTATACTGAATATACATATTAATGATGCTATTACATTGATTTAAGTACATTTTGTACATTATAAATTCAAATATAATTTGAGAATTTTTTTAAATTTCATTCATGCAATAGCGAAGTTTAACTTATTTACGCGTTCATGAAAAAGTGAACAATTTATGTACAAGAAGACAATTCGTGACGGGTAGATTTCCAAGTCAGAGTGATCTATTTCAACACATCTTGCGTATTGTTGAAAATTTACTCTGAGGAGGGAGTCGCCCGAGGATGTTTGATTAATTTTCACAATAAATTCTTGTTTCATTGCAAAAGAATTCATAATTAGAGACATTAAATTCTTTTTTATTAGAATTTTGCATTTCTTAAAATTTCCAGCGCGAGAGTAAATATGACAATGCACTGACTAGTATTCGGTGGGAATCCTTTTGGTTTTTAAACTCAATACAATATTTTATTTATTTGATCAAATTAGTTACAAGGATTCCGCGGCCTGAGACCGTGAACACCATCTCATGGGAGACAAACCCATGCATTACTAGGCCTTTGCAGGCGCAGTTTTAGAATACGGAACATATGAAAATATGTTACCATATTCTAAACTGCAGTCCTTTTGTCTATACTATGAGCGTCCGTCAATCTGACACCGTTGGATGCAACGTGTTGGACGGGCGGGTAGCGCACTTAGCGAAGGGGTGCATCCTGTCCTGGCGTTACGACGTCCAGGCGGGGTGGGTGGTATGTAGCGTCTGGCGTAAGACTAGGGGGCGTGAGACCCTTCGTTGCCAGCTGGTATTAGCAGTGCACCATGTTTGCGTCATAGTTGCTCTATTTTACGTTTCAGTATTTGTTCTTAAAGTTTTATATTTACAAAGTCGAGTCACTTTTATTAAAATAATGAAATATTAGCCCGTTAGATGTTTATGTACTAATCATGTTTGTAGATCAGGATTTTCAGATTTAACCCCTTCCGTGTTTATTGCCAAAGCCCATTCACGTGCCCAGGTGCTACTTGGATGGGTAGAGGCAATGGGCACGATGACCTAGTTCATAAGAATAATAATTAATAAGCGGCTGGCATTGTGTTAGTATATCGTGCACGACGTAATCTCCACATATGGTGTGTGTGTTTTTAGGCTGTGGGATTGCGTCGGTTTAATAACTTTTTCATTTACTTTTAATTTGAAATAATATTTTATTCAACAAGATGTACGATGAACGTATAAACCAAATATTATTGTTATCATTACTATTACCATGATTATTACCATTACTATCAAATATTCAATATCAAAGTAGTTAATTAAATTTTGTAATTATCATTATACGCAATGATTGCTAGCCTTGCCAGACGATTTCAGTGAAAATGGTACGTACCTTAGAGTGTGATGTGAGATGAAACTCGGGTGACGGAGGCGTCCCGGGACGTTCTCCCTAGTGTAGGCTCTGCGCCCGGGTGGAGTGTATGGGGGTCGTGGAATGAATTTTGTGAGAATCTGATTTTGCCTTTTTTAAATATAGCGTTAGGTAGGTAGGTAGTATACCTTCTGGTGTGTGTGATAGATTGTAAGTAGGTAAGGCCGGGACAGGTTGTCACAGTCTCTTGGTCGGGTAGGCGTGATTTCGCGTGATCAACCTGTACCTGGAATATATTTGAAGAATTGACGATACGATCGATACGAATGGAGTATGCCGTTCGCCTTCGAATCTATCTGTACAATTTTTCAAATTTTTGGCGACTTGATAAGTCGTCATACGCGATCGCGATGGCACGAAACGCACAAGTTCTGCTCGAGCACGGCACGTGTGCACGAACAACGACTTATATAAAGTCCTTTTTCGTCCACGTGTCAATTAGAGTTTCGCGATTTTTCTTTTTTGTTGATTGTTTTTTTTTTGCTTTGCGAATTTGCAAGTCTCGAGCTTTAGATATAAGTTTCAGGTGGGTGGACCGCCCGAAGAAAGAAGTGGCTACATGCCGAAGCGCCCCGACAAACTGTCTTTCAAGAGGGGAACTACTAATGATTTTGCATCCTTTTGCAAAAAAGAATGGGAAATCATTATCGTTACTACTTTGTCACTGTGTTTGCCAGTAGTTGTAGTTTTGTAATTTCAGGAGAAGAGGGGGCCCGTGACCCTCATGATTTTGGGCAAATCGCGTTTTTAATTTAGTGTTGCGAATATTGACCACGGTTCAATTTAGTGTTGCGAATGAATATCGATCACGGTTCAATTTAATGTTGCGTATGCATGATTATCGCGATTTTCATTTAGTGTTGCGAACTTTAAATATCGCGTTTATTTCTTGCATTGATTTAAAATAGAATTTAACTTTTCAGTGTTGATTGCTTTGAGATTTTTGAGAATTTTGCTTTTTAATGTTGATTGCTTTAGTGTTGCGAGTAAAAAATTCACGCTTTGAGAATCCCCCTTTTTTGCATTTTAATTGCATGTCTCTTAAAGATAGCGTTGCGAATGACATTAGCGCGATTGTTTCCCAGTGTTGCGACTTATAAATACGCGATTGCTTTGCATTAGTTTATAGAGTTCCCTGCTAATTAGTGTTGCGGTAATGAATATTCGCGTTTTGCATTAGAGTTGCGATATATGATGAAATGCCCAGAAACGATCCAGTGGAGTTGCCATGGTCCATAAGGCAGCTATGGACCAGCTGCCGTGATACAGCCTTGGATTGGCTGTACCCCTTTTTTAGATTAGTGTTGCGTCTTACAAAATTCGGTATATTTGAGTTCATGTTGCGTTACAGTTCGCGTTTTCTCTTTTTTTCTTTTTTTCAGCTTAGTGTTGCGCATAATGGAGCAGCCTTCACGCGTACGCTTTTGTACATATTATATAATTAATGAAATTAGTGTTGCGAGTAAAAAATTCACGGTTTGAGAATCCCCCTTTTCTGCATTTTAATTGCATGTCTGTTAAAGATAGTGTTGCGAATGACATTAGCGCGATTGTTTCCCAGTGTTGCAACTTATAAATACGCGATTGCTTTGCATTAGTTTATAGAGTTCCCTGCTAATTAGTGTTGCGGTAATGAATATTCGCGTTTTGCATTAGAAATGCCCAAAAACGATCCAGTGGAGTTGCCATGGTCCATAAGGCAACTATGGACCAGCTGCCGTGGTACAGCCTTGGATTGGCTGTACCCCTTTTTTAGATTAGTGTTGCGTCTTACAAAATTCGGTAGATTTGACTAGTGTTGCGTTACAGTTCGCGTTTTTTCTTTTTTTCTTTTTTTCAGCTTAGTGTTGCGCATAATGGAGCAGCCTTCACGCGTACGCTTTTGTACATATTATATAATTAATGAAATTAGTGTTGCGAATGAATTCGCGATTGTTAATTAGTGGAAGTAACTATGACTCACATTCGGTGGGAGTCCTTTTAAGGATTCCGCGGCCTGAGACCGTGAACACCATCTCATGGGAGACAAACCCATGCATTACTAGGCCTTTGCAGGCGCAGTTTAGAATACGGAACATATGAAAATATGTTACCATATTCTAAACTGTAGTCCTTTTGTCTATACTATGGGCGTCCGTCAATCTGACACCGTTGGATGCAACGTGTTGGACGGGCGGGTAGCGCTCTTAGCGAAGGGGTGCACTCTGTCCTGGCGTTACGACGTCCAGGCGGGGTGGGTGGTATGTAGCGTCTGGCGTAAGACTAGGGGGCGTGAGACCCTTCGTTGCCAGCCGGTGTTTTGTCATAGTTCAGAATGTTTGCAATTTTGAAATTAGTGTTGCGTGTGATTTCGGTTTGTTTTGTAGGGTTTGCTTAGGGATTGCTCTTATGGGCAGTCAAACTTTTCTTTTCAGGTTCTCCTGTACCCTCCCTCCCACTGCCCCGCCCCCATTCTTTTTTCAATTTTGAAAATTTTGAGCATTCGGTTATTGGAAATACTGTTAAATAATATATGAATTTAATGTTTTCAGGATATTATTAGATACGATAAATATAAAATGGAAATTCATTTTATTTTTTGATGATTGGTGATAATTTATTTCAAGGAATATTTGTCCATTCAAGATAGATTATTAAATTTTTATTTTACTTTATTTAAACAAAAGTAGTGGATAATTGTTGTTCAAGGTGTTCAGTTTTAATTTTTGATCGCGATGTTTCGTTTCAAGCTTACGGAGAAGCTAATTAATTTACTTTTATAAATTTTCAAATTCTTTTCCTGAAAAGCAAAGTCCATTCGCGATTTTCTTTTCAGTTTTTCCATTTACAATAAATTTGCATTGAAAGGTGTATTGAATAATATAATGCAATAAAGTCAAGTAGAGTCGTGGTTGTACGTACTATATACTGCAGTAAAAGACAGTTGTTTCAATTACAATATTGTGTACTATTCGTCGCGAAATCAACGAATATTAAATACAATAAAATGAAATAATTAATGTTATTAACTCAAATCACTTAACTCAAATATATATTTATCTAAATCTTTTTCTCTTTATTTTGGTACTGAAGTTTGCTTTTAATTCATATTTCGTATCAAATTGATTTTGAGTTATTAACAACCACTCTGATTTTTGTAAAATTTTATTGTTACTAATATATCTTCTTTCCAGCTATTAATTTTTTTGTTTTTATCTGGATTCAATTAATCAGTTTCTGTTGCAGAGAAATGTCTTCATAGGAAGTATGAAGTTAAGATATTCAATTAACTAAAGTGATATAAAAATGATTTCAAATCGTACCTAATTCTTTTTAGTTTATTTCAGGAAATATTCTGATAAGTATCATCGTACCAACAAATTTATTACAGGTATTTGTTTATATCCCTTTAGATTTTTATATAGGGAAGTTGTAAGTCTATGGTTAAGGCAATATAAATTTTATTTATTTTTTAAAATTATCTGTCTTTCTTTTTAGTTTATTTCAGGAAGTATTGTGGTAAGGACAACCAAAACAATAGGTGTTTGATTATATCTCTTTAGATTTTTAAGGACCCTTAGGTTAAGTAATTGAATAAGTATGTAATTAAGTTTAATAAGGAAATTTTAGATTTAAGCGAATTTTTGTCATTATACGAGCGCTTGTATTCTTAGTATTTAGATGTAAGACAAATATGCAATTGCATATTACTAATTACAGATCTGTAATCAAAATGAAAAGATTGTAAGATAGGATTAAGAAAGAAAAATATAAGTAGTCAGGTAGTGAATAGAGATAATGCTCCTTTTGTTGTTCGTTTGCACAACAGTCGAAACGTTTTGCAAATGTGCATCAAGAGGATGATGTTAATGAATAAAAATAAAAATTTGCATAAATGGAGGGTGGATGGGATGAGGTAGGGCGGGTCTCCACCCGCAGCAACCTCCCCGTGGTGAGACCTGGGCAATCGTTATAATTTGATGACTAATTAATAACTGTATCATTATTTCTATGGTACAATTATTAATTATGCAACAAATAATACGAGCGAATTGGCTGCGAAATTTATGCTTTATTTTGTATTTAATCTCTGTTATATTTTTTTCAGGAACTATGCCTTTGAGATTCTGAAGTGTACCACATTGCAAATACAATTTTACGGAAAGAAAATTAGTAATAATGAATGCATGGTTAGTATTTTTTAATTATGTAACTACTTATATAATACCGTAGAATATGACACTGTAGTACCAAAAACTATGTCGTGTTTGGTATCATTTTAATCAGGAGATTTTCACAAACAGTTTGTTAAAAATTTCATAAAAAATGAACCAAAATTAAAAAAGTTTTAATCTTAAATTTTGATCGCGTTAGTATTGTCTCACACGAGCGTGAGGTGGCGCTTAAATCTGTTTCTATTTGGCCTAATTTGCGGTGAAACGTGGGCTTTTTTACCGACGCGGAATTCGGAGTCGGTCTCGACGCTTGCATCGCCTTATAAGACTTGGTAACTCACGTTCTGAAACATCAACGTAGCAAAATACCAATTTGGCCTCACACAGTAGATGGTGCCACATGTATGGTGGTAAATTTGTTCTTACCACCGTAGATCTACCCTCTTGGATACCCTAACTTTATAATTTCAAGAACCCTCGGTGGAAAAGATGTAATTTTCAAAACATTAGCTAATTCTATCTAATAGAGATAAAATATACTTAGGTATTGTAATTAATTAATTTGTTCATGTTCTCTCTCAACCGAAAATTTGTTGAGTACTTCCATTGCAATTAAGTATCGCCTCTCTACAGTAGTCTAGTTTAATCCGTAATTACCGATTTTCATTTTTATTCTCTGAAGCTCTTGATTATCTTCAAAGAATTGGGTTAATTACATGTATCCGATCATTTGGTGGTACGTTACTTTTAATTTTGACCTATGCAAAATAATTGCAACGCTGGTGTATCAGAGGTAACGATAAAATATTTCAAACCCTTATCTACGTCGAGGCAAGCTAGACGGTTGGTTACAGAAGGGAAAAAAGGGATCCGCGTAGTTACAGCAGAGAAACCAAAGACCTGGCAACCAAGCCAGCTTCGATAAATCCTTCGAATGTCTCGTTTGTTTGTTCGAAAATAGAAGCACTGAGTTTTGATAGAAATGATAACAAAATATCCCATGATCGTAACGATCAATTGTATCAACGTAAGTGAAAGGCGTCGTACGTTAATTTTGATTAGGACGTTCTTGTACGATGAATTAAACGCACAATCATATTTAATCATCCGACGATTTACGCTCGTTAATAGAACTTTTAATTACATAGCTTTTCTCCTCCCCATGCGGTATTGATTTTATTCGTAGCAAAAAGATTTCCCCCGTTCGTTAAGCTCTTTGATACGGTCGACGAGAAATTTGATTTGTTTTACTCGCCGCAATAATAACCAATAATAAATGGAAGTACCCAAGAAATTCCAGGACTTTATTTAATTCTTGAATTATGCACAGCCCCGGAGGACGTGTCACGAAGATTTTTTAAAGTGCTACCATTATTTTTTCTCAGCCAGATCCTCGTGAACGTAATAAATATAAATGCGTTGTGCGTATCCGTCCGCAAAACGAAAAGAATACCCCGAGACGCGACAGCAGCGCTTTGGACAGCTCGCTATTACTCCGACACGCTTTTTATGCCGGATAAAAAGTGACAGGAAATATTTTGTAATCTTTAAATGGACGTCGTACGATTAGATCTTGGGAAAGTAAATCGGTTCAAGTTTTCGTGTCGATTAAGAACAAAAGAAGAAAAAGAGAACGCGATACGCGTGTCGCGCTGTTTAAATTTACATGCAAATTTTCTCTATACACCGACCCATTGTTTTCTCGACATTAATAAATAAGGGACGGCTGGATGACAGATGGAATCTCTTAAACGAAAGCAAGCAACCTCTTGCGGTTCACTTTCGGGAAACTTTTGAAACGCGCCATATTTGTTGCCGAAGCTCGTTAGAATTTCTAATTAAGCCACACGCCGAAATGATAAATTTGTCTTAAGCTACTGCGGCTTTAGGTCACTCGGTAATAAGTTCGCCAAGTTTCCGCGTGCGTACCTGCCCTAAGGCATCAGAGATTACGATCGGGTTATCAGAATTCCTGTACCTAAGCGTTACTTCCCTTTAATCATTTCAATTATTCGAAAAAAAAAGTTATAAATCTTTCAGAATAACATTTCAAATTAGCTTTTGTTTCGTAGGTCAACCTTGTTCCTAATGAAATATCCTATTTTTCACATTGTAATTGGAAAACCTTTATTTATCCCAAATTTAATTAAGGCTAGAATAAGGAAAACAGTGTGTTTAAAAAAAGAAAAAGAAAAAACCCATTATTAGAGTGTGTCTTATATCGTAGAAAGTATTTTAAGCGGTTCGTTTGCATTCCACTTTCGAAACTGTCCGACAATTAAAACGTTCAAACGCCAGGCCACGTTTCCGCGTGTCGTTTCGTGTGCGCACCTACACTTTGGACAGTTCGTTTGCATAGTATCTTCAGGCTGTTCCGCTTCTCTCCGAATTTAACGAGATCACACCACAGCCGCTGCTTTTTGCTAATCGAGCTACGTCCGTTTTCCCCGTTGACAACGGGCGATCGTTTGACGGAAGAAAATGGAAGTCAGAAGGAGGGGGCAAGTAACTCAACAAGGGGATAAAGCAATAGCCATAAAATCGTGAAGGGGAACAAGACGTTAAAACGCAGCCCGATTGTGCTTGTTCAAGGAGAAAATTCGTATAAGCGACGAAGCTTTTAAATATCATCCCTATCCTCGGCTTTCCCCTCTTTTTATATTGCCAACGTTCAAGTTTTTTTTTCATTTCCTTGTTGATCCGATCCATGATTAATGCGCGAACACCAGCTGCTTCCGATCGCTGCTTATATCGATTCTACGGAATCATATTGATATTTATTTGGTTATTATAAAGTAACGTAACAAGAAGTTGCTGAGTATGCGGGTGATCTCACAATAGGCTCTCCATGACTCTCACGTGCCTCTTGAAATTGAATGCCAGTATATTCGTTGACTTATACTACTGCCATCCACGCTATTCTGTAAGCCACTACTCGCAACCCTACTCTCGACCGTCACAGTAGTATAATATGTATCTAGCACGACACGTTATAGTATCGTGTAGTGCCTGACTTGGTGCAATCAATCGTACATAGCACAGCGATTATTAAAGATATTAATTTTTGTGTAAATCAATGTTACAGGAACAGTTGCCTGATGACCCCATAGTAGTGTAAGAGGATTCGAATGTCCCGAACGATGCGAACCACTTGATGAAGAGCCAGCTATAAATCACAGACTTTTTGGCGATGGGAGATCCAGTCTTACAGAAGTAAGCAGATGAAATAAACCTTGCACTTTGGAATTTAAACTCGGCGGAGAGTCTATATTTCATACTTTCATCTGAAGCATAAGTAGGTGACGCATTATAATGGTCTTATCATCTACATATCTCGTTATAACCGGTTCAAGGGGTTAATAAAATTCAACCGGCATCCTTATGACCACGTGCATCCTTGCACACGTACAGTAGCATCGGATTCACGTTCCTCGGGGGTAACTGGTGGATCCTTTGGTTAGTGTTGGTGAGGATTCCTGCAACTGGGTGGGGCGGCGCGGAGGCGCCTGCGTCGCACGAGATATCCAGGAGCGTGTCTCCTGGGTTATCCTTAAAATATCCGGGCTATCCTATTACCACGAAATTCGAATCGTGGCGGCTTATCATTAATCACAGCCTCCCTTCGGCGACTCGACTCGTTGGGGCTCCGTGTCCTTTTCCACTGCTCTATATACGCTCGTGTACGCTTTAGAACGCGATGCGTGTTCGTCCTCTTACCTTCTTCTCTCTCGTTCACAGTCTAAACCTCTATCTCCTGTATATCTGCTCTCTCTCTCTCTCTCTCTCTTTTGCTCTTTCTCCATTACTCGATTCCTAACAGCGTTGGTTAGAAGGCCCGATTCACGACGGACCAGTGAAAGAGAACGAAGTCGGCAATAAATCTACGGCCGATGAACGAAGTGGATGCCTGCTTGCCCCCGCGCTCACTCGATCGACTTTTATTTCAAAGGCGGCGTGGAAAGGGATACGAGAGAGCGCCTAAGGGAAAAGTAAGGGAGTAAGAGAGGAGAGAGAGGACGGATGCTCGTACGCGAGATGCGAAACACGGCCTAGTAATTTGGAGAAAATTCAAACACGCTCTGTAATTGCATAGGCATCTCCGTTGCCGTGGCGCGTTGCCTTTTTGGAGGGTTGCTTTTTCATCGGCATGAAAGCTGAAAGGGTTTCTAATTAAATCACGCGGTCGCGCGTCAAAGAACGTATGAACCGTTTCTAAGAGGGCAGAGAAAAAATATTTTTTATGGTAAACTCGTTTTCCCTCAGCCTACTGAAGCCAGCTACAGTCGTTATCCATGAAACAACTATAGTATTCGTACAATTACTCCAACAATATACGCGTACATCCATTTTACTGCAATTATAAGCAAACTTTTTGTCGTTTGAGAAGTTTCTATTTTTACACGTCGCATATTTTCTCGAACAAGCAAACCTTGTGCGAGGTAGTTTCGCGCCCGAGCAGTGCTTAATAACGTTCCTCATGGAGTAGGTAACTAGGGATTAGTATCATACACATATTAATCACATCGAAGTTACCGTGTCGAAGCTATTAATTTTCTGCTTGTTATTTATTTGTTTCATTTTCCTCTCTTGTACGTTCAGATTTATCGTTCCGCACAATACAAGCTTACACGTACATACATATTTCCAGCCGATCCTTCCATCTCTTTCTCTGAGCTATTTCCTCCTCTCGTACGATTCAACCGCCATAGCTCTATCAGCGGGCCTAGTCTGGCGATGCGGTGACACTTTTCGACATGGATCGTGCTACGTGGCACTCGAACGGTTAACCGCGAACTCGATGGAAGTGCCGATGTCGCGAGAGGGTTGAACGTAACGGATGGAAAAGATGAGACGCGTCTACGGGTACAAATACGAAACCATCCTTTTCTCTCTAGCCGGTGGTCGACTTTGCTCGAAGCGTTACAAGGACTTATTACCATCTAGATCCATGACGGTTTCGCGTCACGGTGGAGAGAAAAGAACGTCAAAGTGGATAAATTTTGAGGTCAGAAACGGACAAATCGCGATTCACCCCTCGCCATGCGCGTTCATATAATACGTTACCTGATATGCATTTTCTAAACGCTTTTTTTATCCTTTATATCCTCGTTCGTTTTACGTGCGGACGATACATGATCACCCACCCGTGGAGAGCTAACCGTGCCCAACGTACCTTGACTTCGGTGATCTAGCAAGAAACGGTACATGCTCCACGGCTAAGGCCGTTGATTAACTAATCCATTTACTACAACAATGTAAACTCAGCCCTAAACGCGGGACAAGTTCGGGGAATGCAAGAATGGGTAGTTGGAGCTAGTACTTGCGAGAAAGTTGTTGGGAATATCCATCTGGTGGCGAGCGCAAGAACTATCGCCGCAGAATGATCGAATTAAGATTGAGCGCGGAGATAAAACATGAGCGGTCTACGTGTTGTAATAACACGGGGAAACAATTCCGCTTTCTGTCTTATAATCAAATTCCACTCTAGTTTTCCATTCTGCGAGCATCGTGGCTACGAACGAGACGTCGATGCTGGAACCGCCTACGCGACGAGAAAACATTCGTCGTCGTCGTCGCGTAATTTCCAACGTCGAATGTCTACGCGGACGCGTAATAAATGATAAAAAGGACTAACAAACTGCTAGCTGCAGCGGAAAAAGGAAGAAGCCTGTGCGCGCGCGACGGGCAAGAAGCGGAGCGGAGCTTTCGCGGCGATGCAAGGGGCCAAATGAGAAGAAGAGCGTGTAGCGACAGTCCGTGTGTACCAGTCCGTTCCGAGCCGACACGATGTGTTTCCCCAAGCTTTTTGTTTTAATTTCGTAGAGGCCACCGGCTCTCCCAGTCTTTTCTCCCTTTCTCGCTCGTGGGAGAGCCGCGAAATATACCGCGGTGGTTTTCAGCGCCGTGGATGCTGTTAAGTATACAGGGTGTCATGTAACTGCTATTATAATCTGAAGCAATTGAAATTCTCTATGAAACAAGGAAACGAAAATGTGCACCAAAGTAATTTCTCTACGTAGTTTCGTTCCGGAGAAAATTTCAGTATTTTCAGTATTTCATAATTCTGAATTCTTGCAAAATTTTCCTCCTAAAATTGAGGAAAATATAATTTTTCAATACTATTGTTTTACACTTTTATTTTATTTTACTTTATACAGAATCTCTGTTTTTCTCGTTCCACCGGAAGTTACATGACACCCTGTATATTCTTGATTCTCTCACTCTCTTTCACTCCACGTTTTCATCTTCCATCGCCCTCATCTCTTCCCTCTCGCGCTATCAACCACTCTCTCTCCTTCTCATCCTCCTCTATTCCCCTCTCTCCTTCACCGTGTCATCCCTTCTCCTCGTTCGCTTTCGCCGCCACCCCTTCGACTCGGTAAGGGCTGAACCGGCCAGTGCAATCCACGACGAGCTCGAGGTTGAATCTCTACGCGTCTCTCGTCCCGTTTAGCACGATTTTTTTTCACGCGTTGCTCGCGTTACGTAGCGCGGTAAACCGCACTATCGGTTCCACTTCACGGTATCCGAGCGTAAAATCACGCCGCGGTGAAGTTTTGTTTCCAGCTCGTTCTTCGTTACATCGTTCGTAATCGCGCGCTCCTATCCTCCTCGTTTCGTACAAGCTCGTTTCATCGCGTCGTGCGCGTTTACTCGTTCTCTCTCTCTCTCTCTGTCTCTCTCTCTCTTCCCTTCAGGTCAATTAGCGTGCAGCCCGGTTTAATGATCTTTCGAACGTCATTAAACTGGCGCTCGGTCGGGGTGCACTCGAGGCGTGAACTTCGACGGGCAAGCTCGGCGTCAAGTAGCTGGAAAATGATACGTTCGGCACGACGGCGACAACGTAACTTCGATGGTCGTTAAAGTACGACGACAAGTTCTCGGCGGGATGTCAACATCATCGCGTCTGTCTCTGCTGTCCAACGCAGCGATCTTATAGTCTACGAAGCGAAATGTCGCGACAGCACGTAAGTTTACGACGTTTTCTTCATTTTTTCCCGTCGTTTTCAAGTCCACGGTACGGTGATCACGAAAAATCAAACTCGGCCGAAAGTGTAATCGTCGGAGGGGTGGGTGAAAAGAGAAAGAATTGGTTTCGAATCGAACGGACAGAAAGACCGTGGAAAACATGAAAGAACGTATCACTTGAATCACCTCATGATTCATTGACTATATTTTTCTTTCCTTTAACTTTTCCCCCTTTGCGGCTGATACGCTTTTTCTTTTTTATTACGGTCGAGGAACTCATCGAGTATTCATCCAATACACAGGTCACTTTTTCCCCTTTTCTTTTGCGGCTTGTACCTCTGGACATGCAAGTACAAGCGACTGTCTGTGTAACAACGTCCGTCTCTACTGAAATTCCACTCGAGTGTCAGAAGTTTTTGCGTAAAGGGGGCCGAAAGAACGGACGTACGAGACGGACGGATCTTTTTTGTCCGCACCCACTGCGATATCCGTCTACCTAACCCCGTCTGGTAGAAATGTGTCTGTCTCTCGTTGGTGACAACAAGCGTAATTCCGTAAATTTCGTTTAACGTCTCGTGGTAACTACGTTACATGCCGTACGTTCGGAGTGGCCGTGTCTGTTCAGTTTAATTCTTTGAGCCGAGAAACTCGACGAAACTAGATTTCCAACTTGGCCCTGATAAATTTTCAACGGGGCGAGGGCGTTATCTCGTGCAATCGAGCGAAGGGTTAATGAAGCAGTTAATTTTCCGCCGACAAATCGCGACGTTACGAGGAGCCTCAGTTCGTTAGCGACAGAAGAGAAGAATGCCGCGCTCGCGCAACTTTGTTAAACAAACGCGAACTCGTTGATTGTCGAAATTTGCTTCGCTGCGTTTGGAACGGTTTGAAAGCTCGGTAATCGCGTGAAAAAACTGTTACGTCGACCTCCTAACGTGGACGAGGAAACAACTCAAAAACCGGTGACGTGTTTCTTCTCGTGCAAAAGCTGCGAGAAGAAGTCGGCTCGGGAGAGGAATGGAGGGAGAGAAGGCGAAAAAAAAAATTTGAAAAGCGGGACTCATTAATTCTGTTTTTTCGTGCACGATAATGGAAACTCCCTCGAACTTTCTTATTCCTTCGTTAGCCACTCGCAGCCGCCGTGAAAGAACAGCCTTATTTCGTGGTGACAGCTGAAGAAGGACTTATCATTCAACGAGGCAATTAAACGAGGCGATAATTACTGCGATTACAGGCCGATAAATTGTCGGTTGTTATCGGAAGCGTCATTCGGCATATTAATTTGATCGGCGTCGAATCGGCCGACACGTAAACGATTACTTTAATTGGCTACCCGCCACTCGTTTCGCCTCCTGTTTTCCAATAATTGTTCGCACCTATAAAATCGCGCGTAAGAGTATGTTCACGGCCGGATTAGAGTTAAACCAACGGGAATTTCGCAAATCAACGAAAATTTATTCAGTCTCAAAGCGACTCGTTACAGCGTGAAACGAGTCTTTTGCGGTTGTCGAAATAACGCGGGTTGAAAGGAAGTTTGCGATTCGAATTCTATTGCAAAAATTAGTTTGCAAACGTGTTAACTAGATCGCCGACCGATAGAACCCGCCAAACGTAATTTCGGCTAATTCAAAACCTGTGGAAAGGGTTAGGAAATGAGATTTACCGGGTAGAGTTGAAATTAGTTTACCCGTAAAACAATGGATAGAATTCTTCTGCGACTTACTCTCTCTTAATTCGTTCGTGTTTTTCCGTATAGTTAACATCATTATTTTGTAATTACCTGTTTGGAAATATTTAAAGTGCCGTGCAACTGGTGGTACAAGGGAAAATGGTGATTCTATAGGAAGAAATAAGTTGCAAGTATGGGATAGATTTTTTTGCACTCGAAACTTTTTCAAGAAAGTTTATTTTGAAAAATCCATTTGGAACAGGTTCTCTTGACTACAGTTCCGGTTAACCGCAGAAGTCTGTTCTAGAAACTTCAAAATTTTCGATTCTCGATTTTCAACGTTTCCTTGAAACCGAAAATTTTGATTATTCAGAATAAATTGACTACGATTTTCTTGAAAACCACTCTGCATCAATTTAAACTTTGCAGACTTATTTTGGAGATAAAAATCTGATCTTTACTTCTAGATTTTTTAAAATTACAAATTGAAGTTTCAAAAATCGACTTCAGTGGAAACTAGGTAATCGATCATATTATGTAAAAATCCCTGAATTTCTAATCTTCAATAATTCAACTTCGAGCAAGGGGGTGGTCACCGCGAAAGGACTCCGAAAAAGAAAGTTTCGTGAACATCGATTAGTACCTCTTCCATTTTTCATTATTTTTATATGAAAAAAATTATTAGAACTTTCTGAGAATGTTCCATTTGAAATGAAAAAACTTTCGTGTGATTTTTTTTACCTTCGAATCACCTAGGTAGGCATAGCCTTTCAATGAATTTTACAACAGAAAATAAAACTTTTGCTTTTTGAAAGTGATTGAAAGTAAGACAAATCGTGTTTCTGATTAAGTGAAAACGTAGTGAATTGAACAAAAAGAATGTTCGTGGGAAAAAAATATATATTCTCCGTTCACGATTTACTATCTCTTCTGGAATCACCCATATTTCAACGTGTACCATCGGTTATATGACACTTTTTACGAATAGAGTGGAAAGGGTCAGTCATAAGAGTATCATTTTTTTTTTTCTGCGAAACGTTTTGACTTCTGTTGGTGAACACCGGAAAGGTTCATTCACGAAGGAATTCATCGGTGTTAACGTTGATAGTTGACGTCGACTGGTGTATGCTTTGTCAGTGAGACAGATCGAATGTCCCCGTTGATTGCTTTCTTCGGTTCCACGCTTTTCTGCTATGATCAATAACAGTGTCAATAGTGATGAACGACTCGTAGAAAATATATTTCCACGAGATCGCTTCGTACGTTTGGTAATCTGAGATCCGGTTCGTGCGAATCTCTCGGATCAGCTCGCAATTCTGAGCCAGTAATTTCGGAGCGGTTGAAATTCTGGCTAATTTCACGGGTTTCGACTGAAAGAGAGAATTGCCGTCCTCCTACCGGAAACTGCGACTCGATATCTTTCGATCAAAGCACGGTAACAAACAGGATATTGCTTTGTATTTTCACGATCATTTCAAAACGAGTGCGATTTAGCGGAAAATAATGGTAATCGTACGTATCGCTGTCGCGATAATACTGCAGATACGCGAATAAATCCATTAACGAATTTTATTGCATTTCAAATAAATTTAATCCTCTTCCTCGTAGACAATTGAAAATATATTAACAATTTACATTAATATTCTCGCGCAAATTAATTACAATGAACGTGTAATAATAAATTGGATTGGTATATTTGAAGTAGTCAATTTTGAAATGTAGAAGCTTAAAGTTTTATCGATATTTCTACAAAATGTGTGATTCTTAATTAGTTTCATTTTGAAACATAAATAATTAATAGTTGAATATTCGCTAATGATGAATGTTAAGCTGCAAATTGATTGCATCGTATTAAGAATATCGATAAAATGTTTGTGTACTCACTTTCAGTAATCTTTAAGCTTTAAATTGATACTTCACAAGTGTCATTTTCCGCTTGCAACTTTTCAAAATTTGCCATTTGATATTAAACTAATATTATAAATACGTTTTCTCACGGGTCTCGTGTTACGAATATAAATTTTATTCATAAAACATGAATAGCGAGAAATTATCGAACGATTTACCGAAAGAAAATTCTCGCTTCAGTCGTTTTAATAAAACGTCATTTTTCATTTTACTGTACTTTTACCTTTCAAGGAATATCAAGCGTAAAATGTTTCGCCCTCCCGAAACGGTTTCTCGCAAAAATCTCGATCGGTGGCTGGCGCCTCGGCGTTGCTACATTTATGTTTCCTTCTTCTTCCCCTTTTTATCCCCTCGCCCCTTCCTCTCGTCACGGGAAAGGTATTTCTTTTTATTCCGCCGCGACGGACAATTCGCTTCTTCGCACTTAACATCATCGTATGATATTCTTCACGGTGTAAGATCTTTAGAAATGTTTTTTCAAAGCTTCGCGGCTCAGACAGCCACGAGAAACAAAGCGTTCCGTGGAATAGCGTTGCACAACTTTTCTCCTCGTTCGAGCGTGTTATTAACTCGCGCGAGAATCCAGACCGTTTCCTCCCCCACCTCCTCCTCCTCCTCTTCCTCATCCTATTTCGTTCGTATTTTCGTTTTATTCTGGAGCGATCCCTGGACGAACCATCCGACAGAAAGTTTCGTTCGGTTGTTGGTACAAAATACAACAAATTTCGTTCCGAAATTACATAAACACTCGTATGTGTAAATAAGCACAAAAGTCGTAGGTAGAAGGGAAAAATCGTGGAAGCGTCTCGACGCCACGTTATAGCGGCTGCGACGTCCCGACGGGGATAAAAGGGCAACGATTTTCATTTTAAATGTCTTCGGGTCAGTCAAGTGGCCAAATAGGACGTGGCGTTCGACGACGATTGACCCGATAATTGATACCGAGCCATAGGTTAAATCGATGCTCAGGATTATCGGCACTTTAATCGCCACGGCAATGGTGCAATTTCGTGTTCCACGAGAAACGCAGCTAGAATACGTGCAACAGAGAGGGGTAGATAGAGCAGGGAGCCTGTACATAGCGAGGCGAACTTAATTACCAAGTACGGATGCCAAATCCAGGCCAAACCGTTCCATCCCGTTCACGTACCAACGATACGTGTTTATGCGAAAACGTTAGGGGGGAAGGTTGGTTCTACATTATTCAACGTTCGACTTTCTTCGATGCCTTCTCTACATAATACCAAGCCTCTCCTGTTTCCTCGTATTAAGCTTTTCCGGCATACCTTCCCCCGTGATAGATCTACCCGGGAGATGTTCCTTTTCAATGAACAACGACGAGGGGTCCGCGTTCGACAAACCCGATAAAATTCTACCGATAAATGTCCTCCTGGATACCAATTAGTATTCATAAAGTCGACCGCTCTTCATCCTCCGCTCTCGATCCTAAACCCGTAATCCACCATATTTCCCGTTCATACGTAACGTCTTGCGGCTTCACTCGCAATCTCGTAACTCGTGTTTGGGCTTCAATTAATAGTTTCTCGATTGTTTCGGGTGGAATTATTTACGAGATGTAATTTGACCGAGTTCAAAGGCTTTTGTGCGTTTTGTTAAATCCGATCGCGAACTCGAACGATAATGATCGTTAATAATGTTCCCTGGTACCACTTACGTTTGGTACTTCATCATAGACTACATAAAATAAAATAATAAAATTTCATGATCACGGTTGGATGGGGAAAGAAAAAGAAAATTGATCGCCTAATTCTTCAGGGAAATTGAGTTACATCGTAGTTATTCACTGTCAGAAGCTCGGGGCGGGATTTATTAAGAATCGGTTCATATTTTCTGGCAAGCTTATTATTCCATCCATCGTTGCGTTTCACGGGGTATTCCAAGATGGAAGTTTAAAAGCACCGAACCTTTTCACTTAGCCTGGAACTTTTAAACGGCCAGGTGAAAGATTCAGGAAACGCTTGTATGCCACCCCCTCGCGCCACGCCGTGGATCCGTTCTATTATGGCGAAAACCGAAATCTTCAACCAAGAAAACCAGCAACTCGAACGAAACTTTCTGAACAAACCGAGAATGTATTTAATCTATGTTCGTACATTTGCATAAATATTTCGGTTGCTTCTAACTTTGTAAGTTTACAATTACAAAAGGCGAGCTTCGCATTTTGATAGTATAATTATATTTGCGAGTTAACGCTGTAGAAGTACCTAATAATTATTATTTGATAGAGTAGAGAAGAAGCTTTATTTTGCAACATAATTAGAGTGTCGCAACTTCGTAGACGCATCGTGTACGTAACGAGAGTTTTTCTCTTCCTCGAAAGTGTTTTTGGTCTCTCGACTTTACAGCGTTCCCCGGCGTTTGTATCGCGCGGACGATAAGATTTATCACGATACGTCGAAACATTTATCAACAATTTCACAGCAGTCACTTGCCGCTTTCCACGTGTCCCGCACACATTTCAGACTTACCGTTCTGCCGGCTTTGCTGTCGTCGCTGTTGCTCTTGCAACCTCGCTCGCATCCCATCGTTTATATCCCCGTTTGCCTCGCTCTCGTTTTTCCTCATCTTTTTTACTGCTCCGGCTTGGCCGCGACCTTAGTCGCTCGTTAAATTTCGCACCGTCTTCCGGGGGCTTAACGCTCCGCGTGGTAAAGCTCGGCAGAAGGGCTCTCGTGGACGAGGAAAAGTCGCTTTTCACAAACGTATCGCGAAGAGGTCGGTTGTTGTCGGTGTTTCTGCTGTTGCCGTTGCTCTTACCGTACCTACCATTCGTTCGTTTCCCCCAAGGATCCTCTAATAAGTGATGATCTTTTAATAAATGCCTTCCCTGTCGCCTTCCATTACGTCGGGCACGTTCGAGTTGAAATTTCACCGTTCTATCCACTCGTACCTAAGAGTCTTGTGATGAATCGTCGAAAGCGTTTCTCGTATCTCGTTGCCAATTCCCACGGGCTGACGCCACGTTCCGCTGCTGGAAACGAAAGGACGATACCTACAAGCGGATCAACGTGGATTTTTTACCCGGTACCGATCGTTTCACCGCCCTGAATCCTCGAAACTTTATAATTCTTGAAGGATCGGTGTCTACAATCGCGTTTCCAGCAACAGATTCCCTTAATCCTTCTGTTAATAATCCATGGATACTTTCGAACCATCGATGTTCCATTTAACACAAATTCAGTGAACGTGTCTGACCATATACGTGTATTTTCACTGTGGTTGTACGATTTCGTTCCCTTTCACCACTAATTAATTTATTATTTTTAATCGCTTGTTTATTAATACCAACGGTTAATTAACCCACTGGTGTGACCAATAACAGTATGAATTTCGCATCAATTCTCAGAACTTTCAGCATTTTCAATTAACGTAACGATTTGAAACGCTGTTTCGAACGAGGCCACACGAGTGTAAGAGAGTCTAAGGTCTTTGCCAGGGTAGTTCCGTTAAAACGAATAACCGTCGGTAGAGATAAGGGAACGCCCCCGACATTACGGATCTAATTCGACCGGTCCGTTTCATCACTTCGTCGAACGACTTCGGAACGATTTCGAGCGGATTTAAACAAAAAGGAGCTTACCTTGAAAATTTTACGACGGTCGATTGTATCGTGCGCGGTTATACGAGATCACTCGGCAAACTGTATATCCACTTTGCTCGAATTTCAGGAGAAGCGGGAACGAGGCAGCCCTTAAAGGAACCGAATCATCCATAATCCCGAAACCGAGAGCCACCGTTCGGTTCATCCCTTCTAACCGGGGATACTAACGGCACGGGACAGCTCAAATTCCTCAAAGGAGCTGGTTAACCATCCCGACGATCTTCCAGGAGGACACACCGATATACAAGGACGTGGTTACGCGTTATCTGTGTACACGTGCGCGCAGCTGGACGAACCAGGAAGGAAGTTGAAGCGGATAGGGTTGGCCGAGCTGAAGGCAGCGAGCTTTAACTCGCTCGCCTAAAGACACAGTTGTCGAGCTTGTTGGCCGAGCTTACCGCAAACCAGCATTCCACAAACTTGCGCAATATCCACAAACCCGTGTAGCCGCGAAATTCTTTGGCAAATCTTCGTGTTTGCCGAGACGCAACGCGTCCCGGGTGCTGCCGCATCGCGCTCGTAACAGTTACACGGGAGACGAACCTGCGTCCTCGAGGTGCAGCCGAGTGAGAAAAATGCACCGCTGAAAAGAGGCTCGACGAGGAACGGTGCTGTCTTCCGTTTAACGTCGACGTCGACGGGTTTGGAACAGTTGAGACGGTTGGGAAACGAGCAGCCGGAGAAAGTAGACGAGACGAGGGTGTCCCGTTTAAGGCAGAATATTAGTCGTGTCGTTTAAACGGTCCTCGTGTTTCGCCAGCCTTGAATCGGCATCGTAATATCCCGTGACGTTTTTACATAGTCTGTCCATAGAAGTTTTGCAAGCTCGCGTGAACCCTTCTCTATCACGCGCTGACATTTTTTTTCCAATTAAAAACCGACCGGCGGAGGACAATGCGATTCGACTGACGACGGTCGTTCTTACGAGACTCGAAAGCAGGATTCGTTATCCGCGTTGATGCGGACAGCTTGAGCGACGTTTTTGTTTAAAACCGACCGTCCCCGAAAGCGCAGGAATTCGAACGGTGACATTAATGTTATATGTTCAGTCGGCGAGCTTTAAGCTCGGCAAAGAAAGCGCAAACTTTCCGCACGATTGCGCGAATATCAAACGGGAGGAAAGCAGGAAGAAGCTGCGGTGCTCGTGTAAAGGAACGGAACGGTGGATATTTCCCGGCCGGTATCTCTGCTCGCTGTCGGCTAAAAAAAGGAAGAGAGAAAGCAACGGAGATTTCTGTAGAAGCGTGGTTTGACTGTGCGGAACAGTAGCGACGGCTACGTTGAAAGCCACTCGACGGAAAGAACCGGGACGTTGGCTTCCATGGCCTACAGCATCCTGTATTTCTGATAACGTACAGAACTCGACTAACGTACCGCCAGGAACATCCGTGAAACGAGGCTGAATGAGACGGCGCGTCGGCGGGCAAGAAACTGCTATTAACTTCACCGCCAAAGGATATCGTCGACCGACTCGTCTTGCAAACTTCAACAATATCCCCCTTGAACAGCAAACCTATTACGCGACGCGTTTCGACACGTGTATCTTCCTGGGTTTGTTCCCGTGTACGCATCCGCAGGAAAAGCAGCAACTCGTCCCGTTGCCTGTTACGTTTCCAGAGGTATAATCTATAGACTAGGTCGAACAATAGAGGCTTCGACGTCTCGAACGAAGCAACTTGCCAGAACCAAAGCCATCCTACGATGCACTCCCGTTCACCTTTCGGGATCTCGATAAAGGATCGGGGAAACTAGGTTTCATCGTGGTCGTTCGCGAGCCAGCCTCGTTTCACGACGAACAGGGAACGACCCTCTATAACTGTATACCAGTCGTTAACGATAGGACGTATTTCGTGGCCAAACGATTCGACCCGGATGCGAGCAATGACGTAAACTCGGCCAATAATCTAACGGCTGGATTGATCTGTTTAACGCCTGATACAGAGTTGATACTGGATTCTGTTCGTTTCCCAACGCAACTGTGGAAAGTTTTCTCTTTCGCCCCGGCGGCGTTAATCAATCGGCGAGAACCGAGCGACAGAAACAATCGCGCCAGACGAATGGGAATGCGATGAGAGGTTCCTTGTCTTTCGGAAATATCGAGCATCGGTAGCTCGTGTCGGATGGATCGAGTTTCTTGCCGCGTCATCGACAAGTGGCAGCTCTCTCTTCGGGAAAGCTTTCAATCTGTGGATTGAACCCGAAGCCCGGGTTCTAACGGTGCTCGTCGGGTTACGTTAAATCCGAGAACGCCGGTGAATGAGGCCAGGCGACGACGAGGTGGCAATTGGCGGCAAGCTGTGGCAACCGCCAGGCAGAAAAATATGGTACACGGGACCGCGGGTCTGTGGCACGACGCGGGATTCAACGTATCACGGTGGCTGATGATCATAATACACGGATACAGGGCTACCACCCTTCTCTTATCCATCCTCCTTAACGTGATGGTGCGAACTGGTGAGTATTTTTTATGATTAAGAACAAATTTTTATAGTTCGAGCATGCGATTATATCAAAAATATTAATGAGCCATTTATGTAATCATTTTCGTTATAATTCAAGCTTTAAATTGAATTTTCACTTTGCGAATTTGAAATAATCTTCTTTCTTAATTAATAACTTTGATGATATCAAAAGTTAGAGTAATTTTTAAGCTTCAATTTGATGTATCACAAGTGCCATTTTACAATAATTTTCTGTCATGAAATCACAGGGATTTTGAAGTTTCAATCTAATAGAATTTTTCTACGGTCCCTTCTGAAATGAATTTTTATATACTTATTCCATAGGTTAATACAAAAACCTTTGTTAAACCCTACAGAATACCAATGGGTAAACCCTGTTCCCAGTGCGTTTGGTTGGGTCGACACGAGACCGAGCACTAATGTTTTGGTTCCGCTCAACGTGATGTTTCGTCGTTTCGCCCACGGCGAATCCATTTCCTCGCGTAATCGACGCTTTGTCAGACCCGTCCTCGTATATACAGGGACTCCACACAGCCGCTAAATCGTTAAGGATCGAATCTTCCTCGAAACAGCCACAATAGCTTTTCGTAAGATCCTCTCGTATAACGCGGTTTCGGTTCTACTTCACGCAATAATATTGTCGCTTCAATTTCAATCAGCCATAAAGACTTTAACGCGTCGTCATCCGTCGAGGGATTTTCGCGAAACGAATATATACTTTCCTTTTAACTAATTCTGGCTGTGCTCTCAGGGAGTGAATCTTCGTCTCCGTTGCCAGAGGCGCGTTGAACGTTCAATCGATACAGGATGTTTCAAGACGGATATACAGGTGGATTTTGAATAAAATATGTGCCGCGATTCGTACTTCCCGGGAATTTGATCCTTTGATTAAAATTAGAAATTCAAATTTTTCATCTGGAAGAATTAAAATTTTTTAATTTAAATTGTTACCATCTTAGTGGCCCCTCGTTTATGGGTTAATTAAAGTTACGTGTGAAAATGACGTTACTTATGAAATGTCCTGGTATAATAATTTCGAATGGTGTAATATAATAAGACTGCTTTAAAAGCAGCCTGTAATTCTAGCACGATTCCCTTCATATTCGTCGTCGTTAATGGACGGAGTAAAGGTTACTCATGCCGAAAGACCTTCCGTCAGATTGAACTTACCATTATTCATTTCCGAATGAATATTAATTCCCCAATTGGTAGCATATTACCGGGATAATAACTGGGAATATTTCTGGTAACTTCGTAGAGAAGTATATTTAATTAATTGACTTTCCATGGAGCACAATACACCAACACGTAAGTTTTCCAACTAATTAATAATATATGAGGGAGGTCTTCGTAAAAGTTGCTGGAACGTCTATGTGTATCCACCTGCACGCGATATGCAGTTTGTTGATCATTTATGAAGCCACTACAAGGATACGGTGAAATTTACCGGAAGCAATGGCAGCTTTGAAACCGTCTGAATTAACTATAAAGTTCTTAATGTACCCATTTAACGTGCTACCGCGGTTTGCTAAGTTTCGCTTCTGTTACTTGTTTTAAGTAGTTCTCAACCTTTCAAGTCTTTAATTCGTGCTCACACCTCTTTTCTACCGTTCCATTATCAGCGGTGTTCCTTTTTCCCCGACTTTCGACACCCATCGTCGCACGTACTTTCTGTCGTATTTTTCGACATGATCGATCGTCGCCGACTGAAAGAAACGTTGACAGAGCGTAAATTATACGGTGACGTGCAATTAACCCTATAACGCATGAATTTTTCATCCACTTCACACGAAATTTCAACTTTTAACGAGTCTAACGGTTCGCGCTCTGAAAAAAAAACCTTAAGGGGAAAAAAAATATATATTGATCGAATCGAGTAAGCTCCTCCTTTTTCGAAGTCGGTTAAAATATCTAAAATTTGTCTGTGCTTTAGAAATTAACTTCAACGCCTTGAATAGCGCAGTGAAAATAATACTCTGCCTTCAAAATTTCTAATATTAACATTTTCAATTACATTACTTAAATTATTTTTTAATTTTTGTCTCTTGGCGATTCAATTACATCACGGTACCGCGTTACTAGCTACCATCACAGCTGGAACGCGGTCAAATGCATTAGAGGGTTAAACGAGCCACGTAAATTACACGAGACGATTATAATATTTGCAATGAACGTCAAAATAGCCGGCTCGATGTCGATTAGTAACAGACTCTTGACACGAGACCGTTATTGCTATAGAATTACCGTGTCGGTGAGCGAAAATTGAACGTGAAATTCCATAATTTCAAGAGCCGCACTTTAACCAGAGCATTATGAATATCCGCAAAGACCTCGCGGATACGAGCGCTCGTTCTTTCCACTCGAACTCGTTACACTTTCCTCTTGCACGCTCAATACACACTCCAAAAAAATTTTTTTTATTTTTACAACTTCACCGGTTCCTCGATTTTATTTCGAGGATATCGAAGAATCCATCACGCCTCGTTGAAACAGCGTACCGTTTCACAGGCATATAGTTTGAAATTATGGTCGCTGTTACGCGAACACATGCACTGGATAAATATTTCCAGCGTAGATTACCGGCGTATACTTTGTAACAAAGTGTACCGTACGAGTGTGATATAACATTTAAGCACCGTAACAAAGTACCAACAGCATCTTGCTTCATTACACTATGAAATTTCTCAGCGCATAAGTTCCCTGTTTTTCCTTCCACGGTTTTAACGCGTGAATTTTTCAAAGCGACGACCTAATTTGTTGTTACAGGCATCATGATCGTCCGTTTATCTGGAAGAAACGGTTACGATTTCGTGTCTTTAATCATTTTTCTCGACGCTTCTAGGTCGTGATCGCTTATCGTTCTTTTCTCTTGACACGTTAATTGCTGCAGTAAAGTTGGACTGGTATAGTCAGACACGTTAAAACGGCAGTTTGCCGAAGATAACATTAAAGCTTTCAGTTTCGATTATTCAAAGTTAGTCTCAGTTTTTATATTGTTAATTGCTTATCGGTTAATGAGCTGATTTCGAAGACCATAGAATTAGCGTAAAATCGAGAAAATGAAATTGAATTTGAATCGTCACTGTCCCGATCGAAGGATTAGAATATCCGTGCAATTACTCGAACGGAGCGTAAGAACAACCAGGTTCAATCCGGCAATGATTAATTTCCACGAATTTAACCGATATTTCCTCGGCCCTTGTAATTCGATTAAATCGAATAACAATCGGAATTCAGTTCGCGAGAAATCACTAACGCCAGTTTTGCCACGATTTACAGCGCACAGTGAATGCAGTAACTTAATTTAATCTATTTCTGCGTGAAGCGATACCAGCAGGGTTACTTGTTCAATTTACCAGCCATAGAGAGAGAGGTGGATCTATTACTCATGCAAATTTCAGACGTACGCTTAACCCCGTGCGAACGTAACTTCCGTGGGTTGGAATTTACATAGAAAACAAGACTAACAAAACAACCGCCTCGAATTCAATAAACGTAAAGTCGTCGTTCATAATGCCCGTGTCTTATCCCTTTCCACGGTCGGTCTTTTGTTCTGTTAGGCTCGTTTACGCGCCCTAGGAAGTTTATTGCACCGTGGACCGACAAAAAGTCTGCTTAGACCGGTGAAAGAACGCGGCTAAAAAGCTGCTTTCAACGTTGCACCGGTGCTAGAGTGGAAAAAGGAAAATGTGTACGACGAGGAGGGTGGTAAATCTGTGGTCCATGCGGCGCGTGCTTCATCGGTCTATCCGCTAAATATACTCGGATGAGCAGGGACGAATCCGTACTCTCTTCATATTCTATATCTATGACCATCTGCGAGCCCGCTTGGCGGGAACGATCGTTTTATTTGTCCTGGAAAAATAGTTTACGAGAAGGCGTTCGAAGCGAGCGAAATAGAGGCGGAATGCAACCCGCTCAATAAATTTTCTGGCTTCCCGAACGTGCAACTTACGTTTGCAGTTTCGAATTGTTAACCTTTACCAACTACCGTGAACCTCGTCGATTTTCAGGGAAATAAGTTTTCCAAGATTTCATGAGAGAAAAATGGCACGATATTCCGCTCGTGGTACATATCAATTCGAAGCTTAAAATCTAATGGAAATCAGGTAATTAACGAATTTGTTATTTGCGAAGCTTTGAAGATTCTAATGAAAAGGACAGTATTTCGAGGCAGCATTTAATTTTAGCATCGTATTTTCTCATTTTTCAATGTTCTTGTCCGAAATAATAGGTTGGTACGTTATTATAACGAGTAACGACGGGTTGCGAGTGGAAAGCTTAACGTTGAAAATAATTATTATCGTACGTATACCGTAGTGGTCATTGCAATTTTCCCTCTGTGCGACAGTTGACGCGTGAAACGTGCCGGAAATTCGAACCGTTTTCAAAGAAAAATTTCACCGAATCGTGCGGTTCTGTTACGCTTTTCGAGACAGAACGCGTTTCATCGCGTCAGCTTTCGATTTCGCGAACAACGAACAGAGCCTGGCCGAGTTTATATTCGCGAGACCGTTTCTTCCCCACGAATCGGAAATAAATTCTCCAAGAAACTCAGCAACAAAGTGGCGCGGACGAAGTTACGGTGAAACAAACGAGCTCGACATCACGGTGTTTTATTTCCAGTTTAGCGGTGCATCGAGGCAAACTTGCTAGTTAAATTGCCCCGAAAGACGCTTAGCGCGCGAAGAATTTACGAATATTGCTGTTCCTTAAGACCCAGAAGTATCTCATTTTCTAACTTTTCAGTAATAACGACACCTTACAGCCGATTATTCCAGTCACGGGATTATGATTTTTTCCCTTCTTCTTTCCTTCGCCTGGAATCCGGGTCGAGTCCCGTTTGATACACATATTTTCGCGAAACAATTAAAACTAACCGGTCGTGATCCTTTTCAAAGTGCTCGTAAACTTTTCAAATAATGATCGTCACTAATTTACGCGGCGTGGCAAAGAATGAGAAATAACCAGGCCAGCAAGCGTGGAAAAGAGCTGTTACTCGAATGAAAGAAACACCCAAAGGAAACATCGACGCGGAAACAAAAATTTCGCTTCGATGTACCGTAGAATTCTTTGCGACGCGGATTACTCTCATTGCTTCCCGCCGCGAACGTGTTTCATAACAAGCAGGGCTCGTTTAAGTTCTTATTATTTTAATAGAAATTCTTGGCACAGTCTTGTTCGAAAATAATGAAACTTTCCCGGATAGCCCCCGAAACTTTCCCTATTTGTTTT
Source organism: Osmia bicornis bicornis (assembly GCF_907164935.1). NCBI lineage: Eukaryota > Metazoa > Arthropoda > Insecta > Hymenoptera > Megachilidae > Osmia > Osmia bicornis. The sequence continues at coordinate 4,933,738 of NC_060229.1, forward strand.
TCACCGGTTACCCCGACGTTCCTTCGTATGTATATGTGCGTATACCTAACGACGACTGGGGTACGAAAGTTGCTCGTGTCGGGATCGGAAAATTGTGCGATCGTAAATTTCACGTTCTATCGAATAATGCATCGTTTCTTTGCGGTGAAAAATAAACGACGAAACATCAACTTTTCTTTGCACCGTATGTTCGTTAAACACTTTGTTACGAGTTTCTGTACGCTTGGTCGCTTTTATACCTCGTGAATTTTTATGCAAAAATCAGAGTTTTCCCTGTTCAGAAGGACGCGATTAACTATTCAAGCCGCACCGAGACAAGCTTTTTAACCTTTCCCTTACAATTTTACCCATGTACCGGCAATTCAGCTAGAGGAGCAGGTTTATTTAAATATAACCAGCCGGATGATTATTCGTGTCGTTTTATTAAACTTGCAGTTTTTAATTCAATTTGGTCCGCGGTAAAAACGCGTTAGAAAATGCGTGAAAACTTTATGAGCAGAGGGGCTTTACTTCGAGACCGGTGCAATTAATATACACGCGAAACTTTCCTTCCCGATCTTGTATTTTAATCTTTCTTGTTAATACACCTCTACGAAAATCGCGAACGAATTTCCAAGGCGAACAGGAAAACACCCCGTCTTCTACAGCAGCTTCCTTCTTTTTCCGGAAGATGAAGTTTCCGAAACTTTCGCTCGAGCAACACAGCCGAGGTTCTCCTCGCGGAACTTTAAATTATCATCGAAATGATTCGTGTTCCTCGAGGAAAAAAAAAAGAGCGAGAAATCAACTTTCGACGTGTCTCTCGAACGGTGCTCTTTCCGCTGGAACGATTAAGGCATCCATCTTGTCCATTCTGTACATTCCCCTTCGATGGATCCTACTTTGAGATTCTTTCGTACTTATCGGGCTCGTTTATCAACATTTGTTTTTGATTCATGGTTCGATCCGACGCGTGGTAATAAGAAACACGTACAAAGATGAATCGATGGTAGCAACATCGATGATCCAACGTCCAGATTCCAACTAGGCGATGAATAATCGAGTAACAAACTTCAAAATAACGGCGTGCTTTCTGCAACGACGTATTGACGATCTTCAGCTCGGCACACGATGACTTCAATATTAGCAAATTGTTTCGAACAGTTGGGAAGCTTTGTATCGAAACAATATACACATAGTGCATATACTGTCCTCGGGTGTTATCATGTATTCGGGCATAATTTCTAAATCAGAGCCAATCAGTCTCTGTAGCTATTTGTAGTCAATTTATTTGTTACGTTACCATGCTCATTATGGGAGTAATTATTCATTCGAAAGTAAATTATAATCATTACTACGATTTGTAGTATAAATGGATGACTATCACACTGAATAATTGAAAGGAATTTTAAAGTAGCATTAATTTCATTGATTAACCAAGGTAGCAAGTGGAAAGGTATATAATATATCAGACATAGAAGGATCAATTGACTCTTTATTAAGAAATTAAAATTCTTTAGATAAAAAATAAAAACAAAATAAAATTTTTGACCTTTTAATTACAGTTATGCTCCTGCGATCCTGCAAAATGAAAAAAATACATGATTTCTATAAAAAAACCGTATCGATACAGTTCCAATACATTTCGTCCGCGTATGTATTTGGCTTTAAAGGGTTCGAACGAGACGCGCATAAATATCGGCAGAAGGGAGGGTGAGTTTCGAACATGGTAGTGGAAAGGGGTTAAGTAAAGTCCAGAGGAAAGCCTCTTAACGAGGATCCTCTGGCGACTCGAGCTTTGCGCCAAGCAACCGCTTAAACCCTGTTCGATCTTCTAACAACTCCCACTCTGATTTAATGCCTATCCTTCTTTTTTTTCCAGAGTATCCCACGGCGGTTACGGCGGAAATAGTGGCGGTTAACGAGAACTCCCTTGAAACAGGCATCACCGGGAAATCGTTAGACATCGATCTGCCACCCACGTTGCCGATGAGCTTCGGGACTGAAAATTCCACGATGATCTCGGCCCAATCCGGATCCATAGCGTTGCTGCCCTGCGTCGTCCATAATCTAGGGGACGGAGTGGTGAGACTCGAGTCAAGGGAACATTCTTCAAAAAGTTTTGGAAAAAAGCATTACGCGGAGCCGGCTTTCGGCCGATCTCTGTTCCCAAGAGCGTAGAAAAGTTATTATCATATCAACGTAAGAGCCGAAAGGCGTGGCCTTTGGGAGATCGACGAGGGCGAGGGTGGAGGGGGTGGGATAGTCGAGAACGGTTGGAAGTTTTAAAAAGGATCCCTCCTTTTCTCTGTAGGGGCAGCTTTGTACGAATTAAACGTTTCTCGGGGACCGATTTCCAAGCCTACATCGTCGAGTATTATTCATCTCGCGGGGCATTTCATTCGTACCGCTATTACGATTATGAACGAGGCCAATAAGAGCAGCAGAACGAAAGAAGGATTTAATTGAAACAAAGAGAACGATGAGTATCGCTCCGGTGAATCCGTGACGGATAAAATGGAATTAAAATCCGAAGAGACACGGAGGACACGGGATTTTTAACTTTTCAACTGTTCCTCCTCCGGCGTGGCGCGTTGTTAATGGTATCAAAATTTCTCTCTTCTCTCCTATCCGTGATCTCCGCGAAATTGCGTGGAAAATAAGGAAACTGGGTATTGTAAGATCGCGGTAATGAAATTTTCGAGAGAAAGGAATAAGAAGTAGGAAAACTGGTCGAAAGAAGAAGTCGAAGGAAAATTCAGTCTCTTTCGTTTAACCTGGCAAGTTAGAAAGTTGCGAAATAAAATGTTTGTCCTTTCCTTCGTTAGCCAAAGTCACTTTTCTCGGTTACTCTTTGTTAGTTTCTCGGTTTGCCGATAAACCGGCGTGCCAACAATGTTGTGAAAAGTCAGTTAAATTAAGGCTACGACTGAAATTTCTTAAAAGAAGAACAGAAATTTCTCGTTAGTTTACACGTTTCATAACTGCACAGAAAATATTTGTCGCTAGGATCGAAGAGACGCGAACAGATTTAATTTCGTATAAACTAAAGTTTGTAACGCATAAGCGAAACTGACGTCGGAGTGTTGTCTCTCATTAACACCGTTCGTAATCAGAAGTTTCGGTATCGGAGTGAAAAGTCCAGTGTACCGTTTCATTAAGCAACGGTATCCGCGAGATTTCATCCCCTGCTCGCTCAGTGTATATATTTTGTCGGTAAACATTTCGCGTGTCGCGCGCAATTAGCTCGTCGCGGATAGACGATCGCGTTGCTGTTAATATCCTTTGTACACGTTACAAGGGGATCGACACGAAACGATAACAATTCGCTAATCACGATTCAAATCTAGGATACGAGGACGTGATCGATCATTAGCTCGTACGAAAATGAGAGCTTATTATAAAACCATTTTGCGGAATTAGCTCAATTACCAGAATAATAATTCTCTACGAATCCCGTTTCCCATCGCTCGTTTCAATTAAGCGAAATTCAAAGTACGGGTTATTTATTATTTCCACGAATCGAGAAATCAAAGCGGAACGAATGAAAACCGCGTTTCGAAATCCGATATCACAAGATCTCTTTATTCGTCGCTACGTATGCGTGCGGGAATATTACAGTCTCGGGGGTTAGCGGGATTGAAAGCCGTTTCGCTTGACGGATGACATCGTCTCTTCGAAGCAACGAAACAAACAAACGTGACCGTACTTGTAGCCGTTTTTTCACCGGGTTATTACCGCGTTATTTGTCTTCGCCCCCGCGCGTGCGGTAACCGCGTTACGCAATAATTGGTCGATCGAACCGGAAGGATGGGTAGGACCACGGGTAACGGGGGAGGGTAGGGTTGTTGAAAAGGGAGCAAGGGCCGGGAGCTGGGTCGAATTAAATCGAGGCAGGTGAAAATCAATAGGAAGGTCTCCGTCGAACAATTCGTACGCTGCTTCTATTGTCGCTATGTGCTCCATGCCGGTCTTGCTCGTGCAAAATTTCATTGCGTGCTTGGATAGAGACGGAAAAGGGAACGGGATAAAGGAGAAAGAAGAAGAGGTAAATGGAAGGGGGATACGAGATAATGAAACAAGCCCGTATCGTCGGTGTTGCATCGTTGGATGGCACGCAAAGTCCTTTGCAATTTTCCTAGAGCCTGCCAGTCTAATTGAATGCGACGTCTTCGAGCCGAAAGAACTCTATGTGCATTTCGACTTATCCCTCGAAGATTGCTGTCCTTTATATGAAATCTCTTTTATGTCGACGGCGAATGGGGAGATGCCTGGATACAAGGTATATCGATGTCTGAAGTGTGCCACCACTTGCTGTTATAGTACCTCGAACCCGGTATTACACGCTAGAATTCAGCGACGTATCCGGTGCAAAGGGAATAGAGGATGTTATGTGGGATACGGGTGAAATGTGCTGAAATAGCGAAACGGTAACAAACGTTAAAACGTACCGTTATTTATCTATGCGGAGTTATCGATATAACCCCGTACTCTCTACCTGACACTGCCATCCTTGCCAGTTTATCTCTTTAACGCCAGTCACGTGTGGAAGAGTATTTCACCCTGCCGGCGCGGTCGAGGGACGAAACTTCCTTCAGAATCCCAATTTCGGTCTCGTCGAAAAGAATCCTCCCGACAACTCGCTCGGTTGTATGACTTTCAATTAGTTAGCTAATTCCAGGAACGGCAATTTTCTCTTTCCGTTTCTCCCCCTATTATCAAGGCTCTCATCAACGCTAAGTAATACGCACTAAACGCGGTAGGTATGGCACTGTTCTCGTTTTTTCTCCCCTTCCCTCCCTCGCCCCGTGCGTCGTTCCGCAATCGGGGCGCTTTCTGTTCTTCCGAGTCACCATTTCATGCAGCCAGTATTACGGTAATGGGTATTTTGGTTAAACGGGTAGCCAGATAATCCGAGTTCCAGCCCAGCCACGTGACAGCACTTGCCGGTCTTTCAAGCTTTTATCCCGATTGCAACGAGTCCAAAGTTTCGCATCTATGAATGCGTGTAGTTTGCGGACTCACCCGTCTTCTTCGCTGTGCATTTTTTTTTTTTTTCTCTTCATAGTTCTATGAGAGTCGGGTTAACGTTCCGAAAAGGGGGTTAACCTTAGCTGGCTGGTTGGCTAGCGTGAATAGAATCAAGGGACTGAATCGGGTCGTGGCCGCTTTTCTGTGCTTCTTCTTCTTCTTTTTTTTCTCTTGCCTCGTAATTTACAGTAATATTTGGATTCCGTTCAAGCGAGCCGAACACGAGCGACGTAAATCTAATTATATCGAAGCAGTTGGATTGCGGCTCACCGCTCCCTGTTTCTCTTGCTATTCCACGGAATGTCGCGAATTTTCGTCGATCGATAATGGTAACGAGATTCCTCTCGTCCATCGAGTTATTTTACCTTCCCCCCTCCGCACCGTATCCGTGTAAACGAAGCCGAAAAACAACGGGGAACGCGTGATTTACTTAGCGCCAGTAGTGCGAGTCAACGCTTTGGGCGACCCGCGTTGTTACAGACAATACGCGATAGTTTGTTCAGTTCATGAATAATAAGGGCAAGAAAATAGTAATTACTCGAGTGCACCCTGTCTCCGCGACGCGGATCTACGCCACGTTAATGCGTTATTCCAAAGATTTTACTATCCGCAGCAGGTTCCCTGACGCGGAAACATTTGAGACTTCGTGCTTCGATGATTGCACTGTTCGATGAGATGCGATTGGAGAGATCATTAATATGAATCGAATGAAGAAATCCGAGGGGGCTGAGAAAATTCCCTAATGAGGATTAATTAGCTGATGAAAAATTTCGAAATTTTGGAATTAGTAATTTTACAGAGTACATTAATGAAACCTCTTTTAATTTATGATCACGCTTCTTACAAATTATTACTTGTAGAAATATGACGCTTCAATTTCACGTTTCACCAGGTATCGAGATTTATTTATGATTTCTGTAGACAGCCGATTTGTGGCTCGGGTGAAAGCGGTTCCCGTGTAAAGCAGGTCGAAAGGGAAGCGTTAAGGTCGAGTTTGCATTGTACAGGAAATCTCTTTGGAAATCGCTAACGATCTGTATCCAAGTAATTGGGTGGGCTCGCGATGCACGACCTCGATGGGAGCGGAGAGAACGTGAAAGCGATGTAAGGCATCGCACAGGGAGCTTGTGTCTGCATTCATGTCGGGGAATTGCTCAATAAGCGTGAACCGTTAGAAGGGTGTCTCGAGACGGGCAAACATACAGGGTGATCCTTAGACCGACAAATAGACGGCCAAACTGTGCAACTATGTTTCACTCGGCTTCAGAACGAGAAACTCCCTCGTACACCTGTCTGGAAACTCTTCTTATCCATTTGTCAATGCTCCAGCAATTTTTTCTCTCTTCCCCCATTTTTTTCTCCCCTTCCTTTTGCGCCGAGAAACGCATTAGGTTACCGCAACAAATAGTTCCAGGTTTCTTTAGACAATGGGTAACTTGAAAAGATAAAAGAAGAAATATGCTTTGTTAAATATTTTCTTTCGTTTAAATTATTATCTCGGTTATGTTTTATTCGTTCTAAGTAATTTATTCTACTTTCTAGTTTATACATATCATCTGCAAGCTAAAAATGCAAAAATCTACGGTGTAATGATAGTGTTGGGAGTACTTTTCATCTCTTTTTTTATTTGTAGCTGTGTAACAGATAATTAAATCAAAATTTCAAAGCTAGCTGATGGTCAGAGAGGAACTGCGGTAGATTTTTTAAAAAAGGTATCTGAATTTTTCATACTCTGTATTAAATTCCTCGAGGCTTTGCTTTTATACGTCCCGTGCGTGAAAACGAAATAATACGTCGCTTTGTAACAACAAGTATTAGCATATTCATTGGATCTTTCTCAACGATATATGCATTTTAAAAAAAGTCACAAAAATTGAAATTTATGGATACCGCTTCAACGTTTATGCGTTACAAGCTTTCGCCGTTAAATCTCGACATTCTTAAAACGCAGTATAAATTTCACATCAAAGACTTCCATACTTCTTTTTTATTATTTATAAGGGGATTTTATCTTTTGCCTGGACAGCTTGGTACTTATTTTTCTTTCATGGAAATATTGTAAAATCGCTTCGAATTTCCATTATATGGATATTTTTACGTTTTCAAAATAGAAGTATCCGAAAAGAATGTAAATGGGTACCATTGAATTTGAGAAACCCATTCAACGGTTAATTGAACATGTATAACTTTTCCAAATTGAAAGTTGGCTCACTTTTTCCTCTACGTTCTTTGTTTTAAAAATATTCTATTCTCAAGCTGGGTAAAGAACGACCTCACTTTTCTCTACCTTCTTTATTTCATCAGGTAGCCTTAGATGATCTAAATTCAGCGAGCTCTCTGGAAACCCGCTATCAAACGTTCACAGTGTATGCGTTCATTAGCATTTCAATTAATCTTGCCAGCGAGTCGGGGATAAATTGATATTTATTATACGATGCATTGAAGCGAATCGGGATGGTTTCGAAGTCGTAAACGAAGAAATTAATAATCGGCACAACGAGGTTCCCAAAGGGACACTCGCATCAGGTATCCACGAAAGCTACGTACCCCCGATATCTCGAGACACTGCTGCTGTTTCGGTGTTTATAGCTCGGAAGGGAAGCGTTTCCGTAGTCAGGATCGAGCACTAGGCGAACAGGATACAAAGTTTGGCCAGCTATTTGAGGAGCACTTCGTACACGATCCTCGTCAACGGTTTCGTTCGAAAGGGTAACACGTGTTCCTTGCAATCTCCACTCGACTTGCTCCAATACGTTTGTGGACATCGCAAACATTAGGTCATTTCCAAAGTTCACGGATCACCTTGCATTTACATACGTTCCTCGAGCGTATCTTTTTTCTTGTCATTTCATTTTCCATATTTTCCATATTCCCAGTCTTCAAGTTTAGAATTCAGTGATCCGTTATATTCCGAGCCAACGGTCCCAAAGAAAAATGGCAGAAACTTTTGAAATAACTTAATATGACAACTCGAGGCGGGAAGGAAACGGAAGGATATGAAATTCTGTTACACAACAGGCACCTCTGACGAGGTTAGAGAAAAAGCGTAAACAGTCGGCAAGTTGAAAACATATAAATTGACAGGATTCTGAATGGCATGATTCAAGAATCTATCCAGCGCGAAGATTCCTGTTTGCCAGTGAAACGAAATGCATGATAACTTGGCGCGACTCATAGAAGAGTGCTTTTAAACTACGAATATGAATACTTACCGGGTGTCTCATTCGCGATTCATTAAATTCTAAAGAGTTATTTCGCGGTTGTGCGGGTCCGTGCATTATGCGCGCGCGTTACCGAGAGAACTTTTAATAATAATTTAAACGAGATGTAAATCGAATGGAAGACTGCATGCCAGCCGTGATGCGCAGGCCACCGCCAAGGAAACCCGTTTTAATTAAAACGACGCTTTTATGAAACAAATATTTCTCCGGGATGCGCCGACGATGGAAACTAAATTAATAATCCCCGCGATGAACCGTTACTCATCTATTTTTTTATATATGTACGGAATGAAAACTAGGGAGAAAAGGAGCGCGAGTGAAATGAAAACTTATTGTTCGTTAATATTTACGAACGCTTGTTTATCGAACGCTACACATTCGTTCGCGAACGAAACAAAGTAAATTACTTTTCGAATCGATTCGCTATACCTTGCCGAAGTTTATTTGCCTCGACGGCATGATTTTCACGACTATACAAATTTCCATGCCGTTTTTTCCTCTACTCATTTGATTGATATTGATCGAAAGAGGCACGTGAGCGATACCAGTTGATTGTTTGCGCTCGTTTCGCACGTAAAATGCCTCGTTCGTCGGGTTTGTTTCGCGTTTCTCTTGCTTCTTCCATCAAACTCTAACACCGGCGCTTTACGTTTAACTTGAAGGAATTCACCGGAATGGTTATTTAACTCAGTCCCGAGTTGAATGGAGCAACTCGATTCCGACTTTCGTTTGTTTCGCGGACGTCCACGCGAATCCTGGATCGACTGGAATTCGCGTTCCCGACGATCGCTGTGTTTATACGCGTACCTAGCATATACCGCGTTTCCGGAATCGTTTAGAGCTCTGTGCACCATTAATCAAGTAGCGAGGTATAATCGATTCGATGATGGGCGTGGTAGCCAGGGAGGCGTAGAAAGAAACGAGAGACGAATATTTTATTATTTCTTCTTTGTTCAATTTGAATTTCCAATTATTAACGCGATAATATTTAAAGATCTTCGAATCGTTAACTTTTTTTGGGACTCCATGGATGCGAATTTTAAATAAAATGTATCGAGGGGCGTTAAAATTCTGCAGTGGGTGGAGGTGCTGAAAATTCACAGGTGTATCGAACGTCCATCAACTGCAGCGAGCACGTCATTTCGCGATTTCTCAATCGGTGCTTCGGTATACTGCATCGCGGAGGAAAATTTTCCGTGACCGAATTTCGTGTACGCGAAAATCGAGCCACCGGAGAGATTTTAGAGGCTCGTTTTCTTTCTCCGTCGCCTTCCATCCTCGTGTCGCGACTGTTTATTCGTCGGTTCTCATTATTCTTCGAGATGCAGCCAATGCTGCCGGTGGCGTAGGTAATCGTTCTGCTCGTTCCTTCGGCTGTTGGCATCGTTTCCCGCTTTTTTTAAATACGCCACGGCATCTTAAGGGGAGCGTCTTACGTAAAAGTTTTCGCGAGACAGAGTGATGGAAACAGCTGAAACCTTGCTGTATTCTAACAAGAGCCTTCCGGAGTGGTTCGCACAAAAGCGACGGGACAACATGAAATATGCGAGTTACACGTTAATGAGGAGTACGTGTTAAAGGACTAACGCGTGGTAAGCGGAGCTATTTCGACGAAAGCTTCGCGCGATACGAGGCGACGAGCTTAAAAGTCTGGAAAGTGATCTTATCGTCGGAAGACAAATTTCACCGTTTCCAATTCCACGCTCAATTTTTCTACCGTTCGTGTGTAATCTCTTCTGCGAGCCTGGCAAACGAATCATTCCATTTAATCTCTTGTTGAGTATTTGATACCCTCTCGAAGAGGAAGAAGCTTCTTCGCGTTACGATACAAGCGCAACGAGATAATTTCACTTCTTCTTCCTCTGTGTACTTCTTTTTTTCTTTTTTCGACGACGAATTAGAAGATTAAAAGTCCGACAAGGTAATCAGCTAATTTTCAACAGAGAGGTAGAGAGAAATGTTTCATTCTACATGTGCTACAAGCCGCTTGAATATCAAAACTTTGATACTAATTATATAATTACGAAGCTGCCATGCGATCGCGTACAGAATTTCATGCTTTCATTTTAATAATTCATACGTTGATTACCGTTGTAATTAATTTCGAAAAGCAGAAGTCATTCAGTTTAATAAGGTCCACGTGAACGTAGAAATATTTACCTTTACATTTCATTTAAAAAATTGACGTCACCCTTCATTTCCTACTTTTCAAGTGGAGCTCCATTTTTTCATATACCGTACAAGTCCTCTTCACATCAGCGCTTGATATTTCCACAATATTTCATTATTTCTGTTATCTACAATTCCAATTATTTAATACGAATATTTCCAATTAGTTGAGTAAGAAAGTTCCTCTTAATATGAACGATGGATAAAAATTCGTTCGTTGATACAACAAAGCACCTCGCGTATCATCGAAGGTTATACATTTTGCGAGGACAAACACATCAAGAATTCAATCTCATGGCGAAGGCGTTCATATCCCTCGTTACCAGGTGCCTAAACTTTACGACAGATATAAAGTTGTAGGGAGGTCGCGTTCGTATCATCGCGAACGGATCTCTTCTCTGCTTTCACGGCCAATTCCGAGTACGAACAACGTCGTCGTCCCGCGTCGAACTCGGCCAGGATTATCCCTCGCTGATAGCACTTCTAGCGATAGGCTGTCGGTCCTCCGAAAGCGTCACGGTTAGCCGAGAAACGCGAAAATAGTCGCCGGATCGGCGACCACCGTTCCAGCCACGGTACATTACGTGGCCCGTGTATTTACGTCCGATGGCGAGCGTATAAGTTTTATAAATTCTGCCCGAGCGTCGATATTTCACGGGTGAATCTAGAGCGAGAAACGTTACGGCCGCGTAAAATATCCGACTTTTATTTGCAGAAATCCCGGTCCACTCATGTACGACAGAATATACCTCGGTGATATTGATTCACGGCTAAACATTCTTATAATTTACAAATTTGGCACCGTCCATATTGAGAGCATCCGGTTGATCTATTTCGAAGGTCGAATACAAATTATTGCGACATCGTTGAATTTAGTTTAGATAGAAATTAGTTCTAAAATAGATGCGGATATCAGGTAGTAGAGAATCTCCCATGGAATATGCAGGACGATGCACGGTATATAGGTTTAGCCATCAAATCCGGTCACGAGCTATGCAATCATCGCTTGTGTCAGTGTGCCGGAATTATTCTGACCAAGGGCAGTTTCTTGCTTGCTCTCACCTCGAGCGAATGAAGGGGAAGGGCGTGCAGGGTAATTACTGATCGTTATTGACCCACCACGTTTACCAACTGTCATACGTCTACGGTGTTTACGGACCGTTGCTAGTTTTCAACAGTTCCGAATTGCGCTACCAGCTTGATCGTTTACGCTTCTCCGAACTTTTCGACGTACGAATAAATAGCAGACGTAAAGGTTTCACTCGCGTACTGCATCGTTGCGAACGAGAATTGCTTCGTTAAGTAAATAGAAAAGGTACCTTCTCGCGTACACAAGGGTGCAAACGAAAACGTTCCTCCGCTTTATCGGTTTACGAGGTTCTAAGCCGGGCTCTTTAATCGTTACGAGAGAACTCTGTCCTTCGACAGCGTTAAGACGATCCAAGACGATCGATGGTCGGCAAGAGAACGGGAGAAAATTAATGGCCGACGCGAAATGGACACCGTCCATCGGCGTGGATAGAAAATACTAACTAATGGCGGGGTTAGTACTCGTAACGATGGATCAGTAGTTACTGACCGTAATACACGGACAATGGTGGAAGGTCGGGGCTGGATATTACCTACATGGAATCGAACGAGCGAACAACGAGAGTCGCTATCAGACAGCCTGTTATTTGTTCTTACAGCGAAATATGGGTTAGCTTGGCTGAAGAAGAAGAAGAAGAAGTCGTTGTCACGGCGACGTAAGAATCCCATAGTTTCGAATTATTGTTCAAACATCGCCCACCGCCGAGCGATTAATTAAAATCCGGCTTCTTCGATGGGACAGATTTGTCGGTTTGAACAAGGACCGAATTACTTCCGTCTTCTATCGGGTAGACTTTTAACGCGGCGGAATGTTCCCAATTTCGGCGGGGACAAATGATAAAAAATTCGATCAGCGATAAAAGGCGGACATTCCAGTCGTTACAGGTGAAATTTCCCAAGTTTTACGAACGAGATTCGTGAAGAGCACCGAATCCCACCAGTCAGATCAGTCTTTTTAACCAATTCCGGTCTGAAACGGTGACGGATCATTCTTGTTAACGAGACCTTTTTTTACCTGACTCTTCAGGTGTCGTGGATCAAACGGAAGAACGTTCAGGAGCTACTGACCATCGGGAGGATAGCGTACGCCTACGACGAACGTTTCCAGCCAATTCATTTCCATCACAGCGAGGATTGGACTCTTCAAATAAAATACGTCCAGCCGAGAGATGCCGGATTGTACGAGTGCCAAGTATCCACCCACCCACCTACCAGTATATTTCTGTTCCTCGAGGTTGTTGGTAAGCGTGAAATTAAACACCGATGTATAAGCTATTTGCGTGGAACTGTACGATTTTCATACGATACATTTGCTGCATTTAATCCTACCTTGCATGGTAATATATCCCTTTTCGCGGAAATGTGTGAACAAATTGAATTTTTATTTATTACTCTATGAAATATTCTATTATTATTGGAGTTCTTATAAAAAAATTGATAACGAGTCTGTAATTATCACAAATGAAAACGAATGAAATTAATTGATACAATAAAGATAATAAAATATTCGCAATAACGAGCTCGAAATACGTGATGAAATAGTAGAAAATAATTTATTCACACTTTTTCATGGAACAAGCCACCGCGGGTTTATGTATATGTACGCGCGCCCCGGAGCCTCCGACAATTTTTGTTCCCCTTTTGATCGATTTTTAATACACTTTACTGTCTCGCGCGAATTTCCGATCTCGATTGAAAAATCGACTCGGCTAGCCGGATGGAATAAATTAAATTTTAGTTTATTCTGTCGGGTGGTTAATGAAATTGAAATAAACCGTTTCGAAAAAGAGAGCTCGGCCCGTTCGTTCGTTTGTTCGCGGACAGGAATGATCGAAGTGCACGAACTCGGAAAATATTTCGCTTCGATTACTGGTATCGATCGTTCAATGGGTTAGCACAGCTTTACTACAACAACAGCCGGTTGTTGCGATCCTTTCATCGTTAATATTGCTCTTTTCTTCTTCGACCGTGTTTCCATTTCGCTTCACCGCTCGCAATTACGTCAGCGGCAATAACGAATATTACATAGAACGAGCGGACGTTTAAACGTGCAAATACAATAGACCAAGCACACGTCCCCTTTTGTTGGAGGCTGGGTGTAGGGCGGAAAGAGCGCGAAAAGTGGCAAAGCTTCCTGCGAAAGGACCACGTAAAGAGCATCATCCTCGCCTACTTCACAGAGACATAGAACCACGTTTCTCCTGATAACAAGCCAGCACCGGTATACAAGCTGCCCGGTGAGCAGTTCAACAAACTTCACCCACCTATTCAACAGGCTATCTTAAACAAAAAGTGTCATGCACGCCATCATCAAAGAGACTGAAAGCTGCATGACTTTGTAAGAATTTAATATGCATAATTGCATTCCTTTTGTTGAAATTTTAACCATCCTCGCAATTTCTCTTTACGAATATCATTCCACGTTACTAAATAATTAACTGCTTAATAATTCACTACACTTTTCATCCTCTGTGCAGTAGGAAATCATTTTTCTTTTTTTTTTTTTTTGTGAAGAGAATCTAGGCCTGCGAATTTGAGCACCCCGTCGCATCGACCATTCTTTCTTTCAGCATTCCCTTTCTTCTTTCTTATGCCTCCTTGCTTTCTTATCTTTTCTCCCTCAATCTTTACGAGCTTTCTCCTTGAGCTACGCTTTAAGTGTTTACATTTTCATCCCTATTTACGTAGGATCCACGCGTCGGCGTGAAAGAGGTGGGTCCAAGCAGGCCTCTCGAGAGGGCGAGAACTCTTTCATCTGGATTTTATTAAGCAGACGGGGGTCGATCAATAGCGAGAAAGTGGTTTTTATCAGGCGCAGGAGGCAGAAGTTTCGTGAATTACGGGATTCGGTTGGTTCCCTGGTCGTTTTAACCGCATCCCTCTGTTCGCGTATTTGCATTTAGATTCCAGTTTTTGGAAGTATTCTACTCGACTCCCTGTCCCTCCTTTCTCCGATAGATTTGTGTGTATATCCTGAAAACGGGTATACGTCTCTATTCGTGGCTGTCCTTCGCGTGTACCGAAGGGGAGAATTGTTGCTATCTAATTTTGCCTCGGTTTCCGGCGCCGTGTTTTTACCGTGACATCCTGACGGATACGTACCAGAGCCTTCCTCAGGTACATTTAATATTTATGTCCTTCCACCCTCTCTACCAACCTCCTGTCCGAAACTGGGACGCGTAATATTTACGTTCCTTCTTGCACGTTTGAAATTCATGGACTGAGATTTTTCTGATCCAAGAATGATATATAAACGGCACTGGCTGCCGGGACGTTTCGATTATAGAGCATTTTATGCGGTGTTAAACGGCGAGGAGGGTTTATAACGCGGGACGAAATGTAATGTACATAGGATGCATCGATGTGTTCAAATATTTAAGCGATGGACGAGCATTAAATCGATCAGCTAATTGCGCTGCTTGTTCGAACAGGCATGAATTTAAAGGTAATCGCTGGTATGTGGTCTGCGCGGAACGTAATGAGCCTGTCATTTATCAGTGTAACACTTTCAAGTACCAAAGTGGTTGCAATCGAAAAAGTGAACAATTTTCGTTATATTTTAAATTGATTCCAGTTAATTGAATATTCACAGGACGCTTCTGACAGCTGCTCGTTTGTTATTAAAAATTACGTTATCGCGAAGAAGAAAATTGTATTCGAATTGGATCAGATTGATTTGCTGCTAATAGGAAGTTGATAATGGCGTATTTAACGAGTGCATCCAATCGGAAAGAATTCAATTTCGGAATCAATAGGATCGCGGTATTGTTGACGCAACGAAGGTACTTTTCAAGATTGACCCTAATGGCACCTCATTAGGGACGTAATTATGTAGACGTTTGAAAATTATAAAATTTAACCTCCCTTCGGAGCCAGGTAAATAACGCGATCTTCGTGTACATAGAGAGCTTTTCGCCGGGTGAATCTAATTTTAATCATCCCCGATACTGCCACGTCACCCCTAAAACTCGCAACACAGAAGAGGAGGGATTACGTTGCACCGCGTTTAATAAGCTTCTCAATTTCTGCGCTGAACTCACAGGCGACCGTTTAAAATTTCTTTCCTCCTTGAAAGGTAATCAAAAAATTAAATAACCAAATACACTTTCAACCCTTTAATTGAACGTTCGATGAATAAAATAAACAGTGAAAGTTGAAAAGGATAGAAATTGGTGAAATCAGCGAGCTGAACGAATGAAACAAAACTAAAGGGCAATTGTTTTATCGGAACGGTCAACAAAAAATCACATTCGAACCGCGAGAAAATTGCATCGGGTATAAAAAAAACGAACAATCAACAGGAATATCCTCGATGTCCTCGAGTCGTGATGTTTTAATAAATTTTCAACGCATCACAGCCCCTCGTGTCCAGCTACGAATTCCCTGTTATTTTTTCATCTCTCTCCCTCTATTTTTCTCTCTCTCTTTTTTTATTTCCACCAACGCAGTCGATACTTTGCCGCAGCCAATCCCATCGGCGATTCAATGGTCGGCAGAAGCACTTGGAGCGTGCACGCTTCAAAAGAGCACGCTCTTGTATCACGCAGAGAAGCGCTTAAAACTCGATCCACGCTTTCGTTCGCGTGCGCTCGTCCGTGACGCGCCGATGAACGAAAGGTCGACAGAGACACGGGGGGTGTGTCGGTATGGACAAAAGTGTATCCCGACGAAGGGTGGAGGGCTGTGACGAAGGTTCCGCCGTCGTGTTTACAGCGTTCGTCACACCTGATTCTATAGCGGACGCACGGGCGTCGTCGCGTCAGTCCGCGTCGTTGGCCGAGGTAAAGGGTTAAAGTGGTTCAATAAAATTCCCAATTATAATAATAACGTCGCGTACTTTAATGCACTTCCCGTGACCGAGAATAAATTACAAAAGGGTTAATTTTACCAGCGAGTGTGTTTTGTCGGGGATCGTGCGAGCGTGAAAGGGTAAAAAAGGGGAGAAAGAGGGGAAGGGTAGAAGCTTGGTACGCCGTCCCCGTACAACCCTTAACCAGCCACGATGCATACCTCAGCCATCCCGCTCCTCATAACCGCTTTTGGACCCTGGTAAACAATATGGGATAGAACGGTAAGCTGCTCACGTCTGACGCGTCACGTTCTACCATTTGCAGAGGCCAGAGCCGAGATAGACGGTCCCTCGGAGAAGTTCGTGAGGCCGGGCAGCACGTTGCAGCTTCATTGCGAGGTGAAAAAATCGACCGAGACGCCCTCCTATCTATTCTGGTACCACAACTTCCGGATGATCAGCTTCGACGGGGATCGAGGGGTCAATGTCAGCACCGATCTGACGGGGCGCGAGAGTTGGCTGGAGGTGCCCCGTGCGTCCGATCGCCATTCCGGAAATTACACCTGCGAGGCGAGCAACGCTCAACCTGCCCGTGTGTTGGTGCACGTGTTCAAAGGAGATAATCCGGCCGCGATGCAGCACAGCATCGCGTCATCGCCATCTATCATGGCGTGCAGTGCGCTACTGATGATGTTTACCACGTTGAAACTGGTGTTGCATTCGACCACCACGAACTGACCATCGTGTAACACCGTCGCTTGTCAATCAGGGACAAAAGTATAAAAAATGGAATATCCACAGGTTGTGATGATTCATTTTTTTTTTTCTCTATTTCTTTCTTTCTTTCTTTCAAGAAAAAGTGTTACGCTGTTGGAAGACTCTAGTTGGACCTGTGAATGCATCTTCGAAAGGTAAAAGAAAGGTAAAAAATGAGGTTCATTCGGATTAACGAGACTCTGAGCTGCAGACTCGGGGATAAAAAGGAATCGTGCAAATAGGGATGTCAGGGGACTGTAATGGTGTCCTGGGTTCGATTCCCAGCGCCGCGATCCTTATTTTTTACGGATTCCTATAAAAGTGTAAGTCGTATACATTTCCCCGTGTAACGAACTATGCTTGTGTAAATAGCGTTAACGATGCTCAAGCAACTAAACCCGCGTATGTAGTAGCACCGCGTGGGTAACGAAGTGGTCGCATGTATCTGGAAAAATGATTTCGTGTTCGGTGCAGAAACATTTTGAAAAGGGGGCTCGAAATCGGACTGGGTACAAGGGGTAGGTTACACGACGAGCACGAGCTAGAATTTCACGGGACACCACCCGCTCTATTAACCGTTGTGATACGTGTAAATGTAAGCTGTGTGTACTATCGCGATCATAGAAGCGTAATTGTGTAATCTGTCTGCGACGAGTGGCACGATTAATGGCGATAATCCTGTCGCGAACCGACGCATTTTGCCGACCGAAACTTTCCAAACAGTGTTCCACCTCGTGGCGATAACTTTATTCGGTCGCGGTATTAACTTCCTCTCTTCCCCTCGTGGTAGCACTCTGAAAATTTGTTACGTTAATGGCAACGACCCACGAGAGATCGCGGCTGTCGACCAACCGGTTCCGTAACTTTGTCCGGGGAAAAGAAAGAAAAGTGAAAAGTACGCGATGTCGTGATAGAGTTCCGATGGTGGAACCATCGGATATCCGATTTAAAACGGACAAACTTAACCGCGATCTAATCGAATATCAGAATATTCGGCCTACGTACAGGTGCGCGTAATTAATCGTGATAATCCCGGCGTAATGCAGCACAGCCTAATGACATTATCTTCTATTGCCTTGCTACGCACGGACGACCTTGCTCATAATGTCCAAATTAGTTCTATCTGACGTCCACAAAATGACCGTGCTCAGGTGTTACACGTATGTAGAGAAGAACCGACGCGACGTTTACGAGGAACACCGAGGTTTCCTGGAAAATAACGATGCCATTGGTGAACATGTTTCACGTTAGAATATCCACAGGAATTATGTGATAATATTTGTGTTAATGGATCGTGGTAGGAGGGATCTCGTTAACGTCGAATTGTGCCAATCGTGTGTCATTTTCGTTTTGTTAGGTTCAATTTTATTGTACATATATTTCCTGACGTCGGTTAATTGTTGTTCGTAAATCACAAGGGGTGGTTGAATTATTGATACAAATTGTGCGGGTTGCCATATTTCTCGATAATCAGTATTTATGGTAGATTAAAAAATTTAGTTACTTCTCTGAAAATAATTATTTATGAACATTTCTTCTGAACCTTTTATCTTCGTTGGTGGATAATATCCATCGAGAGGTGATGTAAAATGTAACACCATATTTTCATTAAATGTTCTATTAACCCGCGCGATTTATACCTATGATTCAGCGATTCCTGTATATTATAAATCCATTAAAGGGACGCGTTTCTGTTTTTCCAACGAAGAATGGGAACGATTTTCTGGACCACGATGTTTCGCAACGTTAATATTACAGCATGTTATCAAAACCCCATTATCATCCAAGTAGTTGTTCCACTTGTCCATACACGTTGTCAACGAGGATAATCCAATTGCAAAGATAATAAATCGTATTACGAGCGATGTACCGAATCTCGATACGATCGGATAAAAGATTATCGTAAGCTGCATCGAAGATGGTACATCGACTCGGTAACAATTCTTCAGAAGGAATCTTCAGATCGGTCGATTTCTTCCGATCGGGAAAAGGAAATAAAAGGTTACTAGCGTTTCGACGAGAAACTTTTGGTTGACGTAAAAGTTAAAGCAATGGATAATTTAATGTGATGTTCGATGATATTGTCACTGTCTGTTGTATGTATATACCTATATAAATATGTTACGAACGTCGCACAATGTTACTCTCATTTACGGTTGAATAAAGTTTTCATATAAATTCCAAGCTGGCATTGTGGCCCGCAGCGAAACATTCAATTATTCGCAAGTTGTTTGCCTAATAATGACAACGAGCCCGTATTGTTCCTGTTTGAAAAGGTCTCTTGAGGTTTTCCTAAATGAACGTAAATCACAATACTCATATAACCATTCTGAGAAAGTGGAAGAAAAGAACGTAAGATTTCATATGGAAATGTGACACGAAAATGTGAACTGAAGAAAATGCTTTATTTTTCGAGGAGATCAATTTTCTCTGGAATTTTATTGTATTTCTTTTGTTTTCATAGAGAATCTCGGTTTTTCCGGTTGGTACCATTAGTCACGTATACTTTGACGACACAGACAATAGAATGAGTACTTCCATTTCTGGTGCAATATAGCTGTGACTCTTTATTGAAGTAAAATACCAGCGGAATGCGATGGGTTCATGGTGCATAAGCACTTTCATTTATATCCCACTGTTTCACCTCTCTCTGTTCATATATTTCCCTCTCTTACTTTCGCCAACCGAGGGAGAGGAATAATTTCACCGTGACACAGTTCGAGCCTCGATCTCCGATAATAGCTGCATGCTAATGGCATTGTTTGCCACATTAAAATTACCGCTTCGTTCAGTCGTCGCTAATTGATTATTACGCCCGCGAGTCGATGCTATTCAAGAATTACGACCCTATTAATCGTCGAATCGGCTCTTTAAACGATTCGTTCGCCGCGAAAGAATGATCTGTCTCGTTCAGGAGACACTAGCTACACTCCCCTGGTTCCGTAGCAAACGCAGCGTTTTATGTCGTGTAATTACGGGGATATTACGATTGAACGCAATTAGGACGTCATCGAAACTAAATTTCACAACGGCAATTCGAGAGTCTCTCGAGTGAAGACGATTTTGACGGTGCTCAATTATGTTTACTGGGAGCACTTGTGATCGAGTGCTTCGATGCTAGACACGAATCAGGTAGACGAACTACCTCGATGATTTCTGACGCTTCCCGCAATCAACGTTGAATTTTCGTTCTTCCAATTATAACAAGATTTACAACATTACTGTATCTCAATATTTCAGTTTACAATTTCTTCTTTCTTCGTTTCACGTCGTAATGGGTTGAATTTTCGAATAGCAACGTTTACTAATTCATTTGAAATGGTTGCTCAAAACATGACTACATCCGTTCTGGTTTCTCGCCCAGAAATATCAAGCTCGTCACAATTAAGAGACGTCTGGAACTGCAACTGAAACTTTGTTTCGATCCTCTGTCTCTCTCGGTTTTTTTTCCCCTCCACCTAACTCCTCTTTTCTTTCCTTCCCAAGGAACCGTATCCTGTTGACCCGATTTAAAGGGTCTCGCGAATCGGTGTTGGCTCGCAATCAAGCAGCCAGCATTCGACTGTGCTAAATCTGAATCGTTAATATCGTGTACCAACGACGGGCACCGGCCGACGTCATTATTCCAGAAAGATGATTCTAATCTGTTCGTTTCGATGCGAGATCCTAGCTCGTTTCTGATTCGTATCTTCGATAGGAAGTATGCCGATATCGGCTGAGTTATCCAATTCCATTAACATCCGCGGCAATATCCTCTGCATCCCTAATTTCCTATCGAATTTGATAAAATCATCGATAACCAGCGCCGAGTTTGCCACAATGCACCCAAATAAATTGATCAATTTTCTATCTTCACAGCTGACCATTCATAGCAGAAGGAGCTGCCCGAAGCATAACGTTCTGAGGTTTCAGGTTCAAATAGGAATCTGACTGGAGTAATCGGGTTACACGAACGGGCAGATATCAGGGTTCAGGACCACAGAGGATTCGCGCTTGTAATTCGAAGCGGAGACGCGAGCGACCGGTTCGGGTACGAGCAGGGTTAAAGCAGAGCATTTTCCAACGATCCCAACCAATTTCGCGCCTCTCCGTCTGTCCTTACGCGGCGATATTCATCGGTAATTCGAAGTACCGGCCACTGATCATTTTGCATCCTCATTGATATGCAAGGAATCCTTTAGCCCGCAGCGAAGCTGGCCCGAAGTCGTTCGGTGGCGATGATAAATTCGAAGAACAGTCGATGATCGGAATCAGGTGGAATATATATTCTCGTAATATTCCACGGAAGCCACCGGCGTACTTCCAATAAAACTCGATGGAAATTCTACCGACGCCTCTGTCCGTCCTTTGATTCTCGAATCGCAGCCTCGATTTCCCGTTTCTCGCGATGGAATGTCGCGCGATTTAGTTTGTACGCGTTTCGTCCTACCCGCTATCACGGGCTCCCGTTGTGACGAGCAATTAGGACAGAGGGGAAAAAGAGAGATAAAGGGGAGGGGGCGCGGAAACGAGGAC
Source organism: Osmia bicornis bicornis (assembly GCF_907164935.1). NCBI lineage: Eukaryota > Metazoa > Arthropoda > Insecta > Hymenoptera > Megachilidae > Osmia > Osmia bicornis. Next base: position 4,955,287 of record NC_060229.1, read on the forward strand.
AGCGAGGATCGAAGCACGATCGTCAAATGAACCCAACGAATTAGAACTTCACAGCATCAAAATCCAGAGAGTACAGGAGACATTCCATGGTAATCCCAGTTGGTAACTGCTTGAAGTTTTAATGCACTTAGGCGGCAATTCTGGTAAAGGCAATTCAAACTTTATCTTCGGTCGGATCGTTATTCACTTCGTCTCCGTTTATTCACCGTTACAAATACACTCTTACTTCGTTTAGGTGGGCAGGACCGCGGTTCCCTTTACAATCGGAAAGATGTTTCGTCGTGTAAGGGTGAATTAATGGTAATGGATACAGTTTCATCTTTATTGGACTAAACTTCTCGATTTGTATCTGTACCAATAGATAAGGAGATAATTACATCGGAATATATTAGATTTTCAAGTAAATTTCGAAACTTTTGCGGTATTTTATTTCAAAACTGTTCGAATTTTGCCCCAGAGATAGTAAATTCCTTCTCATTAACATTTTAATAAACCTTTGAAATTTTTTGCCAATCAAATCTAATTAGCCAGTGTCCAAAAAGTCATGCCGCTTTTAACTACGAATATCGCACCGGAAGAAAAACATTCGCGGAGAAAATTTCGTCAGTTCTAGTCTACGAATGTGCCGGAGTTTTAACCAGGCTCGTTAGAAATTGGGCCAGCCAGATTCTCCAACGTTTGCCGGCTCTCGACCCGGAGACGTGTTTCTCGTTCGTCTTAGGCGAATCTCCGGAAGAAATTCGTGTCCCTAATGCGGCTAGAAAGCCCTGGCCGCTCGTCAACGAGGATAATTCTACGAGGTGACTGGCCGGTGTCGGCAAATGACTATGCTCGCTGGCTCGATGACCTTATCGACCGGGCTGGGATTGACCCACGCCTCGTCAGCCTTTTACTGACGAACCGTGATAAGCCCTGATTGTTATATACGGCCAACCAAGCTACTCGTGCCGTCACTCGCCAGAACAAATTCGATTTTGGATGCTCCTTGGGTCGCGTCATCCACTTATAGTCCGGCATCGATCGAGGTTACACGAAAAAAAAAGAAAGGAATTTGTTTGTAATCTTAAAGAGTACGACGGTGGGACGAGTTAGGGCGAGGGATGAAATCGTGAGAAACATGCAAACAGCTCGGCGTTCACCCTCGAATCGAAACGGTACAGGGTTGGAAATCAAGAACCTTTTATTACGGGCTCGCTCGTTCGTGCTCCCGCATATATGGAAAAACAACAAAACGCAGGAATATGAAAAGGAATAATCGTGAAAATAAAGATACGTGAGAGTATGAAAAATGTAGTAAACTTACACGAATGCATCGACGGTGATAATAGTCGATTCGTTGCACGGGCTCGAACACGAACGGGGGTAACGTAATCGCGGTGAAACATGCATTTAAAAGCACTTTAAATATTGAATGTGGTTCCAGGGTGAATATTTCAAGCCGCCAACGACCGATGCACGTACGAACGATTGCGAATTTGATAGCCCGGCATTGGTTCCGATGCGAAAATAAAGATCATCCATCGTCCATGAAGTTGTTCGATAAGTTGAGAAGAAATTAAAGTCGCGAGCGTGCTTTGAATCTTTAGTCACCGTATAAATTCTTCGTCGCAGAGGGACACTTTCTTTTTCCTTCTTTTTTTTTTTTGGAAACCTCAGAAGAAATTCATTTTCAGTCTGATTGCGTGTCAACAATAAAGGATAAAATGCTTTTGACTGGCGTCTACCTGACAAGTTCACCCTGTTATGCATATAACAAGAGCTAGTCCTCGTTCGGGGATTACACGAGGCTGTCTACAGCGGATGTAACGACTTCGACAAAACAACAGGATGATCCACTGAGAGATACGTACCTACGTATGCATACGTGATATGACGCTGGGTTCCGTGCACGCAAAATGCATTCTAAGGAAATATTTATGCGACCGCTACGTGCACGCGAAACTATCTGGATAAGGACGTTTTCGAGCAAAATATTTCCTCTCTACCGGACGTAGGTGCATTTGTGAATTTGTTATTTTAGCGTAACGCGATAAGAGATGCCGAATGCGTTAATCTATCGTTCAGCTGATCAAGCTTCAACAGGTAACATGTTGAAAACTGAATAGATTGAGAAATATTTCGAATCAAGTGTAGCGATGCACTTACCCGATGCACATGCACTTTTTTACAAGTGGATTTTTGAACTTTTTTTTACGCAGATCGATTCTTTTAGACATTCTGAATAAAAAAGTATTAGGGTAAAATGTTGGAAACAGAATAATTTGAGAGATATCTCAAATGCACTTTTTAAAAAACTGGATTTTTAATCCCTTTTTTACAGAAATTGATTCTTTCAGACATTCAGTATAAAAAAGTAATTGGATTCTTCTATATCAGATGGTCCATTTCGGAAGATAGTCTGACTCGATTTGATGACATAAAAGTATCACAAATGGCACTTATGGTACATTAATTTGAAGCTCGAAGTTCGACGAAAATAACTACATAAACGTTTCATCACTGTTCTTAGTATAAAATGGATGAATGCCAGTTGTACCAAATAATGGCCAATCTTGGAACATACGAAATCTGATGCGAATTTATAGCTAAGTATAGCTAAAATACCTTTGTGGCATATCAATTTAAAGTTTGAAGTTTCATGAATATAACTACATTAATATTTCATCGATATTCTTAACAAGGATTGATCGTTTCTTAGTCGAAACAGTCACTGAATTAATTAACAGTATTAAGTTGCAAAGCTACCCTGTGTTTTCTTCATTTAATTATCTATTCTCATTATTGTTCTGCTCCCAATTTTCTTCCAAGGTGAACTTTGTTGTATCGGAATTTCTGAGCTATTTCGTTAATTTTTCGAAAGGAAAACCTTTTGATTATCTGTACAATTTGTAAAGCAAACGTCGCGACTTGTCAAGCGGCAAATTCGCACGGGAACAAAGAGAAAAATACGAGGAGTCGAAGAAACGGAAGAAATAAAGTTGATTAACACCGATGAGGTTTCTCGCAAGCTTTCGAGAAAGATTGTTCCTGCCAGGTGCCATCTGTTCGCGTTCTATCACTGAAAAAAGAAACACAGGACGATCGTTGTGTTTCGTTGAAACACCTCGAGTATCTCAACCAGTCGGCATTTATACAGCTGCAAATTCCTGAACTATCGTTTTTCAACACCCCGTATGTGCGAGCATCCGTTCGTTGGTACATTCTTTATAGATCGCCGGCAAATCGTGGGGTTGAATAAAAATGGAACAAGCTGGGATCAATATTGAGCCTTGTTAATGCTTATATCTCGCCTTATATAAAAATAATTTCCACGGTGACCGTAGATCGTGGCGGAGCGCCGCGGCGGTTAAATTAGATTTTCAACGTTGCAAAAAATTAACGAATAATTCGATTCCGTCGTCGCATCGGGCTCCCGTTATCAGCGAATCGTTATCACTACTTTACAGTGTATGACGAGGGTAAAAATAAAAAATAAAGAAAAAAAAGATGAGAAGGAAAAATAAAATTTAAGAGGAAAGTTTGCTTTTACGTGGACGGACTTTTATCGCTAGCATCGTCTTTATTTCGCTTTCCACCCCCGTTCCTCTTCGATGCTACACGCGACAAGGACGTGAACTAATCTCGTTGGAAGCAGATACTTTTAAATAAATGTCTTCCTGTAAATGTATCCGGGAAATTATACGTGGCCCTGATGCTATCGTTGTTTGCTCGGAGCGTCGCGAGATGCTCCCTCGGAACGGAAGCTTTTTAATAAAGACTTAACCCGGCGCTCGAAAATTCTTTTTCTGCTCCGTAGTCGCAGTCGCACAAAAGCTGCACACATAGGCTGTTCGGATCTCTCGAACGATATGAAACGATCACACGTTGTCCCAATAATGACCACGCAATCGTAAGCTCGATTTTTTGAAATTCAGAAAGCGTTCTCATCCTTTAATGAAATTTCTTTATCCAGAGAATTGAATAATATTACATCCGCCGGATGGTATTGTCTATTTCATCGAGGCTCTATTGAGATTTTTCAATCTAAAGAAAACAGGAATGAAACTTGATCAATTGAACAAAGAATACGAGAAAGTTCATTTTTGCACGAAGATAAATCTCTCTTCCCTATTACCATCATCGTTCACTTTCTCACCGCGTGTTTCAAGACAAAGTCCGACTATTATTGAGCCTTTCTTCGTTTTTTTATCATAAATTACATCGTCAGAATGGTCGACGATGACGAGGAGCTCTCAAAGTGGAAGTGTTCTCTGTGCAAAAGGGGAAAATGGGATAAGTTGGATCGATGGGGAAGGATATCAGACGAATATCGCGGGCTACGTGAAAACTACTGTGAAAAGGTAAGTTACTTAGAAGAGGCAAGATTTTCCACGAGCTACGAGCCACACAAGTTTCCGATTCCAGCTTGATTACATAAGGCCGGATTTAAGGTGGCGAACGAAGTTTTCGAGTGTAAAAGGGGTGCTTTAAAACTGGAGGCTAGAATTTTTCGCGGCATCAGAGATTGTACGCGAGAACTTTATTCGGTGACCGAAATTAAACTCGAAGAACTACGATTATCGATCGTCCATAGAATTATGCATTATATAAAATTTTTTTTAATTCTAAATTAAGGGTTTACTTCAAATTTCTCATTGGGGTTGAAATTCCCTAATTAGGATGACTATTAATTTCAGCTCTCTATTTTATTGCAGCGTGTTTGGGTCATTATCGTGCATAAACACGAAATTATTACCATGATTTATAGAGGAGAGTGCAAAGTTTATCTGAAAACCTCGTCTTTTTTATCTGTTTGTTAGCAAACGAGAGAGGTTCAGGAAAAATGAGAAAGAACTAGTAGGTCGTTTGCAAAAATGCATTCTTCTAGCTCGAGTTTCCTTATGGACAAGTTTTCCCAGTATTGCGGTTGTTGCATTTTCCTTTCTGTCGTTATCGAAGCGTTCTAAGAATACCGGTCGCTTCGCCGTGATATTACTTGTTGATATTGTGGATATAACGATGAAACGAGAGGAAATCCCTGCTTCGTTTCATTCACAGGGTGTTCCCCGAGGTTCTTTTCATCTAAGCAGTCCTTGACTTGAATTTCCATGTATTATAGGGATTCTGTGATTCTGAAAGAACATAGAGTTTCTGGAAAAAGCCCCAAAATTAATGAAATATTTCGAAATCGCCAATCTGTGTCGATAAATTATGGAAAAATAATTCCAAAAGTCTTGCTGTATCATAATTGTTTGTAAAAGGATCTCACAGCTAAATGACTGCAGCACGTGTGGAACATATTAACAAACAGGAAACTAATTATCGCGAAAATCTCTGAACCGCTTGTTGTTTTCATCCAGATGTAACAGAATTTCATGCTTCTGTACGTGTAAAGCTTTCAATTAGGAAATTTATACCTTGTTCAAACATTAAATGGTGTTTGGCTTACAGTAAATCCAGAAATAAACGTTTAAAAGCATCAATATGTACTTTGAAAAATATAAAAAAATCATGGAATATTTTTATAAAATTGAATACAAAAAAATAACCAGCTACAACACGGTTGTAAAAAAAAAAGTTGCAGCTTGACAGCTAGCTGTTAACTGATACCAAAAAAAAAAGAAACTGAAATATTCCATAGATAAAAAAAAAAAGAAAATGGAAGTTGTGGAATGTTTACACGGATGAAAAAGCCGCAGTGTTGATAAACAAGTACAATTTTTGTGTAGTTTGAACGAGATAAAGGGCGCAAAATGAAATAAAATAATAGCCTCAGGTATAAAGGTCAGGTGGCACAGACCGCGTACACGTTCTATTTCCACAAAAGAATTACACGGCGTGTAAATGATTTATATATCCTATTTCCTGTGGTAAAATCAATTTCTCTGACGTTACAACGGAAAGGTAGACGAATATTTTGTCCGGCACGGGCGCGCAGAGTGAATCGTGAGTGAAAATAACCGTGGACAGGGGCAAACGAAAAACACCGGATAAATGCGTTTCCCATGGTCCGTCAGAATGGCGTGTGCTTAATGAGTTTAAAATCTGGCTTTGACCCAAAATCATCCCCCTGTCCGAGCTTTTCAACCATACTAATTGCACGCGTCGAAGAGATGAAACGTTTCGGATGTTTCTTTTGCAATTGATATTATTGAAAGTTCCTGTTTGCAGACAATATCCTTTTGAAATCATACTCCGACACACCTGTATTTTTCGTTTATATTATACGCGCTCGTGTTTACCGTGAACTCGATTAAAATTTGTTCAATTTCATCAGTTGTTTGAAATACAGCCGAACAACGATCTGATTTATCGAAACATGTAAATATTGAATCGAAATGCGATTCCATATTCTTTTCGCGAATTCTTTTCACATTCATCGTTCTAATAAACCCGCTCCTCGAACGCAACGGACGATATATATCGTGCAGTATTTCAAGGGTACACAATTGGCTGAAAGGAGCCTGAAATACCATTGACTCGAGCAATTGGATATACGGCGAAAACGCACAAAGCACGTCGATATTCCGTTCGCAAATCCCTGGTGGAAAGCGTGACCCTTCAACCGGCCTCTTCCAACGATTGACGTTGCCTCTATTAAGCCTGGGCGAAATGAAACATAACCATTTCACCTGGTACGCCGCTATCGTCCCGACCGATGTCCGGTAACTTGTGCTCTCAGGGACATAATTCAACCGCGTCCACAATCGACCCGTGCCACCGTGTAATCTTGCGTTCGTACACTGCCCTTCGATAAATATATCGGTAATGTTTTATTTACGGTAGCATTTCGTTCGTGTCGCAAATGAACAATCGGTGAACAATTTGTTTGGGGGAATCAGAAAATTACGGTACGCTAATTGACAAAGGCGGAGGGTTAATTATATAGCGGTTGTACCGTAATAATTTATTATACCTGCGGACAGAATAAGAGCGGTTTAAATTTGTTGCGGAAACAATGGATTACAGTGGAGTAATTGTCGAGGGCAAAGGATTAGTTCTGTGGTATGCGTCAGGAAAGTCAGGTGAGACAAACAAGGTATGAGATAGGAGTTAAAGGAAGGGCCATTTGAGTGAAACGGGCAGGTAGGAAACAGACAATGTAAACATAACGTTTGGAGAATAACCAGATTTCAAACTCGATAATTTACTCTATTTAGTGCCATTTATGTGTCCGTGCTTCAAACTTTCCAAACGTTCCCACCTGCGAACGATAGTGAACGTACCCATGAAATTAATTTACTGAATATGTTAAATTATAAATTTCAATTTACCTGTGCTTGTAATATTAATACACAGTTTACGGGTACAAATTTTCATGGAAATTTGCTAAATTGGCCATCCCTTCAGAGTAAATAACCATAAATGAAATATATCATTCTAAAAAGATCATCAAAACCGACATGTATCACTTTCGCGGCGTTCTTTGCCAAGTCCCTTTTTGACCACCGGGTGATGCGCTTTCGTTCGCGGCTTTTGATTTACATTAATTGATTCCGGCCGATACTATGGGCCCGGGTGAACGATAACCATGACGAGATTCGATCTGGCCATGCATATGTATGCGTACTCGGGGGCTGATCGACGCGTTCGAAGAAGAGGGTGAGGGATACAAAAGCGGATAGCGGACGATTTACGAGGAAAAAATGAATCGGATCCGTTGGCAATATTGTGTCCTGTTCGTGACAGAACAAAAGCCGGTTTATTACGCGCCTCATAACGTATGTTAATTAAGAGGTTAATGAACACATTGTTAAGCGTAAAAGTTAGAAAGACCTCATCGTTTCGTTATTACCCATCGCATTGTACCCGTTGTTCGCTTAATTAACAACGATCCCGTTGATACCGTGTCACGTACCGAAGCTCTTTCTCTGTTACTTTTTCACTAAAACATTTGATTGATCGATCTACTATACTGAAATTTGAATATTTCATCGAGGATTACGCTGTATACGCATGTTGGTTAAAATGAATCTCCTATAGCGTAACCCAGCTACCATGGAGTGTCTGTATCCAAAACCACACTTATTGGAGAGGGACGTCTAGCCAAAACCGATGAGAAATATCCTACCGTTAATTCTCGTTCTGCCCGTTCTAGGATTAACAATGTACATTCCTCGTTCGCGTGTACAGAAATTTCTGAATCGTTATTACACCCTGCCACGGGGCTGCTGGTGGAGGCGTTTGCGAACAACGACATCACGCAGTTAGGTTCGATCGAGCGGAACCACGGAATTTCGCAGTGGCAAACTTCCGTTCTGTCGTACGTGCAAGATAACTTTGTTTCGTTCGCCGGTATCGCGTCGACCCGTTGTCGGATATGGATGATAAAAGTTTCGTCCGATTCCATTCGTTGACCACCGGCCTACGTGAACGCACACATTCATTTGCGGTTCAAGCGAAAACCATATCGAGGTGTCGGGGTTTAAAAATGAACAAAATCTTTTGCTATTTCTTTTTTCTCCTTTAAAAAAGACTGCGGTATATTTTGTATTCGATTATTCTTGATCGTTTCAATTATAATTAAATTTAAAACAAATACTGTTAAAGAGTAATCTACGTAAAATATATAGAATAAACCATCAATGGCACAGTCAATAAACTGAACAATACTGTGACCATTGTAAAATGCATCGGCATAAATTGTCCATTTGACGGTACCATCGAACGGCGGGAAAAAAAGGGAAAAAATAGGGAAGAACAGAGGTAGGTGAATATTTTTGGAAAACTGTAGGTTAAGGTAGGGGAATTCGTGCGTATGGCAATAATAGCGCGAACGTTGGTGGTAATGGTAACTGCTGTATGGTCGACCATTCAAATTCACCGGTAAAAGCACGTTGAATTGCCTTCAATCCTTTTTTTCCTCGCTGTCTCTCGTTTTGTTTCGTTCCATTCTCGAGTGGAAATCATTCTGGTGTAATAGCTGATCGTCACGGGACCCCGTAACATCCCTTTTCCCCCCCTGTTAATTCGCGATTAATTTGCTCGCTCCGTTTCGCTGGTTACAAGTCCGAATAACTTTCCTGAAACTCTTTCTACATAGTTGTCGACGAACTTTTTTATCGATCCTTTAGATCCGGTTACCGTTTTCTATTCCTCCGACTCCGTTTTTCCCTTCTCCTGAAATCCCCTTTAATTGTTCAACTTTGACGATCTTCGAAAGAAATTGCGGCGAAACGAGCCGAAGTCGGGGGACAAAGGATGGCTGGTTAGTATGAAAAATTCAAACGTCTGCACGAATTTAACGCACGCGTCGTGAATATTTAATGCATTATAAGTTCGCGGAAGAGTCGTGAATAATTCATACAATACGTGAACTACCCCGTTAACGGAGCTTAAAACTACATGCGTATACATACTTCCCTGCACGCTTGAATTACCTTAATATTTATATAATAACTTGCGTGGACGTTTCCGCAACCTTTATTCAGCATTCGTCGCTTGATACGTGTGATTTTAATTAAATTTTTACGTATTTCAACCCTGTCACAGTGCGCGGCTACGTACGTGTATGTACACGTGTGTCGTTTCGCTTATGGCTGGGAAAAAATCTCCGCTAAATTAATTTCATGCGTTAAAGTAACAATAACACAGGAATTTACATGAAACGTGAAAGACAAAGTTATAACGGCGAAACAATATAATTTATAAAATGATTTTGCTAGTTTACTTTTATTGCTCTCGAAAATTCGCTGAAATTCAACTCGCGATTGCGAGATAATTATCCAGTGAATATTTAAATCCCGCACCGTTATCAATTAATGCCCGAAATTCGCGAATGACGGCTCGAAAAAAGGAGCTAAAAGTATGAAATACGAAATGGAAATTACTACAGAACGGTGAAATATTTTTCAGTTCGTTGATTACACGAAGAATACAAATATTTTGCGAGTCCCGTATCGAAATAACAACGTTCGTTTGGAAAGTGGGTAAATCAATTTTTTTGTCAATTCTCGTGAGAGCAGTTGGCAATTTTTTTTTCGAAGTATCTATCACGAAAAATGATTTAATTCACGGATAGTATATTTAACGCATCCGGTATTCGACTGTTCGCGTTAAATTAATTCGCCAAGGGATCTGGAATTTACCCTGCGTCACCGGTAAAAATAAGCCGATTGGCTGGGGTAACGAACGGGGTCGCGAATTTCCTAATTAATGCGTTCACGTTTGACTCGAGCAAACGTCATTCGCGTGTTTACCCAAAGGCGAATAAGCATTCGCATGTTTGCGGATACAGAAGCAACGTGTCTCTGCCTGGAACCGCGTCTACTCCTTTCGACACGGGGATCAGCGTTGTTCGCGAATTAATAAATATATCTTAACGTTTCATAATAGTCGCGAATGAAATTTTGTTGAAACAGGTAAACGTTCTTGTCAGATTCAGCCGACTTATCGCATGTTAACAGGTTCACCGCCGGGAGGATCGTCAGAAACTGTCTACTGCCTACTCAAATTTTGTGTATGAAACAGAAGACAAACTTTGACTGGTTTTACAGGTGAGACGTGGGAAAGATTAAACATGAAAATTAACTGATTTTATTTTAACATGTTCAGTGCCAGCGGGCGTTGAGTTAAATTGAGAGAAAAGAATTTTACAGAAATTAAAATGGGAAGGTTAAATGAAAAAACGAAACAGTCGTATTCTGAATAATTGTATTTAATGTGTTAAATAATTAATAAAAGAAGAAAATTTTGAATACCATTAATATCACATTACAGATATAAAGTAGGTAATAAATTAAGGGATTGACAGATCATTAGAAGCTGTCTTTTATCGAATTCTTTTAACAGAATTAATTTAATCGTCTACATTAAGCTATGCGTCAGTCATATAATGATTCGGCTGAAAACCGAATCTTGATAAACGATAAATCAACACGAAAGTTCGGCTACGTGATAATTTCACTATACGTAATGTCAATTCGCCGTAATCGTTCACGATTGTGACAGAAAAATTCTCGACGCGGTCGCTTTTGAACGCCCACTATCGACGATAAATATTCGCAACGTCCAAGCCTAATCGCTTTATATAATTGATCTTTGATCCCGTGTTCGTTCACGTAACGCGTATTTTCCTGACACGATGATGGTATTCCCCTATGTGTACTCTGGTCTTGTGCTCCGTGTATCGCTAAAAATCGAATTACGCTTGTATCAACGTTTGCTTTCGATACATATGCGCGCGGTAATTTACACACGATTAACGTTCGCTTTGACAACAGCCACGTCGATCTTCGAACAGTCTATATTTACTAGAATGAAAGAAGAATCCATTTGAACAGTCTTAGATTCCGCTACCATTTGTCCTTCTACATCTAATACAACAGAAATGATCATCAGGGCCATTTTTGAGAAAGAAAAAAAGAGAACAAAAATACCTATCTCAATTTTCCTTTCTCCTGGCACAGTGAATAAATCTAAGGTTCAATTTTCGACAGTCCAATTTTCACCGTTCCAAGAGATTGCCCTGATGTCCCTGTCTGTTCTAACACTCTATCTTCGATCTCTAATATAGAGACTCTGACCGGTTTATCGAAACATCGTCATGAATTGCTTGAATAGCGTCGGCAAGGCACCTCTCAACGAAAGTATAGTGATCAACGCGGTAACGACTATGCAGATTAGTTGAATATTAGGTACATGGGAGACGTAGGTTAGCCAGGATTTCTTGTATCCGTAGCATTGGGAAGCCATACCCAATACGAAGCAGCTGATGCCCAAGAAGTTGTGGGAAAACTTGATGACCACCGGTCTGATTACCGCGCGAAGTTTCGCCGCTACGAAGACTGGGTAACCAAAGGCTACCAGGAACAGCATGATCACTGTTGACGCGATCCCGAGGATCGCGTGGATCGACTGGAAATGAAAGGTCTTCGCTTGATACATGGGCACAATACCGGCCACCACGCAGATCGCTCCTAGTAACTGCAGGATCCAGTGGACGTGGCTCTTGGCACGGCGGGTAAGAAAGTTCGTCAAGCTGCTCCCATCGGCTAGCACGACAATGGCCTCTGACATGAGTAGGACGTACTGAAAAGGAGAAGATCGAGTCGTGAGAGGTGGAGGAAGTTGCAGTCGTTTGGCCAAGTCGTTAGAACTTCTTTGGCCACCTCGGTTACACCCTTTCTGCCCTTTAAAGGGAAAGAATCCTCCCCGGATTCGGGCTGGCTAGCTGGCGCTCACGGTCATTCTTGAATTTCGATTTCGCGTTCCGGGCAGCAAGGTGTGTAACCGGAGAAATAAATGGTGCAATTTGAATCGCAGCTAAATCGACCCCTCTGAACTTACGAACAGGAGACTTCTAGGCAAGGTTACCGGGAACTTCTTGCCACTATTTTCCCTTCTAACGTTCTTTCCGACGATTAAAATTTCTCGCTTTAGATTCTCTGCTTCGCTTTTCCATTGTACAGAGAAAAGTTCTTGTACAAAGTTTAGGATCATCGTGATTTGTTTCGATATAATCAATGATCAGAGAAATCGTCGAGTGTTTAATGAAACGGAGTGATAAAAATCGCGAACGAGTTCTGTTTGTTTATTGTATGAAATTCGGTGGAAATATCGTTTGATCTGATATTTTATTTGATCGATATACATACCCCCACGGTGCAAAGGGTGACGTGTAAATCCGTCACGCCGAAGGAGCGCATCGAATAGTAAAGAAGAAAAACTGTCACACCGACGATGAGTATATGGTTAATAAGGTCAACTGCCGTAACGCATGTGCCGTACATGCTTCGTCTCCCGCTGGTGGTTTCCAAATTGTTCGAACTATCCGAAGAACTCGAGGGAGGTGTCTCCGATTTTACGTCCTTCATTTGGAACGATGATGTGCTTGCTTCCTTTCCTTCCATGCCTCTGAAATGTCTACAAGTTTTCAGGTAATTATAAACACTTGTAAAATTATCGTAAAGAATTTTATCTCGAACAAATTTTCTTCTAATTACAACAACACGCGATGCCTTCTTTTACCAGCGACCGTTTGGGAATGATTACTAACGGTCAAAGAGCGCCACTGCAAAAGTAATTACTAGGCACGATAATGGGAATTACAAAGGGGACGGCCTGGTATTTGTGCCGAAGTGATTACATCTGGGAGCACAGAGGTGCTGACCCCTTTAAAATCGAGCTACTGATCGAAAGGAAACAAAAATGGGTTCGTTGATCTCTAAGGAGGCGAAAACGCGAAAGGTCATATCATGGAAATAGAAATTCAGCGTGTAATTGATTTAATTCGATCGATCAGATTGGATGGCTTTATTGCGTTCGGACAGGAATACATTTGGCAGATCGAAATATTGGAAACAATCCTGTCTCACGATGGAAACATGATTTTCGTTTTTCACTCACCATAACCTCTGATCGAGCGAACAGGAAGCAGTAAATAAAAATAAATCAATTTCGAAGCTTCGGAAGATGGGTATAGGGATTTAGTACACTCGTATCCATAAGTCGAGGAATAAATTTGGATCACAATAATATTATTAAAATTATTGAAAATAATTTTATATTTGTGTATGATAATAACTCCGAGCAGAATATGCAAAAATTATCTGGTATAGTAATGTTAAAAAATCTTTAAAATATTTTATTCCACATAAGGATTCAATGAACGGTTTTTTGATTTAATATGGTAAATCTTTAATAATGTTAAATTTGAAAGCAAAGTTGAAAGTAGCATGTGTCCCCTGACTTATGGACGAGAATGTATGTTGGATGTTGCACGACTGCCGGTACGTTTTATTTCGATTTATTTTGTTCACAATATAGTTCGTTAGCGTGCTTCCTTCGTTTGGACTTTTCCTCTCGTTCGTAAACGCGAGTTGAAAGCTCGGCAAGCTTGCCGTTTCCACGACATACCGTTAAATTGTTTTACTGGCTCGCTGTATTAAGCGGAGTATCAGGCAATCGGTTATCCCCGCGATGAGATTTCTCGAATGCTATCGTTTAATCGAATCGCACGAAATTCTCCCCGAGGGATCCGCGACAGGCTAACAATTACCCTCCGGTGACTTTCACACATCCCCGTTTGGTCTTTGTCGTTCAAGGGAACCGACGCGAACGGATGAGAAAATGTTCGCTTTTCAACGACGTGACCGGAAAAAAACTGAAATTTCACGGAATTTTAAACGACCCGTTCGTTAACTCACCAAACAACTTCGTTCTTCGTGAAAAATAACCGAGGAATTTTTTAGAATTGCGTCCACCTTTCACTGTTTAATTCACAAAAATGAAAAAGCACGATTCGTATTGTCGCGACCGGTAACGAGAAATTATCGGTGTTGATTCAAGTACGATCGCTTCCATACTAATTGAGGAAATCTGTCGATCGAGCGGAATACGCTTCTGTGGCAATATTGAATATCTCTGTTTTTTTCAGTTTCTTTCCTTGTATACAGAATCGAAGCGGATAATTGGAACCGTTGGTACTGGTACTCACGTGACCGCGACACTCATTAATTAAACGCGGTACAAGCTACGTGACGCTGATAATCAGATGTCATTTTTACTTGAGAGGTCGCGTCAACTTGCTATCTCCGTCCGTCTCTTTCATCCTGTCCTTCATCTTCGCTGTTTATCTCTGTTTCACTTGGTTCGTATTGTTCCGAAAAGTTTACCGGGTAGCGTCAGGTGCGCGGTCAGCTACGAGTCGGTCGAATTTTCCATGCAAATTGGATGCAATTTCGGCAAAATCAGATTATTGAATTTAGATTTCCGAGCGAAACAGGTTATAGAATTGTGTGAAAAGTTTCGAACGCGCCAGGGAGGGTTGGATGGTAGCCTATAATCGTGATTAATTCGCGTTCTTTCGTGACTCGAAAACGAGGGATACGTTTCGCCGATTCGAAAATATATCGCTCGTCGAATTTGGCGTGCAATTTATTTCGATTCAATCAACTGAGTGAAACGCCGTTTAGCCGGCGTTGCTCGAGGACGCGTGAAAACGCGTGCAATTTATTTAGCGATGATTACACTGATTACAGAAACGATGAAATTCACAGTGACTGATCGATGATAAAAATTAAAAAAAGAGAAAATGACGACGAACGTTCGTCGAAAAAAGAGAAAAGGAAAAAATGAAAGGGAAGAAAATAACGAATGAGTGGACTAATTCGTGCGAATAATGCGTCCCCCGTTTCGTTGGTTGCGTTTCTCCCTTGTTGTTTCGAAAATATCTATCCATTGTTTGATAACGAACGAAGCATCGATTCGTGAAAAGCGTGTCGTGCTTTTGTATTTATACAGACATTTTCAGTCGTATTATTTCGTCTGCGTTCCGCGGAACAACACCGTGAAACATGTTAGAAGAGGATCCCCCATTGTTACGACCCGTCGTATGAAATTCAATACAGGAAAAGGCGTTATTTGCCGACATTATACTTTTTTCTCAATGATTCGAATATAAAACCACAGCTACGTATTCAATTCATTCACCCCCGCAGCAATGTTTAACCACTTGATTCTGATACTCGTTATTTTGCTCATTCAGCAATCTTTGACAGAGAGTTAATACATCACCGATCAAAAATAAGGAAATATCTTATTTCAAAGAACAATTTATAACATAAATCATAGGAGATAACATCAATGGAAATTATTCTCCATTTGCGGTTTTAAAGATATATGACGGTACCTTGTGGTATATCAAGAACAGCGATAAAAGTAGAAATTTTTCGAAAAAGTTTATAGTCGGAAAATGAAGGTGTTCGAATATTAATAGATCCAATTGTTTTTTAGAAATTAATGAAGAATATAGAAAAGAGTGTAGAAAGTAGCTTTCCATGAATTTCCAGCTCTTGGAATTGATCGTGGAATGCAAATGGAGGTCACGGATTCTATTGCGGTTAATCAAGTTGTTTTGCTTGCAAGAGCGCGATACGCTATTCATCCTAATTCGTCCCATTATCGCGAACGGCTAATTAAAAATCGCATTGCGTAAGCATCGATTGTTTATCTCTACGAAACGAAGTTGACATGAGAATTAAATTCGATAAATGTCTCGCATTGATTGATTTGCTGACAGCAATTTTATACACTTGTAATCGTACATGTCAGATCTCACGTAGAGATAATACATTCGATTTTTGATCGTGATTAAATACGTAACTTGATTGTATCGTTTATAGGCCAAAAATGATAAACATTATCAATGCTCAATCCTTTCGTATTTCATTGTCTGATCTGTTATCCCGGAAAACACTTCTAAAATCTCCTTATCTCTCTATTTCTTCGGGATTGGTTTTTCTATTTTTCTTGCCGGAATGAATGCGATAACGAAAGAGTAAAAAAGAAAAGAAGCGGTAAGAAAACGTGGAACTAATTAGCAAAGTCGTTGTCGATAGTGGTTTTAATTACTACCTGCTTAATGAGCTCTTAATTAAAAGGAGAAATTCCTAATTAACATCCATATGATTTATTTTGTAAGATTCAATCATAGGTGGAATATTGACGTTGACACTTTGAGGGAATTTTTTGAGCTATATTTTCAGACATCCATTAAATTTACCGGGGAGTTATTTCAAACACTTTTTTTTGGTTAGCGCGTTTTACGTTCGAGCCATTCGTTTCGTTTTGAAAATGAAGGCATCTCGTAACTGGGGAATCCTTCATAACAGTTTCCAGTCTGATATACGATCGACAACCCCTATGAATTTGTCGGAATATTTCCCGTTGGAAAAACGCCACGGAAGCAAGTTCGATGGCTGTTTTACGATGATGCGTGAATGATTTTATCGAGCTATCCGTTTCTTCCGTTTTGCCGGACGAGTTTCCACGATTTTCAACCCTCCTTCCTAACGAGGGATGTTCTTCTCTCGCAGGAAACTGTATGAAAAAAGAATTTTTACTTTACCATGGCAGGGTAGTTTTCTTCGATAGGGTAGATAGAATTTCATTTTCTATTGGTACCTATAGTTGATCAGCTTCCGTTTGATCATCAGTCAGTTAACGTAGCATCCGATTTTACCCTGTCAGAATTTTACCATTCGCCACTAAACTTATAAGAGAAGCAGACTTCGATAGGGGTGCGAATGAAACCTGCTTTACCGACTGAATTCCACCCCCATTTTCATGAAACTACCTACCCTCTGAGCCTCCAGATGTCAGCATCTCCTCGAACCCCTTTGAACACCCCATTTTACCCTTTTCCCTTTACCTTAGTTTGAAAGATGATTAGGTGTCACTACCATTTCAACATTTCATTTGTATCTATAAAAAAATCGCGTAAGAAGCGATTAATATTTTTACTCCAATGATTTTATATTTGTCATGAATTCCTAGAAAATGCGTAACAAAAGAGGAGCGAATACAGGTAGCTTCGAATGTAATCGTCTTAACCGATATTTTTCAATGGCACGATGAAATCGTTCGAAATCCAGAATAGATATTTGACACGTGTAATGATAATCCCATAATGCGAGGATCTGTGAGAAATGGGCCAGCATAATTGTCGAATATCTTCCGCCTGACGTGCGTTGAGATCATAATTCTTATTGAATTCCTAGGGACACACATGTGAGCTTGAGTGCGGGTAAAGAAGTTTGAATACAAATGTACAAGTATTGGAGCGTGGAAAAATTGATGTGTGTACTCGAGAGACAAGCTCCTCGAGAGTTTATATCAATGTAGATCGATATAATTTTCTGCCCTTATTCGGTGGAGCGGTATGAAGAAGCGGATTGTCGTTGGAAGATGTTGGAATATTTCTTTGGGGTTTGTGAGACAGATGATTTTTACTTAGATTATTAATACCCAAACGGAATCAACTTAACAGGAATTTTATAAAGATCTAATTTTATAAGTATCCTAATAATTTTCCATGTCGTTTCTAATTTCCATCTATTATTTCTATTCTTCCATCAAGCTATCGCATCGAACAGGGAGATAACAATCATCTCGATCAAACATATTTTCATTGTATTTCATCTTATCGTGTCTCGAAGACGATCTTACACGAACAAAGAATACTTCCATCCAACGGAACTCCATCCCTTAAAGTCAAACAGATCCAGCAGAGAAGGAAGAAGATCTCCGGTGAAAGTACCACAAAAGGGACACGAAAGGTTTCCGACACTCGAGCTTCAAATTAATTGCGACTTTTACACGCGTCACAATAAACAAACGGTAATACACAAAGAGGTTCGTGGATCTGGAGGAGAGAAAATCGCGAGGTTGCTAAAGATATTTACATATTTACGAGGAGGTTCACGATGGAAAGGTGGAGGATGAAGAGCGGCATGGAAATGGAGGAAGACAGAGGAAGGGAAAAGGAAAAGAATGAAAAAGGGAGAACAGTTTCAATTTGCATGATGGCGGTGTGGTTTTCGCAAGGATAACTGTAATCTCTCTCTCGACGTCACGAGAGAAGAGCAAATTTTATCGCAGCCATTCGGAATCGCAGTCAGACGGAAAGACATCCGAGAGGGGCGGAGGTCCTGGAAGGCTTTTTTGCCAAAGGGGCAAAAGCTTAACCTTTCATATCCATGTTTGCACTGGGCGAAGCAGTAGCAGCCAGGAGATACGGAGCCTGGCAAGTCCGCAAGGACGGAAGTAAGTATACATTTCGGCCTTTACCACTGTATCAACCTACAGACCTGCCGACCTGTCTGTCTACCAACCTTTTCAAGGCGTAATTAAATGGCGGCGTGCCGCTGCACGACCTTTTCGCGACGCTCCGCTTTGCCTGTCTGCGTGTAAACGTGCCACACGGCTGGGAAAAGTGCGTTTAATTCCATTTGAATTCCGACCGAGAGTGGTGTTAGCCGAGTGTGGGTTTCCGCGTTCACTGGAGAATCGGACGAACATGTAAGAATCTCGTTCGTCCTCTTCCCAGCTTGAACAACTCGGTGTCAAACTCGTCGAGACCGGTGACTCGAGATTAAACCCGACGATATCCAGTCACACCTGTTTGCCGGTCGATTTTTCTCCCGTTCGTGTTTCAACCCTGTTCCCTGAAGAACCAATTAATCCCCCGATTCTCATCGACAACCAACGGCGCGTTAACTGTATTAAATTATTCGCAGCGAGTTAATTTTAGGAACGAGATGGAATCTGGTAAGCCGTCGCTCAAATAAATGTGCCACGATTAGATAAAGATACGAGAAGTCGTATGTTTTACCGATGTAATCGATTCGAAATTTCATCGAATGAAACATAAATTATACACGGAATCATGAGTCATTCGTTTATCAGAGTTTGGCCTGAGTCTACTGATCGACCCGATCGCGTTGGATTTTACTGTCGGACAATTAAAAATGGTCGATAAAAGGTGGTAAATTTTACGACGACTGACTGAAACGATAGAAAGCTCGATAAAAACTCTGCCTTTCGTTCGGTGTCTTCCCCTTCTGTCCTCACCTCAGGGGCAAAACCGATACGGATCCCTCTCCTGTTCCTGAAGAACTCGAAACATTAAAGAAAGCGTGCGGTTGTTAATGCAAAAATGCAAAGGTATACAATATGACGGGGTCATTATTTGAAAAGTACAGTTGAGCTTCGGGTGCCCGGGAGTTGTTTGAGTAATAAAGAGCGAAAGGTTCGCAGGGGCTGTGAGGACCTCGACATCGCAGCCGTGCCTTTGATCAACTTACCGGCGTTCCCCCGACTAAACGCGCGCTGATCTCCCATGAATATGGAGAATCCGGCAGCCGAGGTTACACCGACTGACAACCACGTCATCTAATTGTCGTCTTTAAAGCCGGTTCTAGGTGCGACCCCGTCCCGTTGCCTCACAATTCTTTTCACCTACCTCGTCGCGATCCTTCGAACCTGAACTTTGTTCGATCATTAACATACCGATGATTAACCGATGGTTCTGTGTTACAGAAGGACCATTAGAAAAATTGCAAGAAATAAAATAAAAGATTCAGAGTCGTTTGGTCAGTCGGTCGACGAGCCCTGAAGGTGCACGTAAATTGAAAAGAAGAAGAAGAAGAAGAAGAATGAGGAGGAAGACGAGGAAGAGGGTCTTGCCAATGGGGTGAGACAGATTGTTATACCTAAACAAATCGGAGGGGGATTGTTTGCAGTGGCATCGTTTTACGCATGAGGCCGCGGCCGTTATTTATTCCTTTCTCGATTCTCGAGAGCCGATGCCACTTGAACGAGCTGGAGTGCAAGCGAATACGAGAGACGAAGAAGAAGGAGACGCCTGGAACTGGAAGGCTAGAGATCGTGGGAGATAGAGAGAGAAAAAGGGAGTCGCGAGTCGGTATTCTGTCGGTAGGTCGTCGGTCACCCCCGCAGGTTAGCTTTGATCTATGCCGGCCTCCAGAACCACCCTGTTACCCTCACACACCCCCACTGTTATTTTATCCACTTGGAGAACGCTTCAGAGAGTCGAAGCTGCTCTTCACCGTGCATGCTCTCGTGCTCGTAGTCATCGTTGGTAAAGGAATGACGCCTGTGCGATTGTTTTTTCGTATTCGCTCCCTAACATAGACACACACACACAGGGAAAAAGAGAACGAGCGAAGGGATGATGGTGGTGGTTCGACGTCAATGTAACGAGGAAACGAATCGTCGCGTTTCTTTCTTTCTTCTTTTTTTTTTTGCCGGTTCCTGTTTATCAAACGAATTCATTGTCTCGTTAGGGAGAGTCCGTATTCGAGTCACTGGACCAAAACGCAGAGTGTCCTCCCATTTCCATCATGGATACAACGTATGAGAGCTACGAGGAGGATCCGTGCTAACTAGAAGCTATGCATGCATACGGATCCTCTCTTTGTTTCCTTCTTTTCCATGAATCTGCAGAAAAATCGTATAGTAGAATTACCATTGATTCGAGTTTCTTGACAATTTTAACACCTTTCGGTATGATATTTCGTTGAACAATACACTTGATTGAATGCCAACTTGAAATCATTAAGATATGTGTTATTACCTGATAATCACCTTATATCAGTGTTAATGTCGAGTGAATAATAAATCTGCAAACGCAATCTAACTCCTTGTTAGATAACGTATTACGCTTGGGAATTTCAGTATTCTTATATTCACTTTGATTATGTGTTTCATAACCGGTTTTAGATCGTGATTTTCCTAGGAAAACCTGGAAAATCCGTTCTTTTCTTTTCCTCAAGTGTCTCCGCGTACGTCGGGTTTCATAACGCGACGGAACAAGGAATCCTGAATGATTAGCTGTTATCGCAATAATAGGTGACGTGACGTGTATGCAGAGGTCTCCCTCTTCAGAGGTTTGAGGTCCATTGTCTTTCGATTGCGTGTCCTTTTCCATTCGTCGCGTCCGACCTGCCAATTCTCTTTGGTGTACCGGAACGACCACCTCTATCCGCGTTTTCCATGGGAAAAACAAAATCAAAAGGTACGAGTAGACTTTTGCGTGTAGCTTCAATGTTTGTTCGCGTGGAAAGAAAAAAAAAGAAAAGGAATACCCGGTTCGGGTAGCAGTGATCGCGATCGACGATCCGTTTGAAAAGGACTCGATTGTCCCTCTCGCTTGACAATTTATCTAATTGCTATCGTTCTCTATGTATCGGCTGGGTTACTTTTGTCCGCATCTTTCATCTCTCTTATGTTCGCGATGGGTGTTGCCAAGTGGAGGATCTCTTGCCGTTGGATCTGAAGTGTCAGATCGGTAAAACAATAAACCGCCGCTATTACTTTTAGCCGGATAATCAGCCAATCACGGAATCGGCGTCGTTGGTGATCCTCTTAAGGGCGGCTTTTCGAGAGCGAGCGAAGCTCGTTATCGCGTCTTAATCCAGAGAATCCTTTCAACTTTCAGCCGTGTCTACGCTTTTCCCGACCTAACTAAAGGATTCCCCGTAGCCACTCTTCCCCCTAGCGAGCTCCTCTCCCGCGAGGATCCGTCTCTGGTGTCTCTCTGTTTCTTCCTTCCACCCTCCGCCCTTCTTTATCCTCGTCGCGCGATTTATTCCGTTCCGACTTGGCCGGGTCGCATTAACGAGTGTCATGGAAATTACTGGTGAAAGGTAAACGGAAAATCCGCTCGGTATACTGTACCTTCCCCCCTGCGATCTTCAACGAAGATGGAAATAACGGGACAAAGGGGAAAGAAACACGAACAAATATTTTCTGCACAAAGGTTTGCAAAAGTGCGCAAAGACGAGTTTACTCGATTGGTCATTTTGCTTAACTATTTTGGAATCAAAGTCTCGAGTCTGTGTCGTACACTGTTGCGGCCGCGTTTACATTGATGCAAATTATAAATATAAACGTAACACGATATTATTTTCCATCTTTAATGGCTTCTGCGAGACGTTCACTTTCTTTCACCGGATGAAAACCATCGCTTGGCCAACAGAGGTTAAAATGGAGGCTGTGATGCGAACAAACCTTGGCGTGGAAGAGGGTCCACAGTGGCAGAGGCAACATCAGTGCCAGAGGCCGGTTCAGGGGTTGGGTGTGAAGAAGGAACACCAAGGGATAGGAACGGATGGAGAATGGATATGGGGGGATGAAACACGGGGTTGGCTAGATAGATGGGCTGCTGGATGGTTGGCTGCTTAGCCAGTAGGTTCCTCATTACGGAGAACGGTCTATTCACACCTCCTCTCCAGTTCTACGGATGTCTACGAACCACCCTTGATTTTCATTTTGATTTAATTTTTCTTAAAAATATGACCATCCATAATACACTCCTTCGTTTGTAACATTAAACACCTCTTCGTTAATTATAACTCACAAAATATTAAGGTTCCTTTATTAATGACTTTTCAATATTTCATCTTCTAATTACCTAAATTCTTCTATTAGTCTCTTTGTCAGATTTTCATGAAAGTTCGATTCAGTTTTCCCCACACTTGCCCCAGAAAATTCACACCCACCGATTGAATTTCTACAGAGGCTGTTTCAATTTTGTTCCTCGGTTTTGAAGCTCGGCTTTCAGCACCGAATCGCAGCCATTGCTGACAGGAAAGTTCAGTCTCTCCTCGTAACTCGGTTGAATGTACCATTTCGCACAATGCTTCTCTCTCTCGTCTGTTCGACGAACTGACGAACAGAGCTGCTTTCCCTAGCACTGCGCGTTTCATACACCACTCGAAGCCAGTACAACACACGATCCAAAGGAAACGGAAACTTAGAACGGAACAAACGCGGTGAGTAAATAGCTCACAGTCAAATAATATGCACCGTCCAAGTTCCTCTCATTAGAGGAGAATTAACACTTCGACGTTCTGTCCCGCGTATTCGTGATTTTCATACGTAACTTTTCATTCTTAACATCGGTGAAAGTATATTTTACTAATTACTCCGTATTTTTTCACGGACAATGATCGCGTCAAATTTCCAATTGAATTTGAAGTGGTATGTAAATCGCTTTTCCTGCGTACCCCATTTCTCTCACGCCTGTCAGGAAGGGTGGTCGTCGATCTACGGTCATCTGAACGAAAAGAAGGGTCCGCCAGGACGAAGTAACCAGATGAGCGTAAAACCGTGTGTGCCGGAGGGCAAACATTGACATATGTCCGCGTTAAATCTAACCGCGAAACTCGAATCGAAATCCTCCCGCGCAAACAGCGATCTACCCTCTCAACCCCTGTAAATTATCACGGTTCGATTTCTGCTTATTTTTTGAAAAATTCTGCAAATATTTTAAGGCAACCGCCTCGTTCTCGACTGACCGATTATCCACTTTGAAAGTATGCACAGTCGGAGTTTAGTCGAACGGTAGGGTATTTGTGTCGTCCACGCACAAAAGTTTCGAAAAACGTAAACGGGGTCAGAAGGAACCGCCTTTATGTTCTAATACCACAATGCCTTCATGTCGAAGCGTCATGGAAATGGGGTCTCGTTCGACGTAAGTGTATTTGCTTTTAATACCCACGCAAAACCAAAGTATTACCAGCATTAGAGAGATTAGCCGCGTGTCCTTTAAGCAGCGTCAATCCCGACCAAATCTGCTTGTTGTTGTTGTCGCGGACGCTTTAGTGTTACAGCTTTCGGAAATGGAGACCATGAAGGGTTGATATACCGAAACGAACGAAATCGTATCGCGTCTGTGCTCGTTTAAAATCGACCGAGCGTACAATCCAAGATGCTGGATACCTGTTTCGAAAACTTTGAAAGGGTTCAGAAGGAAGAATTATCTTGTGAATTCTATGCATTCTCGAAGAACGAGCAATAATCCTGTAGTATCACCATTAGAACTCATTAGAGTCTGATTAAATCGATGAACCTCTCGTGTGTAAACTCTCGAAAAAATTAATCCCTGGTAATACTACTTGCATCCCTACGTTTCGTTGCACGTGCAGGCGTTTCGTGAAGTTAATAATCGTTTGGAAGATTATCGTCGAATGTTTATAAAATTAAGTGGAAGAGAAGAAGATAAGAGTAGACGATCTTTATTAATACAGGGTAGTAAAATAACATTTGTAATTAATACATCGCATCATTTTAGGTGATCCGGATCGTCACCTTTGCGAGCGACGAGCAGGCATGAAAGTAGAGCAGACGTTTACAACTGCGTGTTTGGAAAGGCTGTCGGCCCTTGTCATCGTCATCGAGGATCCGTAGGGATTCTCCCTCGGTAGCTGCCTCGGGCATCACGGGAGCGCAAGGTCGGAGCCTCTTACATGGAGATTTCACGTGCTTCAGCATCGTTCCAGTCGAATACGCGTACGTGTGTGAGTACACATGTCGAAGAACCGCACCGAATCATCGGCCTATAACCTTTATCCCCGGTAGCGAACTCTGTAAGGCCGGCTTAACCATTTATAGACCGTTCTTACGCCCCATTGGCGTGCAACCACCAATCTTTTCGGCTACCTTTCTGATGGAAAAATTGTTACTTTTCACGGTAGCATTTAAAAAGAAAAGAAATTTGTGACATTGTTAACGTTCGCATCGAACACACGTCACGGTTATCAAGTATTTCCACCACAGGGTAGAATTTATTTCCCAAATTCCTCTGCTCGCAGGAGAGTCTGTGACAAAGATCAATTGGCGTGGCGGTACGCATGAAACGATGGTAGGTACCTGTCAGCCAGGGAAATCGTGTTCTATTTATTTTCATAGAGCTCCCTCTCTCTCCTTTTTTTTAAATTTCAAGCGTTCGTGTCACTCAACCGCAGTTTTCCGCGCTCTTTAACAGCGGACAATCGTCCTGTCACGGCAATACCGCCCCGGCGGAATTAATCGAGATTGAAAAAGTTTGATCTCACTTTGACGTATAGCGATACGTTCTTCAGGCGACGTGATATTGATTTTTAAATGGCGAAGAAGTGGGTCATCCCACCTCCTTGCTGAAAAATTCGTCTCAAAATAGAAACAGATAGCCGTCCATGTAAGTTCGATCTTACTTTGTTAAATTTTCCAAAAATTGTCGTACGAAGGACGAGTGAAAAAAAAAAAACAAAATTGTTACGTGCTTGCCAACAAAAGACGAGGGTCTTTTTATGGTTCACGTCGGATTGCCCATTTGTGCCCTTAGCGATAGCACAAAGACACGCATAGATACCAAAGGACGAATCTTTAGCGCAAACTCAAGAGGCCGTGCACTTGTGCATCATCTATAATGCCAGCATTGTGTGTTATTTTATGGGCTAGATACATACGGATGAGCACACGAAGAAACCTACTCGAACGCCTATCCCATCGAAGGGTGAGGTTGTAGCATTTGGTACATACACATTGAACTGCTTTTTTGTGCCAACAGCTTGCCACTTTGCTTCTGAATCAGGGCAGACTCATTGTCCATCCGGTTTCAGATGATCATCCCTGATTCAATTCAAATTATATCGAGCCTGGATCATCTTTCGAATATATAATTCAGAATCATCGCATCAATGTCAGCGTTACGTCTTCGGGACTGCTATTCAAATGTCCAGGAAAGAAGGAAACAGAAAGATGTGAACGATGGAGTCAGAGAAGATGGAAGACGAAAACGGTAGCCCGTGACGCATTTACACGCAGAAATCCGTAGGCAAACACAAGCAACACAGGGGTGTGGCAAGGCATCCCTCTAGAATTGGCGAGATTTCAGTGTCTGCTCGAAATCCACCCCTTCTGTTCCCTCGTGTTTCCTCCTCCTGGTGTCTGCTCTTCCTCCTCTTGCGGCTCTACCTCCTCTTCACCCCACGAAATCCCCGTCGGGCGTGTCATGCACGTTGTATTGTTGTATTGTCGGGTGCAATCTCGCTAAGCGTTTCACAGGGACACAGAAATCCCTGGTGCGCGTTAACCTGTCCACCCACGTCACGCACATCCCACGTAACACAGAGATACGCAAGTACCACGACACGCGCGACTGCTTGATTTCAAGAATCTGGTCCACCCTTCGTCAGAAAAGGCTTTTTGTTCTTTTGCGTGCACCCGCAATCGGCACGAACCGCGACGTTTTCTTTCATTTTCTTTTTTTTTTTTGTTATTTCTGTCGATTGTTTCTCTGGTTTCTACGCGATCACGATCGATGCTCCTATCCCCAACCTCTCCTCCCTCTTATTTGTAGAATTCATTTCTTTCAAAAGGCCCGGTTTTTTCAATCCCCCCGCGCGTAGAATTTTTCAAGAGAAACGCAATTTCTCTAAGTGTTCATCCCCTTTGATTCGATGGTGGTGAAGTTCACCCGAGAGAGTTAAAACACGAACGACGGCTCATTGGATTATCCAAAATGCGATGGGGTGGCCGGTTAACTCTTACGTGTCAATCGCAGAAGGCATTAAATACCGATCGTCGTCGGTCTTTCCTCGTTTCAACCCCCATCCCTCCGTCCTCCTCTTTAACTGTTGGCCGATCCGTCAGCTCCCCCATTTATCCCGTTGCTGTTATTAAATTAAATTGCACCCTAAAATTGTCGGCTGTTCTCCCCGTGACAAAGAGACCGTGACCGCTCTTCACTTATTTTTCGTATCATTGATTTATCCCGGCAAATAAGCACCTGTTATTTCGATTGGACAACAGCCATCGATAAGCGTGTACAACCGTTATTTCTCTTTACCATCATCGATGGATTCGTTCGGGGTAATTGAAATAGTACCGTCGCCGGGTCCTCGTGTTTGTCGCTGTCCGCTATTTTTTTTTTATATAAAACTCGCGAGCGTCGATTTCTGAAATTCTCGCCATGCGACGAATAACGCGAACAGGAGGAGGGGTAGGAAAAAAAATAGAAAAAGCGAGTATTTTTTTCTCGCGCCATGGGTCCGTCCGCTTTTTTTTCGACGAGTAATCCTCCGGTTCCAGAGGGCTCGCTTGGTGCATTGAAAATTTTCAATGAACCCAGAGCCGAAGAAGGTAAACGGAACGTAAACGAGCCGCACTAAACAGATAATCGTTAATCTATTAGATTATTATGGGAATTAGTGAAATGAACCATGGTCCAATTTATTGGTCATAATCTCGGCTACCGCCTCCCATTGTCGTCCCTAGGCGTTGTGTTGTTGCGATTGCCGTCGACAGTCGGGGTCCTTTAATCTTCCTGGCCACTGTGAAAGTCTACTTTCGAAAGATGTCGGTTTCCTTTATCGTCGAGTCGTGGCGATCGTTTCCCCGGCTTTGCCGCTTTTTCCGCGCGTATACAAGCACCGGATCTCGCCATTGATACCCCGCCGCATCAGGAATACACCTGGTCGCTTTAATTGACGTTGAAACCTCGAGGATTTCCAGACGACAATGCCGAGCTTTTACTCCTTTACCCCACTGCGTAAACCTCTTTCGATCTGAAAGGGTTTCGAGTTGCTTTCGTGTCTTTTACGTGCAGACACGTTTTGAGATTCTACGATATTCGCGATACAGTTGCATTTTATCGATGAGAAATTGAACAATCTCGACAGAAATTGTGTCGACAATGAGAGCAAAGAAAAATAGATGAAAAATATGGAATAATTCATATTTGGAAGTTGAAAGGAGGATGATTTCAACAATTTCAAGTATCACCAAAAATTTGTGAACGGTTGAAATTTATTAGGGAAAAATGCAAGAGGGACAAACGAGAGTCAAACAGAAGGTTGAAAGTTCCGTTTCCTGAATCAGTGTCCGGTCCATTGAAGATATTTCAGGATGTTCGCTCGAGTTGGAGCAGGTACGAAACCTGGCCAGACACAATGGCGACTGTTGCCGTGTTCCCGTAACATCTCAATGGGCCCTTATTATCGTCGCTGTCGAAACAAGTTTCGGGAACACATTCGTTCGTCATTCATTCAGTAGCGCCGCCTCCGCCGTGCCGCTCCGTGTCGGTCGAGTAAAAAAGAGCGATGAACGGAAAGGATGAAACGAGCCTGCCCTCGTAAATACGTAATTTCCATGTCGGCGAAATAATTGAATCGCGTGGCAGAAGGTTCTTGTGCACGGAAATGTGAAATAACACGGTAATGGGCCACCTCTTTGTGCTAACAATTTTCCAACGTACAAAAGCTCTTCTCGATACGGATGTTGCGGTTTCATTTGTTAACCCTTAGCGGCGAAGAATTTCTTTTCTTTCGTAATTTTCTAATCTTCCTTCGTTCAATTCAATTTTCCTTCAATTTCTCTTCACGTTATCCGACGTGTCGTCTCGATGGAGCCAGGGATTTTAGAAGTTGTTCAATTGCCGCAGGACAAAAGAAGGGAATCGTAAATGAAAACAAAGGAAAAATGAAGTGTACGCGCGTTTGCACACGATTGCACGCACAACATCGGTTCCCGATTAATTACCAGGGTCTGCGTTTCATCCTCTCACCTTGACGGTGTTCCTCTTCTCCAGCCGATGGTCGGGTGAGCGAGGCTATTTCCGGTTCGATGACCTTACCGCGGACCAACCAGCGACGAGGCTCGCGAAAGGGGTAGCTGGTTAATTATCCAACGAAAGTGGACTAAAGAGAGACGGACTGAGGGTGGCGGGTCGTATTCAGGAACGATCAGAAGAGAACACGGAGTGAGCGAGGGAAAAATGACGAGGAGGAGATGGAGGCTGGGAAAAAGGAGAGAAAGATTCGCCTCATAAACACTTGGAGTGTGACACGATGGTGTCGAGTGCACACATCAAAGCGACGATGCAAAAGGGGTGCGATCTGACGCCAGCTAGAGGTAACTTTGGCTGCTCTCGATGACGGGGTGGCCATATAAAATAAAGGAAGACGGGCAGAGCAACCGAGATAATGACGAACAGAGAGGAAATGAGATTGTTTGTCGCTTTGTTTGATTTTGCATTCACGGAGATAGCTTTCACTTACGCACCGAGGGCCAAGATTAAACAGATTTCAAAATGTCTCCGGCACCCTTGCCGACCTCCTGTCCTCGCGACCCTCTCACTCGACCGACCAACCCTTTCAACGACGGATACGTGACTCGTCGCGTGTATCCTACACAACCGTTATACTTTTTTTCTCTCTCCTGGTCCGTCTAACTTGACCTACATCTCGAGTTTAATTAAATCGTAAGCGATCGGGACGCTTGATACGCGACGAGTGTGAAACGATTCTCTTCTAAAGATCTAGCAAGACTATGTTTCACTAGGGGGCGTGGTTTAAGTTCTTTAGTTCTACAAGATGTGTAGAATGGGTTGAGATTAGGGCTGTGTGAAGTAGATCGTTAATTGGCGATCGAGTATCTGATACGCGATGCTTAATTTCATTACTAGGAGAAGATTTCCATAATTGAACCACCCAAATATTTTTTATCTAAACTGATAATAAATTATTTTCTGAATATAAAACAAAATAAGTCAATCTAAATAGTGATCCAATTAAAGAAACTCATCCCCCTTATAGAATTTTATAGTTACAGAAATTGAATATTATCTGTGCTTGTCTACGAAATATCTAGTTGGTGCTAGAATGCATTACGATAAAAATTGACTGACTTGCCTGGAAATTTCTCCGCGTTTCTTCCGTATCTACATCGCCTACAGTCGACTTCTCTGCGACGACTGTTCGCCGATCCCCTTTCACCGTTCCTCTTTGATTTTGCGACAAGAGGAGCACACCGAAGATAGACGTGTAATGAGGAAGATAGCTGGTCGAGGAGGCGAACTGCAACGAGAAGATGGAAGGTAGGTGGAGGTGAGTGGAAAGTAGGAGGAGGTTGGACGAATCGATGGCACTCGGCGAGCAAGAATCGAGAACGAAGGTGTCGTGGTAGCTTCGAAATGGAACCCTTCACATTTGCTGCCGTGGCTCGAAGAGGGCCGTCATTATAATACCGAACATCGCGTACCCTCCCTTCGCACTCTTCCATCATTCTCTGCTCGTTAGATCGGTGCGCACGCAAGAATTCGCACTCGACCACTTTCTTCGCCATTTCCTTTCTCTCTATCATTTCATACAGGGTGTTAAAAAAAGAAGAACTTACGATTTGTCTATTAAGATTCTAATACCTAAACTATTATATTCAAAAATCAACCCTTTCAAAGTTAATCTTCATTTTGTGCAAATATGATTCTACCAAAGTAAAGTAAAGTCAAGGAAGAAGAACACGAGGAATACTTTTGAAAAAAAATCATTTTTTATTAGAGTTAAAAATTTTTTACAATATCGAAAGATTTTATTGTTATTTTTTCTCAGTTTAGAGGGTATGATCTATTCTTGAACACCCTGTGGATACATACATACATCCATCTTTGAAGTTGCTCCGCCTCGCGACACCTCTTTACCTGGCTGCGCGGCTTGCAATCCAATTTGCTCCCTCCTCCGTGTTATGACACAATAAACTTTGATTATCATAAGATATCCGGCTCGTTTCTGGAAGCTCCAGACCAACGGGGAGCACGTCATTATAATGTGCTCGGTTCCTCGTTAGCTCGTCAGACGAGCCTTTCCCTCGACGACAATCTACCGCGATTACTACGGATCTAATGGAATTTTTCCATTAGCCGGAAACCGGAGATTCGCGACGTTCAGAGTGGCGAACGGAAGCAAAACGAGATTGAAACGCGTTTCACGGCGGTTTTTTTTTTTCTATTCCCAGCCGTGTTTCGATCGAAGAGGGTAAATTAATTGAAATAACCCGAACGGATCGATGCCGGTTTGCCGGGAAATTCGTTATCCAGCGATCTTTTCTTTTAAAATGGACACGCAACTGCGATGGCGCATTGTTGTCGGGAGAAAAGGACTCGAGGCTGTCGCGCGATTACAAAAGAGAAAACGATATACGCTTGGAACGGTCCGTCGCGCTCTTTTGCCCTTCCTCTTTTACACCCTCGACCATCCGAAGATCGCTAAGTATTCCGTTTAGTCGACTGGCTCGAGTCGAACGATTCGAGATGAATCGACTAGCTCTACGTTCCCCCTCGCGACCGTTTTACGTAGGCGTCGAACCGTGTATAACGATCGACCGGAGCACAATGATCCAGGATAGGGAGAAACTTCGATTCTTCGCCGGTGACACCTGATACCGCGTAATTAGATGGGGCGTAGGTTTAGGGGTTGAAAGTTCAACGGATCAGAATGTAACCGGGAGATAGGAAACACCGAGTGTACCATTGTTCAGCCTCTTCCCTGTTCAATTGAACAATTGAAATTTCATTTTAAATACCTGTTGATATGTTCAATTTTAATTTAGAATAATTAGACGAGGCACAAATTTATGAGATTAAACGTTATTTAAATTTTTAGGGGGTTTAAAATTTTATCAAAAATTTTATTTATTTTTCTGTCATTTCCACGAGAATTTTACCGTTTCCACAGGGTATTACGAAGCGTGTAAATTCACTCGACTGAATTCTTTCATGAACCTCGTAACGAGCCAGGCGTGGCATCGACGATCCGTGATACAATGACAAAGTTGGGGACGGTGTAACGGCAGTATGCACACCGATACGCGACTCGATCTATCGAGGGATGAAGAGGGTAATGAAGAGGTGTTGAACCGTATCCCATAAACCCCCATCGTCGCGAGAACCAAGGGTCTCTTTGCATAATAACTTACAGTTCGCTCATCAGTTACGGGTTTTAACCAATTACGAGGATATTAATGGGGAGGGAAGTTGAACGTTAGCTGCACGCTGTGTACGATCCTGTGTCCCAAAACACAGGACACGCGGGGGATGAGTCTCGTTTATGTACCTCGACACGTTATATCGTTCAGGGGATTTCGCGTGTCCTGCTGTGTCGGATTTTCAGTTCCCTCGACAGGATATATCTGTTTGTTTTCATCGAATTAGCTGGTACTTCTTTTTCCACCCTAGACATTCGTCGATCCGTTAACACGTTGATTGTCGCTATAAAAATGGACAAATTTTAAAATTTTTAATTTTTATTTGGTGCAGATGAAAATAGAAAATACAAAGATTTCCAGAAACTATTGCGCGAAAGATTCAGGTATGTCGTTCTCAAACGATTTCACGGTTCCACGATTTCGGCGCGGCGTTTTCCTTTCTGGCGGGGCCGAATTGAAAAACCGGAATCGCGGTAGAACGAGTCAGTCCCAGGGACGGTTACTTTTGTGGTTTCTGGTTGGTCGACGAGAATGTAACTCATGGCCCCGGTATGAAAGCGAGGAGGCAACGAACGACTCAAGAAACAGCGTGATGCCGACTCCAGGTGTTAATAATCCTCCCCTAATTGTCCCACCTCGGCCTGGATAATTCCCATTAAACGCCGCTAAATACTTGTTTGTATACAACCCCCGCTGATCCGAGAGAGACTCTTTTACACCTTTCTTGAAAGGTAACTAAGGACTTCCTGTCGTTTTTAAGAAACACTCTTCAGCATCGTTCGTGCCTCGGTGAGTCGACGAGAAAAGAGGTGTGAATTCGTGAAATTTTTAGGGCTGAATTCGAACAGTTTCAAATAATAAACGCTTAGTAGATTAGAAAATTTATTTATCAGATTTCTTTTTTTAAATTATCTACTTACTCTTTGTTCATTGATATCGCTGTTTCTATTCCCGTATTGATTAGTTTGCATTCAAGACGCAAATCCAGGGGTAGCAATTCGAACTGCAATTTCAGCCAGCAACCCGGAAACACGAAATTCCTTGTTGACACGTACGTCGAGGTAGATATACTATCTATAGACAGGCTACACCATAACGACCAACGTTTGATAAGGGAGCGCGACTACAGGGTGAGCCGTTGGTCGGATGAGTCGCCCGATTTAATGGATGGAGGACAGATTCTGCAGAGATACATCAGAAGGCCGACGAGATATCTGTCTCGCAAATCAGAACAGAATCACGTCGTCGTTTCACCCTCTCTGTCGGTCTGATAGGTGTCCTTCGATACCTCAACCTTCCTACCACCCTCTATACACATCGATCCGTCTCTTTTTCCAACCTTTGACTAACTTTCTCCACCCTCTCCCTCCCGTGCAATTGATAGTGCCTCTACGACGCCTCTTTCTAACGGACGACAGATTGCATCGAATTTAATAGCAAATGATGCGACCCACGTTGTCACCCTCTTTGCCGATACTCTTTTTCTTCTCTATCCTGCTCTTGGCACGAGATGTGCTCAAGGGTCGGCTGTTTCTCCGCTAGCCAGTAGATTAGGGATCGAACAGATGATGCGAACGAGAGATTAGGTCTCTCCTACCCTCGTTACGTACATTATACCCCGGGTTAAGTCTTCTTTTCCTCGGCAAATCGATGCTACGAAGATTTCGCAGAATCGGCTGCCGATTCTGCTCCAAGAAACTCGATAAACTTGAAAATTCGGATTAGCAGAGACTATGAATTTTATATTTTAGACAGCCATTATGTTAACACTTGGTTTTGGTAAAGAATATAATTTACTTTTGGTATTTATTGAATTATAATTCAATTATTTTCGAAGGAATTTAGAAATAGGTCAGAAAAGTAGAAACGATTCATTGGTATCGATGATTTTATTGCATTGGATCAACTCATATTTACAATAAGGGGACACATACATATGCATTTTCATCTACTCTACCGATTATCTACATGTATAACGTTTTGTTTTCCCTTATCTTCGCCATTTAATCATGCTTAATTAATTCATCCTCGGTACGCTTATCTAAATTCGTTAGAAAAGGAAAACGAGATACGAACTGAAGGAAAGAATTTTCAATAGATATATAAATTGAAAAATAAAATAAACGATATTGCTTGTCGAATATTGGAGACGTAAATAAAAATGCATAGAACCGAACATTTAACACTTTCTATCGCAAAAGCTCGTGAAAACGATCGTTTATTAAATCGCAATGGCCACGAACGATCCTGAACGTGTCCTACGGAATAATTACAACACGGTATTTATTAATGGCCAACGACACTGTGCTCGTTGTGTCTACGCGTCACTTAAAAGCTACTATCACACCGAATTTTATACATTTCGCCTAAAGATAAATAGAATATGCGATCAACGTGTATGTGTTCATTCGATAATGTATAGACTTACCAGTCAATTAATTATATCAAATGTACGCATCGTTTAATAAATGGAATAATAGACATTTTTATATTTAATCGATACTTTTGTTAAAAATCTTACATCCATTGACTGGTGAGTGTATACATTTACTAAATTTTAGAACGTTGCTCTAAAGCCCCTACCTTCGAGCTTCTTTATTTTTTCATCACGAGTGAACGAAGATTAAAGCACTCGTCTAACGAGAACAAAGAAATTGATCGTTGAAAATCTATGTGTTACTTCTCGTTTCAACGGCACGCTCGTGAAACAAGCTCGTACAATTTCCATTTAATCGTCCCTCTGTCGCAGGTACAAATATTTACAATTATTTACATAAATAAGTAATCGTGTCTCGCGGAATACCATCGATTAAGCTTCCATGCGACGATTAATCCCGATATCATGGGGGACCGGTTTCCAATAACCAATAGCCACCACGGTGTCTGGACTCTCTCCTCTGTTGATTTACCTCCCAAACATGGTTTATTTCGTTCGATGCTGCCGGATTATTTGCTTTCTGGGGTTATATGTTTGCTCGATGTTTTGCAGCAATCTCGCAACTGCTCGTTCGGTTAAAATATCATAGTCCCGTCGTGATTGTACGCGACGGAGTCGTCTAATTCGATCATTCGTCCTGTTTGCCAAACGGTTTCGCCATTGTCACGTTTGCTTGATTTTCCAAATTAAGAATCTATCTGGTGTATCTAAAAAGTTGTGAAATTTTGAATCAACAAGCAAGCTTTAAATCAACAATAATTTTAGTCCTATTACTTTTTAGACACACCATAGTTTCTGAAAGAACACACCTGTATCGAAAGAGAGATAAACTTTGAATATTTCTACTGGAACTTAAAAATGTTTCCAACAAAAATAATCGAATATCGTGAAATATAATGCAGCAGGTTTATCGGAGATAGAATTACCAAGTGGAAAGATTTTCCGCAATTTCAGAACGTGTTAATCAAAGCGTGAACAGTGTGATTTATCGAACGGTTTTGCTCGATGTCATCGGTTTTTCGTAGCTACAGATTAAACCACGAAACTTCCGAGTACGCGATGAAAGAACGATGGACAGGGATTGATCCGATACAGGTGCAACGATTCCCAGTGAATTGGTGAGCTCGGAATACAACGTATCCATCCGTTCTCCGCCAGGAAATATTCTCTCTAAATATTTCCCCCGTCGTGTCTCGATCAGAAATCATTTCGAGGACCCTCTGTACGCGTCACTGAGAAAACGGAGACTAGTCTTACGATAAAAACAGGAATAATCTTCGTCCCTACGATTCGTTTGCTGTAGATGAGGTAGTTGATTGTCTCGAAAACCGTGCAGTAACACGTACACGCCGCATATTCCCCATAGTCTCTTTGGTATCTAATTCATGGTGTTCCAATGAAAACTCGTTTCAAACGTCTGAAATTCTCATTAACCACGAGCATCGTTAAGAATATCATCGAGATCCTCTTCACTTCGACGGTTGCGCCAACTGGCCGATGTCTCCTGTGTAGCAGGGTGGACCAAGGATCATAGGACATTGACTCTTCCTCGGGTAATGAATGTTCTCACCCTGTCACAACATTTTGCTGAGATAACTAGTAGATCCTGGCGGTGGTAGCAGAAACGGGCTAACGAACGAGGCTGGTCCGTGATGAACGGACGCGTAACCAGACTGTTGGTTGTGACTCTGGGCGGACGTACCCAGACCGTTCAGCACCGGTGGTCCCGTATCGTGAAGCTTCCTCATGTGTTTCTTCAGATCGAAGTTCCTGCAGAATCCTTTCCCACAGATCTTGCAGGAGAACGGTTTCTTATCGTTGTGCGTGTGCATGTGGAAGGTCAGATTGTAGATCTGATGGAACGCTTTGTTGCAGATGGTGCACTTGTACGCCTTTTCGCCGCTGTGGGTGAGCTTGTGATTCTTGTAGTTGCCCTTCTGATGGAAGCCCTTGTTGCAGTATTCGCAGACGAACGGCTTGTAATTCGCGTGTATACGTCTGTGGGTGTTGAGGGTCGAGCTACGATTGAAAGCTTTGTCGCAGGTCGGACATTTATGCGGTTTCTCCGCCGTGTGGATGATCTTGTGCCTGCAGAGGGTGCTCGCCTGCCGGAAACCCTTGCCGCAGATCTTGCAGACGAACGGACGCGCCCCTGTGTGCACCGGCATGTGTCTGGTCAGGTTGTAATGGGCGTTGAACACCTTGCCGCATTCCGGACAGGTGAAAGTCTTTTGTTTATTGCTGCTGCTGAGCTCGCTGCTCCGAGGCGCGGGACTCTTCTTACCCCGTTGACTCTCGGCCGAGGTCTCCGTCAGGCTCACCCTCGAGAAGGCTTCCTGAATGGCGGTGGGCAACGGTGAATTTTGAGGCACCGTTGGCGCAGCGGGTGGTGGTGCTGGAAACGCTCTGAGCAACGAGTTCGGGTAATAGAGGAGCGAGTAGGGTTGCAGAAGATTCTGATGCCTCAACGTTGGAACGTACTTCTTGAAGGCCGATTCCAGGTGAACGGAATACGTCAGCGAGGGTAGACTCGGGGGTTGTTGGAGGATACTTGACATGGTCGGTGTCGTCGTCGATGGTGGCGGTGGTTGAGGTGTCGTCTGTTGATTGCTTTGCTCGGTCAGACGTTTGTCGGGTTCCATGATCTTCGCGATGGAGAAGGTCAGGTTTTTGCAGGGTGCCGGCGAGGTAACCCTTTCTGGCGGGAGGCTGGTCGGTGTTTCAGTCGCCATTGTGCTGCCGGTCGAGAACGGTTGCATGGTAGAGGCCTGGAATTAAAACGATGGAAGGGTTAATTTATTTTTCGCCTTGAACAACTTTTGCAATAATTTAATCATTTTTACCCTCGAATTTCTATGCGAGTCGGTTTTGAAAAATAGTCCTAATCGAAACGACTAGTCTAATTCTTAGCGTGACAAGCGGCGTACACGAGGCTTCATCGGTTGAGCAATGGGGGAGAACCTAAATCATGGCGATCAATTTGATGACTTCGAGGAGCGTCGTTAGTGGCCGCTCGATCCTCCCTTCGCAGAAGTCTATTAGTGTTTTAGTGCACGACTATGGAGCAACCGGGACGGAACCCACATGTCGGCGAATCCGAGTGAAACATGTGGTACCGCTATTATATCCACTCAATTGGCCCTCGTGTTGACATAAAAAAAGTACATTCGCCATTGAACGATGGGGGCTAGCAAACGACGACGAGGGAATTCATCCTTAAGTTAACGTCGGCTAAAACACGTTTCGATGAAAAATCCGAAATTTTCAAGCGGTCAATGAATTTTATCGACGACCAAGGGATACTTTGCGTCAAGCTAATTACCTATGCGTACGCAATTTGAATGTTGATTCGCGCGTAAAACAGCATGAATATACAGGTAGCCATTAAGCATGTGTAACATGGAAAAAGGGGGATGAATGACGGGGTTGAATGAGTCGCGAAATGGTCAGCACAGTTAAAGAGCAAGCTTCGTCGAGGTATCACAGGAGGTTTGCACGTGGAAAAGTAGAAATGTTTGCCCCGAAGAATGGCGTTATGTTTGGACTTGGAATGACGGCTGGAATTGGATAGGACTGGTTGGGGGTAGCTTCGTGGAACGCTCGTTTCCGTTTCAAGAAAGTTCACGGCTTCTCCTGGGCACAGAATATCGAAAGGAAAGTAGGTGAAAAACTTGAGAATGATATTTAATTGATATCATAAAAATTTTTGTTTAAAAGGTAAATTAAACAAAGGGTTAACACCCTGAAGAATTTAGAGCTTACGCAAAATTTCATACGAAACAGCGAAACATCCGAAGTCAGAGTGAACGTGGTATTTGATCAAGATGAAAAATGCATGCTTTCAGAAACGATGGAAACACCGAACCCCTCGACAGGGTGGAATATGATGCAGTGGTCCTGCCCAAAAGCTCCGCCCATTAGCCGGTACCTTTCGATTGTCCCGCAGCTAAAGGCAGCCCTAATAACCAAGGGAACAAGGAGCGGAAAAGCAACCCCGGTGTGAGAAGCGAGACTGGAGAAGGGAAACGATCTCCTCGCGCACCCCCGAAACGCCCCTATGACCTATAGAAAAGCGTAGACGTCGGGCTTTATCGCCATGGAACGGCGCAACTGTCAACGAAAAAATGACAAAGGACATGATTATGTACCTTCGAGTGCTCGTAAAAGTAAGCTCCGACTTCAATCCCCTCTTCTTTGATTTCTACCCTTATCGAACGTCTTCCTTACATACTTTCTTTTCAACACCTTTCTGTTTCTTAACCCTGCTCTTCTCTTTTTAGTGATCCAATGACGAAAAAATAACATTTTAAGGACATAGGATCCATATAATTAATATTATTTATTTCACAGGTTTCTCCAATCACTGTTTGCACTTTTCCTAGTCCTACCCTTCTCGCCCTTTGCGTTACATTCCCATCTTCTACCCTGTTTTCTCTTTTACTATTCAAATATCCTCTCCCTTTTGCACTGAACACTTCAGTCCATCTCTTTCTACCCTTCGTTGTCCCTAGCACTTTTCAGAGGTGGTTCACTCGGTATCTGTCTCTCTCTTCCTCGCTTATCACCGCTTCGCGTTTTCTAACCCGTCGCACTCGAAGCAGAGAGAAAGAGACACCGAACCCGGCGTTTTCAGTGGGGATCGAGGCGACAGGATTGGTCGTTGGTTCTATCACCCTTGGAAAAGTGACACGAGAGGGGTTAGTGGCGAGGGACGTGGTGGGGGCTAGTATTGTTACAGTACTTAACGAGCGGTCGAGGTAATCAGTATTGCTCCTTGCGGCACCCGACAATTCCGCCAATTTGCTTCAATCGCGGCTGAAGCATGGCCGACGTACACTCTAGGGATCATTTTGTTTTCTTTTTTTATTGGCTGGAATTAACCTTCCCTCTCTCTCTCTCTCTTTAAAATCTATGAAATTTCAAAGCGAACCTGTTTAAAATACCCTAATCTATTTTTACTCAGAGGGTGAATTCTTGGACACGTCTGGTTGAAACGAAGGACGTCCTATTTTTGTTTCTCCGAGAAGTGGTCGATACGAGGGGTGAAACGAAATCCGGCTTCCGTGACCCACTCGATGAACACGGCCAACCCCCTATCGTGATCCTCGCGATTCTCTCAGGTGAGGTTGGCGTTAAATGTGCAAAGTTTACCGATGCGGTTACAAATGGTCCGAAGAATTCAATCACCTCCAGTAAACTATTAGGTGGCGAGGAGCTGAAGCTAAAGAAAGTTGAAGTACCTCGAAGGAACTT
Organism: Osmia bicornis bicornis; assembly: GCF_907164935.1. Taxonomy (NCBI): domain Eukaryota; kingdom Metazoa; phylum Arthropoda; class Insecta; order Hymenoptera; family Megachilidae; genus Osmia; species Osmia bicornis. Next base: position 4,994,783 of record NC_060229.1, read on the forward strand.
GAAATGGCTTTGCAAATTTACCCGGTCTCGTTGTCGGCCCATTAATTATCTCCTCTTTCAACCGCCTAACGATCAACCTTTCGTTTTCTTCCTATGCTTACCTCATCGTTATCACCGCAACAGAGGATCCAATTAGAATTTGTATTCTGACTTAGAATCGACTATTCCCCAATGTGAACATCCCCAATCAGGCTAGCAAAAGTGGGCGTATAGGTGTTTCGCGTGTTCAGGGTGCATCAATCACCGGCTCCTTCTGTGAATCTACCTGCTCATGAGGTCGCACGCCCATCGTTCTTTCCCGTTTAAGTGGGCGATAAGAAAATAAGCTTGGCCCGAACGAATTCTGTCGCTTAACTTTATTACTCATCGCCTGCTTGACCCGTGTTGTCTTGTCAGTCTCTCAACATCACCGGACGCGTTCAAAGAGGAGAAACAGAAGAAGCTCGTTTCCTTCCATCGAATTAAAAGCTGTTCCTTCGCGTCGACTCTTCGCAGTCGTTCGCGCGAGAGCTGCCCAGACATCGTGTAATTTTTATTAGAACGTCTCGAGGTCCGTGCGACGTCTTCGGTGTGGAAGAGGCCCCCATTAGCCGAGCTACCCTCATTGTTCCATCCCTGACACTCTCCGGCCTTCCGTGATATGGCGCGTGAACGGTTGACATATAATTAGCATTTGGGGTAACGAAAGCTCGACTGAGGATGACAGCAGGCACAATACACACCCCCTCGAGTTATCCTCTGTCCCATAACTCGGCCACAAACCCGCCCTTTCTGTCCCGACCAACGAGCCCCGTAAGCCGATTCGAAATTAGCCCGCTTAATCGCCCCCAAGTGCTTCGTCGCCTTTCTCAGCGAAATTTTAAGGATTTCCACTTCTCTTCGTACGATCGTAACGTGTCATCGAATTTTCTAAATTAAGGGGAAAAATGTTTTCAAGGTACGATTTTTGTGATGGCTATCAAATGGCCCCCGTTTTATCAGTTTGGTAGAAAAATGATTACCAAGAGTGTATATTTTTTTCTAGGAATTTAACCGTACACCATGAGTCGATTTCGAAGTTTCACGTTACGAGAAGTACTATTCACGGAGTGGATGATTTAAAGTTAATTGAAGAGTGATGGCGGTGGTGGCAGCGGTGAAGAGAGGCGAAGAGGAATAAATTGCGAGTTGCCTCGTGCGAATCAGTAGGGGCCCCCACCGGTATATTCCGGCGGGTGTATTCTGAATTAAGTCGCTCAGTTGTGCGCCGTTTACTTTGCTCCTCGACTGCTCTCGAATCGTTCTGGGGGAATGGCTTAATTTTAAGGAACTTTCCCAGCCGTTCCGCGGAAGTTTAATTTTATCCGTCGAATAACGTTACACCGTGAACTTTCTATGATTTGTCCTGATACCCATCCCCCCATCGAATCGTTTTAAATTCGCCCCGTTCTAAAAATTTATAGCATGCTTTAATCTATAGAATCCAGTTTGAGAAAAAAATACTTTATTGGAAATTGAATATTCGCTAATAAGCTATGCAATTTATTAGGTACGATTGTGTTATCGGAGGATTCACCATTTTATTCGCGGCACGTTGAGGAAAAAGCTGAATGGCTACAAAATCTCACCGGGAAAACAGAGCCACTGACAAAAGGGGCATTGTTTAAAACGAAAACGAAGTGATTTCAGGGAGCCCTGCGTATGAGCAAGCGTGCAAGGGTCGAAAAAAAAAGATCGTTGCCCACGTGCGTGCCCGTATGAATACGGCCGGCTTTCCAAAATGGCAACGAGTCCCGCTGGGCTCGATGCATCTCGAATTCACGTAGTTCGACGTATCGTCGAGTCGAGTAGAATTGGCAGGGGGTTCACAGCTGCGCAGTCCACAGGGGTTTTTTTTACCCCTCACCCTGTGGCGTTTCAATCCCGGCTGGAACGCCTCGTTATCACTGATTCGTCCTTTACGTTTCTGCCCTCCAGTCGTACACGTCTGACCTCGTTAACTTATGAAATACCCCTAAGTTCCTCATTTAATCCCATCATAATTTGCAAAAATATCAAATGAATTTATTATTTTTAACGTCTCAGGTGTTCGTCGTATGCCATCCATCGACTAGTGTTTAATTCTAGTCGAACTACCCCTGTTCGAGGGTTAATTAAAAAATATCCTATTTCTAGAAGAACGTCAAAAATATTCTTTGTTCTAAATTAAGCGTTTGCTCCTCTGTTGAATAAATTAATAAATAGAAGAGTAAGGGTTTGACAAGAATTAGTGGTAATAATTGAGACAAAGAGAGTTCGCAAGCTGTCGGTTTATCGAGAAACAGGAACAAAGGGCGCGGTAAATTAAATATAAGAACGCACACGTGCCCTCTGCGAACGCGAGCTGACGATCGCCTCAGCGGGCGTTTCTACGGCTCGCCGTCTGTGGAGCGTTCATTTCGCATTTTTCGGCGTCGTTGTTGCACCCCGCTGACAATGGGGGTCGCGTAACTTGAGATCGCCGGCCTTCGTCGGGCATAATGACGATCGCCAACGACGATCATAATAGTCTCACGGAATAATAAGTGGGATAAAAGTCAGGAAAACAATTGGTACCGCCATTGTCACTTGGCGGCCCATTCAGCCACCCCACAGGCCTGTTTGCGTTGCGTTCGTTTTGGCCCGTAGAAACTCCACGGACCACGATGGGAATCGTTCACAATGGTGGAAATGAAATTATTATCGGCTCGCTGAAGGCAATGATCGTACGGTTTGCTCGAGTTCTTCGAGGTAAATATACGTTATACTACCTTTTATAGTAGCCACCGTTGGAGAAACGTTAAACGTTTCGTTTCATAGCCAAAATATTTTATTAAAAATTCGTATTTTAACGTGAAATTTCTGAAAAGTCAACGAACCATCGATGGAAGTCTATAATTCTGCTTTCAAATAACCGCAGTCGCGTTTGCCAGCCTTTTAGAGTTCTATACATCCGAGTTCGTATTGCCAACCGTCTCCTCCCACCGTTCTAGACAATGTACATTACAATAGAGATTTTTTTCGTCAGGCACGTCGCATACAGAAACGGTGGCGTGCGTCTGCTACCGCCCTTCCGCCGCTTCCGTTCGCGCTATTCAATCGCGATCTCGATTCTCGAAGGAATAATGGACCAAACTCGACACCGACTGGGGATACTGCAAAGATGGATAGGGGTGGCATACCGGAAGTCTTGCGTGCCATTTGCCTCGTACGACATACTTATCCACGTCTTCAAGAATCATCGGATGGTGAATGAAGGATACGCTCGAGTGGCGCGTGCCAGCCTGCCTCTGAACGACCTACCCCTAAAATGATCAACCTACGCGGATCGTATTTTCTTTTGATGAAAAACGAACCTTCTAATGACGGGAACTGCCTTCTTTCGAAACGCCAGATCGTCGGTTAAACCTTTCGAACCGAAACACCTTTAGAAGCATCGATTTCAATTTTCCTTCGAAGAAAAATACATTTTTACATTTTCTGCATGGATATCGTTGAACCGGGAAGCAAATTTCCTACGGCACGAACGTTCACGTGGCGTCGGAGGTATGAATAGTGACGCGCAAGTCACGTCACGGCTATTGGTTCCTTATCAGATATCAGTTATGTGCTCGATTTGGGGTGCGTGCAGCCTATTACATCGGTGATCCATTGATAAGCACGTCAAATCCGCCAACAACACACTCGTAGCCGGGCAAACCGGCATTCGTGGCCCCTCGAAACCGCACTTCCTCGCTACTCGAATCGATTACCGGGACCTTCCTGCGCGATTCGAGTGGCTTCGATTCAACCTGTCTTACGACGCGTCTCAATCACTCCGCCCTTTCCATTCTCTTATTCGTCCCTTTTCCAATCCGACGAAATTATGAACCTCTTCCACGATTTCTGATCGAGAACATATAGCAACGTTCCCTGGAAATACATCGATATCCAAAGGGATATTGGTTTTCTTTTAAACAGTAAGGAAAATGAATTTTCAACTCGCGAAATTAAGAAATTTTATTTTAGAGGGAATTGTTATTGAAATTTCAGAGGATAAATGAATTTGATAACTTGATATTTTGAGGAAGAAAATTCTTCGACACGATCGTTGATCCCACGCATCCCCTTTTTAGAGGGTTAAGTGTCTACCGATTCTGACGGGTTAAAGTGTTGGAAAGAACTAGTCGGACGGCTGCCATCTGCCACCCCCAACCCCCGGGGCTTTTCTACCAGAGGACGCAGAAGCAGAGAGCTCAGAATTCTCGCGAGTGGCTTGGACGGCTCAATGCCTTTAACCGTCTCTTGGCCACCCTCGAGAAACCACCCTCTCTTTCTCTGTCTCCATCTCACCCTATCTCTCTCTCGTCTTTATTCTACCACGAACCATTGCGCGAGGCTTTTCATACAAGATTATATAGGATATTACGCATTAAATGTCGCAATTCACTTTCCGCCCTCTGCTGTCTTTCACGATCGAGACCGTTCTTGAACGTTCGAAGAAACGATTTACTCGGAAGAAAAGGCACACCGCATCGAACGGTCTGTTATATTTATTCGTGGAACGATTATTGACTTCAAACTAGGCAAAGAGAGAAAAAGAAATGTTTATTTTAAACAAAATAATTAATTTATTAAATTAATTCCAATCTCTCCTTCGAATTAATTTTAAAAACACTCAAGACATTAAGGCTCCACCAAATCAACCGGTACTTGACATTTGCATAAAACAATTTGTCAACGAAAGGGTACACTGTTCGACTGGCCAATCGGGCAGAAATCTGCACCGCACAACCGAGCGGGCAACAACGGAAGGGAATGAAATGAAAAGAGGCGTACGAGAGAGAAAAAGTGTCGTGTGGTTCATACGACCCACTCCCCCAATTTTGATCCAGCAGCTGGTCCGTTTCGTGAATTCCATTTGAATAATTCCATCGCGGTGGCGCGTGCCGACGCTCCGTTCGGACCTTCGCCTCGATCGGCCACGAGATTGGCCTCTTTCCTCCGTGCCACGAATCTCATTGGTCCATCTCGGCCAGGGACACGTGGCCGGATGTCGGTCTACCTTCCAAGCGTTTCCGCTCGTTGATGAATAATACCGTCTCGCCTGCTACCTCGCCGCTCGTCTTTCGATCGATCCTTTGTCCGCCTCTGTACGAGGCTACAAAGGTGTGCACATGGAATTTGAGATCACACTAATTTCTTTGTATTAAGGAACAGCATTCGTTGAATTACAGCTGTGTTAACCGAAGTTAAATAAGAAGGTACAATTTGGCATTGAAATTTCGACGAGTTATTTAATAAATTAGTCACCATGGAACGTGTTAAAAGGAAAAATTCTACTCGTGTCGTTGATAAGAGATAAAATAACATCAGCTGTCAGCAATAAAGCAAAGACCCTCGAGGTTCGAACGATCTCTGTGTTACGTAATCGAATTCAATTCGAAATTCGAGACGAGGGCGAAAAATAGCAGGCGAATAAAGAAAGATGGATGGAGAGGGGAGGAGATGAGGCCATAATCAAAGTGACCACTTGACGATTTATGTGATAAACGGCTGGTAGGGTGGAAGGAACGGGGATGCGGTGTTCCGTCGATGGAGGTGAGAAGTTTATTTAAGACCAAATCATCCTTCGTCGATTAAGGTAAGAGAGGGTGCGTGCAACGGGGCCGACGGACACGAGGTACGAGGGGGAAGGAAGGCGGTACGTGTTATTGCTTGTATTGTGGCGCAACCCCTCGAATCGTCAGTAGGGGTTGGTTTTAGTCGGCAAACTCTCCCCGGAGACTTGGAAGTTCTCGTTGCCGTTAAACGGGACGATGGTATGGGGACTCGAGCGAAAGCTACTTGTTGGCCAATACCAAGGGAACACCATGGAAAGCTGTGGCCACGTTTCGCTGCTCGAGCGTAGTTTGTCGTTGAAGAAAATCCATTGTGATCCTCGAATATTCCTGTCCTACCAACCACTCTATTTTTCTGAACCATTATCTTTCAATTTTCAACTTGACTGCCATAGTGAAAATATTTTTTCTCCTCCCTACCGTGTCTCCCAATTGGCTGCGATTTCATTACATAAAAGTATCGCAAAATGGCACTTATGGCACATCAATTTGAAACTTAATCTTTAATTATTACAACTGCATAAATGCCCCATGGATATTTTTAGTAAAAAACGGCTGGTACTTCTTTGAATCGTTCATCAGAAAATATTTCATAATTTTTTTTCAATCCTTCCAGGTTTCAATTAAAAAGAGGAAAAGAATCATAAAATCTGCGTTCTACCTTGATTCACGCATTCAACGCACGAAATTAAAAAGGCGAGACCGTGGAGAGCGCGGGTCCGAACGGAACACCGTTCACCAGATCCACACACGGTCGTTATTCTCCCAGATAGAGAATCACGAATTCGAAGGTGGCAGACAGCACAACGAACGGATATTTTTTCTGCCACGAACTCCGCCAGATCAATATCGTCTCCTTAACACGCCCGTAGCAACTTGTCCACGAATAATTTCCTTATCTCCTAAGGGCGAGCATTATGAGCCCCGTGGCCAGGCCCGTAAATATTGTTTTTCAAGCATTCCACTTCTCACCTTCGCAGCAGGTACCTCGTCGAACCGAAATTTCCCCGGCTCGACCTCGTTTGCATTAATTATCCTTCGCGTATTCCGGCTTGCGCGTAATTGCGGATGCACACGCACGCTTCAACCTAGCTAACCCAACACACACACACGTTAAACACGCTAGCCACGTAGCCCAACCGTACGCGTTTATCGTCAACTAGCAGATATATATCGGTTTAGATCGATCTTACTAAGTGAGCAATGCATATGCTTATGGTCGACGCAAGGTTTTCGGACAAGCAGCGAGGGCGTGGGCGTGTAGAATGCCCACTGGGCATCGTTGCTTTTTTTTTATGGATACGTATGCATATGTATGGACACGCATGCAACACCGGCCGGATATAAACACCTGCCCATCATGCTAGCCTTTACGGCCGGACTTCGTCCACGTGTGAAGGGCCCTTTAAATTTTAACGGGGGAGTCGGGATATTTATTGGCAAAGGTGCTACCAGCGAGCATTTATGATTCTCGGTGAACTAACGATGCCAATTAGCCGGGAACAAAAGTCGACATTGTCTCGGTATCACGCACTTCATCACGAATTGTAATTTCCTTCTGTAATCCATCGATGTTCAACATTTTTCATTCCGATTATATTATATTCAATTTTGAGGAAGGAATTCATTTTGTAATTTTACCAAACCTTTGGTACACGTATCTCGAATGTAAGACCCTTACGTAAAATAATGATCAGTTGCCATTTTGCGAACGACAAAGCGTGCAACGATCCTCTTTTGGTCCTCTGATAGTCTACGAGGATACGAGGAAGCTCATCCACGTTTTGAAAAGCACAGTTCCTGAGCAGCGAATCTTATCTGATGCCGAGAGCTGATTGATATCGCGATATAGCCTCGAGAGGGAGGTTCGAGTCTCATCCACCATAAACCATCCCCATCGTCGGCTTTATGAGCCCGGTCTACGGGGGTGGGCGGAGGTCGATGCTGAACGTTTAGTGCCTCCGAGGTAGGTACACATTTAATCATAATCTAATATTTAAAAGGTAATTTCACGACCTGTTTACTTCGTACGATCCATCCTCCGACCCTCCACGCTTTCTCCACCCTTTTTGCCCGTATATCTTTGTCCATCAGAATTACATTTTTGATAAATCCTATCAAATCTCATTTCTCGCTTTCACGTGCTCTTTATGAGCCTTTGAAATGAATTTTTCTGAACCATCCGCATGGAACAGATAGCGGAAGACAAAAGGCAAACGTTCGTGCCAGGAGTGGCCAGGTATCGTAAACCCACGATAGACGTTGCTGTCCACGTGGCGGAATAATGAAAAAGCTAATATATTCGTTTACCGGTCGTAAACAAGCCGGCCATTGTTATTATCACAGGCGCAAGCTATTGCTATTAATCGTTCGCCGTTGATTCATTCGGTTTAATTTATACGTAAATTATACTTGGCCGCCCTTTCGGTGCTCAGTGAATAAGCATGAACTTCCGGTCCCACTGGAAACTTATGTTACATCGTACCCGACTTATTGTCCGCGATCGAATAAGAAATTCGAAGCAACAGTCTGTGGAATAAAACGATAGTCTCTTCCTTGAATTATCCGTAATTGCGGAAAAAGGGAAAATTAGAATAGGCCCGATGGGAATAATAGGAAATCGTTAATCCATTTTAATCCGACAAGCGTGCAAGGTATCGTACGGTGACGCGAACCGAGTCATCGGCTAATGGAAGCTCGTATAAAAATTAAAACAGCAAATTGGTGACACGTTGCTTCTACCCGCCTCTTGCATAAATGCATACCGCATGAACAACCTGCGTTCACGTGGAAGTCCATTCAAAACCGGCCGGTTAATTAAAGTTAATCGAGATAATCCAAGCAGCCGAGTAATTAGTAGCTTGCTGTTCGCGATAATAGTTCCGCGAACCTGAAGTGCAGGCCTGGTAACTCGTTTAAAAAAAAAGGAAAAGAAGAAGAAATCATTATTCAAGAAAGAAACTTCGTGATCTGGAAATTTTCTAATCGTTAGAAGACGAATGAAATATGTATAGGGTTGAAAATTGGCCATCTTTGAACAGAGGCGTTAATACGATGCGTGTTAAATTGCATTACATCTGCTTATTAGTCACGGCACGGGCAAGCCGCGTGCGACGTTGAAAAGGCAATCGTGTAATACGTCATAATTTCCATAGCGTGACTGGACACTCCTCCGGGTGCCCTCCATGCAACATCACGTTAACACCTATAAATGGGAATTTATTATTTTCCCGTGTCTCCTGAAAGCGTGCCTTTCTTGTCTCGCATCTTGATCGATAATTAAAATACAAAGTGAGCAACAACCAGCGTCGTTTGTTTCTCGAAACGAATGCAAATTTCCTTTCTTTTATTTCTTCGTGGATTTTACAAATGATCGTACAGTCCACTCGATAGCTTTCATAAGAAATCTCTGAGAATTTTATTTACCAAGCGTGCGCAATCTTCTTTCCCCTTTCGCAAATTAAATACACATTAAACGGAGCAAATAAAAATTAATTATACACTTATAACCCTCGGCACTCGTCCCAAATATTTCCTTTAATGTTCTTTCCTATTTCCACCCTGCTTTTTTTCCTCTCCCATTAAAACCTATTACGGTTGATGCTTTTCCTGTTAAGTTTAATGGACTGACATTTCTTGCTCGCGTTTTTACAAGCTGATACTCGGTCGCGATACATATTTTGACGCGATATCTTTCGAACGCGTTTATGGAAAGGCCAGTTACATTGTGCCGTACCGTGGTAACGAGTTTCCATTTCTGTTCATTCGGAGACGCGGCAGTACCATTTTCGTTTCCGAATAAAATCGTCGACGGTCATCGAGGAACACGCCGGGGTGTTTTACGAGCGTGACAAAGTAAACGACGCGGGATAATCGGCCGAGCCGCTTCACCTGCCCACCAATCGTATATTTCCACTATAAAATTCGAGCCGCGCCGAAATTAATGGCATCGTTCTTTCGTGATGACGACTGGAACCAGAAACGAATCGGTATCTTCCATCTGATATGAATAACTGAGAAGAAGGCACCTTGCGTTACAAACCCGAACGTTTAGACGGATAAACGTTTAACGAAGGGTAGTTTATAAAAATTACACGCGCGTTGTTTCGGCAGAATTCGACGTTGCAGACGCGGCTAAACGGGCAAATGGAGCGGGCGATTAATTTTACATGGATTAACGAACAATGCTAGGCGGCTGCGTATCCGCAGCCATTCTTGTTTCCCGGGTTCATTGGATAGGCTACTGATCCTCCTCGCACGGGAAAGCCGATTAAATTCATCTCGATGAATTTTTCAGCACGCCGGTTGAAATGGTTTACCATTCGACGTTTGCTGTTTGAAAAAATCCAATCAAAAGAGCACATTAAACATTTTATTTCTACCCTCTGAATTTCCTTGAGATATTTCGAGGGCACTCGCGAGACCCTATACGGATTAAACTCGTGGAGTACACGATCGTCCTGTACGAAGAACAAAGAAAGGAAGATTGATCTTCGGAAGAGAACGAAGTTCACCTTTCACGGAGTCCCTTGGCCGAAAGTTCTGTTCATCGAATAAATAAAGGGCACGCTGGTACGCTGCAATTGGAGGTTACGCCGAAAGGAAGTGGTGCATTAATTTCGAGTTACCCTTCGAATTCCCTTCAACCCCTGTACGTGTGACCACCACAAGGGAACGGATCGCAGCGAGTAGCCAGTTACCCCGAGGTGTTCGGAACGGCTGGTAATTTGTAGGTAGATATACGATAGACAATAACACCGGTGAGGGGCGGGAACGCCGACTAATTTGTTTATCATAACTTTATCTTGATTTATTGCACCCACGGTGCGCGCTCGTTTCGTAACGCCAGTCGCGCACGTTTCTACGCTCCCTTTGACGTATTTACACGCGCATGAATTAAAAGAGAAAAAAAAGAAGGAAAGAAGAATCGCCAGGAAGAATTCGAGCAATCTCGTCGATTCTTCCACGGTCTCGTGGAAATCTAGATCGAACGTCAATCTTGTAACTCGACTACTGGAAAAATTCATTCATTGATTTAATTATTCATATGATCATAGTAGATTACTCTTGCAACATTTTTCGTTAGTGTACTGCACGAAATTTGCACAGGGTAAGAAAATAGAAACAGCAATTTTATGAATTAATCAGTTTCAATAAAATACACACTTCAGAATTCATAAAGAGAAAAAAAGATACCGAGAGCTCCTTTGCGAGATTACAAGATTACCTTGCTCCTCGGCAATTATATAGATTCCCCGATTGTTTCGTCGCGCGTAAATTAGCTCGCTGGGAAAAATGCAGTCACGAAGCGACGAGGCAGCGCGCTGGAAGGCAACGGGACGAGATAAAAACCGTGGTCGCGACGAGTTCTCGTTCGCGTCGGGTAGCTAATTTTTTAAAGAGCACAGCGAAAGGAAAGGGGGTGCGAACAGGCGGAGCAACCCCCTTGGCTACGCTTTCTCCCTTTAGTTTTCCCTCTCTGACGCTCTTTCTTCGTGTTGCAGCTCGATCGGTGTGGCACGCAACCCGTTTGGAAGAGCTTCGTGGCCAGCTCGTATTTCTCGCCCTCCAACAAGATACCAACCACCTTCAACCCCATCCTCGGCCTCGTAGACTGACGCACACCGATGCAAACGGTCTAGATAACGTCTCGTACGTAGGTGGGTGTTTCAAGTTGGGGTAAAACCGGCCCGAATGACTAACGTGGCACACCCACCTACCGACGTGTTTTCGTACCGCTAGAAACCTATTCGGGACACCGGGTATCGTGGTACGTGTTCACCTACGGTCTTCTACAAGCCAACCGGGGACACCAATACCAACGAAACGGTGAACCGGTGTATAGAACCAGACACGGTGCAAGCCCTGTAACGCTGCGAGTGCTATCTGGCCAACTATCGCTGATCCTTGGCGCGAGACGGGCCCACGGGGAACGGAGAAAGGAAAACAGGCGGAAAGGGTGGTCTACGCGAGTCACGGATAGCTTGAAATTCTACTTGCAATGGGAAACCTCCTGCGCATCCGTGAAATATTCCCGCGGAATCCTCGATTCTTCGAAAACTCACAGAAAGGTTTCAGCGTTTCAGGGTTTTTGATAATGATTCTACTTGAAAATATAATTTTATAAGGGTAGTTTTTTCAATGCAATTTTGGAGATGGAGAAATAAGGCGTTTGTTAGGGACAAGAATTATTGTGTCTTGCGATGAATCTCAGCAGGAAACAAAGTGTCAGCTGGTAGAAAGTTTAGGGGATGGAGGAAAGGGCCGTGTCAACTCGAAGAAAACTTAGAGCGTCCCGGAAGCGTTTCAACCCCCTTTCGGATACTTGGAATACTTGGGCTCGCGTGATCTTGCGATGGGAGACACTCTAACAAAGGTGCATACAACGAAGTCTCTTAAAATATTATACAACTTCACTGTATTTTACGGTCATCGGAGTAATCAGAAATAAAGACAATTAATTGATCTGTTTCAAACGGGACACCCTGTCGTCTGAGGACGCTCGATAAATTTGTAATCTCGAGTAAAAGGTAAAGAATCTCGAGCGAGCACAACAGAAGCTTAACATCCGGTAAGGCCCAGGACTAGCGAGCCTCCTCAAATATTAGCGGAGGACCGCGGGGTCCCCTTTGAACTCGAATCCCCGAAAATTTCTATGGCGAATAATCGGAGACAGCTGGCACGATGCGAAATCAAGTAGCGTAATAATGCCTGCTCGCAGCATCCAGAGCGAGGGAAATAAAAAAGGAGAAAAGAGGAAAACGTGGTGGCTCCCTTGGATTCGAGATTCTCCGCCGTTTCATCCCCCTCTTCGACGTCTTACCTCAAATATTTACGGTGGAAAAATATTGGTGAGCTACCGTTTCGTTTCGAAACCGACATGAATTTTCATTTCCTTAAAAAGAGCTGGCCAATGAGGAACATTATAAAACGATCAATTAAAAAGATCCATATTTTTGCTTGTTTTACGGCACGATATCTTATTGTTCGATCGTCTCCGTGAAACCGGAACGACTTCCTTCTTCAGCACAACGGAGTAATGAAAATTTTTGATGAGTTCTCATTTAAAAAAATTCGACGTTTAGCCAGAACGATTGCCGAAGGGCAGCTCTCGTAAATCGACTAATAAAGCGATATCTTGGCCATTGGTAATATACGCGATCGAATCTCCGGCGATTAACACGGTCGTGTAGCCGCGTTTCGACACCGGCCTCTCGCAAATAAATGACGCACCGCACGACCGTGATGGGTATGCTAATCGCGTGGGCCCGCTGTAAAATTTGTTCGTCAGCTGCGCTCGTTTGGACGATCAGCAACAAATTCGACGTTAACGAATGAAATTAACCTCGCTCTCTGTGATACCGCGATCAATTCGTCTGCAATTTCGATAAGCATCGCAATCAACGGAGGAACGAGAATGCTTTCGTTTCGGAATCATTCAATTTTCATTCGGCAATTAAACAAACGTGATATTTTATTTTTAAAAAATAAACTCCTGGAAACTTGCGAACGAAGAAAATATAATCCATTCGCAGGATAGAGGAAGAGGCGCTGCGCGAATGAAAAGGGAGTAAAAAGGAAAAGAGAAAAGTGACGGAAGCAGCCTGGTATCGGGCAGTTTATCCCGCGGGAGGAGCTACGATACAATGAATAAAGAACGAAGCAGCTTGGTCGAGCGAGGCCTGTGAACGAGGCCTTATTGGGATATTAATCGTCGTACCAGGCGAACGCCCTGTCCCCGAGTGTTTGCACGAGGTTTGAAGAGGCTGCAACACCAAAGCTGCCTTGCAGCGAAACCCTCTCCGTAAAATCCCTCCCTACCCCCCTCCTTTTAAGCGCAACGAAACACTAGAAGAACCCCTTCTCTAACCCCTCCAACGTGTTCCTCTTTTCCAAGCCGTGATACTCGAAAAGCCTAAGCACTACCACGCTCGAATACTGTTCGGATACTTCGGACACACTCGAGCCAAACCACTTAGGTAACTAGCGTATATACACGTACGATGTAGGTAGGCAGCCTTGATTGGCGCGTTGCACGAATGCTTCGAAATAATGGCCCCGTCGATAGGCACGCTGTTTATAAAACATCAACGGGCCGAGCTAATTGTTCGCTAATTTCCAGTGCCACTTGTACGCTCGTTTCACTATTAAAATGCGCCAGGGTACACGTCGTACGAGGGATCAAACTTTTACATATGTCGCTCTCTCCCTGCGATACATGTTACGACAGGGATGTTTAGAAAACGTTTCGATAATCGTCTTTGATCTCGACCGACCTCACCGCGGTCCGTCGCTAGAATACTGATCCTGGTTGAGAATAGAAATGGAGCACGCTATTCTTTCCTTCTTTCTTGGAATCGTTCGATCTTGTTGCTCAAATTTGCATGGTGCATTTTTGAAATGATCTTCAAGCTTAAAGTTCGATAAGGTTGATTATCTAATCTTTTTATTAATGTTAATATAAAATGACTGAATGGCCTTTTGAGACACAATTATTGTTATCGAAGGTTTATAATTAAATTAGTCATTTCGTCTGCAATAAACTGAGAAGGAAGCATGGAAATTCTAGATGAAATTTGTGTTTCGCGACCGCGATACTTGCATTACACCTAGTTTGCGAGGGTATTTGAACGCGACGGGTGTTTTAATCCGTTTAGTTGGCAGACTGCGGAGAAGCCGCTTCTCCGTTTCATCCGCTCATAAAATCTGGCTAATTGTGCCAAGTCGTTCATCTCGTAATCCTCCCCTACTGTTGAATCTTCAAACACGCGGGTGAATCTACTAATTTTCACCAATGAAGCTAAATAGAATCTCGATAAACGAATTTTCCAAAACAAATTTAACAAATTCCCTTTCAGGAAAGTCTGTAATAAACAAGGATTTATTTTACAAATGAAATACTTACGAAGCTCGTGAGAATGTTGCAGCAGCTCGTTCGAACGATCAACCCCCGTGATCTGATCTCGGCCTTCTAATTAAATCCTAAACACTTTCACCAAGCCCAGTTAACGACAGAGTTCAAGTCTCGCGAGGACTCTACTTGATCCTGCAATTTGTTCGACTAACGCGACCTAGCAGCATCAGGAGCAGTATCGTCTTCACTGGTTCGAGGAGGCTTCTTCGATCTTCATAACGATACGCGACGGCCATCGACAGGTCGGCAACCACTTCCAAAAAGTCTCTCGGATCGGCCGTCGACATTATCGAAAACAGCATATCAGTCCTGTCGCTTCGATCCTCCGCGATTCGCCATTGATGCTTGACACACTGAACGTTTTAACGAATTGATACTTCCTCCCCCTCTGCCAGCTTCACCCTCATCACGTCAAACTGAATCCTTCAGGATATCCAAAATTTCTCATTTAAAACTGTAAGTCTTATTCTTCATTCTAATCAAGATTCGTCAACGCGTTAAAAAGGTCTTAGAGTATCTTGGTCCACCGATAGTCAGCCATTATAAGATCTATCAATAATTATTCAGAAAATTCATCACTTTCTTCTACGATGCTTGATCTTCATTAAACAACACTGTCAGTTGAACGCACAGATGAAATGTTCACGTATTTTATAGGAGGATGTCGTCCTAACTTTATTTATCTTGCGAATTCTAACACACGATCACCAGGAGGTGGTCCTCCGTGAAATCGTGACGATTTCGTGGCAGGGTACGTTAAATCGTAGCAGGATGATCGACGGTGATCACGAACGATCCGTTGTCCGTTGGAGGCGCCGTTTGCCGCTGCTGACGTGTGTGCGGTGGCTGCTGGCGAGACCCAACGAAGGTTCCAGCTGCAGGCAGAAGGGTGAAGGGAGGTCAGGAGTTGTAGGTAGCAGCAACCACCAATGGGGCGGTACCAGGGGCGGAGCAAAGAGCAAGCTAAAAACACGCCCATCTAGTTACACGATCATAGGCTGCAACACCCCAAGGAGAACGCTTTATCCCTGTCCATCTCTGTCACCTTCTATCGTTCGTCTTTTTCCTCCGTGCAGCCTGGCCACCTTCTTTCCTACCCTGCTTTTTTTTTATCCCTCATTCAATTGGGACGAAGGCGACACGGAGAGCGCGGCGACGTTAAAAGTGCAGGCGAAAGTTCCTTCCGAGTGTTCGACACTTTTCATCGATCCTCTTCCTTTTTTCGTTACCACCGGATTAAGGATCGACGAATTTCGTCACTCTGGATTTTCCTTTCAGAAGGATCGAACGAATGATTCTTTTGATACCAATGATTCGCCTGGCTGCAGCTACCTTTCAAAGGTGTTACCAATGGAATCGCAAGACTTTTGGAACAGAGGTATAAATGAAATGTTTCGTGTTTAAGAGCTTCTAAATCCTGGAATAAATATACCTAACTCGATTAACAAGACAAACAGCAAACAGCTTCCAGGAAAATGCAAGATCTTTTTTCGTTTCCTCTATGAATCATGGGCATCGAGCAGACCCCGTTAACGAGGACCAGTGTGCGTTTTTATTAAAAACAATATTTGCTTAAAAATATCCGGCGAACGGTGAAAGCTGGCGGTGAAATGCATTGAAAAGATTTCCGTGACGATGCGAAGGGTGAGTTGCATCGAGCTTTCAACGGGGGTTAGCGAAGTGAGAGAGAGGGAGAGGGAGATAGAGAAAGGATCGTGGGGTCGACGAATGAGCCAACGAATGAATACCGAGTATGGATTCGTGAGGAGCCAATAGGGGTGCACGATGTCCTCCCTGGTTCGAGGGAGCCACGCCAATCGGGGACGTCCGTCACCCTCTGGGCTTTTCCTGAGGGGTGGCAATGGTAGAGACGCGTAGCCGGGCTTCGAGGGGTTTCTACCTGGGCTGGCTGATAAAGACAGACAAACCTCTGTCTTCCGTGGCGGATCATGCCAAGCTTTGCCAGGCAGACGACCTCGTAGCAACCACACCTCCACCTTTGCATCCACTTTCATTCACTTACAACCACTTTCTAGCGACGCCAATGCTCCGACGCCTTTTCTTAGATTACGCGCCTGTTTCCTACCCTTCCACCACGTCCACTGTGATTAACGGATTATGGAGCTCGGTGCTGAATGCAAGGGTGGAAATACGCTTCTTCCGTACCGCGTTTCTCGCAGCACCGTTGGATCTTCGTGCCTTCGAACGATCCGAAGTATGTTGAAAATCAATTCTTTTGAGCAGAAATTTCTGGTATTAACTTCTCGAACCTATGGTAGTGGGTTTATTTGCAAATCTTACGTTCGATAGGGTTTTATCGGTGATTCAAGTGGTTAAGGGATATAAAGCTTAATTCGTTGTTTGCTTGGCGACGAGTTTGGTGTTGGCACACGTGCCGTGTCATATGACGAACGTGCGCGACGCAGTGTCATTAGCAAATACTCGAAAGACAAAGGAAAATTTAGATTCGAATATCACTGTTCGACGTGACAAAATATTGAAAGCGACGAATATTAATATATTATGCTACAATATTAAAATAGAATGTATTTACCTATAATAATGTGTCTCCACTACGGTTTCACGCTTCCCGGGGCAATCAATTTCAATTTCTCGTCCTTTGTATACTTTTATTGTTTGCCGTCCGCGTCTATGCATGTCCACGTATATTTGCGTGCAATGAAACAGTCAGGCGTGTTCGCGAGTAATCTCGTTTCCGCTCGGTCCACGAAGTTAAACTAGCGAACATTGGTCAGAACCTGGTTCTCCTCTTGTCCACATCTTGCCCGCTCTTCCCTTCCCTTCGTTCTTCTCTTTCCCGGGGTACTTGCGAAGGGTGGAGTTACCCCGGACAATATATCAGTTTACAATGATAAAAAGCAAACACGGGAAATAACGCGAGGAATTACTGAACCAAACAATATGTCCCTCGTCTCTAGAGAGACCGGGGTATGTTTCGACCGAGCAGCCTGGCAGCATCCGACGGAGGGTGTGCCAACACATTTTCCTTACAATACACCGCGATTCCGCTTTATTTCGTGACCAAGCGATATTACCACCGGGGCGCCAAAAATGGACTCATTATCGCCGACCGAAAGGGGTTGCAGCTTGTCCGGTTAGCTCAATTATACTGGTCCAATTTTTTCATCCGGAGGTGTAGGGATTCCTGGGATAGAAAGGTTTAATATCAACGAGAATTGAAAAATACCGAGGTTATTTAGTATTATTATTGTTTATTGCTTTAAATCGTACATCAAAACTAATTCTATCTTATAAATACACTGATTATACAAAGGTTTTTACAGAGTGTAATTTACAGTTGTTTAATACTATAACAATGTTTTATAATTTAGTATTATATTAATTAGGCAAGTTAGCAAATGAGAAACTTAAATTGTACATTGAATAATTGCAATTAGAGTGTAGCATATTGTATATTCTCGCCCTAAAACACCTTCCTCAAACGACAACCGTCTTAAAACTTATCAGGATACTTAAACTAGCCGGCGCACTTGTAGGAGAAACAAAAGGCACACACGATTCCGTCGGAAATAGTGTAGCTCGTTTGAAAGGTAAGAGGCCATAGCGTCACGTTACCTGAAGGGATAGGAGGTACAGAAAGAGGATGACTAAAAATTGGTACCCTTTTGCTCGCGGGTGCCTCTTGGTGGGTAGTACTCATGTAAGCAGTGACTAGTGAGGTAAACTCGAGTGTCTGAGGGGTAAAGGGAGAGAACGGAGGGCTTAGGGTGAGGAGTGGCCGTCGCTAGTGGGTGTAAGGAAAGGAAGGGATAGTAGCAAACCGGGCTACGTTGCCCGAGGGGTGGAAAAGGGGTGGTTTTTCCTCGGTCTGAGCATTCCGTAGACGACATGCTCGCTTCGTCTTGGTTCGCATGCGGCTTCTACGTTTCCGTACACGCGTACGTATATCCTTCTCCCTTTTCCACCGATTCGAGCTGCCCTTCTCTTCACCCCTTTACTACCCCTCTGTCTCACTCTGCTACACGTTCTTCGGTCGGTCTTCTTTCTTCCTTTATCTTTCTCCGTCTATCTGCGCCACGTACACGCGGGCCACCGGCAAGAAGTAGACAATTCACAATTAGCAAACACAAACAGAAGTACGAGTGGCTTCAAGTTGCTTGGGACGCGGTGGCAACGGGCTTAGCCGGAAGCAAACGGTGGGGTAGGGACTTCTGGGATGCGAAGCGACTAGCTTGGCAGTCCCTGAGCGTCAGCCTCCGCTCCAGAATACTCGTCTCAACTCCTGGCCCGACACAGACCGGCGAAGGCGCGTGTATGCTTTGTGGATAACGGGTGTGCCTATCGATATCCACGATTTCTCAAACATCCACGAATTCTCCGAGTGAAACTAAATAAATTTCAATGATTTTATTTATCCTTAGGCATACCCTGGTCATTTAGACCATTTACAAAAATTGTATCAGTCTCTGATCAGTGTCTTAGAGTTTGATTTAAAAGGCATTAAAAGGTTTATAGCAGTAATTTTATTCGAGAGCAAAGGTGTTTTATTTGAATACCTGTTAATTTTGTATCTGTCCTGAGAACAGTTTAAGGCTTCTGTTGTATTCAACAGATCAATCGTACGATTGAACTGGACTCGTTGAAACGTACACCCGGTATATACGCGCATCGGGCTCTCACCGTTGCGTTGGAACACTTGAAGCCCCAACCAGTTACGGCAACAATAGGCTTTGTCTTCGCGCCGTCGGCGCTCGCAAATTGGTAGAAATCTTGATTAAAGGTGCAATTCCGCTGCTGCCTACGGACAAATATGAATTGCACCCCCAATGCTCCCATCCTCTCCTCCGCTCCTAAGCCCGTCTCTTTTTACCGTTCCGACAAATGAAAATGGAAAAAACGTGTTGTGCTATACTCCTTACGGCGCGACAAGTCTGCGGCTTTTTCGAGGATCAAGATTGGACCGTGTCCTTGAAAGGAAGTGAGACATTAAGGATATTATTGTCGGCAAACAAGAATTTCACTCTCCTTTCATTAATCCCTTGTCGTTACCTCGTTTTCACCTATATTAGAAAGATGCTGGTGTATTTATTGGCTGAATTGTATATCTCCATCGAGGTGATTCGATTTCGTTCACGGTTCCGCATGATAATCCGATTGCGAGATTACACTAGGATTCGGATCGGCAGAGCATGATCCTGGCAATAGGGAGAGAAACAGCAAGACGCGTATAGAAATGGAATAATAACGCGTTGTGTATGACAGATGCGACAGGACCACTCGCGATAATCCGCCTTCGGTTTATCCCTTTGCAATAAACCCCAAGATCGATCGTGCGTGACCCATCGAAATTGCTCATTAATCTTTGCACAGATTCCTTTAACGTGGAAGAAGCGTGTTTATTATTTTCTTTTTAAAAATATACAGAGTTAAATACCGTGTTGGATTTCTGTACGTGTTTAGGTTTATTTTGATATGATACTTTTTCTCCCTTAAAATTTGACGATCAAGGGATCTTGATTTTACCCGATTGAAATACCCTGCACACGCATCAATAGACCCCGAAGGCTTCGACGTGTTCATGCTCATCCCGTGCAGAACACACATCACAAAATTGAGTCAATTTACATAACGATAGTTGAGACGTACATGAAAAGCCGTTCCTGGGTCACGGCGATACCGTCTGCAAACAAGCTTTGAGCTTCGAAAAGCCTCCATATTGCCATGTGTTCGTATACAAGCCGTGTAAAATTGGATATTGATCATTTAAAAAAATGAAGATATGGAGAAACATTGCACTGAATATTGTACGTTTGTTATATGCTTCAAAAAATGCTTTACTCTTCCTAACTTGCTTCCACGGATCTAATATAATTTATGTATAACATCATATTTTCGCATATAAATTAACTTAAGTGATAAAAAATATATAGCACAATCCTCATTTGCATGTTTCCTAATTATGTATCAATTAGGGATTTGCAAATGATACCATTAGCACCACCTAAGAATGAACGACGAAAGTAACATACCAAAAATTGCACGTTTACGTAAAATAAACAATTTTTGCATTATATTAGCATTACCCAAAATATTCTGTAGCTTCTTTGTAATTTAAATAATAGCCTGAGAGTTAAATAAAAATGTTGAAATTAACTTACTATTTGTCGCATTTGTCACATCCTGTTATACCAACCGACTAGAATTCTACTACAGCGCTATTATAGTCACCGACTTGAGACTGTCGGTATTATAGTGCACCAGTGGCGTTTAGTTTTCATTATTGCCACTACAAATGCTGTGATAGAATTCCAACCGCAATCGGTATAGTAGAATGTGATATAAGCAACAAACGGTAAGGAAGATGATATCCCTGAGGAGGTGGCAGCTGGAGTGACAGCATGGTACATATCTTTGAGTCTCGAGCTCTACGTTGCCATATCAAAGTAATCTGAGATTGGCCAGCACTGTCCCTGAAGACAGTGACTCTAGATCCAACAAGACTAAACGTGCCTTTGTTTTCAAGAGGTTCCTTCAGCACCCGGAAGAAAATATAGTAGGATACTTACCTGAATTTGCATACCGACATTATGGCACCCGGGGTGTCCGAGACCCCGATATATCGGTGGCGCTCTCTGTATATCGCCCTAATATCATCTAGGGGTGTGAGAGACCCCGGTGACTACTTCTGCACAACGACCTAATATCATCTTGACTCCCTGTGGCTCGGGGAGCTTAGAATACGGCCACGGTATCCCCTGCCTGTCGTAAGAGGCGACTAAAAGGGGGATGTAAAGGAGCGAGTAAGATGAGTGGACTTAAAAGTACAAAAGCATATAGCATGAATAATGTAATTGAAAATGGCGCGATAATGCGCGTGGCCGATAACTTTTCATTAGGTAAAAAGGGACAGATACAAGTCCCTAGATTATGCCACCCTCAATAGAGGGAATCTTATGAAGTGAAGGGAAGTAATATTATCTTGGGGTGTCAGGGACCCCGAGCATCATCCTGGGTGATACCAAAGGCATGTCCAGTCTTTGCGTACGATCAAATGGGTTCCTTAATACTGTTTAACCGACGTCTTCATGCGTAAGGTGGGTCAATATGGTAACAGGGGATAAGCGATTCTCATTTTTTATGCTGAATGTTCCAAGAAATCTACTAACATTAAAAGAAAATGCAGATTTCTAATTAAAGGAGTGAAAATGATCTTAAAATTTGTTTTAACCCTCCATACATACAAACAATATTTACAAAACATTGCATTCCTCTTCATAAAATGCAAATTTTTATATAACATTTTTTCATATTTTCAGAAGTAAAGAAAATATTAAAAATGGACAAAATTATTGCTCCACCTCGTATGTAGGGTGCTCCAAAAATCATGGTGGGAAAGGGAGGGGATTGATTTTTCTTAGAAAAAGAAATTGTAAATGAAGAATAATTAGTATCATTCAAATTAATAGAATAGACATCAGAGGCTTGCGCGGTCTGATTGTCGGTGGCGGTACGCAGTCGAAGCGGAGCGCAACTTCGGAAGCGCGTGCAGTGGGTGGGAGTTACAGCCCTCGTGAGTCAAGAGAGCGAAGAGTAACCGAAAGAACGGACTTCAACTCAGTCTGTCCGCGACCGTCCGTCAAGCATACGTCTACGACTCTTTGCCCCCTCCAATACCCTACCATTCGTCAGTTGTGCTTTGCCATTTGTTTCTGTTCCACAGTGTCTTAAAAAGGTCTCGTGGAAGCCACATGTCGTCGGTGCTCCCATCGCTACCGGCACCCTGACTAACCACCCCCGTCGATCACGAACGATCGGTCTTACCTTCGATCACGATCGCGCGTATGACACTTGGTGCGTGGACAGTGTATCGAAACGACTGAACCAACGTGTGTGTGAAAAATGATAAAAAGACGTGGAAATATGTGGATCACGAATATGATCGTTGGCCTAATCGGCTTGATATTTTTTGTTGGATCGCCATCCTGGTTTTCCGAAGCGTTCAACGTGGAGACGAAACATTACGCGGTTTATAGGAACGAGAGCAGATCCATGTTTGGATTCGCGGTTTCGGTATACCGGGACAGGAACGGTCGAGGATGGTAAGTTTTTTCTTTATCGTGCATTCTGGTTTTTGTTCTTCAAGTGAATTATGGAATTTCGCATTTGCGCTGGGTATTGCAAATCGCATTGCATATGCATAAGATTTAGTGAATGAGCAGAAATGTGAGAAATCTTATTCAAATTTTATTTGCAATTGAATTCGACAAAAAGTTACATTTATCATGAGTAATGTGAAGAATTTTTATCTTGACTAGTATATTGTGTAATGTCTAGCTCATGAATAAGAATATTTCTTAATTTAAAATTGAAATAAAATGAAAAAAGTTGAACAGAAATATGCTGCAATTCAGTACTGCATTTGCAGTGGAGTTTGCTCAGCGCTAAGATAAATATTACATTTCGAAAGGTAATTTTTCAGTATGATATTGAGGTGACGATAACAGCAAGCTTGGTACAACTCCAATTTTCTTATGTGTTAGTCTTTTAAAAACACATAATTTGTAAACATGATTTCTTATCACTGAAACAGTCATTCCTTAATAAGAGCTTGGAGATTTAATTAACGTTTATCTTAAAAACATGTCAGTTTTGAAACAGTAAAAATGACAACTTCCGTTTATAAGGAAAAATACAAATATAGATTTATAATGAAACTATCTATCTAAATTCTGAATGACTCAATACGCTATCGATCATTAGGTGTGAACATTGATTTTTTAACAATACTATGTGTAAATTGATGACACAGAATATTCCAAGAAAAGGAAGAGTGTATGAAACTGTTCATAGTATTTACTATCAAACATGAATTAAAATTACAAGAGCAACGTAAAAGAAATCAAGTATCAAAATGACGAATGCCGAAATTGGTCATCACAATAATTAAGGATTCTTGGTATCTGCTTTTTTGGTCAACGGTGACCTACACGATTCCAGCAATATGTGTGATTGCCGAAGAATCGACGGGTCTGAATCATCGTTATTCAAAATTGCTCATTTGAGTCATACGTGTCCTGTGTCGATGAAGAAATGTAATTCCGCTGACGGAAGAAACTAGCTACGTAAGTGTTATTTCCGGAAGCGTATTTCATTCACATTGAAATGAGGAATAACTTGAAATTGTACTACGACGATTCGCAACAAACTTCCATTGTTAAAAATTCGTTGATATTTTCATTATGCCAAAAATAATGAAAAATAATTTTAAAACTTTGAATTTTTCGAAAGTGTACCAGAAAATTCGGACTTGAGGGTTCAGGTACTCTAAGTGGCTGGTACTCCTACGAGTTAGGACGACCACGCTCTCCTTTTAAGTCCTCGTCCCAGAAAGTAAACAGCAAGTGGCTTCTACCGTTTCATCGCGTTGGTTGCCACTTCGATAATGAAATATCAGCTTTCATTTGCCCACGACCACTGAAATGCTGTAATTTCTTCTTTTGCAAACGCATGCAACTAATGTGACGTTTGGTTCAATCTACGCTTTCCTGTTCGAATTGCGATTCAAATTGAGTCCTGTTTGCTGAACGCGTGACACGAAATAATAGCGTTCTTGTGGTTAATTTTCTTTTGTGTTTAGAGGTGTCGTTAAATTAATTATGCGTCTATAAGAGGATAGTCGAGCCTTGAAAGCAGGGACAGGTTTCGTGCCTGGAATTTTATTTACAAAAATGTCAAATTCTGGCAAAACATTGAAAAATAAAAATTCATTCGCCAAACATCTCATGTGGAATATTTAGATAATCCTTTAATGAAGTAATTTTAACTGTAATCAAATTATGTTGATAAGCTATCATACAATTAGAGAGATTGAAGCAATCAAGTTCTTTTTAAAACTTTTTTTCCTATCTACCACTCAGTTATAATTACGCAATTATTTCATTTAACAATCTTTATCAGCTTTATCTGACGGATAGATAAAAGATTTTCTGACGGAAGTATTTCTGTCTTCCTTAGTTAAGCTTGGATTTTCATTAAGCTCTTGATCAGTGGCATTCGTACGAGCTTCAGATAGAAATAGAAAAGTATATTTTCGTAAATACAAAAGTTTTGATTTATCTAGGGTTAAGGGAGATGCACCTCATCCTTTTCATCAATTTCTTCTCGCATGGCAGGACGTTTCAAGGCGGGTCTAATGACAGGTGCTTCGACGAGCTTAGAACCGTTCTCCTTTTATGTCTCCCTTCCAAGGCGAGTGGGTTCTCCCGTTTCATCGCAACTGTTCTCTATGTGTCGATAAACTTTCATCTGTCATCGATAAATATGCTCGAACACCGTTCAATATATCTGTCAATCAATTCCTTCCTTACTCCATTTAATTACTTAATTAACACCTCGCCTTGCATATGAAAGAAACGGTACAGTTTTCATTAAAGGTCTCAATACAAGGAATTTTTATCCCTAACAAGTGTTTCCATTATTTTCTTCAACCCTTATATACTTTATATTGGTTCGATTCGAGAAAGAAGGTGCTCGTTCTCCTCGTGAGTCACGCCGGCCACGAATAAACGTTTCTGCTCCAGCTCCTCCGGCGACGACGGATATAAATAATGTCGACAGAACTAGGAAACGCGGGTAATGGCATCGGTTATGTAGCCGTTGATCCGCGGAAAAGTTTGCGCGAAAGGTCGACAAGGTCTAGCCGCGTAATTTATTCTAGCTACGGATATCGAGGCTCTTGGATCGGACCGATAGAGACGCCACCGATTCTTGTTCGCTCGCTTTGACATTCAAATCGATGCCTTCTAACTTTTCTACCTACATGGACACGATCGGTCGTGATCTGGTTGTTCAGTTTGATCGTTGGATTGATTCATCCGATGGTTAAAGTTTGAATAATTGAAAGGATTTATGAAAATGTTGGATGAATTGAAGTGATAAAAAATCATCAAGGTATTAGATATTCTTAATTAGGATTACGAGGGGTAGTTTCCTTAATCCGTTCTTTCCCTTTCCTTCAGCAACGTACACCAGCTTTTGTCATTGTTTCCCCGAAAGACAATGGGCAAGGAGAATCTCGGGTAAAATACGGGATAAACCTTACTCGTATCCGGGATATCCAAAGCCGCAGGAAGTCCGGATTACATCGTTCGTTATGAGAAACTTCGTAGGCGCTTATATTTAGGCCAGCCTGTGGAAGCTTTACGAGCGTTCGTCCTCGTTAATCTAATGCGAGGCAAACGCACCCGATTGCCACTGTTACCAGTACGCTCTCGCATTAATTCTCGAAATAGAATTCGACAGTGGTTTGCGCGATTCATAGTGTATTTCAAAAATAGAGAACCGTAAACATTTATATATTGAAATTAATCAGATTGAGAACTTTATGACTTCATATTTTAATTTGTTACACTTTGAAACGTGAAAATTTCACACATGGCGCACGTCGAGCATCGGGAATTGGAATCGTCACTTTCCCTCTCGTTTTCTTAAGATCTTCCATGGACGAACAGGTCTACGTATTAAACCGTACGAGCAAACACGTTCGACAGATTCAGAGCACGAGGCACGCTGCGATACAGGATGTTAGGTCATCGTAGCTCCGTTACGTGGGCGGCTCTTCGCTCTCGCTGTGCTCTGATTAATACCTCGTTAATCTCCACGTTCGATCTACTATTTACATTACTACCTTTACTGTTCTTCAATGAACCTACCTTCCCTTCCGACCTCCACCAATCGGCCCTTCCTGGAATTTGAAATTGTGATCCGACCTCCCGCTATGCTGCTATGCATGCCGTTGCAAGCGTCGTTGCACTCAGATGCAATCTAATCTGTGACCACATCAGACTGCACAGACATCTTCGACGAACGGTATTATCTTTCTTATATCTGGGTTAAACTGGAGTGATTTTATCGTAGAAATATATATAATTGCTGGTTGATTATATAATTATTAAAATATTTATTATTTTAAGTGAAATACATTTTCATAGTTTTATTCCACAAGTTCAACTTATTTTTTCGTATATTCATTTCGGTGACACCATCGTCAATTATGAGTCAGTCAGTTGAAAGCCTTTAAAAGGCGCGGGTTTACACAGCCACGCGAACGAAGGAATAAGAAAGAAGACGAAGCAGTCAGGTACTAATCGAGGCATGACGTCTGATTGCAGCTTCTCGATGACTCGTTCTTTTCCCGGATTTGATTACTCGCGCCGAAACCGGCGAGTCAGAGCGAGCGCTAAATATAAAAATTATTTCACGAGCCGAAGACGGCACCGCGACGATAAAACTACGATTACAGGCGTCCATACGAACGACGCTCTGCAGATAAGACTGTCTTGTTTGCTCGTGGAATTAATTATTCAAGAGATATTACAAACGTTTGTTGACGAACGTTTCTACGAAGCGAAACTAGTTTCTCTTTGTCTATTTACTTTCTAATATAAACGATTAGACTTTTCGCTGAAAGTTCTGAGAAACATGTGCTTCTTATCAGCGATAGGACATTGCCACAGTTTGCGAATTGTCGTTTATTTCTCAATTTCTGAGCAAACTTATCGGTTGATAGCTGAATACGGAAACCATGATATCTTTGTAGTTTCATAACGAAGAGAATTACTTAAAATTCACATTAGAAAATAAATATTTTCTTTGTATAATTTTACAAATGTTTCACTGTATTCCTTTGAAACTGGTGCTTACGGAGCGTGTCGGTGGAAGAGGAAACGAGTATTCAATTTTCTCGTTTCCGGTCGGCGAAACGAAACAAAGTTAGGGTGGATCGACGTTTATCGGTTGTTCGCTTTCCGCTTTTAAGTAATTGTCACGAACAGTAAACGTTTGTTTTCTCACGCTAAACTTTTCTTTTATTTCTCATTGCTTTACTTTTATTTTTCAATGTTGATTAAAATGCAATACCTTCTGCCTCGAAAGGGTTAATTTTTCGAAACCTTAGAAGATTCAAACGGTAGCCGCGATCGTTCTTTGAAGAGCACAAGAGTAATTCCAAGACATCGCGTTATTCATCGCTTTTTATTCCTCCATGGGTCTTCGCCGCCCACCTTTGCGTGCCTGGCACACCTTCCGATCGATTATTGATTCGCGTCGAGACGGCGTTGATACTGATGGATCTTGACGATGCAGATTGATGATTTTTTTCCTTTTGCTTCGTAAACGATGCCACGAAAGACACGGACGCTTTTAATTACATCGGAGGGGTGACGGGTTCCTCTTCTTTGCTTTAACGATGCCGTGAAATTAACGAGTTGTGGCTGATGCAAGAAGAGGAATGGAACGTTTGATCAGATTATATGTCTTGTTTTATATCATGCGCTCAAAAGAAGGGTGGATGAATCTTGATATGAATTCGAATAAAAATAAAGGACCTATAAATAAAAATGATAGAAATTGTGATGCGCTGAACGTTTACCCGCGGTGAGACAGGAAATTTGACCATTTTCAATCGTATCCTGCTTCCTTGACGAGGAGGAAGAAGGAGAGGATAGAAGGAGAGCCGAGATAATGAGGATCGCGTGAGGCACGTGCCCGAAGCTCTACCTGTGTCATTATCCGGAGGAGGACCGACTGCCTCAGGCCTATTACCTTTACCTGAACGCATGCAAACACGTGTGCAAATGCTCTTACACACGTGCAGAACACGTTTGCGCCCAGGTACGGGGGCCAGGTGGTAGCAGTTCGGTAGCCAGATAAAAGAAAAACAAGCTTTGGTAAATGAGTTACCGTCTCGCCGGTGCGGTGCGATTTTTTTGCTCCTCCGAATGTCGCTCGAGAAGTGAAATTTTAATGATTCATTTCACTGCCAGCTGGCAGTTCCGATGGCTAACACCATGAAAATGAAGTTCGATTGATTTTGTCACTTCCGTGTCAGCCGATGTTTAACGAAGCTTCAGATAAAATCTTCATCAAATATTTTCTCCCCCCGGATGATTTAAAGCGCCATATAGCTACATTTCCGGTATTTCTCTCGGTACATTAATTCAAGAAAGCAGCGCATATTTCTGTAATTAATCGACGCCTGCTCGCGCCCCATAATTATTCCTCAAGACACTCCGCTAAACGTGACTTAACAGATGATACCCGATGTGTGTTTACGTGATTTTTACGTCACGTGCAGCGTAGCCGCTTTCCTAGCGTCGTGAGTGACATAATGACTCGTATGCGAAAGTCATTAAGCATTGGCAACGTGAGAGTGCAATTGAAACGGCTCGTTAAGTAATTTAGAAGCGCCTTAGCCGACTAATTTATAGCGAGGCTGCCGTTGCATGCTACCAACGTTTTTATCATTTCAAGATCTAATTAATTGGATTATAATAACGAAGAAATTTATTGCACACCACCGTGTGTTTATATCTTTCCTATCATTATTCATATAAAATATAATCTTACGTCAGATCTGGCTCGGTGCCGACTTGCCGAGGGTTGGATTCGCGTGTTCCTTATCTCGAGGAAGGGTTGCAGACGTTGCAATTGCGCTTGGGCGGTCGACGCGCAGCTACGTGTCGGTGGCCGTCGCATTTTTATATCAATTCGTAGATCAGAGACAGGAGAGGGCCATCGACAGCGGTGGTAACGCGAATTGACAGAGAGTATCGCGTGTCGCTGTCACGTCTCGCTACCGGCTGATTCGCGATATGCTTGAGATCACAATTGCAAGTACGTGTGTCGACACTGGAATATCCCAGTCGTACGTGTCGCATCCGATAAACACTGCGAACGTAATCGTCGCGTAGGTGTGTCTATTTCTATCGGAGGATTCCTCCAACGCCCTTCGGCACCCATGGAGGTTTTCAAGGTTGTTGAATTTCCAAATGGTCAGTGGGGAATCTCCAGATCGACTTCTTGTTTCCGTACCTCGAATCCACCCTGCCGTTTCTGTCCACCATATGGCAACGAAACGCCTCACCTACGCCTCACTTTGACAAAATTGCATTGTTACCCTGACGGACCTTGTTCGACACATGTTTCCTTGGAGCGCAGCTGAGGGATAATACGGTTCGAGAACCGGGAAAACGTTTTACAGTCCTGAAGATTTATAGTTCACCCCGTGAACTCTCGAATATGATTCTATAAAATTTGAAAAGCTAGTTATTACAAGCACATTCCTTTGTATTTATCAAACGCTGGATTAATAACGCGGAAAGATATCGTGTTTGCCAGACAGGATATGTGCAATAGTTTCTTCGAAATCAATAACAAAAGTACCGAGACAGTTTATTCGTTTAATTGGTCGAATGACTGATAATGCAGATAAACAAGACCATAAAAGATGCAACTGTAGTCGTATTGTCCGTACCATAGATGGAAGTGGGTCATCGCGTCGTGTAACCTCAGATGAAACGATGCTGATTAATTTGCTCTTTCATTAATGCGATTAAAATCGACCAATTAATCTGCTCGTCAAGACCCAGTTACTTTCCAGATTGATCTCGACTCTGACGTTATGCTCGCTCGTGTGTATTGCAGTTATTTATTTATTCAACGGTAGCTTACGATGTTAATTTTATTGTTTCCTTTTTTTCCAATTCTTCGTACTTGATCCTTGGATCTCGATTACAGTTGCTGCGTTCTTACACAGCGATTAAATGTTAAGTCATTTAATTGCGAATGAATTCGAAGGAGTTTCATACGTTTGGAATGCAGACACCTTTTATTAGCTGCGCGGTTGACGTAATTGAGTAAACGTGTTCGTCTGATAAGGACAATGCCAAGGAAATACACGAATTTGCACGGTTTCAAGCCGGACCAACGCGAGGACCGTTCGTTTCCCAAGTTTCGCCAAATCTGGCGCCCACATGGACGTCTTCTGTCCATTCGTGGTTGTCTAGAAAAGTCGTTCAGGTTGGAAACGAAAGTCGTTCTTCGCCTACGTGTATTTCCTTGAGTTTTAACGTTTCAATGCGCTCATAATCTGTCTACAAATATACAGTCTGATATTTCGTTACTCGAAGATGTTGTTAAATGCCACTTGTATCGCGTACACAGATTTAAAGCTCAAGGTTCGATAAAAAGTGACGTAGAGCGAATCGCACGCGATTCTCGCGACTGCACACGTACGAAAGGAAATTTTCTGCGAGCGGTTGTTTTTGCTACCGCGAGCTCGCGGCACCGAGTGAATTGTAAATTCACACAAGAACGAGGCACAGTTAATCTTGATCGCTAATCGAACCCGCTGAATGGCCTTGAATTCATTCAAAGAGACACTCATACGCTCCGCCTCGCGTGCTTACGCTACCAGCCGCATGTAAATTACGCTCGTGGAATATTCAATTGAGTCTATAATTGCTAGTGACCGAGATAGACTGGTGGAATTTACGATTCTGGAAGGTACAACCGTGTCGTTTCTACCGTGCAACAATTCTACGCGAGATCAATTTTAAACGTGCTAATGATCATTAAACGAACGTAGTTCGTACGCAACGGGAATGTAAATTAGCGAAAATAATTAGATCTCCCTGTGAAGCTATTTGTGTTTGGATTGATGTTAAAACAAAATGAAAATGAAAAGCTTTGATCGCAGCGTTCGGAATTCTTTTTCGTCTCGAACGTCAAAAAGAAAATTAAAATTCCGACTGGCCCGAAGATTTCCTGTTGATAGGATCAAAAAATTATTGTGCACCCGGAAATCTTCCCTTTGTCGGCTGTTAATTAGAATACAATCCGCGCGTGGCGATGCGTCCCGATAATTTCAATATTACCTGCACGCTTTCAACGCATGAATTCACAATCATTCACCTGTCGATGTTTACCTTACAATATCCCATCTCGATTGTTCAATTAATTTATAGCTTATTTAAACCTCTTAAACGAGAGCTTTGATTCCTATGCGCTTAGGTAACTTCAGCTGAAAGTACTTAGGTTAACAGTGAAGGGATACCACCCTTCGCGTCATTGAGATTCCAGGGATCGACGCGTTAACAGGACAATCGTACCTAAGTTTACCTGTCACGCACTTGCGTACACTTCGATTTCGCTGTACAGTGGAAAGCAAATGGTGTGCGTGAGGAGGTGCTCCTTATAAAGTAGCAGAGCCTCGATACGCCTCCGTTCGCCTTGCGTCATCGACTGATCGTGCGTCCAGACATTGCGTGTCCCTTAAATTCTTGTTGCACAACGAAACATTGGAATAATCTGTTAGCACTGGAACCGTGAATATTTCTTTCATTTTCTTTCATTTATTTCATTAAAATTCGGTTTTTGCTTTGTGAAGGGCTAAAGAGGTATCAGCAATAAAATGTGCAATAATATCGAATCGTTTTGCGTTTTTCAGCTGGGTTGTCCTCAACTTGCCGATTTAGAAAGTACGTGTCCACGATTAGAATTTTTTCCTCTTTCGAGGATAAATCGAAACGAGATCTACCTCGAGACACGTTCGTTTCAGTAAATATCAGATAAAATGGTTTATATTTTTATATTCATGTGACATTTCGAATCGGGAATACATTAATAAGAAATGATCGCGATACGTTTTCAGACTAAAGTAATGGTAAAAACGTATTTCAATTTATTAACAATTGAAGGATACAGCATAAAATATCAAATTTTTATGATTATTTTACTATAAATGTAATAGAATCTCGAAGAAGTTTCGCAATTTTTCGACTAGCCATTTTAGAGGAATTACATTATGCCCGGTGATAATGCATCCGTGTTGCACGTGCATATCGTGCGGAAGATGTGCTCTACCTGGTTTTAAGTTTCCTAGCACGCACAAGCTCATTACCATACGCGCGTTCCTCGTGAAGAAGCCGGAGTTCGCTGAACTCCGTACCTTAATCGAGAATTTCACTCCAAAAATCTGTCGGACGGATGGCACCCAACTGCGTTTGATCTTTCCATTGATAAATATTGATGCATCAGGAATTAGAAACCGTTCGAAAGGATTTTGTATTCCATCGTTTCTGTCCCTTTCATATTCTCTTCCATTAGCATGTTTTTAGATTTTACCTTTCGATTGATCTCGTGGAAATAAATTACACTGGAACCGTGTGTAAAGATTTATTATTTTTTCGTTCACCATTGTGAATTTTTTAGCTCGTCGAAGAGATTAATCGTTCTCCGTTTAAATCATACGATTGCGAGCGAGATTGATCAGAAAAACGCATCATCGGATTTTACTGACTTACGTGACTCGTCGGGTTATACGTAACACTTTCCATGGACGTATAGAAGCCACTTCCCTTTGTAGGGACTTAAAGTGTTACGTGATTTCCGGCTTGAAATACCGAGGCTGCATTACAATCGTCATTCTCGATGCACGTACACGAGTTACTACGATTGCAGCGGTTGTGTGGCGGAAGTTAGCAAATTTGAGCTTACTTTCGACGCTGGAAAGATTGACTCATAATCATTTTAACTCAGTTAGTCAGTCGATTACGCGTGTAAGTTTGCCGATTTTCATCGAGGCGCGTTTCATCGAAGATTGCGAATGGAGCCGTCCGATTTCGCCAAATAAGGGCTTACGAATGCGCGTCTGTCCGGCGTCGCGTCGCGATATAAGTCAATACGACGTCCTCGCGTGCCAAGAATAAAGGGACGCCGATATTCGTCCGGCTATATACGAAGAGGCTTGAATCCGCCGCTCGCGGCCATTCTCTAATTCATTGCGCGCGATTTTCACCGCGCGATACGCGAAACTCTCCGCCTGTTGGCTCGCGCAAAAGGCCACAGGCTGTCGCGTAATCCGGCGATGTTTCTTCGTCCAACGATACCTCGATGGATTTATTTATCGGCCCATTGATGCGTTAGTCCATGTTGATTGCACGTTACGCGTGAAAAAACCGTGATTTATCCTTGGGGAATCGTTGCTTTTGAAGATGGTGATTGAACAGCGAAAGGATTTTTCAACGATTATAAAATAGCGTACATTTTACGCGTTTCGATGTTGCAGATTCCTGAGGCGTTTAAGGAACAGTTCAGATAAGAAAGCTCGCGCACAATTCGTGACAGATTTCATAATAAATGCGAACGACATAAAAGGATAGTCGGTCGTAATTTGTTGAACGTTTTTCTTCTGGATCTCGACGAAGGCTCGTGATGAATTTATTTATCGGTCCATTGATGCATTCACAGACACTGATTGCCGCAGGTAATCTAATGCGGTGTTTTCATAGCCTACACGTTCACTGTTGATTTATTCAACCACTCGTTTTCCATCGTGGATATACACGCATGGTGTTGTTGCTTTTTTGTGAATCCTCATTGAAATTCCGATCGAATTATGGCTGTATGGTGTTATTGAGTCGTTCGAAACTTCGTAATCGTTAACACTTAGATGCCTGCTCATTTTGTAGGATCTTTGATTGCCGATAAAAATTTTTATTTGGGACGTAGATGAGGATCTTTGAGATTTTGAAGAATAAAGAATACAAATTTTGATAAAAATGCATCCAGAAATTATTTCACGAGCTAATTTAGAACATGCTAAGTCAGTGCACCTGCACGTTGGAAGGTGCAGCTGCAGGCCTTCATTAGCACGTTCCATGGATGCAACACCCTATAAATCTGAAGTACTCGAACATAACTGACTGGCTATTGTAAACGAATGGAAAATGATTTCCCCTTTCAATATCATTTTTTGTATTAAATTCACGATTACATGAGCTTTGAACTACGAATTGTAGTTAATTAGTTAATTCAATTTTTATTGGTGTCCTATTGCATCTTAAAGATGTATGAAACAGTATGCAATCTTGAGGTTTCTGCAACATTATTTTAAGAGTCTGATAAGACAAGGATATCAGTGGAGTGGTCAGTGCGTGGCACAAGCTAGTTCTCGTTAACGAGTTGATATGCAAATTAAAGCAAATTAACGGTTATTAAAAATGTTATTACAAATTTGAGACTGATCTTTTCTTTATATATACAGATAATAAAAGATTTGAAAGTTTATTAAATAAAAAATGAGTAGTGACACGGAGAAAACAAGATTGAATGCTTTGACCTGAAACTTCTATCAATGGTTAGAAATAGCGATTCGTCTAAAACCTGTCATTTTTATAGCCAGCCGTACACGCACTGGCTCATGTAGCCATCAAATAAAAAAAGGAATCTAAATTGTTCTCCAAACTGGACTGGCATTGTATAAATCAACAAGGTTTCAACTTTCCCTCGATGTCAGGTTGCTTGTCCTCGCTCAACCTGCCTCTTGCGACGGACCATCTTTGCCGCCTACTGTCACTGCTATTCACAACATCACCTCAACTATCACCGAATCGTGTTTATAGTTAATAACGGTACAAGAATTGTAGAGAAAGGGAACATACATAGAGGACAAAGAATAGATATAATAAAGATTAGAAACATTGTCGTGGTATAACAAAATAACTCCAAGAATTATCACACACAAATTGAATCATATATGAAATACAAAATTTATCAGGAAAGAAATTTATAAAAATTGAAAGAAAGAAAAGGATAATGAGAGTAAGAAAAAAAGAAAGAGTTCTAGAAGTGTTAGTATTTCTGGGACCGGTTCGCCCCTGCAATCCCGTTCTGGTGCATGCGTCACATATCGTTGATTATAGTTCCTCACGATTCCAAAAAAAAGAGTAAAAAAGAAAAAATAGAGTGGGCGTCATTTGCAACCCACGTTTGTTATTAACGCGGCACATCTGCCAAACAATTGGACGTCAAGATTCGTTGAAACAAAATATATAGATTTTAAAGTAGCCTTGATAATTCAATGATTTATTTATAGCGATATGTGATATCATGTACATCTATCGATAGAAGTGTGCAATGCAATTTATGAATCACGTTTATTGGTTCACGAACCTCAGCTTCCGTTCGGTTGCGTTCGTGACGGGCATACATTTGACAGGAAGTGGACCTACAGGCATCGTTGAACATACACGTGTGTATAGTTTGCGGTCACTGGGTTCCGTTTCCCATAATACTAATTTTACTACACATAGGGGTTGTAAAGTGCAAGTGTTCTAGCGTGGTTCAGAAAATTTAACATTACAAACAGATGTCGACCGAAACGTAATTTCTGTAGACTATTTTTCCATCTTTTTTCAATTTAAAAATTAGGAATTTTATTTTTCCTAATTTTCTTGGAATTTCTTAAATTCCTTTAATCTTAATATTTTTATAAAACGTTAGAAAGATAAAGTAATTTCAATAAGAAAATTATCCAAGGTAGACAAGAATATAATAGCAAGGTCGATAACTTAAAAATCATGTAACACTCCGACCAGTTTATTTTCATAACGACTTTGCCTTAGCAATGTTAATATTTCTAAAGGATTCAGATAGCAATCAGTATATCACGTTCGAAGGCGTATACTTAATCTGCATATAGTCAATATTAATCACGCTATAGGTCAGGGTGATTTCAAGGTACAACCCCCGGTTAGGCACACCCTTTTAAGATAATTATACGATCTATTACCATGGCTAACAATCTTTAGATCGTCTGCACACGCCTACGTCCACCTGGAACGATTTGATAAAAGGAGGTTGATTATAAAGCATTAGAAATTGAATTCTTTTTTCGCAAGGTCTCAAATAAATTAACGTGTCTGACTATAACGCGTTCAGTTTACTTGTGTTCCATGAAACCGATAAAAATTGCGGTAGCAAGTGTGTTACCTGGTTTAATAACTAGTTGGTCGGTCGGATCGGTTACTTACTCTTGCGCCACTGTTCAAAATAGCTCGTGACCACTGACCTCAATCTCGGAAATACGTTCTGATCATCGTCTTTCCTTAACGACGCGATAATGAATATTGATCTGTTAAGACCAATGATCAGATTAATGAATTATTGAATTACCTCTAATTGGATTTTTAATTTTTGTTACAGGGCGATCGTAGGCGCACCGGAAGCCGAAACACCCCAAACCGGAGTGTACAGAGGGGGTGCAGTTTACAAGTGCGACATCGCGGCAGACGATCGTTGCACGATGATACATTTCGACAGCAAAGGTGAAGATCGATCAGTTATTAGAAAATTACATTGCCTACTTTTCATTATAAGAAGACAAAGGTACCATCGTGCACCGGAAACTCTGGAAGGATTAACTCTTGGAGTTTCTTCAGAGTCAATCCGATATCTGTTTTCCGGTTCTTTCTTTTTTTCACTCGGGTTCTCGCCGTGGGCTTTGAAAGGCAGCAGCTCGGTGTACATAGTGTTACTAACGAGGGCTTGTATCTCGTATTCCGCTGTTTCGCAGTTGTTGACCCAGATTCTGCCTTTCCACCCGCTGTCGTAGCCCTCGAGGAGCTTCGTAATCTCAGGAACCGCAAACCAGCCGACTTAGTTGCTGTAGAACGTTCTATTCTTGGCGTCTTTTCCACCCACCCTCTCGTTCACCCTTCCGCTATCAAAGGTTCTATAACCCTCGAGAATATTGATCTTCAACGTTTCTTTGATCACCTTTCCTACCGTAACTTGAGGCTTAGAGGGCGTTAAAAAGTCACACGTCAAAAATCAGCCATTCTTCTTTAAAATGAATTATGCAAATTTTTAGAAATTTAAAGAGCCACGTCCTTAAAAATAAAGTTATTATCGTAGCTCAGGAAAAATCGTAACGACTCAATTCCATGAAGGCGAGCAGCAGAGAACAGTCGACCATATCGAAGCCACGAGCGAGCATAAATTCCTAAGCAGACAGCCATTCGAATTAATAATCACGCCATAACGATACGATCTACCGTTTCAGCGGAGAAGCGAGTATCGCGAGAACCGACGCTAATGCCCCGATGCAAATTAGTGGAATCATGCAGGCGCGAATTAGACGCGCTTACACACCTCGTAACGATCGTATCGCGAGTATCGAGCACGATTCCGGACCCATAATTTGCCGATGGGAAAGTAATTGACTGCGCGAAAGCAATCGGTAGGAAATCACCGGGACCGATTCCGCGCGATCGCGAGCGGACTGAATCGAGAAGATAGGATTCTTAAAGATCCCTTTTGCAGATTGTAGAAATAAGTAACCCTTTAATTAAATAAAAAATTGATACGTGTTTCTTTCGAACGTTGAAAGTAAAAGGTTCGCTGTTTCTTTGCTGAACGAGCACATTTCTCCCCTTCTCGTGAACGCTGCGCCTGCATAAGTATTCTTGCTTGATAAAGAGACGTTTTCACAGACTACATACACAAGATCATGGTCCCATGTTACATCCAATTAGTCGGTCCTCTTCCTTAGTCAATGCTGCTCGCCCGGACACTTCGCTTTGATCGATAATTAGCGTGATAGTATGCTCGATCTTGCCTCGATCTTGTCCAATTAGAGTCGTGCTCGATAGTCCTGGCCATCTATTACCTCTGCTGTTCGAGCACACGTTGACAGTGTACTGTTTTCCATTGAATTTCTCGTTCCTTTTGAGTGGAAAATTGCATCAATTATTTTATTCCCTTCGTTTGTCCAATTTAACAGTAATTTACAGTAAATTAAGTGCTGTTAAATTAAAAAAAGAAATGTTTTTTCTTAACCCTTCAAGTTGAAATTCTTTGAACATATTCGAGAGATTATTTATCCTCCTATGATTGAAATATTTTCAGCTATAGTTCGCAGAAAATTGGAACTCGAAAAATAAATCCAGCCTTAGCGGTAGCTTTAAATCTTTCGCCTGTGTAATAATAACATTGTTTTCTTCTTTGCCCAATACTAACTCTGGCTATTTTTGAAATAGACGATCCGAACGCCATCTAAATCCGGCTGTAAGTTAACTCATCACTATTTTAAATCGAGCTTGTGAAAAAAAAAATACTTGTTAGTTCAGAGTTGTTGAATCTAAATGTAAAATTAGGTTGATAAGATAACGCGAATAACCGAGTGAAATAATTAAAATTCCTCTTCGTGTTATTAATAGCATCGAATACATAACACCAGTTACGAGAATGCCAATTATCACCTTTAATAAAAAATCATCATTGCAACATATCAAAGGAAACTTTCCCACAAATCGACTTATCCAGCACATCATCAAGGTCACGTAGCTCTAGATCTCGTGCCCCTTGATCGATAGATCTCTGTTCCCTGGTATCTTCGATTCCGCGTGCGTACGAGGAAGCGAATCGCTGCTTCTGGAGGTCACTCACTTCGTCAGGTACTCGACCGAGCGCCTCGTTGAGGAGGATACTCCTCGGTTACACCCTGCAGAGTGTCAGAGTGGCATGGCGGGCAGTCCCGGGATACCAGGAACCGTGCAACGCAAGAAGCCGACTCTACCTAATACAGAAAACCGTAAGGTCGTTCTACCTACGGCCCTGCCTCGACGAAGGTTCGGCATTTCTTGCAGGATGCCACCTGAGGATCTTCAGGGAAGGTCAGACGTATCGAGCAGTATGCTGGAACCCGAACGACTGCTTAATTGATGTCCCTTTAATTAGAGCTGTATAAATTAAGCCGCGTTTCACCGATAATTCATAATTGCTCCCATTGTGGGATTGGCCTTTTCCGTTCGGTTGATCATCGATTTTAATTAGTCGGGTCGAGGTCGAATTAGCGAGGCGTTCAATGTGCTGACTGTCATAGAGAAAATGGTTGTATAATTTTAGAACAAAGACTTTCTATATCTGATTTAATATTTTATAAATTAATTGCCTGGATGCTGTCAAATTGAATTTTCTCTCGAAATTAGCCTAATTTTTATTACAATCGTCTATTGTGCTATTGATTCTTAACGATGGATCATCGATCGATTGAAATATGGTCGTTGAAGGACTTCTCGATTTACTGGTATCGACATACTCGTGTGGCAGTAGCAACGTTCACGAGTTAAGGGGTAGGAAGCGAAGGACAACTTCCGTTTAAGGGTTAACCACGACCGATACGGCTAACGGGTTCATTCCATTCGTAAAATCGAGAAAGAAAAATGCAAGACGTACTCGCTGAGAATTCTTTACAATGACACCTGCTCGGACCTTGCTTGCTACAGGGACATCAAGAATTATTGAAGTTTCAAAGAAAATTATTTTTCTTTACAATGGACCTACCAAAATATTTTATATTATCCAGATAATATAACATAAAATAAAATTAAGTACATGATATAACAACCTGTAATATTAGGTTGTTCGTAGTCAGACGAGTATTGCTGGAAAGAGCTGGTGATTCTTAAGAAATACCACTTCAATTTACTGGAATTTAATTCCAATATTAAGTGACCGATTCTAAAGAATGACGGCATACGTTATTCCCTGAAATAGCTTCGTCCATGGAAATCTGTGCATTCCTCCAGTAATCGAGCGTGACCGTACGTTGGAATATTTAGATAGCAACTGGTCATAGTCTTTTTCTTCCTGAATGTGTTTCCCGTTTAGTGCTAGACAGCTGATTTGTTATTATACTCGTGACCACGGTATTATAATTACCTTTCAAATTAGTTGAACACATTTGCTCCTTTCTGTATAAATGTTTGAAAACCATAACTTAGGTAATGTTAAATAATTAATGAAAACAAAGGGAACACAGTGAAAATTAGAAATAAACACGATGTATTGTACTTTTATCTAAGCATTAATCATTGCAGGATAGAGTAATCGCTAATGTGACTGTGACTGATGAAGAATCGTTTCCGTTTTCAGGGAACAATCATGTCAGAAATCCGAGTGTACCGAGTGGTTTGAGCCAGATTGATAATAAAACCCTTCAATGGTTTGGTGCCACAGTTTCATCCTCCTTGAGGGATGGTGGACCTATACTGGTGAGTAAATCAGAAATCTTTTATTACTTAATTTTAACGTTACTTCCTATTTTTAAATGGAAATATTGCAACAAATTTGTTTGTATGCATTATGCATTTATGAAGGCAGAATAGAAAAGAAGTTTGTAATGGTCCATTAAAAAGTGGCAGCTATACACAGAGACGTTATTACAGGCAATTCTTTTAAAGCTCTGTTCTCGCGTTTCGAGGGATTTTACGAAGGCAGTAGTTACGAATAGATGAAGGGGTCACGTGAGAAATTACAGGCGTATGTTCCCAGAAGACCGCACCTTCTATTTCAGGAATCGAAAACAAACCAATCGTCGAGTCGTCCAATGTTTCCATTGCGACGTCCAAACGTCCTGGCCATTATATTAAACCATGAATAGTTACCCTTTCATCTACCAGAGACTTGTAACATTTCCCAGTAGCAGCTTCCAATATTTTTCAATTCAATATTAATAAGAAATTCTTTCCATCCACATTAGATATCTTTATATTTTCTCAATTATGAAATCTTTCATAAATTTTTAACATTGTGCAACTTTTCTCTCAGCAATTTTCAACGAATTCCAGTAATTCTTGGCTTTGAAATTCCCAGTGATATGGAATTCCATGCACACAATGTTTCAACGTCCAATGTAATAGATTCTCGCACTCTCCTTTCAATTCCAAACGAATCTCATTCGAGCACCCTGTCCGTCTCCACAAATGCGAGCCGCAATCACGCATCCCGAGTGTGGTCCGGATATCAATCTAGTGCGAAGATCTCTGCTCTTTCCTAAGGGCCGGTCCCTTCTCCTTCGGGATGCGGCCTCTATGATGTACTGCCGCCCTTATCTTTCTCTGCGTTGCACTTGGCCGGATCTATCCTGCGCGCACGTGCGGATGCACATCACGCACGGTTGCGGTGCGTCGGCTGGGAAAATTGAACAAACGAGAAAGGGACAAGGAGAAAGACGCCGAAGTTTCTACAATTTTTCGTTCAGCCTCGTCTGACTTGCCGACTTTGATTATAATTGCCTCTAAAAGAGTAATTATTTCGTTTCGTTAAGCAGCATTCGAATAAATCTTTGAGAATGCAGAATCTCTCATGACCCGACACACTTTCACTTCACAATGCAATCGTTGCACCACACCGACGAGGTGCATAAGATGATTAAACGCAGTTAACAGAGAATTGGTTCCTCGAATTCAGAAGTTTTAGTAATTCATCATTCTCAGGCTGGTGTAATTTTCGCATTGCAAAATGTCCCCATGGCATTCTCATCCCCCATGGACGCAGCACTATGCGGGAATTATCTACTTGCTCCAGAATGCCAGTACGAGTTTCATGTTTTTTCCATGCTCAATCTTCCTCGCTTTCCCGCAGCGGACAACCGTGATATGGGGAATGAAGATAAGCGGTTAAATGCATAGGTTCCTGTAGCTGCAATCTAGGGAAAGTTTTCGTGTTTCTTAGAAATTTTCTCATTTTAGAAATCTAGAACAAATCTAAAGAATTTTCTTCGAGACGATATAAAGTTACCATGCTCGGAATTTCGGGAACGGTATTTATATAGAAATTCAAGTTTTTGTTAATTAAAAGTGTGACCAAGTAGAAGCTTCGTTCTATCTCCTTTTACGACCGGAGGTTGTTACGTGAGCATCATGTGTAATCCTGCCGAATGCTTCGACACATCGTCTATGGTGCTAAAACGATATGGTGGAAAGAAGTTATTCCCGTCACGTACGGGTGACGTCTACTTGGAAGTTTGATGTGTGCCGAAAGACAAGGATCAACCCTCGAGGAGGATCATTAATTAAATGAAATTGTGCGGTCTAATTTTCAATCAATATCTCCTTCGATATTCCCTTCCAATTTCTCCATTAATCACATTAAATATGGATAGTTGTTTAATTATTTCCCATGAAATATTGCTTTATGCTTAACAGAATAATACTCCTGGCAAAGAAAATATCTGCAGGCTGCTGTTACTTAAATAATTTACTTAATAATTTCTTCTTGATGCAATTAAACACATTGCACTTGGTACTTTTTGTAGAATATACCGAACAAATTACCCGTTTAATATGCATCGTTCAGAGTATCTAGTAGTACGAGTTTCTTCAAGCGTCTGTCAATCGCAGAGCTCGATCACTGCAATATCGCTGCAGGACATCGTTTTCTTGATGCAAGTAATTCGCTCTTGATGCATCAGCTCGCATGCAAGAACTCGTATTAACGTTAGCGTGAATACACGCTTATGTTCGTTAGACATAAACGACGATATTATCGTTGATCGTGCGAAAAATAAATTATTTCAAGTGGCTTTGAGTACACCTATCTTTTAGTTTAAATTATTAATCATTAGACAAGATGCGACGACATAAGATTATTATAAAAGCAGTAGATTATAATAATAACCAGATCGATTATCGATTGTATAAAATCTTGATCGGGTATCACTTTGAAAACGATTTGTTCAGCTGCCACGTGATTTATCGCCCACTTGTTTAGTTTCAATTCCACAAAATTACAGTCTGTCAGAAAAACAGCTAAGTTAGTCGAATCAATTCTGGTATCCCCGTCTTTCTTTCTTCTGCAAAATAAATTGGTCTCATATTTCCATCCACTGTTGGACTGTCGCTGCATCGTTTTTTGTTACTGTCCAATTCAGCGATGCTTCTTCATCTTCTTCTTCCCGCATCGTAGTTCTACTCTCTTTCACGATTTGCCGACATTTCGAAGATACAGCTACTTGATTGGTGCCAGATGTTCCCGACCTTTCTCCCTTTTCTCCTTTCTCCAAATAAGAGCATCGTCCTTTCCTTTATGTCAAAATCTAAACTAAGAAGAAAGGAATATTTTCCAGAACACAGTAATTAAAATAATAAATAAATTTTCAAAATCTGTTAATTTGACTTTGTTAATTATTCGGATGAAATTTTAAATTACTTTATTGAAGTGCAAAGTGAATGATATATCTATAAGCGTTCTCTAGACTGGTCAGTTCACGTTTTTAGCTTTTAATCGATGCGTTTTTGCCGGAGGATTCTCCACGAGGATTCGCGACGTGGCTTTATCGCGAGGACTCAGCCGTATTTTATTGTTGCTGATTGTTCCCTCGGTCCCATGGACCGTGTACGTGCATGGTTTTTGCCTTCTTCGGACTTTCTTTCGTGTGGCTTCGACTTTTTGCTCCGCTTTCATTGTCTCTTTGCCTCTGGCGTTTCGTTCTTCCTGCGGTGTTCTCTAAAAGTGACTAAAATTTGGGAAATAAATCTTCTCCTTAAAAGGAAATTCTATCTTCATTAATATGCATCAGTAGATTTTCTTTATTTTTCGAGGAATATTTACAAAGAATGGCAAAGAAATTAAAAGTTGAAATATGCTTTAATCAATCCAAGATCTTAAAAAATCTCAATAAAATTAAAACTTTGACTTAAACGACCCAACTTGAGAGCAGATTCTTGTATATACAAAATTCGCGTTCCTTTTCCATTTCAACCACGACCTTTCCCGTCCACGATCGTCCGTGGTCCTTTTTCGAGCAGGATCGCCCATTTTGGGAACCAGAGGAAGGGTTCTGGAGACCATGGAACGGTTAGGATCGATGGGACCAAGGGAGATCGAACGTTTGTCGGCTGGCAGAATGGAAATACCATTGTCAGAGGGAATCGACGGGACAATGTTTGAGAAATTCTCGTGCTCGTGTGAGAGATACTGTGAGAAACGGTTGATCATTCTGTCTTTCGACTTCAGGTTGTGTGAATTCCACGTTCTTCTTTTCTTTTTTATGGTGAACGTCGTTGAATAATTCTTGCACTTTTCTGCATTGTTTCTTACTAAGGATCTTGTGATTTGATGTAAAATTATGTCGACAGTGTTACTTTCCAAAAAATTTCAATTTTATCTTTTATATAGTACCTGTGATTTTTAACCAACCAAAATGAATGGTTTCTGGTTCCTTAAATTTTAATTAGATTGATTTCCTTTGATGGATTTTCTCTGTGTTTAAAAATA
This sequence comes from Osmia bicornis bicornis, assembly GCF_907164935.1. Lineage (NCBI taxonomy): Eukaryota > Metazoa > Arthropoda > Insecta > Hymenoptera > Megachilidae > Osmia > Osmia bicornis. The sequence goes on from NC_060229.1 coordinate 5,038,958, forward strand.
ACTAAATAATTAATGATGGCAGAGTTAAGTGGAACACCCTGTATAATGATTCCTTTGTCCTCTGGGTGAGTTTTTTTAAGAAGAAAGAGCCAAAGTAGGAGGATAATCCGATGGGTAGACAATACGCATTCCGCTCGTGTGTTTTGTCGACGGGACAAATTGCAATGTCCGTTAAACGATCGCTTTTTGCCTGCGGCATGGCTTTCAAGCTTTTAAGGACATTCGCATGAACCGGCTACCTCATCTGATTCTAATTACGATTGATGACTTTGACGAAAATCATCGAAACGTTATTCCGGAATGCTATTCTTAGTTTGATTATAATTGAGCTGGTTGTCTCGCGACAACACGAAGAAGAAATTACAAAGTACCTCATAAGCAAAACCGCATCGTTCATCAACGTATGCAAATTTCTGCTTAACTACAAGAGCAGAACACCGAGGCGCCGTTCTCTTCGGCGAAGGAATAACAGCAAAACGGCACGAACTAAAACGCGCCACTTTGTCGCCAGAATTGACCAACAGCTTTTACAAGGCTCCCCATAATGTAGCCCACCGCTCAACCATCAAACTGTACACGCCGCAGCAGGAGGAGTTGCGATAACTCACACCTTTCTCCTCGCGAATCTGAAATATTACCCCTAGCGTTCTTAACCAGTCGCCTAACATCGAAACGCATTCAGGGAAGGGTGAACTCTGCACCGGATCTCGGTATCTTCGTCCATTTGACAAATCTTCGCTTTTATTGGGTTATGCAAAAATTTCCAAAGTCATCTCTAAAGCAATTCCCATAAATAACCCTTTCGCTACGAGCTCTTCAGTAAAAGATTAACCCTTTGACTACTATGGGCGCACATAATTTGTTTCTTGTGTATTTTAATTATAATCAAATGAAATGTGTTATAATGGTGTGATAAAACAATGGAAAAGAAATGAAGAAATAAAAAAGAAAGTGAAACTTTAACAAAAGAAGGGTTGAATTCCATGTTTCGACAATTCTCGCTCGAATCTGACACCATATAAAGTACCATATTGCTAGAGGATCATACCGTTTGTCCGTATAACACGGTATAAATAAGGCAGTGACTCATTGTCAGTGTGCAAGAGGTGAGTCAACCACGAAACTGAGGCAAACGTGTCTTCCGTGCAAGCACCTCCGTCTTTCGGTCTCCACCTTGGTGACGTAAATATCCGACCGTGGCGTCGTTCTGTTATCCTGTCACAGGAGAGAGCTCCTGGTTCGCGGGCAAAAGGGTGAAGCCAGGTGAAAAATATTGCCGTTCCGCGCGGACAAATTTAGCGGGGATATTTCATCCTTGTACAACTCCATCACCTTTTTCTTCCCTTCTATCTTCTTATTTCCCTCCCTAGGCTGGTCCGTTCGTTTTTGTTTGAAATGAAAAATGCTTTACGATGCAATAATTATTTCTACGACGCAAACACGGCTTACGAGACCACCAACGGTACCAAAACAGATTCATTTCTTGTTTCTCGCGCCCTATATATTCGATTGGAATATTTTCGGGGACATCGATGTCCCCGAAAAATGGGGCTACCGCTTCCACGAAAAGCGACGTCGATTCCACGGATGCCGTTCCCGTATCGACTGCTCGAAAATACGACCGATTTATCCTCGGTGGTTAGGTCTGGGCGCAGCCGACCCGAGATGACCTCATTCACGGCTCGAAAATAACTCACGCCTGCCTGTTCGTTCTCTCGTGAAACCACCGAGTTGACCATTTTTTCCCCGAAAAATTTATCGACTGACAGAAAAGAGCGGACACGAGAAGAAAAAAAAAGTAAATTGTCCAACGGAAAGAAGAAACAAACTCGATAAAGGAATTCATATTTTCCAACCGATCTTGGACGAGCTTTCAACGGGACCGTGTTCTCCAAGCCGCTTTACAATGGAAACGCATTAAGTATTGCAGGGAATATTGCGACGGATAAAATAGTGGTACATTGTTTTAATTTACAGTCCCGTTTCCAACGTGAAAGATACGATTCTCTTGTAATAGCGGCGCTTGTCAGCGTGAGCACGGGAATTTCCTGCGTGCACACGTGCGTTACACGTTTCGAACAATAAAGGTCAAACACGGAAAGGGTTTACGGTAGGCCACTTTTGTTGGCCCGAGTCCAATCGCTCCCTCGTAAAGTTCGACGGAATATCGTAAAAGCTTCGTACCTCCCACAATAGTACGGGGTTGTTTGCGGGAAATTTTCTGGCAATTAATTCTTTTTTATTCTGAACGTAGAAAAATATTGATTTACTTAGTTTGGGGAGAAGAAGTGGAAAATTTGAGAAATAATACTTTTCAAAAGAGGACCTTTAATACTTTTGCTTCAATTTATGAAAATAAATGAAAAATAAAAAATTCCTGTTGGTAGTTAGACTATTTTATAGTCTTCCAGATAAGCTCTTTTCTATCCTTCGCCATATTAAGATATTATTTATCTCCCTATGATAAGAATACAATTAGAATGTTCAGTGAAAGGATACAATTTTTTAGAGTCCATAAAAACACCCATTTTAACCCTTGGAAAACGGATGGCACGATAGTCACACGCACCACGAATACTGATACAAATATGACCCAATGGTAAATCATTTTTTTTGTACGGTCTATAAACCTGAAGATTTTTCTAGGATTCTATTTCCTTCATTTTCATTCCTTCCGGATTATCGTTCTTAAGTAGATCTTAACTCTCTTTAATCGCTTATAAAACGGTCAAGTGGGATACTTAATGTCTTCTGCAACCAACGTCCTTATTTTAGTATTCTATGGTAGTATTTTCCCAGCATAAGATTACGCTTTTATTTCTTTCCTTTCGTCCTCGAGGTAAAACGTTTTTCAAAGATGAGAGTAAAAATATGACTGTTTTATGGGATTTTCGTGCCAGGAAAGGGATACGAAAGGGTGTTTTCAGGATAAATTAATTCCTCGATGATGTATGACAGAAATTTTTCAAAAGTACCTTAGAAAATAACGATTACCAACGAAATTGAATAAAAGCTCAATTAATATACTTGTTATTCTTGCTGGACACGTATGAAAGGAACGAAAGAAAAAAAAAAGGAACGAAATTGTACCATACTCGCGGGCGTTGAAAGGCCGCGAAGTGGTCGGCTGAAGACATTAAAGGAACCGTGCCATTAGTCGGCTCGAAGTTCTCTCGAGTGGTCCTTTTAATGAAGAGCGAACGAAGATACAGCCGGTGCAATCACGCTCGAAGAATCACGGGCATCGTTCGAATTATTATTCCTTTCTTTCACCCTCCTCCTCTTAATTAGAGGGGACGACCTGGCTTTCGGTGGCTCGAGTGCAACGGTTCCGTTGCTCACGGTCGTGAAAACCGCGTTGGAAACGTGTCATTAGCCGGCTTTAAAGTGTTCAACGTCTTCCGGGCTTTCTGATGACGAGCAAATTGCATTGGCTAAGTACCACGCGTGGTGCAATTCATAACTTTCCACTTTTGAACGACAGGTCTAAATGATTAATTTCGCCGACGATTAGAACGAAACGAGGATTACGATCATTCTTTCGAGATTCTCACCTTCGTGACTCGTCAGCGATCTTTCAACCACCCTCGCAGCAGCTTCCCTTTACATTGTCACGTTTAATCCCTGAAAAAAAGAACGAACCTTCGTCGAAATCTTGCCGATGATCTGCTTTTTCATCGTGCGCGATCATCGTCCACGCGTCGATCAGCTGTCGATTCTCGGCCGCGTATCGCGATCAAGATACATCTGCAGGCTCGTGTCAAGGTGGCAAGATCGATATTCCTCTTCGCGGTGCTGTTCGAGCAGCTGTAATCGTGATAATCCAGACTTCCCTCTTGATTTGCGCCTCCTTCTCTTTCCTCGTCGAGTGCTCGTTTGAACGAGCCACATTCAAAAGGGTTCACTGAAGACCGCTTTATTTCGAACGTACGATGACCAAACTCATTCTTGTATTTCTTAGCTGCTGTCCAGCCCCATTATACATTTATTTTCGGGCCTATTTTTTTTATTCCCTCCTTTGGATCGTTCTAGCAGCTGGTTCATCGGTACGTTTATTTTCTTCCTTGTTTATTGTACTTCTGTTTGGTGGGTAAAGATCCATCAAAATTTTTTCCTCCCTTTGGTGCTGTTATAGAATAATAGGAGGGTTAAAATCATTAATTAATAATTTGTGGATCTTCCTCTTTTCTTTTCTTTCCTGATGGTTTCTTGTTGAAACATTTTCGTTGCTTCACAGTTTTATGGGTAAACTTTATAACGCTGGTTTGGTAACTCAATTCAGCGTTGCAATAAGCTTGATTCGATGCTTGTCAGCAGAACCCTTTCCATTTCAAAAGAGTCACACGCGTAATTCTAGACAGTGATCCTTGAACGATTGAGCTAAACTGGCGCAATGGATAAATTGCGGTACACGTCGACACGGTTCATCTTTTTTCGTGTTCCTCGTTCCTGCTGGCTGTTTTACTATTTTATTTCCTTCGTTTCAATTTTAAACATACTAATCGTACATCGTTAAAAATTGAGTATTAGAAAACAAATTTTCCATCTTCATATCCTGGCGTTAATTACAAAACTCTGTAATATATAATTTTAGATTCGCATCAAGAATCGTCTGAGCGTTAAAATAAAGGAATAGGTTCCCGTTGATGATCAGTAACGTCTTAATCGACTTTGCTCGTTTAATTTTCGATTAACGCTGGGCTAGCATCCCGATTCGCATGGTGGAAGCATGTAACGTTGTAACGCCGCTTAATTGGCTCGCAATTAATTAAAAACGTTGCGTGCACCGGTTCAGCTGTAACACACGATCCTCCTGCATGGGGAATCACCGTCCGGCTCGTTAGGGCTCGTTTACACGGGGCAAGCCTTGGAAAGCGATTAAAATGTTACCTGGCCACGTCCACCGCGTTCGCTGGCGTTTGTTCTCTCTTAAATCTGCATGTACGCGCAGTTAAACTTGCCTCTTGTTCCCTTTTGCCTTTGATTTACAACACTGTTCAAATTGGTAGCCACCAGTTAGCAGTTGCTAAGGTCTTCTGCGTTCAATGAAGCCTTAGATACGTAACCATTAAGAGTAACTAAACTTTGATATTGTAATTTGCAACGGTGGATAGGTAATCATTATTTTTATTAAGGTTAATAAACAGTGATTGGTACTAATAACAGTTCTGACCTATCTTAAATTACCCTTAATTATATTAATCTGATTTTAAATTTATTTGTCATCCAGAATGAATATCAAGAGGAAGTTAGTAAGTACCTCGACCAGATGCTCATTAAATTTATTACGATATTTCATTTGAAACGGCTGAAAAATGAAAATGATTAATGAAAAGATAACGATCACTGCCACCGTTGATTATCATATTTAATCCGACGAGGATTGACGCGCCGCTAATCTCGGCACCGTCGTCAAAACGTCCTTATATTTCGTAATTAATTTAATTTACCACTTTAACGTTCACCACGCCTTGTAACGAGCGACACGTAACGAGTTTCGAGGAAATCCTTCCCGATTGCAATTCCCGTCGACGAGCGACACGAAGTGCGTCGTTACATATGTATATTTATACGATGTAGCGTTATTAAGGTCATCAGCTGCTGTTGCTTCTCTGGTCAAGTACAGATGATTGACGTAATCTACCGATTATTGTGAGAGAACCTTGTCCCGGGAGCAGAGGCACGGAGCGAACGGTTCTAACCGCGACGACATTGCCAAAAATACGAATTAACTCGACCGGTTCGCGGAAAACAGATGACACAATGTTTGCGTTACGGTGTTTCTTTATTTAAAAATTACAGTAGTAGACTATACGTTTGTAGAAACGAAGTACCCTTCTAATCACTGGAAACATTCTCCAGAAGCAGCCACTTTTAGCCCCTCTAAGTGGCTCTCTCAAAACATTTAAATGCAGCTAAAAGCATTGAAATCACCAGTCTCTTTTCCTTGAATTTTCCATTAATCATTTTTCATCGTTTCCAATTGTTGAGAATATTTCTAATGGTCGGAAAATTTGTGTTCGCTGGTGCAGCCCCTCTCTGGAAAAGTCAGCATTACCTGAGGAGGACATTTTTTTATTGTTCTCTGTAATCCTTCAAGCTGAGAACAGCATTTCGTTTTGTTCAACTTATACATTTATTCAGCAAATAAATATTCAACACCAATGATTTTAATGGAAACAATCATATTTTTTAATCAGCAATTGCCACAAATTTGATATCCTCTCGTCACATAAATGTTGGACCATGTATGTTACCATTTCAATCGGTAAGGATGTATTTGTCGGTTAGCAGAAAGTTCGCTTAACGAGTCGGCAAGATGGTCGTTAGGTGTAATTGCGATGGAGCAGTGATTAACAATACATTGATGATGAGAGGTGAGCGACGTTAAACGTTCTCTGTTTTATGGTTACAGGCGTGCGCGCCAAGGTACATCTGGTTCTCCGTGTCCCAGCCGAAGCACGATACCGATGACAATCGATGGAACAAGGAATCCACCGTAGGAAATCGACGGGAACCCGTTGGCACCTGCTGGGTCGTTACCAACAATTTCAACGAATCGCAGGAATTTTCACCCTGCCGAACAAGTGAGTAGTTTTACGTTAATTGTTAGTAACTTTGGCTCTCTGAGAAATATTGTTCTTCAAATTCTCCTCCGGCTGTTCTCAAAATACACTTAAAATTAACTTTCATATCCCACTTGAAAAAAAGACGCAACACATAAATAAAGCGTCCCTGAACCAGTAGAAATCCATAATTTTTCAACCACTTCTCGAGCTTCTGTATCTTCGCCACTTGAATCGAACCGTGCTTCCAAAATTTATGGAGTACGCCTCGCTCTCGTTCCCGATTTAGCTCGGTTTATAAAAAAAAAAAAGGAAGTCAGGGAAACACTTTTGTGACTGTACTCAGTCCGCCACTATAAACAGTTACAAACAGCATCCTGAATCCAAGAAGTCGGTTGTCGCTCGCCTGTTTCTTCAAGAGCAGCAAGTTCCTTCTTCTCGAGAGGTAAATCGTTCGTCCTTTGAGGAATCCCACGGGACGAATTTCCTCCAACGAGGACAAGGATCCGAGGCGACATGTGGCCGTGTCCTCGAACCATGGCCACCATAAATACGCTCGGTAACAGGATATTTCCTGTCGCTCGTGCAGCTCTGCCATGGCGTTTTAATGACAAAAGACGTATCGATTTTCCTGCTACACGGTTGCTTGTTTCACGGTGATACAAAGAACACTGTGTTCAAGTGGCTTGTTTCTACAGAAAAAGAGTAGGCAATCTTCGGTGGTCCAAGTGCATCGCTAGGAATGCACTTTCTTCTGTTCTCCGCGATAATGTTCGTGCAGTACCATTGTCAAAAGATAAGCTACCTCGAAACCGCGCTGCACTTTTCTATTATCTGTCGGTTATCAGTGAGCGCAGATTTCGGAAGTTATTTATGTCTACCCGGTATCGTGCCTCCCACATTGTTCGGATGTTTCGGAAGTCATTCCGGTCGATCATCTTCCGCGAGCAGAAAAATGCTTTTCGGATAATAATATTGGTCTTTCAATTTATTACAATGTAGATGATCAAATTGATAATTTTCTAAAGTAAAAACGTTAATATCCACGCGGAAATGTGGAGAATCGCCGACGTGTGAGCTCATCGTCCAGAAATTCCTCGGCAAGAGCAAGCAATTAAACAATTTGTAAGAGCGAAGCGAACGAACCGCTTTGCTGTCGCTTTTCTCGAGAATCGTAGCGCGTTTTTAGCTCTAGATCGCTTATGATCACGTCCTGGTGGTCGTGTAACGTCGTTTCTCTTAGCTATCGCTCGTTGTTCCATTGCTGCCTTTTCTGGACAAGAATTGCTCCGCTCGTTCTTTCTGCCCGCTCTTATCCGTCTGCGTCTCCCATTTGTCGGCGTTTACAATGTCATAGGTATCATTCTCCTTGTCCTCTCTCGCAGCTGCGTATTTGCAGCCATTCCATTAACCAATTCGAGGACAGGGTCGTCTTATTACGAGAGAATCTTCAGAAGCTGGAATCTTTCTCATTCGTTTTTCATTGCCAATTTTAATTTTAACACATTTTTTAATTATTTTATTTAGAGCGTAATATTTTACATATATTTGTTTTTAAAGTAAGATCTTGGTATTATTTTCTGTTCCATTGTTCCTTCGTGTTTCACTTGCAAGGCAGACGTTCACAAACATCTGAGACTACGTAATTTTTATTTCCGTACATTTGCTCACGTGTACGTTTCCGCTCGTGGTGAAGTACTCCCAGTAACACCTATGTCAGCATAAATATGCAATTATCACATTTTTGCAGCGAGGTGTTCAAACACCCACCGTTCCAAAATATGCTAATTACAATTAAAAATATTTTGGGGATATCGCATAAGATTTGGAATTCATTTACTTAGAGAAATTTTATTCCTTTTCCATTACTTTTTATTTATTGATTTTCCATTCGATACACTGTACTCTGAAAATGGAGCAATCGACTAATGGTCTGCAAAGTGTTAAGTGTACTGGAAGGAGAAAAAACGAGGACGTTTGAGCGCTACTAAAAAGAGCTTTTAGAGCCACGACGTAGGTCTTGCAGAAGCATGCACGACATTTATGATTCACACTCGTCTATAAGTACGTTTCCTTCGACGTGTTAAGGCAGTGATTACAGAGCAGAACGTGTCCGATCCATCCTTCTTGAGATCGCGATTCCACGGAAATCGGTCTGTTATTACGGTATCCAGTTCTCTGGTACTTCCTTTTAAACGAACTACGATTTTATCTAAATTTGGTATCGAACTAAAATTGTTTACGTTGCGTCGAGAAAGTAGCCTGTCTTTAATGTCCACCATAAAGGGTTAAAACGAAGCAGTCTTCTTCGAAATATTTCCTAAATCATGCCGATAAACGAATCATCGTTAGTTAGGCAACAATCAAAAGATAAATTGTCGCATTTGAGAATGGCGACAAGTGGCAGAAGCATCGACGTTGGGTGAAAGTCGCAGTGAATTGCAGTAACTGCATTCCTCGATGAAAGCCGCCCACTCGTCAAAGCGGTCTGAGAAAAAATTCTAATTAGAAGGCGCCATTGCCTCGGGCCTCAGCACCGTTCTAACAAGGCCAATTAACACTTGATCCTGCTTGAATTACGATCGCGCTACCGATCCATTCCTCTATCTCCTCCTCGCCACGAATTGTTTAGAAAATTTCCCTTTATGCGAGGGTCAATTAAAATAACGAATGTCTTATCTCGGAGCAAAGTATTAGGGGCAAGAATGCTGGTGACAAGATCTTGAATTCTTTGTCGCAATCAGAACGATCCAAGTTTATTGCAATTTTATTGCTTCGAGCGCGTTCAACGCGTTTGAAATTGCTCCGGCGAAATAAACTTAATTTCTTCTCTGCCAACCTCGTTCTTGCAAGGTTCTTCAGGATCAGCACATATTTTCTGTGGCAATGAATTTTATGAAGAAAGAGAAATTGTTTTCGCAGGTATCAGCTTTTCTTTTACACATTTTAAGTATTTAAATAATTTTCAAATTTTCTCTGATAAAGAGAGTATTCCCTCGTCAATACGCTTGGACGTTTACATGGAATCAGAACCACAGTAGCTCCATTCATTGCATTAACCATCACACGAAGATCGCGAATGTGTTCACCGTAGCATTCTAATTTCATTCTTCGAAATCAAATCCAAAATCATTTTCAAATAATTAATCATATTATATGAAATATTTTTAAACGTTTCTGACAAAGTGCGATTTTCAAGCAGCTCGTGTTTGCGATTCGAAAGAAGGATGCAATTGTTTGCAACAGGGTCTGAAAACAGCGTTCGTTTGCTTACTTTCAACAGCACTTTCAGTACGAAAACACTTTCATGGCACTTGTCGCGGATCCAAGTGCAGAGCACTCTCATACTGACAAGAATAGCACCCTTGCAAGGCATCGAGACACGAAGGATTATAAATAGATCGACCGACGGCGATATTATCTAATCGAACCTGCCCTTTGTCGTCTCGCGCGTTATAGCTTTCCCTTGTTAAAAATGGAAAACCCTAAGCTGAAAATAAACTCCACATCGACCGGTGGCTCGAAGCACGAACCGTGCTTGGATTCTAAACAAAGCAGTAATGCAAATCGAGCATTCGCAAATGTCAATGACATGAAAATCCAGTGGTGCCATTTTCCTGGGATAACTCATCCCTCTTAATAATTATTTTTAATGAGATAATTAAGAAGTTTGAAAACGCCTTCGAATTTGGCGTGAAAGGGAAATCAGGTGGAATGGTAATCGCGCGAAAAAGTTTTCTCCCGACCGAGATCGCATTCGCATGCACGCGAAGAAAACGGCGGCGCCAATCGATGGCGGGCTTCGAGACTCCTTTTTTCCTTGCTCGACACGGCTGGATCGTCGTCAACGACCGATTGATGTATATAATTGCGTGACTGGCAGCTCGTCCAAAGTGACCGATCGACCGTCAGGGACCCCTTCGTCGTGCTCATAACGTATGTACGTGGTACGTGGCCATGTAGAAGAAGGCATCCTCCTGGTGTATGGGGATCCCACCGGATATTCTCCCATACACATGTTGTTTTCTTACTGGCTTGCACACCACAGATCTCGCAGTTCACGAACTCTCTTCGAACGTCGCTGACTGACACTGTACGCCACTTTACCAACAGCTTAGACAGTTTTTAACACCGTAACGACGTATCGAGTAATAAGAAAAAGGATAATTACCGATCCCAATCAATTTTAATGTACAGCTTCGAATGAGGTTGCAATTAGGTGAAAAATAAAAGAAGGGAATAAAGAGTTTCATACAATTGAATAGGAATATTGTCAGTCAATCGATATCGTCTGTTTGGCTATGGAAATCTGAGGCAATAAAACAAGGCAAAGGTTCACTGACTCGTGATTAATCTGTTGCTGTAACCAGCCAACAATTAATATTTAAGTCACTGATTGCATCGTTCATTCATAGTGAACTAAATTTAGATGAAACTATGGAAAACACTGTGGTGTTTGAATAATCATCGATTGAAATGTTGATCAAGAAATATATTTCTGTAAAAGTTGAAGAAATTTGGATCAGATGAGACATCACTGACTCAACCTCTCAAACGTGTCTTCTCCATTGATAATCCATAAATTGCGATTAATGATGGCAAGTTATTATCGGACGTAACCTTGATGAGCTAATGGTGAATCCGCCGTGGAATAGCAAACGGGGGTTTTGTTGTTCGTGCTCACTGATAATGGCTGATTGTCGGTTAATGGCAGCAACTCGTTGCGATTACGTTGGCAGAGCTTTGACGGGTGTGCGGAGCTTATTGATGTTAATGCCAAGTGTCAGAGCGAGATTAATCTTTCCGGCAGCAACCGTGCGATCCACCTTGCGTGCCAATTCTAATATTTTATTATTATTCATCGGGATATTAATAAGCCTAACCCGGCGATTAATAAAAAATATTAGCAGCGGTACTGTTGATCAGTTTTATTTTTTATTATTACGAAGTGCTGGAATATCTCTGTAATTTGATTGAGAGTGAGTCTGCTGTATTACTTGACACTTTAGTCTTATAATTTTATGGCCCATCTTAGTATTCAAACGGTTAATTTACGACCGCGTTACATCGTTTCCGTCAACTTTAACTGTCATAAAAGTAAATGCGATTCTCGTGTTTCCTATTTTTTAATTTTTCTTTCATACTTTTATTCCTAGTGTACTTTCTGTTTAACACTTGCGTTTGATACACCTCGACACGTCGTGTGGTAAAATAAAAAATAATTTAGACTTTTAGCTACACCGTTTCGTACAAGTTTCTTCGACATTGTAGATTATCATCAAAGTAGCTCGTTCCTCCACGTTTCCCATCCAGATTAATCCGTAAAACAGTCACGGCAGCCAAGTGCATTGTATTCCATCTTCGATCAATAAATAATTCATCGAACACGACGGACTTTTTTTCCACGGTTATCAATTTCTCTCGTTTTCAATCGGTGCGTTTCGCGCGTTGTTCCTGCAATGACGATTTTTCTCGCAGTTCCCGGTTTGCCCGGAGATTTCCTATAATTTCCCGTTTTTTTTTCAACCAACTGAACCAGTTCGAGCCGCTCAGCTTTGTACGAGTTTGACAGAGACCGTTTTATCCGCCACTGATACGCTATTTCACGTGCCGTGGCGGCAATTACGTGTCGCCGAGAAAAACCGAGGGGTTATTATAGCTGTTCTTCAGCACGGTGATCTGCTCTTTCCGCCTGCAGGAATGCCCTTTTGCAATCGTAGAAATATCCGCGTTTCTTCGCCGCCTTGGGCTCCCAGTAATAATTTCAGGGGCTGTCTCCGTCACGCGGAAAATGAAATTGTACCGTCGAGCGCAAAAACAATCCTAGGACTTTTATTAAAAATTAAATTTTTCAAAATTGAATTTCTTAAAATTTTCCAATCGCGTTAGGATCTATTATTCTTCGAAGGTTTGCCCGAGGGTAAGTTTGATTTTAATCAAATCCAAGTTTATTCGAAGTAGGAGAAGCTCGAGGCAGTTTCTCGGAAACCGTACGAGAGCCTCGAACGGGAAGCCGATGGATCGATAGTTCGAATCGAGGCAAACGAATCGCGAATGCGTCACGGTGCAAGATCGATCCAGGATTAATGATGCATACACGTATTCCTTTCGAACATGTGCAAGAGTGCGTGGCGATAGGCCTTTAAAGCGATTCCTAACTCGACTTCCTAGTCGATAACTCGACATACGACCTCCGTGTCACGGTACAAGACGCCTGCGAATGCGCGCGTTAAATGTTTCACCTTTCCTGACATCAGCATAAGTTCCCTCGCGGAATTCCGCCTTCTTTTTCTCTTTTAAAGGATAAAATCGCGCGGGTTTCGTTTCCTTCTATACTTCATCCAACGAGACGAGACGGTAAACGCGTAGAAATTCAGAAACGCGTTCAAATTACACAAACTTCGATCGAAACGTTTGAAAAACTGGAAACAACTGAGCTCCGGCCCTGCGTCGAGCGCGTGGATTTGAATTTTTAAAAATATTTACAGAGAAATTTATCGATTGGAATTTGAGAAGCTGAGGAGTGCAATTTATTCTCCCGAGTGCTTTCAATAATAAAACAAATGAAATAAATCTTCAACGTCTGACAGAACGATTAAGGAACACGACATTCGGTCAACAGGTTAAATCGCTACCGAATCATCTTTCATTTATCCAATGCAATTATGCGTGAATTGTTACGAAGGGTCGGCCCGAGGAACGTTCTCAATTATCGAGGGCACCCGTTACGTGGGCAAGGGTCCGTTCAAACGAAACGACCGAGATATGATGTCTCTGTTTCGAGCAGCGAAGGACGATACGATATAATTGCGTGTTTCCGTTTCAGGGTTCTGGGGATACCACAGGCAGGGTTCGTGTCAAGCTGGATTGGGCGCTTCTATGTCCAAGGTAAGTCTAAAGAAAAAGAAAAATATCATTTAGTTTTCCTACCCTTAATTTCTTTTTAAAAATTATTTTTAATAAACAAGTAAGGAATTTATATTCAAAATTGATCTACCTTAAAAATCTACAAAGAATCTCTGTCCAAAAACGGCACACGCCGTAGAAATCCCACAATCAAAGAGAACCAGAGAGTTAAAGAACAAGAAAGGTAGGAGGGTCGTGGTAAGGGGATTAAAATTCAGTCTTCGAAACTATTGAAGTCAACGAGCGAGTCCAAATACGAGCTTTCCCTTAGCGTGGTCTAACTGTTTTAAGTCGACGAGTAAACAGAGGCCCACGGGGGATATAAATACGGTAACCCCCACGTGTCCTGGCGGTTGCCACGTCCTGAAAGAGTTAAGAGGCGACACGAGGGGTCGGCGAGAGCCGAATATGGCCAGGAATGTGAATTCCTACCTTACGCACCTCCGCATTCGTATTCGTGGTGCATGCGAGGGTATAAGAGGCAATCGGCGGTCTCTCCTATACGATTGTCTTGTCGAAAGCTCGATTTTCTGGCCGTCGGCAGATCCTGAGGACCGATGGCCCATGGACCGTACGCGTCGGCCAACTTTCTTTTTCCCTTCCTTTTTTCTTAAACGATTCCCTTCCAACAGAGAGATGCATCTCGCTGGCGAACACCTAAAGGGCGCAAACACGTTCGATGCACCTGCGCGATCCTCGGGTGATACCTTCTTCTCTGCCCTCTGTTTGCTCTGACTCCCGATAAGTATCAGGGCCAATAGGCACGACGAATTCGAAATTGGTACGTCTGTGTTTTATTTCGCTGTTGTTCCAACGGAGATACGAGTGGGACATGGTAAACGTGAAACGTATGAAGAATACGTTCTTCAGGGTCCAAGATCGACCGGGAGATTCTGATTTCGTTGGGGATGAGTTAATCTTGCAGGTTTTTGGAAAACTGAGATGTCTTTAAGAATATATTTCTTCTTTTTCTTTTTTGTTGGAAATCTGTAGGAGTGTAAAATTATATTTTATATAAACTGACGAATTTCTATTCTTATTTATTCCAATAATTTTTTGTAAATGAATTGTCAGTTCTCATTTTGAGGGTACCAGACCAGAATAATCATTCGCTCCCTTTTTCCTGAACCGCGTGACCCAGAGACTCGGATCTAATCCGAATACTAGCAAGAAACTCATTCGCAAGGAATTGTTCACCAATCCACGAACAGGGGAGTAACGTTATCTCGCAGCGGGACAGGTTCGATTGCCGGCAAAGAAATAGTGGGACAATTCCGCGGCCACTCAGCCGGCTATCTTGCCGGGGATGTATAATTCAGAATTGTCCGGCTATATGGCAGATGTTTAATGCATGCTGCGGCCCGTTGGCTGCTTCTAACTTCAGCATTCAATGTTAATACCCCACCCCCGCGATCCGACGAACGGTCAATCGTCGACTGGTACCCACGGTCAGTCGTGAAACGACGTTGGCGCAATGATTTTAGGCAAATTCGATCCTTGCCCCCCTCCATTTGCTCTTTTTCCATTTTTCTTTCCCGTTCGCCAACAGCTGGCCACCGCTGGCGAATTTTAATGGAGCGTTTAACCCTGAATGAAGACGTACGGCTCCCTTCTTCGATGACAGGACTTTAGGAAGATTTCTGCGGAGGTCTTTCAGAATTTTATAAAATAATTCTTCGCCTTTTAGTCGTAATTACGTTAATTATAAAATTGTGTCTTTACTTTTATTTTATCTTCCAAACACGTTTCTGTTTCATGATTAAAACATTTCCACTTTTATGCTAATTTCAAAGGCGCACCTTTAATTTTCCTACCCTTAATTTCGTTTTAAAATCCTCGACGAAGATATTAGGCAAATTTCGATTTCCTCTTGACACAAAGTATTTTCTCGAACCGATCAAGTAAACTGCAACTCCCGGAGTCAGTCCGGTGCACTAAATCTCGAGGCCAGTGATTTAGAAGCCTCCTCGACGCCATTGAGTATGCAATCGACCATCGATCTTCGCGTTAAACCGCCGCTTCTGGTATCTACCTCTGTTGTACCTGGTTCCGCGCGTTATCCCCCGATCTACAGAGGATCTAGTCAAGATCGATTGATATCCGAGCGATATCGATCTATACGACTCGGAACGCGCATCGATTCTGCTTCGACGAGCCTGTATCCTCCGTTCGTCGGATCGAAAATAACTCTGGGGAGGTCCTTTCGTGAAATCTCAATGCCCCAATGAGGTTTCCGGTTTCGGGAAATCATTTTAGATTCGAATTTGATAGAAATTTATCTCTCACGCTTGATCACGCTCTCACGGATCAAACGACTGAAAAACGGTGCACCTAAACACAAACAAAATATAACATTCTGTATTATTTTTAAAATTGAGATAGGTATCAATTAAAGAAAATAAAAAAAAATATCGACAGCGAGACTCGAACCATCAATCTACTGTTTAACAGTATTCCTCGTTACGCCTACGCCTTCAGCGATTCGAATCGCTGTTTATTCCTTACGCAAACTCTTTATAAAGGAGTACAATGATTTTCATGCAATTTTCTTGGAAAATAATGAGAGGCGCGCGCTACTGCTTTGGCAAATTAAATTTGGAGACATCTTCTGGAATTTTCAGGAAAATCTGTCTCTCCTTATAAGATTAAAGGATCTGACAGTGGAATTTTTAATTTCCTTAACAATCAAATACCCAATAAAATAATTTTTCAAATTTTTGTATAGTCTTCTATACCTCACATCTATCGAACTCAGGCTCCCTTTATTTCACTTTCATTATACCGAATCATCATAAATGCTTGCCGATTTCTTTGAGAAGTCGCGAAAGTCGTCGGAGAACTTATTGGCCGGTCCGGTATACGCGTGTACATGCATACATACGTAAATACACGGGACCGATGGCATAAATTTCAACGTGCTCCCATCCATATTTGAGCGACCGGTTATATTTCAATCTCGTATGGCCGTTTCCTGCGCCTCGCGATCGGCGCCAGAATACAACTCGTGCCGTTCGTGTTTCGTGTAGACCGGCCAGAATACGACCGCCATTGTCTCGGTTGCAAATTTTTCGCGTGTAGGAGCATCGAGGCAGCGCTACTCCGTAGGGGGTACATCGTGTCGGTTTCTCCTCCTGTAAAGCCTGTTCCAGACCGCTTCTGTGTACGGCCGTGTCGTACGAGTCCGCTCGACAAATGCACGTATTTGCTTGGCTACCTGGCTCGCTAATACCTTCGCTGTATCACGTTCCTCCGGACACGGGGTTGCAGACTTTAAATTGCTCGATTCATTGTTTATTCCAACGAGGAACTGGCAATTTTTAAGAATATTGATTACCACACTCATTTTCATCGATTCTTATGCTCTAAATTGATGTGCCATAAGTGCCATTTCCCAAATTATTGACTAAATTTTAAAGAAAACGTCTAATCTGCAAAAAGGTCGTTTTATTGCTTTATGACCATGGAATTTCCCATCGTTGGCCGCAGTAATTACTTTCAACACTCCTATTTATGGCTTCAATTTCGTTTAGAGCACCTCCAGTGTTCCGTCTTAGAAAAGGTCTCGATGGTTCGTCGGATGGCGCCGGAACACAGAAGTCACGGTTATTGCACCCATGCAGGCAGAGCGCATCGGGACGCTGGGCGTACACGTGACTTGGTCGCACGTTTGACATTGTTGGCCAACGAAGAGGGGGCCCCATTGTTCGCTTACCGTGCGAATCGCCGCATGGATCGGCATGCCTGCTCACAAATAATAACATTTCTGCGGGACAATAAATATAAAAGCGGGCCCTAAAGTGGACCGGCCTGGCGCCACTGCGCTGCATACAGAGACTGCATGCGCTTGCGATGCACTGACGTAACCGAGATGTTCCACCGATAGCCTCGAGGACTTGGACGTGATAGTTCTTGCTTGGCCTGGAAAATTAATGGGACGCTCGGGAGATCTTCAAAATAAATAATAAATTCTGAAAATAAAACTCCAACATTGCTGCATGAACCGCTTCAATTATATAAATCTTCATTACAAGAATCATAGGGTGCTGGAAAGGAGCACCCAATGCAAATGCAGTGACTCAACAGCATAAACTCTACGATCCGACAGAATTACAGCGCGAACCCTGTCGTCTGTAACACAGCACTGGTTACGAGGATCGTATGGATTCTAATGGAGCGAAGATTACTTATCAGAGGGCAGTGAAAATGCATTCCTATTATTCTTCCTGCAGTTTACGTTGCATTCCCTATGCACTTGCGTAATGTACATTACGAATTCAAGGTTCTTTGCTAACGCATAACATCGAATACTATAATAATAAAATATAAAATTCCTTAACGATGTGTCCATGGTAAAATCTAGATTGAGTTACCAATCATGAAACGACAAAACGTCTCTGTCCCTTCTCAGTCAATAATCGGCCATCGGAAAGTCGATTAGCTGGCTTCCGGTCGATTAAGAAACGATCGATTCGCACCTGGTCCAACGAGGCGAAAAGTCACGGGGGCCCTTTGTCACCCGGACGTCGCACGCTTGTTCGAGGCGCTTACACGCGTGGAAAGAGACGGGCGAAGGGGATGGGGAAAAAGGGCACTCGCGACACGGCAGCGGCGAACAGCAATAGCAACGACAGGGGAGTCTCAGGTGGCCATTTAAGGCACGGACATTTCGTTCTGTCACGGTGTTCCGTGTTCACCGTCGGCCTGCCTTGCGAGCAGGCCACCTACGCGCCGTTCCTCCTCCACCTTTTCCTTCTCCTCCCTTAGCGGCAGCATTGTTTTATAAACGGCCGCCGTTTCTCATGATAAGCAGAGTAAAACGAAACTAGACACGGCCCTTTCGCCGCAACGGAACCGGGAATCCGGTCGGGGACGTCACATTTTCGCGACCATATCGCCGTACCCTCGTCCTACTTCGTAGGAAATGTACTCTCCTTCTGCTGCTTTGTTTCCGGTTTTATGGATAGCTCGGTGTTTAAATTTCAAAACGACGAAAGGGTTAAGTACGTGAAACGTGGAATCATTGATTTGATTATTCTTCGTTCTTGTTTTATTCAATAAATTGTTCATTTATCTATCGTTCTCTCAAGAAATGTCCCTGTCAGATCCAACCACCGATCATCTGGAACCAGGCAATAACTTTCCCCTTCGTTTGCTCGCGTCTTCCTCTAATCTCTGTCAGCGTTTCCATGCTTCTTGTTGGTCATTTAATCCATGGAATCCGTGTCTTTTATCGCTGCAAAACGCTCTATGCACCACGTGCGTGCGTGGGCGGTGGACTGCACGCTTAGGTGCATCGCGAGTAAGCATACCAACATTGCACCACGATTAACACTTTGATCTCGGTGATATTTAAACAAGTTGGTCGTAGACTTCTGGCTGGATTCGATTTAGGGAATGGTGTCGTAAAAGGTCACTGTAATTTCGTTAATTTTCGATGCATTTCATTTAGTATCACAAGTTAGTGAATTTGTATAAAGTGACACAGAAATTGCAACAGTACCTTTTATTAATTATAGCAGATTACTGATAATTTAACGCATCCTCCATTTTCTACTCCATAAATAATACCAGAACCAGGTAGCAATCGCTTCGATTAATTTATAGTGTTTCATTAAAGTACCCTTGGTTATTGAAACTTAACGTTCCATTACACGTCTGTTGATGAATGCAACTCTCGTCAGCATCGTTGGTAAGAGCAATAGGCTCGTAAAGACATGTTCCTTGCACACGATGCGTTTACATTTTACAGGCTGTAACGGTGAACCTCCTACAGTCTTATCTAACAGTAGGCAGAGATTATGTCCTGCATACATATTAATCAACGGTCCGTGGTACGTGAATGATCGCAAGAAGCTGAATGCACGAGCACGATTCACGATAATATCATGCAATATGAATGAGACTAAGGCGGAATCGAGCCGGTAAAACGAGCTTTTTTTCCAAATTACTGTTTAGAATTTAGAGGATGTAACAATTCTGTTTCATTACATATGCTGCATCAGGTTTTCTCTTCAAGATACACGATTTTATTCTACAGTCAAAAATGAAAGAAATTTGAAATTTAATATAAAAATGCATGACTGCGGTTTTCATAAAAAATTTCATTTTTTCCAAATTGCTGTTTAGAATTTAGAGGATGTAACAATTCTGTTTCATTACATATGCTGCATCAGGTTTCCTCTTCAAGATACACGATTTTATTCTACAGTCAAAAATAAAAGAAATTTGAAATTCCATTTTTCTACCACATTAAGTTGCCTGTTCCATCGTCGTAAGTAGTATAAGACTGTACACGTCGGACGTGTAAAAGTTTGGTGAAAAAGTTTCTTCCACGCATGGGAACGAACGATAGAAGGGTTTAACCGCAATAAAGGTATGTCGATGATTTCGAGTGGCACTCGAGCAACTCATGCACCGATTAAGTGCACAGTCGATGGAGCGTGTGTGAACATGGCCGATGAGTGTTGCTTTATCACGGTGCTGCCTTTGCGACAGGTTCTTGAGCCGATTCAACGTTACAGCCGAGGAATTTATTGGCCTTTGATTGACCGTTCGTCTCGCGCACGCTCGTCGTTGCTTGTAGGGTCTAAAATAACAGTGTAGCTGGTATATAGTCGTAAATAGACGTCGATAGCGTTGCGCAATTCGTTACACGTTGCTTTTATGAAGATGCTCGAGGAAGATTGTTGAGAATAAGAAAACTTCGAACCCCGTAAGACATAATGTGAAATAATAATTCAGGGTGCATTTTTATTCCTTTTTTTTTGTAAAATCCCACGATTGATCCAGGATTTTTCCACATAGACCTGGATCGCAGAGGGCAGGATTTAACATGCTCAACGCATTTGTGCGCTCAACACGGCGCATAGAAGCGGCGGCTGGCATACGTACGAGAGGCTGATTTATCGCGTCTCGAACTGGCGCGAGTTTGCCGTCCCTTATCTCCGCCATTATCTTCTGAATTAAAGAAAAATTAAACTTTCGTGGGTGCGTCCGTTTCCTCGTTGCACAGCCCGCGGCTGACAAAAATCCCGACCGTTGTTCCGCTGCTTTGCCGCACGCGCCTGCCGCAACTTTCCAATGCATAAGAACGAGCCGAGGAAAGTTTTTTCGATTAACTTTGATAAATTGATTATTACTCGATTTTATCGCGAGTTCCTTGTATCGTTGAAATTCCTTTTAAAATCATTTTCAAAAATTTATAGCTACAGTTCAAGATCGTCTTGTAAATTTATTCAATTTCCTTGCTTTTGAAATTGAAATACGGCTGCAGGTGGAAGAAATGTAAAGGCGAACGGAAACGAAGGAGAAACCGAATAAATTTCACTGATAAAAACGTGCATAGTAAAGTGCTTCCTACCGTTAGTTATTTGACGTCGATTAATTTCTCTAATGGCACACCTTTCCATTCGTTTCAGAACGGTGAGAGGCTCTTCATCGGGGCGCCAGGAAGTTGGTACTGGCAAGGTAAGATTTCTTCTCGGTTCACCGTCTCGGAGTTTCGATTCAGGTCGAAAATTTCATAATCGACGATACCTTAAAACGTGACACCTTGTTAAAAAAGACACTTGTAAATATAAATACACATGTATCTATCCTTATTTTTAAATATTCAAAGAAGCTGAAGAATTTCAATCAGCTTCTTCGAGATCTAAATGATTCTTTGATAATTCGGTAATTAAAATTTTATTCTCACAACTATTTATCTAAATTCTGTACAAATCTTCAGCCACGAGAGGTTGGTAATAATTGCAAGCAACGATCAAAATCCCCAAATGCAAATCAGGCTTATCAAAATTCTCAGCGAGAACTGCAATTCGATTAAATCAATCCTCGCTAATTGGACGGTGAAAATTGGGCCGCTAATTGAACGAACGGAATTCGAGCTTTCATAACGCCTGGGCGATGGAACAGCAACACCAAAACGAATATCGCGACACACCCGTGTTCTATGGGTCTTTTCTATGAAATTTAGAGAGTTTCGTTAAACGATTACAGGTCAGATATACTCGATCAGCACCGCTATGAGGTTGAGGTTCTTAGCGTCGATGATATCCAACCCCGAAGCAGAAGCATCAGGTACCGCGTACTTGCAGGCGTCCTTAATCAAACAGGCTAGAAAAAAAAGAAATGAACAGAAACGCCGTCGTTTAACAAGCCCCACCGTACCCCCATCCGTATTTGAAACCTCTAATCAGCTGCCATTTTGTTAACGACGGCGCCCATTAACAAGTGTTGCTTGACGCTCGAAGACGATTTCCTCATCAAAGCCTATGAAACTTGACGGGTCGAAGCGTCTAATAACGAATACTTTTCATGCCTTGAATATCTTCGTTGCTTTCATGAACCGATAAGTATATAATCGAGAATTAAATCATACGGCTCGAAAGTGTAATTATAACGGATGAGTTTAGTTGAAGAATTGCTTTCTTTGCGTTTGAAATATTTTGACTCTGATAATCCTTTGCGTCGTTCATTTAGAATGCGTGCAATTTTAATCTAAAAAGCAACGAATGTACTTCAGTTTATTTTCCTAGACGCTTCATCCTGAATAAAGATGTCGATCCACCATTGATGGTGTTTAAATACCATCCAAAGCAAACGTACACCATCGCAATTCTCGTACCTTCCTCACACTTGCTTGGCAGTGGCCCTGATTAATTTCCAGTAATTACATATTCATCCGGCTTCCACTCATACGGTTTCACCGCGATTAACAAAACGCCTGTGATATTAATAATACGAAGCCACGCACAACTGTCACGCTAAAAAGCATCGTAAAAACAAGAAGAGATTCTCTGTACGATACGTTGGCTAATTTGCTAATTAGCTTATTACACAGAGTGCGTCACGTAACATTTTATTATTATTTTCATTGTTGATAGTTTTCTGTGTTCCTTTGTTTCGATTTTTAAACAATGAAAATAATAGAAATGAACAAGTTACGTGGTTCTTCTATGCTTGACAGTTCGAGGCCCGAGAAGCCTCCCTTACCTCAGTGATTAATATCCGATTGACGATTAATTCACCGTGTGCTACTGTTTGTTAATTACTGCCAGGTGAGTCGAGGGTGGCTGTGTTTAACAGGTGTAGGCCCGCTTCTTGCAGCTTCGCGTTGCGGCCACAGCCAGAATAATACCGAAGCCAGGCTGTACGAGTAATACCTAATCGAGCTGAAATGAAAACATTATACTAGCCACGCTATTTATTTATAGCTGCCTGGCAGTAGCGCTGAACGGAATAATACCAGCGACCTCATGGATAGAGATGCGCTTAGAAGCTAGATTAATTAATAATCAGAAAGTGGCTTAACGATTCACCCAGCGTGTAATTGTTTCAAACGTTCTCCGACTGCGATTTCGAAAATGGTGTAGATTAATTGAAAATTAATAATCAAAATAGCGGTGAAATGATTTCAATTCTATTTCCTGGATCGCAGTCGGAAACGGAATTATGTTTGGGAAAGTATGTGTCGAAAGACTCTGGTTGCTTGGATTCTATCGATTGCCGCTTGCTTTACAGGCCAAGCATTTTCACAGCCGATGAACAGTCGTTCGAAAATAATGTTCACGAAGGAAGGGCCAGCCACAGAGGACGATAGCTACATGGGTTACTCCGTCACGACCGGTGACTTTACTGGAAACGGTGACAGCGGCACCGCGGTTGGTGTACCTCGTGGCTCTGATCTTCTCGGCAAAGTATGCTCATGAAATATTAACACATTATTGTAAAAGAAAATAGAGAAAAGAGAATGCCACCGGTTGAAATTAATTCTTCTATCAAAGATGTCGTGACGAGGAAGATTTTGTTCCTTTCTCTGAGAGAAACTTTGAAGAAAATAATGTTTCTTCAGAAATTATATTAAGGAGAATATTATTTAATTGAAAATTTAATTGCAGGTTATTCTTTTCACCTCGAACATGACGAATCCTCGTAATATCACTGGCGAACAAATGGGAGCGTATTTCGGTTACGCTGTCGCTTCCGGTGATATCGATGGAGATCGGTTGGACGATCTTATAGTTGGTGCGCCTATGTACACTGTACCAGATAACCCGGAAATGACCATCGAGACCGGAAGGGTGTATGTTATCTATCAAGGCACTGGACCTGAAAAATTCCGCAAAGTTGATACCAGGTATTTCATTCCTATTTTTAAATACAATATGTACATATTAGGGTAAATTGTTGAAAACAGAATAGTTTTTTGAAATATCTCAAATCAAGTGCAGCGATGCACTTGTCGATGCACATGCACTTTTTTTAGAAATGGAGATTTGAACTTTTTTTACATATATCGTTTCTTTTAGACATTCTGTATAAGAAAGTATTAGGGCAAAATGTTGAAAATAGAATAGTTTGGAAGATATCTCAAATTAAGTGCAGCGATGCACATGCACTTTTTATAGAAATGGAGATTTGAACTTTTTTTTACATAGATCGATTCTTTTAGACATTCTGTACAAGAAAGTATTAGGGTAAAATGTTGAAAAAAGAATAATTTGAAAAATATTTCACATCAACTGTTGCGATGCACTTACCTGATGCACATGCACTTTTCTTTACGTAGATCGATTCTTTCAGACATTCTGTATAAGAAAGTATGTAAGTGCAATATTATTATTAGAAGATAAATCTAAAATTTGATCATTAAATCTGTAGTTCAAACTTTAAAAAACTCTCATGCATCATCGTGCACAAAAATCCTAAGCACTACTCTGAAGACAATAAAAAATAGTATCATCATTTCCCTCTCATTCAAAAGTTTCATTCAGAAAGATCCTAACGATCAAACAAAAACGGACCACACAGATCGTTGAACTCTCGCGATAATTACTTATCGTTATCCAGGGACGGGGAGAGCAACCGCGGACGATTCGGCTTGTCACTGGCCTCTCTGGGGGACATCGACCGTGACGGGTACGGCGACTTCGTGGTGGGTGCTCCTTACGGTGGTCTCCGTGGTCATGGAGCCGTGTACATCTATCACGGTTCATCAACCGGCGTTCTGGAGAAATATTCCCAGGTGATCCATGCTGAGAACCTCGACATACCAGTGGATACCTTTGGATTTTCGGTATCCGGTGGCCTTGATCTCGATGGGAATCAATATCCAGATCTGGTAGTCGGCGCATACGATTCTGCCACAGCAGTTTTCTTCAGATCTCGACCGGTCATCAAAATGGATTCCTTCGTGTCGTTTGGATTAGAGTCGAAGTTGATCTCCTTGGACGACAGGAATTGCACGCTCTCCGATGGAAGCAGGGTTACATGTCTTCCATTGAGGGCTTGCTTTAGGTACAGCGGGGAGGGTGTCTTTCCGAAGCACAGTTTCAACATCCAATACGTACTGGACGTGAAGAAGACGAAGAGTCCTAGATTGTTCTTCCTGGAGCTGGAGGGAAGCAACATGTTGAATCGCACCATCACAGTGGAACAGGACCGAGAATTCTGTCGTACAGTTCAGGTAAATTGTACTCTTATTTTCAACAATGTCATCAATTGAAAATTATTAAAAATTGCTTTCAATACAGGTGTACGTAACCCCTAACATTCGCGACAAACTGACGTCCCTCGACGCCGAGATGCGTATGAGTCTCGACGAGGAGCGTATCAAGGACAATAGGCCGAGGGACCCCAGAATCCCCCTGCGCCCGATCCTCGGCTCGACGACGTCCAGGAAGGACTCTCTGTCTATCAGAAAGAACTGCGGCCCCGACAACGTGTGCATCCCAGACTTGCAGCTGAACGTGACGTCGAACGTGCACAAGTACCTGTTGGGATCTAACAAGCGGCTGGAGCTGAACGTCTTGGTGCAGAACATGGGCGAGGACGCGTTCGAATCGTCGTACAACCTGAAGTTACCCTCCGGTATCGATTACATCAAGGTGGAGAAGATCGAGACCATGGGGGTTCCCGTGCAATGTTCAGCACCGAAGCAGTCCAACAACAACACCCTTCGCTGTGACATTGGCAATCCGTTGCAGAAGAATGGGTTGATCAAGTTCAAGGTCCTTCTGCAACCAGTCACTTCCCACGGGATGAAACCCGTCTATGAATTCGAAATGGACGTGAACACGACCAATCCGGAGAATTCCTGGACCACTGAAGATAATAAATATACCATGAAGCTTCCCATATGGATCGAGACCGATCTGCGAGTAGATGGTGAAAGCAAACCAAAGGATTTGTATTATAACCCAGATAATTATACCAGCGAGACTAATGCGACCACGGAAACGGAATTCGGACCAGCCATGACGCATAATTACACGATCCGTAATCAGGGACCATCAGACGTGATCGAAGCGGAAGCCTTCCTCATTTGGCCAGCTCAGACGCTGGCTGGAAATGAATTGCTCTATCTGCTGGAGCAACCGGAAACGTCTGGACCCATCGCCTGCGAACCTGCGAATGCAAATTATCTTAGTCTGAAGGTATGCATCGAGTACCCTATGTAATTAAACAATGTCTGAAATCTTTCATCTATTTCAGTTGGACCAACGCAGAAGGATTTACTCCCATTATTCGGATCCTTCAGGAGTGATCCTGGACGAGTCTCAATCAGGCGGAACGATCAATGTGCAAAGAGGCTTCGATCAGGACAAAAACAAATCTGGTCAAAGAGAAGAAAGTGAAATAAACATTGGAGACAGTTCGAGCATCCAGAAATCTCGTCATTCGTCTTCTTCATCATCGAACGTCGTCACTAGTGAGACTAGGAGGATACAGTTATCAGACAGTGGAAATAAACCAGACGTCCTCGTCACGACGTACACGCAAAACAGTTCTGGAACCGGCTCCATCGGCACTGGAGACTTGACCTCTGCTAACAGAGGCGCGATTTTCCACACAGAATCCAGTGGCTACGGAGAAACCGGAACTCTGGGCGTTCTCCATGGCAGCGAGGATAGCTTGAATTCAAGAACTCCAGTTCCTGAGGGACCCTACGGTAGTTCCACGAATCAAGCAGGTGAAAACCGATGGGGTGAGATCAACGTGTCCAGAGGTCACAGCATTTCCTCGTCAGAAAGCGAGGAGAGGTACCGAGAGTTACTGAGGCAACAGGAGCACCAACGTCGTCAGCAAGAAGAGGAAGCAACGAGGATAGAACGTCAACGGAAGAAAGAGCAGCAGCTGATTAGTCAGCGACAGCGAGAGGAAGAGGAACGCCTGTACTACCAGGAAAGACAGGAGGAAGAACGAAGGAGATTGCACGAGGAGGAGCTGAGAAGACGGGAAGATGAACGCAGGAAACAGGACGAAGAGATTCGAAGACGACAGGAGGATGAACGAAGAAGGATAGAAGAAGAAGCGTACAAAATCGAGCAAGAGAGACGCTTTAGTACTTCTTCGGGAAGCTATGGTAGCAAGGAGGGATTCGTCACTGGTGACCGGGAGGAGACCATCAGAGGAGGAGAATTCGGCTTCCAGTTACGTAACGTGAGCTCTAAACAGGAACTGGAACAATTATTCGGATCTCTGTCGAAGTCAGTCGGTTACGAGTTACAGAATAGACAGGGTAGAAATTACGTACAGTTTATGGGGAGATTCAGGAACTCTGCTGATAGAGAATACATAGAGTTCCAGGATGGCTCCACGTTCCCTCTTCAAGATCGCTACGGAGGGCAGAGCTACATGTCCGAGGGCCAGCACAGGGACAGTAGATTCTTGAGGATCGAAGGTGAACTCTTGATAGACTCCACTGGTAAAGGGTTCATCGTTCTCAAAGATGGCCGCAGGTTCCCTCTGCAAGGTTCCTTCAGCTACACCGAGGAGAGGACGATTAACTTAGGTGATCCACGTTATCAGCAGGGCACAAGTTCGCATAACTACAGCAGGACCTGGAACGAGGGATCTAATCATACTGATCTTGAAGCAGAATACGAGGCTAGGTACAGTAGCTCCCACGAAGAGAGGAGGACAGAGGACAGGAAGGTGACCAGTAGGGTTTACGGAAGGGAGAATCGCAAAAGCCTCGACGAAGACACCGTGACTAATGTTCCAAACGATGGAACCAGGTTCAAACGCGAGAGCGACATGGTGGACTTGAAGGAGTTTAGGAAATTCGAAACTCTTCATAGAAGTCCCAGAGACCTGGCGAAGGATCCTCTGATAGGGGAAAGTGGATTCGATGGTAAGACTGATTACGAAAACGATCTCGGGACGCAGGAACCCAGCAGTCCTTGCGACACCGCGAGATGCGTGATGCTGAGGTGCGTACTGGGTCCTCTGAAGAAGGACCAGGAAGTGTGGATCGGAGCCAGGTACAGGGTAGACGCGAGGACGTTGAAGAAGGTGGCTCTTCAAGAGAAGGTCCGCGTTTCCACGAAGCTGGTAGCTCGAGTTACCAAGCAGCCGTTCATTGGCACGCCTGCTGAACAAGTGATTAAGAGTCACGAGATCAAAACAAACGTCGAGCCAAGCGTCACCCCATCCGTACCGGATGTCGTTCCGCTATGGGTTGTGGTTCTCTCGGCCTGCGCGGGAACGATCATCCTGTTGCTACTTATCTTCCTGCTTCACAAGGTTTGTTTACTGAAATTTATTTATAAAATGAAAAAATAAAAATATACACAATTAATTTTCATTTTTATTCACAGTGCGGGTTCTTCAAGAGGAATAGACCGTCCGACGCCCCAGAGCGACAACCCCTTAACAGAAATGGCCACTTTCAGCAAGGGGACGACCACTGAAACTTAATTTGACAAGGATTAATCAGTGGAATCCATATCGAATATAAAAGAAAAAAAATTGTCGAACGACATTAATCGTAACGAACGAGCAAGAAAGTGCCTTAAACTTCCGCGAAGAAACGGAACCATGCACTGGCTGTATGTACATCACGCTCGTCGAACTGTAATGTGGCGAGTAACGAAGCATAATTTCAATTAACAATTCGCGAGTGCCTTGATCCCCAGGCCAGAACGAAGAAACTGCTAGAGTGATTATTGTGGAGATTCTAATGCGATTATTTTTATTTCTACTGCCACAGAATACTCTTCCAGCTCCTGCAGCTCGACCATGCAAGTTTCTAGTCAGGAGACATCTTCTTTTTCCTTTATTACTTTCTTTATCTCTTTTTTTTAATTACCTGTAACACTTACTTAAACCGCCCGTTCATCGATTTAAAGTTTTATTCTATAATGAAGTTAATCTGTTTTTGAAGATTTTAGAGTAGAAAATGGACAAATTAATTAGCAGCCCATGAGGTCATCTATAGAATTAATTTAAAAAAACATTTCATTACAGAACGGTTCAAACTGCCATAAATAATATTTAAGAAAATATATTTTTACCACAACTTTTAGATCTTGATCTTCGTCAGGGAAAGCTTAATCATTCGATTTATGTTGACAGATCTCAATCATTGTCGTCATCGATAGACGATCAATGTTTTATTTTTCTTTAATTTCTGTGTTTTACAGAAATCGTCTCGAGAACGGGAACTTTCGATTATTTATTGAATTTTTACGTTATTTTATGTATATGTAACGTATGATAGAGCGCCGTAACATGAACGGGGCAAGCCCCGTGCGGATGTGTGTACAATTTTGTAAATTATTAATTGTATTACTAAAACTGTTCAGAGAGAAACTAGCTAACGCAGAATAATAATAATTGTGTAGAGAATAAAAAAATTCCTGAAAAAAAAAAAAAACGGGAAGGTAGAACTGACTTGTATATACAGACTTAAGATGTAATATTAAAAGAAAAAAGAAATATATATATAATATTATTAATACGAAGATTGATAAATTTTATTTTCAAACTGGATATGTGTTTAATTTATAACAAAATAAAAAGTGGAGGATTTTTTATTCAATCATACAAATAGAAGATTAATTGTTCATACTATCGTTTATTTTAAAAAATTCACAATGACGTAACAGTAGTGGACATAAATCAAATGCATAATTACTATTAACATGTGCCATTGTTCTTTTTACGTCAGCTGTATAAATTGTGTTTCCTTCTATTGTAGTCAATGTGGTAAGTTATGCTATACACCAAACGATAAGAAAATCTGTTCATATATAAAAAAATATATGCTTCGATAATCTCGTTTCGTTCAATAGATTTTTGACGGTATTTTTCCTCACACTTTCTCTCTTGTTTCATTTTTTTTTTGTCATTGATAAAATATATATAAAAATAATCTATGAATACAATCGTTTTGTAAAATATACTACCGCATTTCGTTTAAATATTCTGCGTTTTGGAGAGTCTCGTAGAAAAGGACCGTTTAGAAAAATGTTAGGTTCTCTCAATGATTTGTTCGTCAATAGATCAATGAATTAAAACGATCTCGCGAGCAGAAATGAAAATCCATCATTGGACGAAGTAAATCTTATTAAAAAAAAAAATGTTTCTCTTTTCTCTCTGTCTCGTTCTCGCGAACTGTCGTTTGATTAAAACGGTACAAAAGTTGATACTCTATAGAAAAGATACATATATAAAACGAAAAATCATGAAATGTGTGCACCTCCGTAAAGGTAATATCCCATCCAGAATTATTGCTAGAAACACTAACTATTAATTATATACATTTACTGTTAACTCAGTTTACCGGCCAGGATGGATCACGTGTGTTATCTGTCGTTTGGAAATATGGAAAAATTAAGATACATAAATATGTGATACGTGTAGTCGTATGGAGATTTTTGGGATCGACACTGCTCTTCAAAACGCTAATGTGCTATCGGACAATATGTACAAGGTTGCCACTGACATGGCGAACTCGTTTCTAGAAAAAAGCGTGATCAAGAATTTTCGTATGGTATCTCTGCACAATTTACGATGACCGATCACACGGGATCTAACTAAAAGAATTGTGATTAACGTTTATACCGTGAATGATTTTTTAACGTACTAGTACAATAGAACTCCACGTGTAAGAAACCGAGACGTTATGGATAATGAGCTCACTAATTTTTCTTTTTTACAATAATTTTCTGTTCGAATAATAGGAGCTCATTTAAAAAGTCAATGATGTTCGACAACAGTTTCAGTGAAATTTCTAAAAAATAAATGGAGTTCTGTTGTACAGTCGCAGGAATACTAAACACGAATGACAATGCAATTGTACCCGTAATCATTTTAACACTTGAGACATCAGCACACTTTACCCTCAGGATTTCCTTAGTTTCTACACACGAAAAACCTGTTTTGAAAAGGAGTAACGCATGATTCTGTCGCGGAACGATAGAACGGATGATGTCTTTTGAAGTATAGCGATTGAATGTACATTATACTTCAAAGTCATCTAAGTTTCATTATCGTTACATAATATGACTGAATCATGTACCTCCTCGATAGAATTATCCTCGTATCAGCTGTCCGGCACCTGGAGATAAATAATGATTTTCTTCTATTTTTAATTTATGGATAAGGAAAAGAAGAAAGTGAAGTATTTTAATTCCTCTTACCTTCCATTGCATTTGACTGCCAATATTGTACAGCTCCTTCAAAGATTCAGCTAGTTTACCAGAACTCTCTAGTTCTTTGTATTTACGATACAATTCTAGAGCAGCTCTGGCATCTTCAGTTGAATCATGTGTTTCTGATTGAATCTTTTTTCCTAGAAAATGCCATGTCAGAAAACGAAGTGACACCATGCGATGATGAGGTAAGTGGAACAATAGTACCGTGTCCACGATCTGTTCCGGTGGCACGACTAAATTGATCACTCTAGAAAAATTAATTATTCAAATACAAAAAGTATTAAAAACACTTGGTTTTATGTTGCATCTTTGTGCACGCCTTGAACGGTTACCTAAAGTCATTTTTCAGACCATGACCAACGAATATGATTCCGTTATCAACCAGAAACCGCAGTTTCTGATACGTTGATTTCAAAGTTGTCAAATGTTTGCTGCTGAAATTGGCGTCCAAATCGCCAGGCTGGATTCCACTGAATTTTGTGAGGTAATCGACCACTTGCTCTTGAGTGCTTATGTAGTCATCTATGAAGGGAGTACCTTCCAAAGGACCTTGTCTGTTTCAAAATTTATCAGAAATATTAAACAGAGATTATGGAAGGTAAGGAAAAGGGAGAAGGAATGGAGAGAAATATAAATAAATTTTATTAAATTTGATTGATTAAAATTAAACTGATCGATAATTATACACACCCTCGTATACAAGTTATCCGAGCAACAGACATGTGACTCGGTTTTATGGTGGACATTTTCCCATCGCTTCTAAGCTCAGACTCTTCTTGATTCAATGTAACGAACTCTGCATCGATACCTACTAACTCCCCTGTAATAAAAGTTTCAGTAACTATCATACGTATTTCACGCTTCAATTAGCTTGTCAAGAACTTCTTTTTTTGCTCGAGACCTTTTTTAGGCATTTCGTCGGATGTCAATGGTGTGAACGTGATACCCCTCGTTCCTCCACTACGAGCTATACATTTATCTTCCCCAAATACGTCGTAAGTAAGGGGACTGACGAAAGGTACTGGCTCGGGTGCTGGTACAGCGGTATAATGAAGAACACAAGGGACTTTCCAGTCAAGATTAAACCAGACGGCTTCCTGGGGTGTTACAGCTGATATACTGAATTAAAAACACAAATTTAGGTGTTTGCTTTGAGCCTTACTTTTGATGTTAACACCTTACTGCTTATAGATTTTATAATTACCATTAATCAAAAGGTGGAATAAGCAAGTTACGTACCAGAAATCGTTAAAAATATACCACTGCGACACTGCGCTACCAGTAGATCGTTCATGATAACTTGGTGAAACTCGCAGCAACGCAACAATGTTTCTCCTATCCTCGTTACTCTTATCATCGATGTAACAAATAACGGCACTGAGGCTATACTGAATTTTACTAGTTTTAACCGAGTTTTCTTCGATCGTATCCGATCCTTCCGCATCTCCAGTGTCCGCCCCAGCAGAAACGTGATTTTCAGCCGTTTTCTCCTCGGGATTCTGATGAGAACCCTCCAAATCTTGCTTATCTTTACCATCGCCTTGACCATTTTCTACTACGACCTGTTCCGAAGGTTTGCTACTACTTTCATTGTAATCGTTCCTCGGACTGTTGATCTTTTCTACGTTCAATTCACCGTTACTATTCAGAGAAATTTCAATGTTATGGGGAATCCATGAATGAGAATAGTACAGGTGACTAGGTGGTGTGGCGACAGGTGTCGAAGAGACCGTGGGTGGTGTAACTGGTGGGGTTGTTACATTTTCTGTGGAACAGACAAATGTAAAGTTTCTGGAACACTGTCTAATTGAAATATTAACAGGTGTGAATTAATTACAGTACCTGAATCTCTACCAACGTGTCTGAATCTGCATCCAATTCGGGTGCAGTTGTTACCATATCGACAAGGTTTCACGGTAACAGGTACGGGACTCGAAGATGGGCTACTTTCTTTCCCGCTTAACACTTTTTGGACCACTATGTCCATTTGCGTTTGCCAAAACACTTTATCCTAAAATATTGGTCATTTGAAATGATTAGAAAATCTATAGCGATTTTTTTATTTTTCAGGTTTATAAAGTGATGTATAAGTTTGTGTTCCATGTACCTGCTGTGTATCTAGGCCACAGTTCAGAGCCAGTATTTGAGGTAGTTTAGTTAATTGTCGAGATTGTAGAGTGGGTGTAAATTTCTGACAACTGTCACACCATGCAGGTGTAATTTTCTCAGGTCTTAAACTGCGGGCAAGAACACTCGTAAACGGAACCTCCTCAGCTACAAAGGGTAAAATTCATTCGTTTCAATCGGGGATGAAAGATGGAAGGTAACCGATATGCACACGTATAACTTGATAAATGGCTTACAAGGGTGACTTAATTCTGGATAAACTAAATTACACAGCAACATGATGGAATGTTTCGTTGCTTCTTGCCCACATTTGAGACAACGATGTATGTGCATTTGTTCGGACCCAAACAGACGACTGATCTCTGTCTCTTCGTCTCGTACCTCGTTTTCTTCGATAGACTTTTTGTTGTTTTTATCTATCCATGATAAATAGTGGTGTCAGTTTTATCGAGTAAATCGATATTAACGGATTTATATTTATTTGCAAAATTATGTAATAAAAGAAAATAAGTAATACTCTTCTACAGGGATTCACCAGCGTTGCGGTAAATAAACTATGTTTCAAAGGATTTTTATTTGTATCGGCAATGCACTGTAAAGAACAAAATGTTTAAAAACATTTTGATTTAGAAAGAAGTGTACTAAAGAATTTTTTCTTTTGTAAATTAAAGCATTGCCGATACTCGTGGAATTTTTACATAATAGGCCATGCATTCGCGAAAAGCAATACTCCTTTCCTATAAAAAAAAAGTAAAAAAATCAGTTTAAAACAAGAAAAATATTTAAACAAACAACCGGAAGGTCTATCATTGATCTTAAAATAAGGTATCTCAAGAACACAGGAATCAAGATATATTTCTTCTTGACATTAAACAAAAATTTCTTTTTATATTCTTTGGATAAACAATCACATACAAAATGAAAAATAAACACAAAAAGTGCCCAATGAAAAGGTTACACGTGAATTGTGTTTACCTTTCGATGTGATCCACATATATTTACCATCCCCTTCTTTCTTCCTCCTTTTCTTCCTCTCTTCGTCGTGACTTCTGTACCGAGAACCAATATCCTGCAGAATACTAGGAAAGTCCTGTTCGTTGTAGACGAATGGTGGACACTGAGAACTAGATTTAAGCCGAGCAGCTTCCTCCTCCTTCTGCTGTCGTTTCCTTGTCTCCAATATCTCATAATGGATTTGATGAAGAATAAACCTATTCCAGCTCTGCGAAGAAGGATTAATACATTCGAACACAAACGTTTCTGTGAAATACCATTATCACAGTCTCAATATCATTTCTCCAAACTAACTTGGAAATATTTCTTTCAGGGACAACTCTACCTGTATCAATCTGATCAAGTTCGTCTTCCTCTTCGCTTCCGGATGTTGGTCGCTGAGTATAAGTCCCAAGGCTGCCGCTTCCGGGACGGTTCTAAAAGCTCGAAGAAAATTAGCAGCTTGACAAGGCAATCCCCGAGACGTGTCCAACATGTGGAATAAAAATCCTAGTTCACAGGAGAGGCAGAATTCTCTTTGGCACGAATGAGACAGCAACGCTATTCTTACAGACTCGCAATAATAAAGTAACTGGAAAATAAAAAAAAAAAAATAATTAAGTGTCATCTGATGCTGAAAGAATAATTAATTTGAGGATTGGATTTTGCTTACCTGTAGCATACCGTTGCAATAACTGTTGGGAAGTGTGGCTTCCAAGCCACAGAAGCTGGTGTGATTATACTGATCGAAATCAAATTCGTCGTAACCGAGACGTGAGTATTTCACCTCGATTTTACGGTAACGTTTAGGTATGGCCACAAAGGTGCCGTCATCAGTTTTGGACCGTGAGTCCCCCGCGAAAAGCTTTGCAACTACGCCACGTCGTTTTTCCAAATTGTAAGGTATCTGTAAAAAAGGTATTATTTATTTTTCTTCAAACTGTCGTACACTCTCTCTTTTTTTATTGGAAGGTCTGTACGCGGTGCGGTAAACATTATAAAATTCGATGGATAGTGCAAACGTAATCTGTACCCGTGAAAAAATAAATAATACCTATTGAAGACGCGTGGGACCGAGCCAATAAGTTAGGCTTACGTAGTATGTCTTACAACCTTTATTTCACTCAAATACAACTTCGATTATTACATTTTTAGAGAAATATATTCTATATAGGCATTAGGTGTACTAAAACTATCAATTGAGCATAAATCATTGAACAAAAAAATGCATCGATTACAGAAACGCATTAACGGAATTAAAGGCAGTAATGGTATTTTTTTTTTTTGTCACGCTGGTTGAGATTCAACAATAATTAATTCTCATTGCACGAACACGATTTAAATGCATATTTAAAAAAAAGAAAGATAAATTATGCATGCATATCTCTCTTGGATTTTTAAATTCGAGACTTTTATTATTTGAATGTTAAAGCCTCGAATTTAATTAAGTTTCATAAATTTGCACCGAGCAAATGATATATTTATAATACAAAAATTATTTATAACATCTCTTCGTTTCTTGTACTTAGGGTAAATCTCAAAATATATCAGAATCAGACTTATTTAACATGTTTAAACTATACTGAAAATTATGCAATGCTGTTATATGTACATTATTGGAGCACGTTTATTATTTCTGCTTGCGCACAGGCACATCTGTATTCATGAAAAGTTAGTTAGAAAATTATTGCTTTCTGAAGAAGTTGAGGCAAATACAATCACTGCATACTTACACAGCCATTATATGAAATCTTAAAATAAAGGTCAATTATAGGTTTACGTATGCTGGATAATGTACAACCTTACGAACATGCTCGATTCGATAGAACAATTTTTTTTTTAAATTCCACGATTCAAAAAGTAATCGAATTACAAACGTTTATACTTTAATGAGATCAACCAAACGCGTTTTTCTGTGGTATCTTCACTTTTCTAAACACAACAATAGTATAATATCACCGAAGATGTTCGCTAAAGTTAGGAGAAGAACATTCAGTGTGTAGTATAGATTTTCATACATCATCGTAAAAGAAATTATTAGAATACCGTGGACTAGTTTATGAAAATATATCACGATCTCTCAAGTTGTTTATGGACTACAATGTTTATCACGAAACGTTATCAGTCTTAATCACATCGTATTATTTTGGCTTTCCTACGAAATTAATAGCATCAGCCATGTTGAATTTTATTTGTTACAATACATTACTCTGATTGTATCAATTGCTATATGAGCATAATATACCTCTTAGGTAAAAAATATCATTAACACACTGAGTGTGCCAATAAATATGAAATGTACAGTTAAAAATTACAACTGTACATTTCATATGAAACCAAAAAATTGAAGTTCTTCAAGAACGATTCAAACAATTCAAAGATAAACTGTGGAGATTCACAACGACTGGCAGTGACGATTCGTTGTGTTCCAACTAGCAATAAGGAATTTAAACATCAATAATAGCATAACTTATTTTACATAATTATCAAATAGAAATTATGAGACACTCATACAAAGGAAGAACAGGAAGCGAGGATTTTTAGGAGAGCTTTAGGAGAGCTGGGGTAGTATATTGTACAAGAGTGGGAGAATATTGTTTCCTCACTTGATTTCTGCGAAATGCCTGAGGATTTGGGGCATAACCTATTGTTCCTTGCATCTTCATTGTGCGCAGAATTTCCGGATCTATCGCTGGTGTTTTCCTGTAAAATCATGTAAAAGATACTTGTATCGAATTTTTAGTAAGTTAAAATTAATCGTGGCATTGCGTTTGTACAGTAGTGCCTTGAAGGTTAATGGCGGCTCGGGACCGGAAGTGGTCATCTTTCAAGAGAGATGAAAGCGGAAGTAGCAACGTTCACCATTCGAGGCATCACTGTAGTTTTTAATTATTTCTTCTGGTTAAATATTTACCTATAGACCTTTTTCAGATACTCTTCTGGCCAATCGCTTAATAGTGGATGCCCAGTATAAATAATAGGTATTGAACTCAATGGTGTAATATCATCATCAAACGGTATGCATTGAAATGATTCAACTGGATCAGCGAATTCTGTTGGTCTAGATAAATAAAAACAGAATCGTATTTTTCTGCATTCTGCATACATTTTGATTCCTGGAAGTCGATGTATTTACTAACCGAGAAAATGTATTGAACTGAGGCTCAGGCGTGTTTGTAGACATGAGATGTATAGAACCCGCCGAATCTCCGAAACAAAGACATTGAGACGTGGAGGACACATCGAATGATAATATCATTGCACCACCGGTAGCAACCTATGAGAACAAAAATGTTCATATATACAATGTATTGGTAATTCTCTCTCCAAGTCCATTCTGTATATTTTACCTGATACAAGCATGTCATAGGTGGCTGGACATTAGCATAGATAGTATCAAGTAGTTGCATCTGTCCCAATGGCGATACGACCGCTAAACGACTGGAATAACTGGGTAGGAACTTTAATAGGAGAGGATATACTAGGGTTGTAACAGGACTTAAGGCTCTCATCTGTCTCAAATCGTATGCCATTAAGAACCGATCAACCGATAGGCCTTGGCGGCTAAACCCATAAATAAAATTGATTAGAATTAATTTCATGGTACTTAATACTAATTAAATTCTAAAACCTCACCTGTTACTAAAACCACAAGTAACAAGGTAATTTCCCTGAACATCGAAATCGCTTAGGGAACCGCTATGGGTATCAAAAGTATGCTCTATTGATAACGTGTTTGGATCCCTGAGATCGATTCTTCCTGCAGGGTTTCCAGCACATATGAGCCTACTATGCTGTCTTAAAATTGCACAACCATTTTCCCCTACGTGCACCTACAAGTAGAGGAAAAATAGTAACATGTGCATAAGCATTAGTAGTCTCGTCAAGTATAGGAAGAAACTTACTAATCCAGTCTCTTTTCCGCGGGTAAGATTAAAATCGATTATCTTTTCCTGATGTCCCCCCATAAGTAATCTGGTTGGCGAAATTTGAAGCATGCATTGCATGTCTATCATATTTGGTGACCTATAATATTTTCACTTATAGATAGTGTCCATTTATTTGATACAAACAATACAATAATGACATACATATGGGTAAATATTGGTATGCCACGTCGCAATTGGCATCTCAACAAACTTTGCGTTAGAACCAAAATTCCCTCATCTAATGGATGAATATGCCGAACTTCCTGTGTAGAGTGTACTTGAAAAGAGGTGTACTTTTGTAAGCCGGCTCCATAATAAGATGTTACGTGACCCTATAAAGCATTATTTTCATCCATGCATTGTTCAGTTAAATAATTATTTCAAATCTGGTTTTATTGAAACATATTCACAATCTTATAAATTTATCAGGTACATCGAATCATATAAGTATTACTAAAGCCATTTGAAGTAAATAATAAGCAGGACTGGACAGATAATTTATTAGATATTTCTATAATAATTAACATCATAATACCCCTTGATTCCCCATCCACATAAGTTCTTCGACAGTATCAAAAGTGGCAGTGGATACTCCAAATCTATCCCCCCCATCAGCAAGAAGAGTACGCGTTTCATGGAATTCAGCTCCAAGAAAGTCTTCTCCAAACTGCTCGGCTGCAGGTACATATTCATCTCCAGGTAAGACATAATTTGATTCTTCCCCTGTAAGAAAAAATGTAAAAATTGACATTGAAAATCTTTGAAGCTTGCTAATCGATGAAATGTTTAAACATAACTTGTGATAACATGATGGTACTGTATACAGGTTACTGATTATCAACGTCGACAACGTTTCTTATCATTGTTTACATGAACTCTACTTGTACTTGAACAAAGGAGACGAATTTTCACGTTGAAAACAGCAACGTCACGGTTGATTTAGTTATCGTCTCTAACCCGTAAATTTTGCTGGGCCATTCGTTACCGAACAGCTGATCAAAACTAAACATCGGGCTTCGAAAACAAGGGAAAGAGAGGGAGCAGCCAATAACAGTTCGTTGGATAGCCGGACAAGAATTAATGAGACAAAAGATATCGTGATACTAACGGATAATAGGACACCAGATCGCGCACCATGATTCAGGCAACGAGTCTCGCGAAACGGTTTTCGCGCCTTTCCAAGCCTTCGAATTTTCGCTCGAAGTGATCGCAATTTAATGCCATGAGATACCTGATGCCTTTAGAAGAAAGAAGAAACATTAAATAACAATAGAGGAAATACTTACAAAGCAATTCTTGTTCGTCAGCGGTGCTCTCAGCCGTGGCCTCTACGGATGGGTCGTAGTGGCCTAAAACCGGGTAGTCCATAATCCCGTTTTCAGGCCGTTCGTTTCCCAAGCATCGAATCGCGTTTAATACGAAGATAGTTGTCGAATCTTTGTCAGAATAATCGTTATTCTCTCATAACACACTTTTGGAGCACGCACGCACACGCACGCACGTACTGTAGTCGCCTTGGCAACTGTGCAACAAGCAAAACACTTCCTCACAAATATCCACCTTTCTCACCTTACTGCACAGTTCTTTGGCTCAAGATCGTGGACGATATAACACCGCTAGCACTGTTTTAACGCGATATAACAAGCGATCCGTTTATCGAGATACCTTTAATTCATGATTCCACTTTTCTGCGCGTTTCTCTCGTGTAAGGTTGGATGGCGGCCTTGAAGGTGGCGACACCTGTTTAGTTCGCGCGTTAAGCTCCAACACTACCAATCGTGAAGATACAACGCTCCCTAGACTTTGTAGTGAAGGAAAATGGAGGCATGGCGCGAACCTGTACAAACATCCAACAAAAATTACAATTGTAGAAGCTTAGAGGCAACAGAATTACGAAGGAAAGGTATAAAATTGAAGTACTTTCGAAGTACTTTAGTAATTTCTAATAACTTTTGCATATACGAAAGAATTTCGTGCAACAGAACGATCTTATGTTTGAATACATAATAGGTTCGCGTTCGTTGCTACTCCATATTTGAAAATTTCGTTTCGAACACGTTTTGAATTATTTAATTGGAAAAAAGTAATGATTTATGTTACATTATATTACGAGAACTTATGAAACTTTTAATATACGTGTTACTGAGTTGTTGCAATTAATACAATATTTCATAACCCTACATATTTTTTACAACCTATTCGTTTTAATTTCAAGAATCTGGCAGCCATATTTGGTTTTCCTTGAATCTTCCTGGATTTTCCTACATCTCCTTGGATCTTCCTGGTTCTTCTTGTATCTCTCTGGATCTTCCTGGCTATTCCTGGTTTTCCTGATTCTCCTTAGACTCTTCCAAGATGTACCCCAAGGTAAGTACTTACTTGAATTATAATATTTTAACACGTTGAATGCTATGGATATTAGCGGTGACCGGCGTTGCAAAATTATACATATTTATTTCATATTTGCATATTTATTTATTTCAAATAATATTGCTACTGTACAAATAATGTAAAACAGTAAATAGAAAGCTTGAAATTTGAAAATTGACTATTCTCATTCTTAACAATTAGAGCTTCAATATGTCTCATAAAAAATGTTCATTTTCACCGTGGCAATCAACGTGTTAATTAATATTTGCGTTACATTTTGAAAAACATACAGTCTAAGAATATAGTCTATGAAATGAGTAGCTTGAGTTTGAAAGAATTTATTTATTGAACATCAATATATGTACATATATATTTCACAAGTTATAATTAACGTTGTACATATCACATAACACACGATAATGATCACAGAAGTGTTAAAGTGTTCGCTGCTCAAAACGGTGTGAGAACTTTTATGAAAATACGCTTCAAAGAATTTATAATTCTTCCGAAAATACACTCATTTATCGATACTTTTACACGACCGTTTTATATTATTATATTATGAAAGAAACATGGAGAAGCAAGGATGTGCAAGCGTTGTTGTTGCATTTGCTATTACGAATCTTTGCAATTATCTAATGACACGTAGAGTCTACGGACGTGTTATCTAAAATAGAAAAAAAATACAGTTACGTTACATTAATTAAGAAGATTTAATTTTATAAGAAATAAAAATTACCTTATATGGGGGATGGAAATCGTTAAAGTCACGAGTGCTGTGAAAACTTAGCATACAGCCTTATTACATATCTTAGTAACAAGAAAACTTTTAGACGGTTCTTTCTTAATTAAGTCTCTAGTAAGTTGTCAGAGTTGAAAAATACGAACTGGAAGAAACAACGATTTCGTGGAAGTCCAGTTGGATGGTAGGTTCACGAAATACTAAGAATCTTTGAAAAAATCGTGAACAAGATCGTTGTGCGATGCATAAAACCTAACAAATAGTTTCATAGTAATTATCCTCCAAAGCAAATGATAGAAAATTTTTAGTACAAATCACTTACCAGTTGGTCTCAGACGGGTACCCTGTTAGTGCTAACGCGAATAAATTTTCAAAGAATTCGATTGATTGACCTTACTGAAATAAGTATAATTAAGCGATCATTTTTATGAAGCTCCAAGCTTCAATTTGCTATGCCACAAGTGCTATTTTGTACAACTTTTATGTCATGAAATCATCTCTGACTGTTTATCTATGACGACGTGATTACAATTCTCGCGTTACCTTAATGCCGTCGAATCAGACGTGTACGATGATGAAGTGCACTAATAAGAAGTCCGATCTCTTCGTCGGATTCGGCCGATTGCCGACGTGATATCCAATTGTTCGGGGTGCCACTAAACGAGGCAGAATTTTGCTTAGAGGGTTGCGTTGGGAAGGACGAGCGACGAATAAGTGGCGGTGGTTTCGCACCTACGGTTCGATTTAGTAAATCCGTTTTACGTGCGTTTCTTGTACTCGACGATCATGCTGATCTAATTATATGCTACCTAATAGGCGTAAAGCGGATCGATGCATGCCTTGTATTTCGAATGACCTCTGACTCCTTATTGGTTGCCTTGGAATGAACCGCCTCTGAACGGGAAGCTCGACCGTGGACGTTTTCCTTGAGCTGGCACTACCTGCCTTAGACGAGTCCTTATGCGTTTTTTTAAAAATATATTCACATGTTCGTATAACTCGTGTCGTTGTTTAGTGGCATAGAATGAAATCGTTTTGTTAGTCGATCAGTGTAACGTTTCAATTGTTTTGATGATTATGTTTCTGGCTGATAATATAGGGGTTGTTGTATTATTATTTTGGTATTTGTTTAATGTAACATGTGGGCTCTAGTTCTAGAAGTGTCTTTTTTGTGTGGTTTAGTAATATTGCGAAACGATAGTTTCTGTTTTCTTGACTGTAATTATGAAAATGTAATCTGTTAAAGTGGTGTATTTATTATGGACATCGTGAAGTGAGTTCTTTTCGTTGATTCGGTACTGAGAGTTATGTTGTGTGATTTCGTAGAGATATATTTATTCTAAATGCTTAGGTTCATTTCTTGTACGCTGTGATTAGAAAAATATAAATCAATTTAACTATAATTTAATTTGTTTCAAAATTTGGAATATGACAAATCAATAGGCAAACATATTCTAATTTCAATTACAAGTGTACTCTAACACGAAAAAGCGTAATTCGAGATATCATGAGGCGTGTGTTGATCAAGATGATAATAAAAAAGCAAGAATAGTTTCCGCTGAAATACCTTGTCTCTAGCGAAACGTATTCTGAGCACTTCAACGAGAGCAGCGATCGCTGAAATTAGAAGCATCGTCACGAGAATGTGTCCAGCAACCGGGACCGATTTCATTCGATGATCTTTCACACTTTCCTCCGTGTTATCCGATAAATTTTCATCGATAACCTCCTTCGAGACCTTCGAAGTTATCTCGCCTTCCTCGATCGTCTTCTGTTTATTAATTTCCTTTAAATCATCCTTCGCGAGAGAAACGTAGGTACAGTTTCCATCGTAATCGCAACGAAAAACCGACTTCAAACGATCCTCGTACGGCAATTTCGGGCAACGTTTCAATCTTCGATGATCCAATGGAACTATTGGCTCGATACTCGTTAAATTTTCCGTTGCCTCTATCGTATTATTCTCACAGATAGTCTGATTTCTACCGTAGTTGGTGTTCAACAACAATCGCAGTGGCAAAGACAGTAGCACTCCGAATATCGTTAGAATCACAAGGATGCTGACGTTGATGCCCAATGAAATGCGTTTCTCTGACATCTTGATGAAATATTGCAAACTGAATTCTCTTCACAGCACGTTTATCCTGGATATACGTTGCATCTCGTAGCACCCAGTTCCCTGGACTGGTGGACGTTCATATCGAATTCCTCGGTCGAATGGTTTTCTCCAAGTTAGATACGCTTTGCTCCAGTTGTTTACATGATTTCCCGTACAACGACGGTTGCGAGAAGTTTACAATCGGTTGTCGGGTTAAACAATAAAATCAGCCACGATTATATCCCTCCCTCTCTTTCGTTCGGACGCAACTGTTGCGCATCCTGTTGTGACTGCAGATCCAAGTGAACCTGGATGTCGGCTGATATTGATTTCCAGGTAGAGCGACCACGTACGCGCAAGTCCTACCACTTCTGTCGAGGGAACACTTGGCGGTAATTAATTGTCGTTTAAATTGGATTAAAACAACCCTCATCGTCGATTCGCGATAATAGCTTATTCGCCGGAGTCTCGGCTTTCAGATAAATTAGCTTTGTTCGAGGCGAATTAATGATCAATTTCTGGAATGACAGAAATTTGTTTGTACGGTACACATAGAATTTTTGGAAGATGGTAGACGGGAGAAATAATATATTTTCTGAGTGGTAGCCTCGGCAAGCTTGCTCAGCCTTTCCAGGGCCAAACAACGCATATATCTCCATAAAATACAGTCTTTAGACGAAACGTGCAGGCGTTCAGGGCGCAAGTCTGAAAGCGGCGCAGCAGTCGATTCATCGCGATACAAACGGTTCGGTTTCGCGTGGAGGAAGCGGCAGTAGGGCGACAAGGGTGTGCAAAGGGAACGCTTTGAAATGGTCAACTTCTCTAGCGCGTGCATACATAAATAATATTAGACAATATCGAATTAAAATTCGCATCTTTCTGCGAGCAACAATGGGCCATGGTGCCCCAACAAAGGAAATGCCCGCCACTGTGGCGGCGGTGGCGGTGGCGGTGGCAGTGGTAGCCACATCGGCGGCGGCATTTATAAAAGTAATAAAACAGTCGGACAACAACTGTGCGGAGTGAGAGTAGCGGCGGAAGAGAAGGAAAGGTAGAGGAAGGTGGAAAGGGTTAGCGAGCGGGATACTCCGGGAAGGTGAAAAGAGGAGGGCAAAAGGAGGTACAGAAAAACAGAGTAAAAGAGAAAGATGAAGCACAGAACAGCGACCCGACCCGATCGACCGGTAGCC
Organism: Osmia bicornis bicornis; assembly: GCF_907164935.1. Lineage (NCBI taxonomy): Eukaryota > Metazoa > Arthropoda > Insecta > Hymenoptera > Megachilidae > Osmia > Osmia bicornis. The sequence continues at coordinate 5,083,323 of NC_060229.1, forward strand.
CAGCCAGAGCACGTATATCTTGCTCTGCTACACCGCACGCTGATTCTTCGAGGTTCTCATTGATGAATTCGTTTTCTCCTCCGATCGAATTGCCCTCGACCTCTGGCTCTTTTTTGCGCGGCAAACGCACGCGATCCGTGGAGTTCAATTCGACAGAAAGCAATAATAAATGATTACAAATCGATTACTATTCATCCCCGAACGGTCGAAGTTTCTTAAGAAGAGGATCAGATAAGGGGCAGTAATATTGAGTAGGTGGTTTGAAAGGATGCATTAGAGCGGAGGATTCTTTAATTAGTATAATTATTAATTCATCGCCCGGCAAAGGGCTTATGCCCCTGGTTAAACCAGTCCCGTACCATTCCATGCGATATCGAACATCATGAAAATCCGTTTTGCGAATATCGCGAGCGTTAATTTAATCTTAATACCAGTTCCGTTCCATGGTGGATCCGCGACGGATAGGGAAACCAGTTCTTCGAAAGAGGCGTAATGAGATTAGCCGGCGGGCAAACATCGAAAATCGATGTCGAACAAGAGGATACGTATCGTTGAACGTAGACGCAGGTGCATCGAGGCACGATCGTTTGAACGGGTTCTCGACGAAAGACGAGCCGAAGAGGTTGAGAGCCAGGGTATGTAGAGCAGATGCTGGCAATGGTGGCGGGGTGCGTGATTTTTCACCGCCGACAGCTCCTCCTTCGAGAACCGCGCATTCCACCTCCTTCCTTCTGCTTCTCTCGCTTCTTCGCCAATCGGTCCCCTTCATCCTTCACTTTTCGTTCGCATCCAACTGCAACCCGTCTCTCCTCCTCCTCCTCTTTCTTCTTCATCTTCTTCTTCTTCTTCTTCATTTTCTCTCCGTCTCTTCCTCGGTGGCGAACATTGGCAACGTATGCCGCGGACACGCCACTGGACACCAGTTGCACGATCTTAGATTTGCTGATCTCGCATCCCGGCAGTGCACCGACACACAGGGATGCGCTCCGCCTGACCGAGGGGCACGGCTCTGCTCGCGTGTGCGCCGCTGCAGCTTGCACATGCACGCACGCGATACACAAAGGGCCGGACGATGCTCGTGACCGTGTTCCGAGAAATGATTTTCAATAATCGACCCGCAAGGGAAACACGGAGGAGGGGTGTTAGCCTAGAGGCTGAGCCTTCGTGTCGCACCGTCTCGGTAATTCTGATTGATTCCGTGCCCGTGTATCGCGCGATTTATCGCGTGCAACACATCGCGTTGCACCTTTTCGAGGAATGGGTGGATCGTTGGGTGGTTACGATTACATCACCGACCACGGAAATGGCTATCTTATCGGTGACTTTTGATTCATCTTGAAATGATATCTGTACGATTCTTAGGATTTGTCACCCGTTAGAAATTCAATTTTCTTGTAATGCGTTGTAAGTTTAGGATCTGGTTTACTTTCGTCGCAAACTTCATCGGTTTCGTCAATGACTGAACGGCATGTGGTTTAAAACACTTTGGTATTGAAGGATTAATAACCCGTTGACATAATAGTATCGGTAACGTGATCTGTGAAAGCCTAGTCACTTACATATCCATAGTGTACTTGTTACGAGTGGAAAATGTCAGGCAACTTTCTCAGAAAAGTGTTCCAGTTGTACCTCGGTTCCAGTCGATTTCCTCGAACAAGGAACTCTTTCTGCAACGTCCTGTAGGGCATGCTTGCGAGATATTCATAGGTACATTGCGTAACTAGGAAATTGCTTCAAATTTTTTATTATTTTCTTTCATTTATCTGCGTTCACTTCTGTCATTACGAAGGTGTTCTATTGTTATTCTTATATGAAATTTAAGATCGTTAGAAAAGAGGAGGAAATAGAATATCCTAAATTCCATTCAGATCAATTAATTATCCCCCTCGTTCGACGCGTCTTCTTTTCAAGAACAGGCACGCGGATCGACGATTTACAACGCATGCGAGGCCGCTCGTTAGCCATGTAATTTACATTTGCCAGTCCGGTGTACAACATAGTTGAGTCAGCGTCGAATAGAATCGACACTCGCGAAAGATCGAGTACCGGGTGATTTACGTAAGTCCGACCGCGTCGTTGTAGGCTGGGTTCGTTCGGTGCGCGTAGAAAGCGAGATCGACTTGTAAAACGGCGTGTCATTATGCAGATACCGGGATGCACGAGTGAACGACGAGAAAAAAACGCGGCCGATCTCTTCCCCCTTACGAGTCGTCTGAATTTACAGTCGACGGGGCTCGGAAATCAGCGTCCAGGGTAGGCATTAGCCGTCAAGAGGCATCGAAGGCGCGAATACGGCTAATTGGCGTAGCACGAGCCGCGTACTGGTAGCTCAAGGGAATCGCATAGCTGCGAAATTTCTATCCGAAGCGTTTTATAAAGGACGCCGCGAGGGTTCGGAGAGTCACATCTACTTCGCAAGAAGGGACTCGAAGGGTGGGCATCGCAATTACGCAAATTGCGGCTCTGTTCTCGCCTACTCCGAGCTCACCGCCCGCGGAAGGACGTCGTGACGAGCGGCGCGAGCTGAAGAATGGTGTTGCGAGGAATGTTGAAGGTCCGCTCGAAGGTAGATTTATTAGGACGGAGGATTCCGAAATGCGGGAAGTCTGTCACGATTCGATGACGTGAAATTTACCTACCATTGGCTTCCATTCAAGCGATCGGGGTGGCTTGTCGAAAGCTTCGCTCAGGAACGAGAGGAATCGCCGGAAGAGCGAGGAAAAATGTTGTTTATATCGAGGGAAACTGGCAGCGCGTGCCTGTCTTATTAGCACTGATCAGCCCCGCGATAAATTTATGTACCAACGAAGATGTATATGCGGTGTATCGGAAAAAACAACCCTGGAGGATCTCCCCCCCGTTGAATCTGCTTGGACGGCCGTGTTCGTTGCCGTTTTTGTGCCGCGTTCCCCGTGGCTGGTGACAGTACGGCTAACAGAGGACGACAGAAAATCTATCAAGCTTTCAACGAAACCACCCGATACACCGTCGTCTGGAATTTCTAACACCGGCGCGCGACCAGCTATGCCGGCTACGACGATTGGCGAGAAATCGTTCCGTACTTTGTAGCTTCGTTTTTGCCAGGACGAGACTGTCTTGTCGGTGTCGAGGCTGAGGATCTTTCTCTTATTTCCATCAGGATGATATCGCGCCTGATGATTACGGGAGAAGACAGGCATGATCTTCTGAATGAGAGACGGTCGTTGCTTTTTGCAGCTCCACGGGGCTACGAACTCGATTACAGCAATGTAGATGCCGATCGGATAATCTTTCAGCTTCTGTAGATGGTTTTGCTCCATGTAAATTCTTAACTTTGTTACGGGACGAGCCAGATTTCCGGAAGATATTAACCTTCTTACGTCTGACTTTATTGTTTCGTCAAGCTCCCGTGAGCTATCCTTTTTTATTATTGAAATTACGTAGGAAAAAAATGAAATTGAAATGTTTCTTTTAAGATACACGAGTTAGGGTCGCGAAGATAGCGAGGCAAGCGTGAAGCCGTCTGACCAGGGGCGTATTTAACGTCGGTACCATAACGCGGGCATTTATTTCTCTATCGGCGGTATCCGTTGGAAGCTGCGAGCCATCGTCGGCAGAGAACCATGGAAATTTATACGGAGTCGATAATTAGCGAGCCGAATCGGCTGCTGGGAGGAGTAGCTCAGTGGCCGCGGTAATCGCTGTAATTTATGCCCGCTGCTCAGGATATAAGCTCGTTGAGATAGGCCAGGAGCGTAAAAAGGTGCACGGCGAAAATGTCGCCCAATTAACGGCGAATTGGAGCGGTCGAGGTCGCATAAACCCACACACCTTCATCCTTTTACTATGTATGGTTACGTACACGTGTTTCCTCGATGTTTATGGGTATACTGGGTGACCTGTTGCAATCTCATCTTCGAAAGAAGAAAATATTTATTGTTCTTCCCGGAAATTAAGATTTTACGACAGAAATAATAGGGCTGCGATTGCTTCTGTATCGTTTATTAATTAAGCAGTGCTGACAATTGAATGAATTTTTAGAAATTATATTTCAAGATTTAGAAAGGTTAATGACACAGATAGTGAAAAATTCGAAAAATGAATAATTAATTAATACAGGTGACGTTTTCTTCGTGCATCTGCTTTTACCAAAATTTATTTTTTGAGACGTTGGCCCAGTCCCATAAATATCATGTTGTCCGAATAACACGGACCGCTGTACACGCAGACGTTCCGAAACATTCTTCGCGGTCTCAGGTAAATAGAGGATCGAGGAGGAGCAGACTGTTAACGAGTCGGTCGCGCAAAAGCGGCCGCAGTGCCATTAGCGTGCGAGTACGAGCGAGCAAGTGAACCAGACTTAAATAGCGCGACCGTTCAACCGGACGAAGGCCCGGCCTCGGCGCACCGCGCCTCCCTTTTGAACTTCCCAGCCACTTTTACGATTTTATTATTGGCTCTTACGCTGGCGATATTTATGCGACGTCGCGCGATATTTTCCACGGGGCAACGCGTCGACTTTAATGCTGGCCGTCCTCCCCCGTGCACCGTCCGCCACCCTCTTAGCGGCGACGCATTGCGCGATCCACTAATAACGCTTCGACCGAGAGGAACTTAATTAGGAGGGTACGGTAAACGAGCCACTCTTGTGCGCCGTTTACGGGAATACTGGAAATTTCCAATTCCATGGGATCTCATGAAAGCATTTCTTTGATAATTTTTCCCGTTTGCTCTTCCTCGATAATCAAAGTAAACTCGGCAACTTTTACCTTTCTTCTTCTTCCCACCTATTATTAGCTCATCTTTCTTGCAATCACGAAATGAGAATGGAAGTCGGTCTTATCAAGAGGTATTAGTTAGTCCATTTTCTTCCTTCGTCCAAGGAATAAATATCTAAATTGCAGGAAACGATGGGTGCGTTATAAAAATGATGAAACGAAAGCACATAACTCGAGTTAATTTTACTTATTAAACCGATTCCGATATTTTCTACTTTACCTCTTCTTTGGTACTCAGGCGTCCTATGAAGTGGTTCAAAGAAACGATTAAGATGGACGTACGGTGATTATGTAAATTACGAAGCTCTCGTTATTTCGATCATTGGCAAACGAGCTTCAATTTCGATTTTATACTTCGGAGAATGATACCGATTGATGAAGATACGAACTCGTGTCAGAAACTCGTCCAACGTCGGGATGAAAGGTCGTACGAAGGGTCTGATAATCTTTCACGTCTATCAGATGTTAATGACCCTAATAAATGTAAGCAGAGCAAGCAGAGGAGCATTGACATCGAGATAAATCGATATATCCACGCATATCCGTCGACCATTCCGGTTAATATTTATTTATGCATCTCAACCGTCCAGTTTCAAACTCGTTTGGCGACGTAGGACCTTCTTTCTCGTCTTCGTTTATGAAAGCTTCGACGATATCTTCAGAATACGCGTTACAACCTTTGAAACCCAACCTGTTCCTCGATTCCGATCGAAGGTCGCGGTTTTAATTCTTTATCAAAACGTTGGTAAAGAAATTTATGAAAAAATTTGCAAACGAGTCGCTTAATCTTCATAAATTTTCAATCAATTTTCATTTTGTTGCGCGTAGAGAATTATTTTATCCCTGGGCAATAACACCGGTAAACTTAGCAGAGGAAAGGAATGTGCAATAAATAATGTTCGAATGATTAATTTTAATTTAATGGATATAGTCTGTAAATTAAATAAAAATACTGTTCGCAAGGGTGAATTATACTTAAATTCGTTAAGAGATAATGAATTAGTCGCCGCGTTGCAGCAACTATGCCTAATTTAAATCAAGGCGCTCTTAAAGCGAAACATATTTAATTTTAAGAAATATTTAATATCTGGCTTTCCAATGCTCGAAGCACCTTCTCTTCTCAAACTTTCCCAAACATCTTACTTGAACCGACCAGAAGAAATATAAAAATGTCGATAGAAGGGTAGGAACCTAACGCACGCCTTGATGTAGCTGTTCGGATACTTTGGTCGTAGCAAAGATCTTATCGGTATCGTGTTGGCTATGGTTTTCACAAGCAACGTCCGTATATGCAAAAGAACGAATCGCACGTTCTATTTGTTCTCTGGTCTACACACGTGTGCGTCCGATTCTCTCGTCCACTGTGGAGGTTGTTCGAAAGCAGCTGCAGGAGGGACCGTTAGAAGTCGATAACGATATTCAAGCAGTTTTAAAGGAGGTCTAACCTCGGTTACACGCCGATCGTGGCCATTTTACGAGGCGCGAACGACAGTCCTTTCTTCCGATCGGCCATCACACCTCGACAACGCCTCGCATGTTCTTAACAACGTAACCAACAACCGCTAAAGTACGTGATTTTCAAATTCTCCGCCTGTCTCTGTGTACACAGCAGGACACGCTTGTGCAGAGGAGTCGAGAGCCTCGTTGGCGACACTGTAACGAGCTGCAAGCTTGTCCAGCTCCTTACATCACGCGATATTTGACTAAATTGATGCGTGAGTCGTGTAATATTTCTTTCTTCTACGTTCCAGTACCATCTTCGGTATTTATACACAAGGCAGACAATTTTTAATAAATTTTAATATTCCCCCTGTCCCATAATAATAGTAGCAACTGAATATTTAAACGGGAATGCAGCGCAAAATTGCGAAGCCTTCAATTAAAATCAATGTTTCATCTTTCAATTTTTTCGATTAACCTAATTATTACGAATTATAATTATTTTTTTAATTTTATCAATTGTTGGAAAATTATTGGAAAGTCCAGAAACTATCTGAACGCTCAAAATAAAAATTAGGAGTAATATTTTTAATTTATTGTTTAATTTAATCTAGCTTTTTGATAATAAATGTTGCGTTCTATATTTATTTTCTTTTGCTACTATTATTACGGGACAGAGGGAGTAATAATTTTGTCGAGGGTGAGCGATCGGTATTCCAGTTACTTCGACGCTTTTAGAGCCAGGTCTCTAAAGTTCAATTGAGATCTCGTAGCAGGACTAAAATTTCACGCTCCACGATCCATAATCTATAATCATCAGGAGCAATTAACTGGCTTTGTAAAGCGGGCAATTACTTGTCGCGATAGTGGACAACCGTTCTAGATTGCCTCGAAGATATTGCAAATAGTCACGGTTAAATCGTTATCTTGAACTTTCCCTCTGTATGTCCCCGTCTCCGCGAACTTTCGATCGAAATTATCCTGCTTCTTTCGTTGTATCGAGGAGAGCGTGATTGCAAAAGGACGGAACACAGCAATGCATACAATAGTAGCGCCTTACGATTCAATCTATCGCTACCATCGTTCAGAACGTGAAAACGTGGAAGTCGTTTCTGCCACCATTCCGCATGGCTGCCCATAGCTATGCCACCACTACTATTACCCGATCGACCATTTCATTCGCGGTTTAACGATAGACACGAGTACGACTGGAACCAATTCGTATCCATCGTGGAAATTCCTCGGGGACTCGGGGAACGCTTAACAGGGATAGGTTTCTTAAAGCGATCGCAGGAATACCGAGGATCGATTCACTTGACAATGCCGATAAAATATCCCTCGCGAACTATAGATTTTCTTAGATAACGAACAATCTTCAAAGTACAAATGTGTTTTGTATATTAGACGATCGATGGGAGTGGTATGCAAATTTTCATTTCCATGGGTGTAAATGGTGTATTTTTCCTTTCTCAATAAATTCTGTAAATAATTTTCTATTAGGTGCGGAAAAGAAAGTGCTAATAACTTCCAGTATAATATAATATATCTAATCCATAGTAAATTATAAATTTTAATTAACTCCGCGATACTGCTGTAATTATTCTAGTACATCTCTGTGACATTTGAATACTCTGCGCAGGTTTGCATAAATAAGCGATTACGCGAATCCATGGAAACGGAGGAAGTATAGAATGATAGGAAATAAAACGAAATTGTCGCTATTAACGCCTCTGTTTCCCCTTTCCGAACGATTTCTCAAGTTTTCCACCGCTAATACCAGTCCACCGTCGTCCCGAATGACTCGATTGAATATTCCAGCGGCAATCTATTGAACGACCATTACCAGTCGTGACTCGGTGCAGCTACCAACTACCGTATCAAGTTCTTGACACGACAATCGTTGTTTGCCAGCAATTTCCGATTAACAGCCGGGCAATTCAGCGAAACACTGGATCGTTATTCGAAATATTCGTTTGGTTAAACGTTCCCGAAGAGAATGTGTTGCAGAGTGAAAACGGCTGATGAACTCTTGACGAGCGTTTTCTGGTGGCACGCACACCTGGTCTACTTGCGATGAAGATTTCTAACAGTCGTGTCAATGATTAATTGATTCTGGCCGGCATTCTTGTAACGAGCACGCGGATAGCAGGAAAAGTACGAGTGAAAAATACCTGAATGCCGTGTAATTTATTGCTGCTATTATGGATTCTCGTAGGTTGCTGCCTCAACGGTTGAGTTTTACGAGAGCAACGTTAGGCATCGAACACTTTTATTTCGTTCAATGGCAATTCACTCGGCTTGAATTTCATTTTTCGACGCGTTATTTTATGACGGTGATTTCTAACCGTGTCAAGGGTTACGCGCGATTCAATCGGTGGCTCGAGTAAAGGGAACGGGGTAAGAGTTTGGAGATAGTTCTTCCATCCTGTAATAAGTAGATTAGAATATTCGTATAGAATTTGATAAATTAAAAATTTTTTAATTCACAAGTTAGATTTATTCTTTTAGTTATTATAGAATCTAAATAGAATCTAGATCTTGGAGTTATCAGTTGCTTCGATAGGATGCCGCGATCTACTTCCATCTCCTCGCTAACTACAAATTATTATTTGTAATTATAACGTAATGACGCTCGATTAATCGATCAAATTCGCGTATGTATATGTACAATGCAGGAAAGAATCGAAGAATGTGTACGTTTGCGTGGCGGAGGTGCGTTACGTATCAGGAAATATCGAATGGAACAGTATCTTTATTTGCGTAGATCCGATAAATCAATTACATGTTACGGTCGTGTCGATAATTTATAACTTCCCTCTCCACTTATTGCTCGAGCTTTACCCTAGTAAATTGCACATGGTCTACATTTTACCATTTGCACGCTATCAGCGACCGCGTCAAAGGTGTTTTATGACTTTAATCAGTATCACGATATGGTCAACACATATATTTCATACTGTATCTCCCCGCGGACGATCTGCTTTCTTTTCGATCCGCAAACTCAGCCTGTTTGATTTTTTAAATTCCAATCTATGAAATCGTATTCTTCATTTACCTTCTTCGTTTCTTTTTCTGTCGCGTTGCCTTGAGCAGCCTCGTATCTCCTCCCGAACTGTTAATTATCTATTTTTGAATTTTTCCTCGTGACAAACGTAAACGCCTTGGTTCGGTCTGTATACCACAAATCATGAGTATTTTTCTAGTTCGTAGGTGCCATGAAACATAGTCGAAAAGAAATAGGAACACCTTGCTTCTTGTTAGAAATGAATAATTATTTCTTTAGGGATGATAAATTAAATGAAACATTAATCTTCTCTGTAATTGCAGATATTAAAAACTTTTGGTAGATCATGTACAAATTTATTTTATATGTTCCAAACAAGTTAAACTTGGTGTAATTATATTTTATCAGTACATTGAAGATTACGCTCTAATATTGATTTTATATCTCATTAAGCTCTCTAGCTTTATCTTCAGTGTAGAATTAGTGACAATAAACGTATTCATTGAGGGTTTTGAAAGAAATTCAGGGTTTAATTTTATTTGAGATTAAAAGAAAGAACAAAAGGGTAATTCGTTTCCGCCAATTTTCTACGTTCTATCGTAACGTCGTCCAATAAATAATCTGCGTGGTTGCGCGCCCTCGGTACGGTGGCGCGAGGCGTCGCGACGGCAAGGAGTCATAACAAAGGTCGGCAGATTCATGAATCACCGTTATTTGGACAGTTCAAATAATCCTGGCCGGTGTGAAAATAATTTCGGCCCGGTTCGGGTCGCGTTCGCGCGGTTCCGCTTCCGCGAGCGTCGCATCGTCGGCTCGTAATCCGCCGTCCGTCGTTTCTTGGATCGACGCGCACACGCGTCATATCGCGGTTCTATAATTAAAGCGACGATCAAACAAATGCTTCCCCGCTATTCAAAACGTTTCCCTCCGAAAGCGCGCTCCCTCTCTGCCGAATAATTCCATTAACTCGGCCGAATCGAAGCGTAATTGCCGCGTGGCGCTGAACACCGGTTTTGGCTTCGCGTGCGAAATCAAATGGAGCGTCGCTACTCGTGTCCCGGTGTTCGGTTGAGTTCGTCAAGTTTCGTATGAGCGGTACATCGTGTGCCCGTTTGACCCGTGGCCGTAAGTCGGATACAACCGACGCGGCAGTCAGCGCGACAGAATCGCTTTGTTTATACCGACGGGAACGGGACGGACGCTCGTTAATCGAACACGGCCCTCGGCTGGATCGCGATTCTGTCCGGCATTATTTCGAAACGCGGATCGAATCGAGCGTGAACGATCGACGAGTCTCGTCCGGTACACGCGGCGCCGTTTATCATGCTCAGCTACCGATACAGACCGACCGAACCACCGATCCCTTCTATTCGACGCCTCTCGTAGCTGCTAGACCAGGCGCGATACACGAGTTCCTCTTCTATCAAGATTCCATTCCATCGATCCCCGCGACCGATGTTACCGATCAGACTGACAGAGATCGTTTACACTATTGTGATAGGTAACATCAGCCTTGCTCGCTTGGACGAAAGGGGATCAAGTTCGCTGGGGAACATCAGCGTTGGATCATTTTCCTGAAATATCATCGTGCACACGCCGGCGGCATCGACCTTCGTATAGCTAACGTGATAATCGGAGTTCGGTCAGAACCAGTGCGAACCGATCGGCCAGATAACATCCGATAGATAACCAGGGAGGATATCAATTTCGAATCAACATGTCTGAGTTTGCTCCATCATCGTTAAAGCCTCGCGCAGCTAATATGCTAATTAGCGTATGCGCGGAACGAATGTAACAGATCACGCTCGATAGATAAACCGAGCTTACAACGTGACGCGAAGATTACTCCAATTTCCTAGGACGTCAAACGTGTCCGATTTTTCGAATCGCCCTGGAAAGTGTAACAAGTTGAACATTTCGTTTAACTGGTCTATCAGCAGCAGAGTTGATATTTGATAGATGACCAAGGAGATAGGACTTTTAAACCGACATGTCCCTACACGCCTCATCAATTAGCATGATAAACCTGGAACATCAGCGTGTACGTGTTTTTTCAAGAATATCGAAGAAATAGCATCCTTCGCGTGGATATCGCGATAATCAACGTCTGATGGGAAGCACCGCGATAACGATCAGTCTGTATATAACGAGACGATAGAATTCGAGAGATAAGCAAGAAGGTATCAATTTGAAATAACTCCGTTTTCCTCATCATCGTCGAGGAAGCATCTTCCAAGTTTGCCCCGGTTTCTTCGAACGTCAACGCGCACCTGGAGGAAGTAGCTAAATCTCGGCGTGGCGCTAAAGTGTTAAGCACCGTTTGGAAGTATCATGAGGTGTATCAACACGCCCACCTTTCCTCCGTCAACACATGAAAGGAGCAACCTCTCCGTGCAATTAACCTGATAATCAGCGTCGGCTGAGGAGGTGCGGTATGCGCAAACGGTCGAAAGAAACGTTCAACGTATTCGCGGCACGACGGTTCCGGCGTTCGGTTGTGTTCGTACGGCTTCGTTCGCATAGAAGAGCGTGCGTAACCTGGCCTCGAGGTCGCGTCAGCTAGTAAGCGCAAGAAGCACGATCGCAAGTTCTGTTTTGTTTACGCTATCAGTCCGGGACGGTCCCATAATCGTCCCCGGTGTGTATCGTCGCTCCGTTCGCCACCTTCGAAATCGCGTGTCCGTCCGTTAACAGTCGAGTTTCGCGCGTGCAAGCGTAATCGTCGAGTCGGTTACGCTTCCCGGACCACCGATCTTGCGACGGGAAACGCGGTGCTGGTCGCGTCGCGTCACGTGTACGATCTCGTCGGTTCTGTGCATCCGTGTGCCGTGGTCTGTGATCGCCGTTCACGTGCTCTTTCGCGGGCCTGCTGCGTGCACGGTGCGGTGAGAACTCGCGTGTGACCTTCCGTTCCTGGGAAAATGAGACGATCCTTAGCCAGTGACGCGGTCTGAGGAGCCTGCGACTGGAGTGGACACCGCTTCGCATCGATCCGGTGAGTATTCCTTTCCTTCTTTCCTTGGCCGCGCGTTTGATCGCGTTTTCACGGAATCACGGCCGACGCGATTGTTTTGGAGCGTGAAAGGTACGCGACGGCCTTCGGACGTTGGATATCTATGTCAGGAAATTCTTATTTGAATCGCGCACAGGAATGCCGTGTACTCTCTGGCCTGCAACTACCTCTGTTACGTGGTAACACCGCGCACGTGTACCCATCGCAATTTTTATTTATCGTAATTTAACGATCGGTTCTGATGAGACGCGTTATTGGCCGTTGAAAGAGCATCGTTAGTTCGCGGAAAATCTCTGTGTTGTTATTTTATGTAACGTGTGCTGTAAGGTTATATAGAGATAGAGGCAGCTGGCGGCGGAAGTACAGGCTGCTGATAGCGGAACTCGAGGTGAACATGTAGCCGCACAGTTTGCGTACATTCTGATGGAAAAGTTATTTCGGTCTTGCTCTACTCGAGACGATATTCTCTTTTTCTTTCGCGACGCTTGGCTTTTTTCGGAGCTGGAAATTGGGACGCGTTAGTCACGCTTTTTTGAACACTCGGACGACGGGCCGCAGAACGGCTCTGCCTGGGTCCGTTTAGACCCAAGTAAAATAATTTCTTCGTAGTGATTGATTTCTTTGACTAGCACAAGTAATATGAATATTAAAGGAAAAAATAATATATTTTTAGCGCAGCATATTCCAGCATGTTTTACAAATACGATTAAGACTATCGTTGTTTGCCAAATGATTTATGTACTTAGCTATCGTTTCTTACAATCAAATCAAATTTCTTTCTATTTCTATATGTTTTGTTAGCTTCGAAATTGCAACAAATACTAATGAAAGAAAAACAATCGCTCTAAAGTAAAAGAAACTGCATCGACCATCGTCTACAGCGAGGAGTGTTAGCCTTGTAATTGAGTTTCTCTTTGTAGTTTTAAAACTGAACATAATGCGGAGGGAAATATTAAATTAATTATTCATATTCTTACTATGAAACTAGAATACCAATATGTCTTACTACACGTGTCCATTTTCACTGCGCCAGTGAACGCGGTCGCATAAGTATCAGACGCGTCTGTATCTACTGTGCGAATGATCGCGTTCGAATCACCGACAGAAAACAGTGTTCATCGAACATTTTTTCAACAGTTTAACACTATTCCGATGGTTAGCATTCGTGGGATCGTTGATGGTTCGATCAGTCGAATCGACGTGCATGTTGAACAGGGCCTCGTTCCGAGTCTTCAAGGATCGACGTTATAGCTCGACACGAGCGTGGAGGCATAGAATCTAGCCCCGTTGTTCTATCGTGCTAGCACGGTGTATCGCGTTGGAGCGAGGAGATAAGATAGCGGCCGGTTATCGACTCGCTTACGCTCGGTTCACCTGCGTCCTAGGTGTTCTTATCTTGGCCTTTTATCGGTGACCTCTGCTCCGTACGCCGTCGCACGTCTGATATCGCTTAACCACACGAAACGACGTCTGGCAGTATTCACGACGATACAGCTACGCCGTAATGTCTACATCGGAACGGTGTTATACACCGACGACCCACCTACCATCCACGTTAGCTCGTTCCAATTTCCAGGATTGGCTCTCTGTCCTCGTCCCTACCTCGGTCTTATTCCCATTCCCCGCCATGCAGATCTTACCTTTCCCCTGCTTTCTCGTTCGCCACCCTGCTCTTTTCTCTCTCCCCGTACCACGAAGATGCGATCTTGTCCACCGACCACGCCTTCGACGCGTACACAGAGCTCGCGTCGATCTCGTTTCGAGAACGCCGTGCGTCGCGCGTTCCTCCTTATTTCAACGTGGAAGAAGAGGAACGCGCGATAGGTGGCGAAGGTAGGGGGGAAAAAATATGAGAGAAAAAAGAAAATTTGAATCGAGAGGGCGCGGTGTAAGCGCAAGGTGGTGGTGTTCCTTCGTCCTCTCTCCTCCACCAGCGCCCTCGACACTTTTGCAAGGTGAATCTCGTTCGCTCCTCGGGATCCTCCACTTCTGCTTAGAAGGACTTCCGTCACCGTTCGCGTTCCTCGTCGTGCTTCGACGAGTCGCAAAAAATCGTTCCTGCTCAGGTGGAACGTCATAACCACGCTTCTTTTTTTACTTCTCTTCTTGCATCTAGGATGCGTGCCTCGCGTCCGGATCCGCGATGCAACGCGTCGTGCACGCTTCTTATGGCCGAGTAAATTCTCGCTGCGTTGGTCGCCTTTTTTTCTGCTCGCGATCTCGAGCGGAGATCGTACGTTATTTCCACGATAACGCGATATTTTCATTTCACCGAGGCGACAGGTCGGCGACAGGTGCACTCTTGCAAGGATTTCTCGATCGACGCGTTTTTAGCCCCCTTTCAAACCTTGATATTAGGTTTTCAAGAAAATTATCCTGGTTTTTTGCATTTATTGTAATTATATTTTACCGAGACAGGTAGTAGAAGCAGCCACGCCTAGTGTGATCATAATAATCTTTGATCTGGTGTTTTGATTCGCTATCTTAAAGTGTCGACGTGATTTTACCGGAGTTTAGAATCTATTTTGTATTTACTTGATTGAAAGAAAAATACAGGTGTAGCAAATGCGATAATTGAAAATCTGAAAAAGCTTTGGAATCATGAAACTATCTGTCATTGTAGCTAGTAAAGTTTTTTATCGACCGTCGCGACGCTTATCCCGATGCGTCATTACTTCGATAGCAACGTACGTGTATCGAGAAAGAGAGCTTATCGAAGCCTTCCAGGAAATGCAACGAACCGCGTGATACCAGCCGGGAAATCGAGAATGGTATCTTGATCGTGTCTCGAATGGCGCTAAGCTGCTCTTCTTTCTTTCTATTTTTTTCGTGGCTCTTCTGCTATCGTGTATCGCGGAGCGTATTGACACGCGAGAAAGCTCGATCGAGCCGGGAAAAGATACTCGCGTTCGACTCGCACTCGTCGAACAAGTCGTCGCGATTCCTTACACCGGATGCGCGAAGGTGACGCGTGACTTTACGTCCACCTCTTCCTCGTGATAACGTAATCACTTGTCGAAACGTAGTAGATGAAATGTTTGAGATACAGGGAAGAAGCCGAAGTCCCTGACTGCTTACAATGATCGGGAGTCGATAGTGTTGCCGACTATGCTAGGAATTTTATCCGTGTTTTCATGTAGCGAAATACGCTGATTCATCGGTGTTCTGTTACTAGAAAGGATGTCGAGGATGATGGTTTATTTTGTATTGCATAAAATGCTTGCGTTGATTATGGTGCTGACCGGATGCCTTTTTTAATTATGGCACTTTTTCGATTTACGGCCCACAATGTTACGGCCAAAAATAGAAGATAAAAACTATATTATTTTATAAAAAATTGGAACAGATCCAATTGAATTTGTATGGATTTATATCAAAATAATTAATTAGCTATACTGCTTTTCGGTGTATACCTCTTTCACAAAATTCTTCGTACCAGAATCATTCGTTTCCCCCAAATACCCGAAATCATAAAATTCCAAAAATTCAATGAACTTTCTTGGTACCTCTCGGAATCCTCCATTATACGGAGATTAATAGAAGCACTTAACGTTCTTGGCCGACATTAAGATATCCTCGTGGTCCTCTCATTATCCGTCATACGATGGCGCTTAATATCACGGTGCGTTGTCGAGAAGCTGCCTTTTTTTCCCCCCTCGAACATGTCGAACACTTTTCGTACACCGTGCTACACATAGCTGATGCAGGTTGGTAGTCACCAAGCTCGTTCGGTGCTGCTACAAAGGGGACGGTGGTGGATCCTGGTATACGTATGGCGGCCGGTAAACAAGAGGGGCAGGTGGAAGGTTGTGCAACCTGTTGCTCCGTTGCTGGGACGAGAGAAACGAACGGTAGGATGAGAATCGTTCGGGTTTGGTTGCGGGTCGGCATGAGACGGCACACCGAAGAAACATTCTGCCCTTGGGTATAGCAATCACAATGGGGCGAGTCTCCTTCTCCCTGTGATGTACGCTCTCGTTGCTCCTTGGTCCGCTCCTTCTTCTTCTTCTCAACTTTTCTTGCTCTTCTCGTTCGCCTGATGCGCTTCTCCTTCGTCCACCACTCTCCACCTCCTTCTTCTTGGACGTCGCGCCCTCGGGACACGATCCCGATCTGACGCGATTTGCATAATTCCAGCATCCCCGCCCAGCCGTTCAGCTGCTCAATTATTAGCTGGAATTTAAGACGTGTTTAAGAAAATAGCTCGAACCGGCTGCTTTTTGCTTCTGCCGATTCCACTGACTCGCCTTCGCCAAGCTTCCAACGAAAGTTTGTTGACGTTGAAAAGTGAATCTTTCACCCTGGCTCTCCCTCCTTAATATACGAAGTTGTACGGGTTACCTAATCTCATTTAAATCTTTCTCTTAGTTAAGATATTTAAAAATAATTGAATTTAACTTATTGCACATTTATGTCTCGTCTATTGTATGATTTGTTGCACGATCCTGACGGGAAAGAACGATCAGGTCGGTTTAACATTCCCCGGGTTTTACGACTTCGCATGCCCGAAAGATATTTGTCCAGCCGTTGTTAGGTTCCAACAACACTCGCTGTCGACGACAAAACGAGCGATACTCGTGCACCGTTATCAAGGAACACGCTTTTATCAACGGTGCGATATGGTAACGAGGACTGTACTTATGGATGTCTGGTGCGGTTTTCGCGCTCCACATCTGAGATTTGTTGGTCGCCTCTTGATTAGAATGTTTATGCCTCGTTGCTTCGCAGCAATACTTCCTGCGACCAATTGACTATGACGGAAAACGTTTATTAAAAATGTTTACGTGTAGGTAAACGATAAAAAATTAAACGTTTCACGCGTTCGTCAATTTTATCGGTGATATCCTTCGTTAATTTGGCATCAGGACCAAGTGCATCGCATTCCATGATCCACGATGTGTGTCCCTGGCGACCGCGAAGAATTGGACGCAACGTGTTAGGGCACATTCCCACTGGTCAGTCAGCCACGACGCGTGGACGCGCGTGGGTAATATCCTGATCCATCGTGTATCATTATAATTCATTTTATTACCGTCCACCTGTACACGTTCGTGCATCCTGCTTAACTCTAGATAACTGATCATCCTATGACTTACTTTATTACCAAACCGTTATAAAAATGATAATCGCAGGAAAAGTATAATATATTTGAAAAATATCTTCTCTCCATTGCCACTTAAATCGTTTATCAGCTTCTCAATTACCATTATCGTTGGAAGCATAGCCCTCCTATCAGGATAAACGTGCATTCATTCGGTTTTATCAGAGGAGGATGTTAGGTAAACGCTGCTTACCGATAGAAACGCACCCTTACGCCGGAGGCAATGCAAGAAGCAGGGCAAGGCGCATCGTATCGCATCTGCGTGCTCTCTTTAAAGGCGTTGGCCGTTCACCCCGACCTCGCCAGCCCGGTGCAACTGGTTCAAATGCATATTGCCTAGCGTAGAGGTGCACTACTGGTAGCCTTCTCCCCTCTCGCGTTTAATGGAGCTTGCAGTATGCCGTACCTCGTCCTAGCAAAAGTCGTTGGAATATATTTTGACATTTACTACCTGTTCGCTGGTGACCTGGAAAAACATCGATCTCGGACACGGTGAACGCGATCGAGGATCGATGATTGATTCGAGTGACTCGGTAGATTGAATGTTACACTTTTTTAACGCTCATCTGATCGGTGCAAAATGATTAAGGCAGGAAGATCGATTGGAAGATGTATTTTTGCGTATCACGCTTCGAATCACCTGTTGCTATCAATTACAACGAGTCTGAATTGAAATTTAAAGAAATATTCTTATTAAAGAGACTCGATAATTTCGCGTTGATACGAAGTTCTAGCAGAGATTTTCAAACAAAGAGCTTTGTCCGGACTCGATATAAATTTCCCTTCTTAACTGTGCCGAGCAATGGAACATATGGTACTTTTCTGATCGCGCCGCCGCTATGGTTTCTTAGTTTACCCTTCTACTGCTAATGGATACAAAAGGATAACGTCGGGGTAGCGTCGCTTCTGTGGATTATCGCATAACAGAAGCAAGGACGGGACGGGTGACCATTAATGGTACCAGTGGCTTCGATAGCCTCCCTTTTGTTTTATCGATACAATTGCAAGGGCCCGCGAACGCAAAAAACGACTACGATCTGTAATGGATACTTTGAAACACGCAGGCTGATCATTGATGAGGACGATAAAGTCGATAGCGTTTCTGGAACGAGCGTGGGCGATGCTCGAAACACGACTGCACGCATTGAACGCTGTCGATAGTGGAATATAATGAATGCTTAGAGACGGAAATGAATTATTCTTCGATCGAAGTTATTCGAAACACGCTTTAACGAAATATTTCCACCGTTACCGTTTGCTTGCAATGAAATACCATAGGTCAACGCTGACCCACGCACGGTTAAACGTGTTAATCAACGAAATATCGATTACGTTCCCTTCGAGCCATGTTCGCGAACACATTGGCCCGTGTGCCATTAACCTGGCCAACCGAATACAGGTAAATACGTGGTGGCTGTTGCTGGAATACAAGCGCGTGTAGCTCGCTACACGGGGGCATAAGTGGAGGCGCATGCCTGTTGCAACGTCGGCGGTTTTTCTGGTCCGAAAGGGCCGAAAGAAGTTCGCCGCAATTAACGGCTCCGTAAATTTACATACGTCGACGATCGGCGGGGATAAATGGGCAGAAGTCGTTCTACACCGTGAACGGGACGAAGCTGCAGATAAGTAATCGCGTAAATCTCCGGTGGGCAAAAAAAAAAAGGAAAGAATTAATGAAGGGTGGAGATGTTCGTTTGGTGAAGTGATTTCGTAATTTCATTCATGAAATTGATTTCGCGATCTATCTTGACCCAGCTACAAATTACCCGGAGCCTTGCCGCGGTAACGATTTCCGGGAAAGGTCTTCTTGGATCTCGAAAGCCCTTTTTAAATTACTAAACGTGCAGAGAGAATTACTAAATTCCATCGCCTGTCTTCAATTTTGAAAAAATTTAGAGAAATCCTAAAGAAAGTCCAGGGAAGGTTGTTCCAACAGAAGAAAAATTGCCGGAGGAAATAGTAATAGCAACTTAAAGCTAACGACTATTATTTCTCTGTGCACCTAATAATTTTCAACTTACGGGAATGATCTTTCGCACGACACCCTGTATATTAAACTGACTCGTTTATGATGCGCGACAGGGAATGTATTGCGGTTTCGCGAATCCGATCTCCAGGTTTCGCAATGTCCCTCCGGTCCACCGTGAACATTGGCGGCCGACAAAACGAAATCTGTAAGCAGATTAAGAGAGAAGAAGAGAGAGAGAGAGAGAGAGATCAGCGCGAGAGTCACGTCGATGGCTACGACGAAGAGTGAGGAAGGGACCACCTTGCCGCAGGGGTTGAGAAAGAGAGTCAAGAAGTTCGCTTGCGGAATGGTATAAGTCTACCTACCGCGGTCGAGCTGATTGCGAAAATAAACATTCATTATTGTAATTACTTTCTGCGACGTGGCCAAGCGGAGAGGCACGATCTCTGGGTCCCGTGGAACAGCGACGAGGGGCAGGGGACGAGGAAGGAAACGAACGAGAATGAGAATGAGACAGAAATGAGCCGATCGCGGGGCAAAGTATGGGAGAAAGACGAAGATAATACGATACTCTGTATATCGGTAACGAGAGTTTCATTGACGTGGCCATGGCGGGTTAATTACAAAGTCGAACCGACGATTCCTTCATTAGCGAAAAGGAATCGGTGAATCCAATTGGCAAGGCGAGACGAATCCTCGTTTGCATTTGGTCAGCCGCTCTACCGTGGACCGATGCGTCTTCGAAGCGAGAAAAAAGGTCGATTCGTGCGGTCTGTGATTGATCTGCTTTTCTCCGGCTTGTACGCAAGAAAGAAACCAGCCTCGTTAATTACGAGGAAGGAACTTATTTAAGGATCTTGCGAACGGAGAAGTGACATATCTAACTTGAGATCGTCTAAATTGGATTGAAACCGGGATAATACTCCCGGTGGTAAACGTGCATATAATATTCGGATAGGGAGGATATAAAATATTCATTAAATTCTTCACACGCTCCTTCTCCGAGCCGCACGTCACTTCGAGGTACAATACCGTGGCTTTTGCAGCCGGCACGAAACGTCTGGAAGAGCAACGATCCGGTACGTCGACCTCCGGAGCGACATTCTTCCCCGCGAGCATAATCAAGATCGACGGTCCGTGCAATTAAAAAGAGAGCCATCGACGGCTCGGTGAACCGTACTCTTAAATCCTGGCTAGCAGGGAGACACGACGAAAAGGAGGAGCATCAGCAGCAGGCAGCCAACGTCGGCAGCAGCTCGTGTGCCGTGTGCAGAGGAGGAAAAAGAGCGGGCCCCGTCCGGATCGCACGGATAAACCGTCTGGCGTGCACAGCGCCGTGAATTAATTATCACCCGTGGGCCTCATGTTCGTACTTTTAATCGGTCTGCCGGGCCCCGACCTCGGCCCACCTTCTGCCTCGTTTCCACCTATAAAATGTTCCTCGTGCGGCAGTATTTCACGCCTGCCCACGCGTGCCCTTACGCCACGCCAGCGTCGTGGACAGGGATCGAGGATCGTCCCCTGTCGCCGTGTCACCTTCCCGCTGCAGGTGCACCACATCCACTCACCTTTGCACCGAATTTCTTCCGAATATCCTGGCGTTTATTTATCGTGCAGGAAGTAGATTGGAAACGTAGGTCAGAGGCCGGCTGATTAATGGTACTTTAGAGTCTCTGTACAGGGTGGGTCGTATAAACACGAATTTATTATCATTCGTTTAATCGAACGTACGATGTTGGATATTGCTTCTGACCATCGAATTCGTCATGAAATCATTTTTCCGGGTATCTTCTCTGTATTTCATTTTTTTTTTTCCTACGTTTCGATCGAATCAATCAACTTATCAAACTCCATTGGAATTCAATACGGGATACAAAGTGGTGGCCGAAGGAAAAAGGATCGTACTCGTTCCGCGTACAAACATCACGCAGATTGATTTGTTTTCGTGCTTCCTGTCTGATTCACGACCATAAGAAATACATTATAATACGTGGTTTCAGTGATATCGGTGGTATGCGAGTTCCGGCACGTATATTTATTCCCCGCGACGAGGAATCATTAATTTCGCTAGCGTTGTTTTCTGTTTGTTACGTACGCGTACGGATTTCAGTGTGATCATATTACAGAAAATCGCGTCGATATTTCATGTCACCACTTCGAGTCGCTTGGTAACATCGTTGATAAATGAAAGCCATTTGTCATTTAAGATCGATCCTTTAATTGATGAAACCTTCCTGGTATACGAGGTCCATATCCACTACTGATTATACGACGATGCTTAATTAGATACAACGAATGCACGCTGACTCCTGCCTTCTGTCCGACTGTTTGTCAATTGCTTGTCTTATTTCACTGAAAGGACATTGACGTGGACGGTAGGAATTTAGTTGGACGAACACCTGTTTCTAATTATCCTCCCTTCGGTATATAAAATTATAATTAGTCATTTCGTATCATTCGTCCTGCGACATGATGGGGATCAAAGGAACCATAAAGCGACTCACCGATCGTTGACTTGCATCACTGGAATGGAAACGTATCTCAGAGATTAACCCATGGGTGATGATTGACCCATAATTTGTCCTTTAATTCGCTAAAAAGATGGTACCTTCAGTGATCAAAGCATTCGTTTGATAATTAAAAATTACAATCTACTGAAATTTATTATTTTTGTAATTTTTACTTGTAGGCAAGTTGCATTCTTTTTTTTAAAATTATTTTAGAAAACAAGGTTTCCTGTTTAGAATCGTTACACGATCGAATTAGCTCTTTTACCTCGGGATCAAGTCGTTTCGGTGTATAACAGATTTCGTTTTAATAGCCAATTACTGCCACCGTGGAATAAACGGGGGAGACGGTAGGTCTGATCATCTGGACACGGCTTAGAAAATCGAGCACGATTGCGTGCAATCCATGGTAAAGCTAAATCGAAACCGAATGCGGTAACAAATTGATAGGAAACTCCTTTTATAGGTAATATTGGCAGAAGGGAAAAAAACCGCTCTCGTTCTCTCAATCAACGGGCAGCATCGAGAATCGTGTTTCCTTTTATCGGAACATCGAGGAGCAAAGAGAACGGTTGCTTTTTGATGAAAGATGGGATGAAACTAAGAAGATTTATGAGCAGTGTTATTCGTTATAAAACCTTATTTTCTAAAAATAATTTGTAATCGACTTAGAATAAATGGATATTAAATTTTCTTAAGATACTATTTCCGTCTAAACTCTTTAGAAACACCTTCTCGAGGTGCTCGATTTCTCGCCGGTCACTCTATCGCCGCCCACGATTTCCTCTCCGGCATCAGTCGACGTCCTCTTTTAAATACCCGATGGAAAGTGTGTCGAACCAAAAGTGACACCTCGAGTGCCACGCGTGAAAAATCAACCGGAGCCTCTCATCTGGCTCCGCCGTTCTTTTCGCGTAAAGTGCACGAAGAATGCAGTTGCACCGGTCTGCAGGGCCGGCGATTTCAGTGTTTCGAGCGGTTAGAGTGGACGGTACCGATATCATTGATCATACGGCCGCGTAATTGCGAGATCGAACGGGTCGATCGTATCGAAAAATCCGAAGTTTTATTAATAATATCCTTGCCAGTCCGGACGTGGCCGACTATAAACGTTTCGTTTTTGCCACGCTCGGATCGTTTACGCGATTTACGCGCCCGTTACCATACTTTGTATTCCGCTATTAGTTTTTACACCTTGATAAGATTATCACCGACTAGAGCTCTAACCGCGCTAGTACGAATATCCTGTTTCCTTGACACGATGATATGTATTTGTGATGCAGTTTCTTTCGTAGAAAGCATTTTCTGTACAGTATCAAGTATTATTGCCGGTGTTGCAGTGATCGTGCTGGAGAACGATTGCGATCTCAGAACGTATTTCTATGAAAGGCGATTGTCTTTTAACCGATTTCAGTGAATAATATTTCTTTACATCGCTCGAAGCAGGTGAAATTTCGAATGATTAAAATCGAAGCCAGAATACAATTATTGATATTACTTATTAACTTCCTAAGTCTTCAAATCAGTTCAAATTTGTACTTTGTTAAGATAATGTTTCGAGTTGAATTAATGGAAACGCTTAGGGGGGAACAGGCTCTCGATATCGTTTAATTGGCAAAATATTGCTGGTTGCCCGTATTAGTTGAATATCTGATGCGAGAGCGCCGGTACAATTTGTCTGCCGCGATATACACTCGTAGCGAGCATTAATTCTCCTATGCACTTCTCTCTTATGACCTTTGATTTTCAAGTCGCTCGATGCACATGCACGCTTTTAAATGATTCAGATCGCAGCTAGATAGACCGGTGGGTGGTCACGTTTGCTATCTAATTAATTGAAATGTTCACTGGCGAGAGCCGTTACGCTGTGATAGAACATACTCTTAACCGGGACAAAATGTTCCCTCTGGTATATTAATTAGGCAGCTACCTGCAACCGTGGCAATTTGTCTTGGAACCGTACGTAAAATCCAACTAATTTCGTAGGCAAGATTTGTTCATAGAAATCCACCGGGTTCCTGGCCGTGATATCGTGTAGCTTGATCAGCTGTCGTTACTCGAACGATAGAGGTGTACACATAGATCCTAGAGAAGTAGAGTGGATCTTGTTTAATTAATCGAATCGATGGCGAATAACACGGCTGTTCGATCTTTAATGTTTCAGTCGTACGGTCGCGTGTTGCGCGACTCGTAATGCTTCATGTTGCTCAATCCGAGGTGATATACTGTTCCAATGATACTAATTGGGATTCTCCAATACGCAATGCTACTTCTGGTTATTTATGTGCTTACCGAGATTTTGTAATTCCATCTGTTGCACTATTGTGGGATTTTATTTTATTTTATTGTATTCGGCTTTAATTGTCGCAGAGGATTTATAATTGCATCTGTTGCAATATTGTAGGATTTTATTTTATTTTATTTGGGTTCAATTGTTGCAGAGGATTTATAATTGTATCTGTTGCATTACTGTGGGATTTTATTTTATTGTAGTTGGGTTCAATTGTCGCAGAGGTTTAGTAATTGCATCTGTTGCACTATTGTAAGATTTTATTTTATTTTATTTTATTTTGATTCAGTTGTTGCAGAGGATTTATAATTGCATCTGTTGCACTATTGTAGGATTTTATTTTATTTTATTGTAGTTGGGTTCAATTGTCACAGAGGTTTTGTAATTGCATTCGTTGCACTATTGCAAGATTTTATTTTATTTCATTTTATTTGAGTTCAATTGTCAATCGGAATAAATATCCACTTTATTCGACACCGTGTTAAAAAAAAAATAGCAGAAAATAAAAAAGAACCCCCCGCAGGCTGAGATGCACCGTTGCAGTAGATCTTGCCATCCGATGTCAGGCTTCCGGCGTGATGCATCGAACGCCATATGCAGCCAAATCTTTTTCGTTTTGGTTTTTAATGCAGTGTATCGACTTTATCCGCTCGTACGTGGTCCAGATCACGCTCAGATATGCCGCAGGCTGGTAATGAAGGTACGTTTTAGTGACGTTCGCGATATACGTCGCGAACCGCCTCGTTAATTAACCGGCCGGAACTCGAGCGCCATCACCGCGTGCTAGTAAAGCAATTATTTATTGGCATGCATAGGCAGAGCATTTTCTGTAAGCACTTAGCTGACCGTGCTTCTTCCAGCCGACGAACGAACGACGTACAAACGTGTACCAGCGTCGTTAACAATCTGCTCCGAGGCTTTTTCCGGAAATTACGCGTTGCCGTGCTCGCGTGCACTCGCCCCCCCTTTGCTTGTTCGCATAATTGCACCGGATTTTCTATGTCTCTATCGACGAAATGGAGCCGCTTTTTGCCTATACCTTCCAATAAGCTAAGCAATTTATTACTTTGGAAACATTAACGCGAGAACTGGGTTTTACCTCGTTGCTGAACGACGCATCCGGTCTGGCGAGAATAGGAAACGAGCTTGTCTTTATTCTTGATCGTTCTTCTCCTTGGTGATTGTCGTAAGACTAGGATTTCTTATGTTCAAAGAAATTATTAGAAAATTATCTGTCGTTTAACACTTTAATCCCCACGTCACCCATATATGGAATTCATCACTTATATTATTAGGAATTCTTTGACTTACTTAATTGGAAATACTCCTATTAAATACTTGAAATTATGGATAAAAATATAATGAAGTATTTTGAAAATAATATAGATAAGATTTGCGAAGACAAAAGTAATACTTAATGGAATTTTTAATGGTTCTAGCATGGCAGTCAAAATGTTAAGGAAAGTTGGACTAATGAGAAATTCTTTTTTTATTTCTATTTGGGATAAATTTTTCTACAATTTTTCTGTTGAAAATATTTCTGTTATTTCCATTCGCCTTATAAACCGATTATCAGAATTTTCTCCAACACTTTCTGCCTTCCTTTTCCTCCCTTCTCCAAGTTCTATGTTGTTTGATTCGCCAAGAGCAGCGCCGCGTATCTCGTGCCATCTTTCCTCCAGCAAATCGGTATCGATCGTGATCCCGGTCGTGTAGGAACATTACGTTGAAATTGCACTATCCGTTTGACCCCGCTACAGGATCGATCGTCGTGTCGATCTCGTTCCTCTCTCCTGCCTATGGATACATGTTCGCCCGTGTCGCCTCGATCCTCTTGTTCGTGTCCTATTTTCTCGCTGAAATTGTGCTGGCTCTTGCTTCCGGGACTTGTACGATCAGCTTTGCTCAGTGACATCGATTCTCTGCTAAGAACGAAAATTGTTAGTTCCTTGAAAATATTTTTAAACGAAAAATAAGAAAAAGTATCCATAATTCTCTGAAAATATCAGCGCATTTGACTCTTTTAGAATTCGAAAACAGTGCCAGAGGATGAAAAAATAAATTATGGATAGAATTGCACAATGCACTCGGACAACAAGTGACACACAGAGTTCACAGAAATACCCGCATTATTCGGTGAGCTCTCGTTCGTTTCGAGGAAAGAGCTCGTCTAAATAGACCCATAAATACCTCTCGCGAAAATCCAGATTTCGGGAAATCTCGTGGATGCACCGAGTTAATTGTGCCTTCATCACACCGTAAAGTCGGCTACGGGACGGAGGGTGGTTGATTCGGATCGTCGGTGACGTCAAACGAGGCAGCGAGGTTATTTTCAGAGGAGTCAGTTGCTTGTGGGGGTGAAGAGAGGGAGGGGGAGGAGGAGCGAGGTCGAATCTCATGCGACGAGTTCGGGTCAGCTCGCTTTGCTCACGCGAGTCACCCACGCCACCCTTTTTTTCTTGGCGATACTCCAACGAATCGCGTCGCCTCCGTGCTCGAAACCCGGTAGAATCGCGTTCGATAATACCTTGCAGGAAAGTCTTTGCTCTGCTGGTTCAGTCACGAGCCAATACCTTCTTCTGTTTCAAGTTTTGATCGTTTCACGCGCCAGACATTCGGGAAATGGAGCAATTTAATCGAAGAGGTATTCACTAATTTCTTTTTTAATTCGTTACAAAATTTAGGATCCTTATCTTCCATTATCCTTATAAGAAGGTTTAGAGATTATCATTGAAAGTGGTTTTTCAAACAAGGAATCTTGTTTGGTAAACAGTAAGGCCATTTTCCCATGCCAGCCCATTTCCACGACCATTACCGCCGTCTTATTCTGGAGTATTCTCGAAATATCATCATTATTCACGTCTCGTTGCCCAAAGAAGTCAATAGAAATTTCCTATACACCATCGACCAGTGGCGCGAGTGGTAATCGCTGCTAATATCTCCTCTGTTGACGGCTATTACCATATTTCATCGGTACGTGGCAATAAATTCTTTCGTACCAGTGGGAGCGTACAGGGCGTTTCAATCGGCTTTCCTCCGTTCTTTGTCGTGTTCCATTGGCGAAGAATTCCGTTGTACTTTACCTTTTGCACTCTCCCACGTGGCTGTGGTAGACACGCGAGCGTTACCTGTTCATGGATCCCCTGGTATTTTGTAGATCGTGATCTACTAAATACCTCGGCTATCAATCGGCTATCTCTAACAAATTACTTACCGGAATCTTCGTCGGCTGCTAAATACCGTGGATCTTCGTTCGCGATAATTTATCACTTGTTTGTTCTTTAACGCTGTCCCGGTTATTGCCAGAGATCGCTGCTCGTTCTACAGCGAAAGGGTTGAAATTAATGGTACTTGACAGGGAAAGAAAAAGAAAATGGTAACAGGAACGATTCAACAGCGGGTGTCGAGTTTCAATTGCAACGTGTTACGTTCAACTTTCCCCCGTAATTCGTAATCGTTAAGGGAGAACACGGTGTGCGTGCGAGGGGCCAAGATTATTTTCTAATGAGAGACGTACGCGGTTGGATTATTTATAGAATACCGGTGGACGTTCCGACAAATTGCATAGGTGAACACCGGTGAGCAACGGTGCCTGCTCGCAAGATGAATTCTCGTTTCGCGGATCTCGTAGATCACGATCCACGAAACGCAGGCTGCTCGAGTTGCCGCAGGTTTTCTGTTAGCTCGCATTCGCGTGGGTGTCGTGCTTGGCAGGGTTCCAGGACTCGTGGGAGGCTGACCAGGCCTTATAGACTGACCTCAGCCTCTGACCTCACCCGAAATAGTCTCTCGTTCCCTGGCTCGTCTCTTCTGCATTTCTATTTCCGAATTTTCCCCCCTTGCACACCACGGGACACTCGGAAAGAACCGCGCCAGACGACTGGAATACGCGTTTCCTCGTTCTTCGGTAACTGAATTTCCGTTGAAAATTCGGAAAACTTTCTTCTGTTCAGACGATAATTCTGGCGATATAAAATAAAAATTCTTCGACATCTTTTCAAGACACCCTGTACGTTCTAAACATTTTCATAGGCGTCGTTTTCCTTTTCTTCGGCGCGTACGGTAGCGAGCAGCGTGGAGGAATTATGACGTGGGCCGCACGGTACGGGTTGGTAGGTAGGTAGTTCCATTAAGATGCAAATTCGCCAATAATTCCGCCGTCGCGACCGCTTGTCGCCCTGCTCGCGTACCGTCTTGTAATCGTTCACGTGACGGCCCTGATCGAGCGAAGGGAGAGAAGCGGAGAGGCCGTTTTCCAATTCCCCGTGCATCACGGGCGCCTACGACGCCGGGAGTTAATTATTGTCCAGGGGATTTAATTGCCCGCGTATCGCGATACCCCGTTCCTTTTACGGGGGGGAGGAGAGGCACGGATACGGGAGGGGACACCGTAAACACGGTGCGTGTGGCGTGGAAAGCTGGATCGACGCTGTTCTCTGGCATGTAGCACCAGTATCTGTTACAAGTTGATGTAGTAGATATTTGTTCGAACGATAGTTGGAGGTAGAGCGTTGGGTGCCTGTTCCACGGGGCTGGGTTTAGGGTCAGGTGTCGTTTCGCGTTAACTCCGATCCGTTCTGTTTTGGTATAAGCTAACAATCCGCCAAGTTTCGGGTGCAAATGTCTCGAGAGTAATTTCATGTTAACTCGTTAAAACTTGAAATTTCCTTTCATCATCATAAATTTAATTATCCATAATTATCTTCGGTATAAGTTATCGATATTTACCAATAATATTATAGTTGGCAGCTACCTCGTTTCCCTGTTGGGTACAAGGCAGAAATCTATACTCTTCTAAAAAAAACCCGATACAAACATCGTCGATGGAGTATAAAGAAGGTCAGCTGAAGATATTTTTGTTAGATAAATTCCGCAAATTTTATTCAATCCTATTAGCTTGAAATTTATATTTGTTTATTTGTTTATTTCTGACTTAATGGCGTTCTTGAATGATTTCTAAGTAAAACGTCATTGAGATATTAATGGTAAACGCGACACGTCCTGATCTGCTACCTAACCAATGCCATTTTCATTCGACTAAACAATACACGTAGAGTGGAAGCAAAACGGCCTCGGCTCAATCCGTGGAAAGAAAACGGCACAGTTTCGCGTTATGAATTATGCGTACGATCGTTGGCTCGCGACACCGAGTTCTACCTGTACGATCGCGCTTTGCGAACAACCACAAGGGAGTACACTTGCGAGGCTATCACTTTCCCAATCTCGTAAGCCAATATCGCTTATTCCCTAACAGTGCGAAACGCTTCTCGTGCTCTCGTATAAACTCACCGAAGTATCCTGGCTAGCTAGTCACTCCTTAACGTATTTCCAGGGATATCTAATTACTCGAACGATCTAAGGCTGAATGCCTTCACGCGCACGACCACCACGACAACGGTGTTTCCTATTTTCGCGAACAACACCGATCGATGTACCCAGGGGAAACATAAGCTACACCTTTGTAGGTACAGATGTTAGGGGAGAAACTGTTCTAACACTTTTATCCAGTTCCTCTATCTTATTTTTCATTTAATTGTTAAATTATTTAGACATATTTTATTGTATAACACTTACACTAGTGGAATTGATTCAAATTATTTAATATAATCATTTATATTTTATATTCTAATGATTGTTTTCTAATTTTAGGGCGTTTTTTTATTAAATTTGTTTTCTTGTCAAAACAAAAATAACAACACAGTTTAGATTTCTTTTAATTAAAATTTTCAAACATTTACAAACCAAATTATGTGAAAATATTAAGTATCAACAATAAAAATATTACTGTATCAATTTAGCATAGCAGAATATACATTTTCTGCACAAATATGAAATTAAAAGTGTCCAGAATTAATTCCACCAGTGTTGTTATTTGCATAATATTTCTGAGAACATCGATGACCCAAAGTGATAAATTAATTTCCAAGAAGCGCGAACTTAAAATACCATTCCTGGAAGAAAAATCAAGAGTAAACCGAAATTATCAAGGATCGAGGTTCCATCAGTGAAATAACAGATTCCCGTTCGTACGCTTCCTGTTCTCCGATCGTTCTCTCCCGAGGTTGATCACCGAGTTGAATGAGTTTGCCGGTGGTATGAAAAGTCGAGGACCAAGAGGCAGCAGCCACTCTGCTATCCACGGAACGAATGTTAAGTCGCAGATGTTATCGTTCCAGATATTTACTGGCCTGCGAGCCATCAGACCGTTCCAGATTAATGGCGCGATCGGTAATGAACGTGGCAGCGAGGGCCACTGCAATCACGGCTTCTTGGTACCACAAATCCCGGACTTCCTTGTACCCTCCGGCTGGCACGGCTTTATCGTATGCACGTGTGCACACTCGCCGTCCGTACGCATTATTATCAATATGAGTTCGCGTGTATGAAACTTACACGAGCCTGGCTATTCTTCTCCATCGTTCTTTGATGTCGTCCGCACGAGGAAGAAGAAGAAGAAGAAGAAAAAAGAAACGATAAAAAGGAAGGGTTTCGCTCGGATAGAAAGCTTCCTCGAGCGACCGTATTATTAACGTGAAAGCGACTGGTCGGTTGGTTAGCTGCTAGCATAAATATTGATTTAGTTATTAATATTCCTCGGTTAGTTATTGGTACTTGTTCGTCGAGGGTCGCGTGCGAGGGAACGGGTTTCCCCGTTCGATTCGCGAGAAAGTACCAGATTCGGGATTGTGATAAATTGATGATGATGAAGAGCTATCGAGGGGAGATACTTTTTATTCATAACGCGATGAATTGCCAGTTTATCATATTGATGCTGGAAGGAAGTAGGTTTTACTCGTGATTTTTATGGGGATGATTTCTTATGAATCGATTGTACGTCTACAGGAAATTAAATTTCTTCTAACAATTTTTTGCACTGTAACTTCTTACGAAACAACGTAAGATTATAATAGGCATTGATGTGTATTTTCTGCTGGTATTCACAGACTACACAAAAGATTATTTTTAGACTAGGGGTAGTTTACTTTACGATGTTTGTGCTTGCAATGATCTTGGTGCAGAGTACACGTATAAATTGAACATTTTTAAGGAACGAAATTTCTGGTATTCATCGTTGACCCCGCGAACGTGTTAGCACAATATCTTTGGAGAACAACGCGGAGCGAACAACGTCGGGAAACAAACGACGCCCGATAGCAAAGTCTCGAGGAAGGGATAAGAATGAAGAAGAAGAGGATTTAGGAGGAAATGGATTGCTCTGAAACAAATCCCTTCGGGGTGCGCGAGAGGAAGAAGGACAGGGAGAAGGACAGAGGAAGAAAGAAAGGAGCGAAACGGAAGGAGACAGCGTCGAGTCACGAGAGGCGAACCTATTTTCGGTCCTCGCAAAATGCAAGCAGAACGATAGTCCCGTGATGCATCGCGGCATATGGCGTAAATCAAGCAGCTGCGACGACTGATTCCAGTGGTACCAACCCACGCTCGCATTATATCAGCCGGAGAGGCATATTTATTACCCCAGGCCGCCTAGATTGGAACAAATGCTGCGTGGCGGCGGTTCCATTCGTGCGAGCACGCAGATAAGCAGCTGAATTTTGTATTATTCGATCTCCGCAACCTTTCCAACGAGCTCTGATGCACCGTCTGCAGTTATCTCACTGACACACGTGTTCGCGAACAAACATTTCATCTGAAAAGCTTGAAATACCTATCATCGTTATCGGTTAAATTAATTTACATTTTCCAATTCATTTAAATGGCACCTGAACGAAATATTGGTACCAGATAATCATTTATTTATTTTAATCGCAACGCGAAATACAAGCGAAGTTTTTAATAAAATATTCGTCGTGACAAAAGTAGGTTCGGGAAAATCTGCGCCGGGGGGAAAAGTGTTGGGTATTTTATAGGATCGGAAAAATAGGAAGATGGGAGTTATCGTGTGTAGGCGTTTAGTGGAGGGGGAGAGAGGATTTCGCCTCACTGGACGCCTTTAGTCCGGGGACCGCTAGGTGGCGTCGAGATGATCGGTGGATCAGTGTTCTCGCTGGCGGTCGCCTGGCATGCAGTTCAAATTGCGGTAGATCCCGAGACGAAACGCCCTTTTTCTCCCCTTTCCTACACGCGAGTCCAGTGGTACGGGATTAGGTAAGGGATGAGGTGATGAGGTCAACGTTTGAAGATGACGACTAGAGTTTGTATGAATCAAGAATATAAGGAAGGACTTGGGGTGTATTTGTTGTTGAAGGTTGACTTATAATATGACAATTTGGAAATCTGGAGAAGGGTTAAACATTATAAACCCCTTCTTCAAGTTCGCTGTACGAAAACAACATTTTCCACGAACCAGTTCTCAATTTCGCGAACCGTAAGTCGTGTTCGGTCTCGATTCAATCGACTTATCGACCAGTTTGGTCCGAGGTGAAAAGAATCTTCTGCCGTGGAATATCGCGTGTCGTTCTACCCTGAGCGTTTCAACATTTTATGGACGCGATCGGCTGAGGCTTGGCCAGCACCACGAGTTCTCGTAGTCGCCGTGCAACAAGGTGGGATCCAGAGACCTCTCTGTCATCTCCCTTCTTCCGTTTCCCTCTGTCGTTGCTGCTGTGTTTGCGGTCCGACCTCCATGGACCGGTTTCGACCCGCGGCTACCGGCGTCAATGAAAAACCCGACTTATGATAACACCACGGGTCTGAAAGCTTCGCCGGTACTCGAATCCAGCAAACCGTGGCCTGGTTGGCCCCTCTGAAGCAGCCGGCGTCGATCGAGGCTACCGTAATTACTAATTGCCATCGTGGCTTAATTAGCGTTCACGTCGCCGGCTCATCAGCGCTCCCTGACCCTCGGCCGCCACTTTCTTTCTTCCTTTGATTCAGAGTCATTTTTAAACGCGATAAGGTGGTATGTTTGTTTTCTCGAGATAGTTTATCTTTAGTAGAATCAGTCATGTTGGTCCCATTGTCTTTCTGCAATAACCTGATTAATCAAATGAAAGTGCAAATGAAGACGGTGATTAAATATCTTCTGCCTGGATCAATATACACCAGTTCAATGTACATATGTAGATTATAGAACTCCAGGATGCACATCGAGCAAAGGGAAAGAGAAAGAGAGTGTACGGTAGAGATTGGATAATAGCCGTCTATGCAGCAGCAAGGGCAAGCCAAGCATCGACAAATGGCCATGGCCATGCAATAAACAAGCCGCGCAATTAAGAGAGCAGGTTAATTAATGTGGACCAACTAGGAGGAAGGGTCTCCTCCGTTCCATTCCTCTCCTTCTATCATTCTTTATTTTCTTCTTTCGCCAACCTCTTCCTACCGATTCCTCCTCTCCTTCTGTATTTCCAGTAGGGCTTCCTCTCCGTTCCACGATTCCCTTTCTGACCCACCACTTCCCTTTCTGTCGGCGTAACCACCGGCGTGCACGGTAGTTATCGAGAGAACCGAACCCACCTTTTTTTGCACCGCGTCGGGGCGCACACACGGCAGTCAGGGACGTCACGGGATTTTCTTCTGTCCTGGCTGACGTGCGGCCAAGAAGAAGAAGAAGAAGAAGAGTAGAGAAAGGGTACGCATAGAATGGCTTGGATCCTGGCTATTCGTGAAATCGGTGAAATCGATTCGACACACGACCCACGAGTCTCGTAAATCTTGCCATACAGGTTTCCCCCGAGTCCAGGACCATCCGCGTCCCTGTATTATCGGTGAATGAAGTTACCAGGTGGTTGAATTCGCGGGAGATTCAATTTTCGCTTCGATCGATTCCTCTCATCGATAATTTTTCATTCCCACCTGTCACCCGTTCTCCTTCTCATGATCGATGCCTCGCATTAAATTGTTTAAACTGGGGTAATGGCGTTGCTGGTCGGATGTCATCAACAAAGAATTCTCCGGAGCAACGGCAGTAAAGCATAGTATATTTTGCAACGATACCATTTGTAAACGCGAAGGAAATTGCGCGTGAAGCTCGCCGATCAGTACGTGACCACGACTGTATTAGAGCTCGATTACGAGAGAACGTATCACAGGTAGATGTATGTCTGCGATCGTGGTAATTATCGGACATTTTCTGTGAGCATTCAGCCGTGTTCACTGACATTTTGACGTTAACACGGGAATTGAAAAACAGAAATCAGACACGCTCCGTTCGATCTGGTTCTGCTCGGTGAAGCAGGTGTTAATGAAATCTTCGTGATCGTAGGAGAGCGATTACGGTTGAGCTTTGGATCAAAATACAAATGATATGAAAATGATTAGAGAGAAATATAGGATCACAATAGAATTGAATGTACGATAAATACTTCACCTTGAAGATCGAAATTTATATCTCGCATGCATATCTCTGATTATTCTCCCTATTATTGGCACGAATGCAATTTCTGCATCCGCGGAAAGGCGAGCGCGCGGAGAAGCGACCGATTTGGTGTTCGCGGAAGAGAATAACGAGCTGCAATGAGGAAATGGTGGAGAACGTGTTGCAGAACGTACACGATCCTCTTCAAGGCCGTGTTAGACCTTCACCTCTTGACACGAGAGCGTATTCGAAGGCTCGGCTGAATGTAGCCTGGAATACCGTGAAACTTATGAACCGTACACACCCGAGTACTCAAGACATACTTGACCCCGCGAAACACAATTGAATCGCTCGTACCTGGACGATAACAATTCACCTTCATTTTACATTATCTTCCTTTCGAATCAATTTACATGGAAATATTTTTTACATACAGGGTATAAAATTATCTATCATTCGCAATCGTTCACGTTTACCGGAATATTTATTCGTTAATTGTTTAATTGTGGTGTACTTATGGTTGCACTGACACGTATGAATAGTTAAAGAATTATGTATATGCTAATTTATTGATGGAATAGATTGATTAGGTAATATCGAGATACGAACAGGTTCGATGACGAGTTAATTATTGTAATAGATTAAGTAGTGGTGTCTGGGAAATCATAGAATCAAGCTGTTTCGATTATAGGTGTCATAAATTACACACGGATCTTTCAAGAAGTCATTTGAATCGATAATCGATGACTTAATGTTTCAGGGAAAAGTATTATGATAATTCTGTCTTCGATGGAATTCGATCTAGCGTATAATTTCATTGTTCACCTTTGTTTCTAGGATCACCGTTTCCAGGAAACAATTTTCCAGATAATAACTTGTTTATTTTCTTCTGAATTATTGAATAAATATTGTCAAGTATCGGTGACACTATTCGAATCTTCAGAAATGATAAAAATATGAATCTTTTTCGTCATAATTGTAGAAGGAAGCAATTATGATCATATAATTATTACTCAGAACAGAACGTTTCTTATATCAACGTAAAAGGTATTATAGAAAAAGTCCATAATCATTTATCATGCTCGCTCTGATCTTCCATATCGCAAGGAGAACTTTCAGCTAGACTTTAATTCATTCGAAGGCTTCGAGGCTATTTTTGCTCTGCAAATTACCCGAGTATTCCTTTTTCCCCCATAGTCTCACACTTTTTTCCACATTAGCCGGCCGGTTTCTCAACTTCCCTATCACGGTCCATTTAATTCGCACTGGGTGTTAAAGGGCGCCAGTAAACTCTGACCCCGGTCGTTAATATCGTGGGTTGCGCCACTTTTTACTATTAGTCACAACGCTATTTTCCTCATCAATGCGAAAGGTTACGCGTATCGGTGAGAACCGAGACGCATAATGATGGTGATCGATTGCCCGGCCGCATAATCAGCTGGCATCGCGGCGCAAGAAACGCGTCGCGAGTACTTGAATGTCAAGAACTGATTCCTGGAATTCCAGTTTAATCGCACGCGCAGCCGAGAGAATCTGAACGTTAATGCTTTCACCTTCGACATTGTAGTTCACCGATGAATAATTAGCGATCGTTATTTAATGACCGATTTAAATTTGAGTTTTGTAGTTGCACAAGCAGCCGTTTAATTATTTTTAATTGCGAACAAACCGACAATTAGAGCCTCGTCGCGACTGCATCGATCATTCGCCATTTCTTTACCACTTCAATCATTCCATTCTTCTATCGTCACATTCCTTATTGTACTTTATTGTCTGAATCTCGTGATTACGATCGATTATTACACTCGGTGATTGCTCGATCAATCATTTCGTTGATTGGCTACCGTTGTCTACCCTTCGTTAAGAGGTGGAGGAATAATGGCAGGGTCGTCGTTAGGGAATAAACGTAATTAGACCCTATTCAGAATTAAATTGACGATTCTCAAACCTAATGCGCGTTAAAAGACGCATATTTCTTTATGGTGTTTACGTAATGATCAAGCTTTTTGCGTTTGCCATCTTGGGATGCGGTATGGGGATCGGTGAACCATGAAAACCACGACCTCTTTGCATGATACCACAAGGAAGTAGTGGTGAATACAAAAAATAGTGGAATTTCTTGCGGTAGTCGATGTTCCATTATTGGTTCATCGTTGGAGAACGTTTCTTTTTTAACAAAATTGAATTCAAATTTTTTAAAAATTTCTCCGGTGGGTGTCAATGAAAGTTTGCAAATGGCTAAAGAAAAAATACGAAGTATCAAGCTGATGGAACGAAAGGGAAGCGGAAATCAGCTCGGCTGTCTAGAGAAAGGGTGGAATTCCATTCGCTGGAACAGCCGACCATGACCTCGATAGAGCAGGTGCACTTCCCGACGATTGTTCCGGTCGATAACTGTCGATCATTCAACATTCACGTCTTCCGTCGCCATCAAGATAAGGCTGCAACATTCTAGAAAGTGGCGGTGAAAGCGTGGCAAAATTTGATACATCATTCCAGCCATCTACGCCGGTGATTTGTTAGAATACATTAAAGCCGAAGTGAAAAATCTCTTCCGCCTTTCTGTAACGTTTTGTTCCTGCGTGCTTTGCTGATACTTTCAAAACTCGTATTGTTCATCGCAACGGTGTCATTTTATTAACACGCCCGGCAATACCTTCATCCCCCTACTCTGACAATAGAGACACTTACCCAATCATCATTATTTCCGAGCAGCTCGCTCCTTCATATTACGTTACCCGCAAGAACTCCCATAAAGAAGTTCCAGAGAACGGATTACCGTCGATTTTTTGTCAATTATTCAAGCCGACCGGATTCTGAGACCAGTCTTAGACAGACTGAATGTGGACTTGATCGATGTTACTGTTCCACGACGGTAGCCGCACGTTCTCACCCTTTCCCTACGGGACGTCTGTCGAGCCTTTCCCTAATGTGTCCTTGATGAGAGCTAACCTTGCCAGAGGTTCCTCCCTTCTCTCCCTCCTGGATTGCCCGGTTTATCGATGCGAACGATTATTTTGCTCATCACGTTCGTCATCGTCTCTGCGGGTCACCTGGTTGTTAACTTCCCCTGACAGCATTATAGAGGCCCGCTACGCTAGCAAACTAGCTAGGCATAATCTCTTCTAGACTTCTTTAGCAGTTAAGACGCTCTCTTTCAGAGACATCGGACTAATCTTCGGATGAAAAATGATCCGTTTCAGACGGAGGTGGTCTTAGGCGATGGCGAATCTTGGGCGATTTTTATAATCAATAATTTTATTATTATACTCTCGAATGGCGAATATTATCAGAAATTAATTAAATTTTACAGAAACGTGTTGATATTCCATCATTTTGAGAGACATGGGACTAGTCTTCGTTTCAGAGGGAATTTTAGATAATTTTTATAAACAATAAATGGCGGATATCGTACTACTTTAATTACCAGAAACTTCTTAATATTCGATCCAGTATCCGAACAAACCCTTGCCTACATCACCGAGTATGTACCCACTAGTTCCATTCGAATCGCTAGAGGCTGTCGCGCTAACTTTAAAAGCATAACACGCCGGCGAGGGTGAAGGAGGGAGGAGCGAGGACATTAGAGGCACATTAGCGTGCGCCACTCGTCGACCAGCTGGTAGCCTGGGCCAGCTAATTACATGCCGATTGCGGAGGATCGGCCGCACAATGCCGTGTCGACATACCGGTGGCACGAGGTGCACGGGGGGTCTTCGATACCGATACATCCATGTAGCCCGTCGTCCACAGTTTCGCGGAAAGGTTTCATCGGTTACACGGTGGCTGCCGCGAGCCAGCTAATCGCTCGAGAACCGCTAACACGGCAGCCCGATTCCTGGCGTTCGATTTACTGGCAGGCTCTCGTTCCTCCGCGAAATCGTCCCGGTGATTGTTCCTCCGTGCGTGGCCGCTTCGTATGGAAACTTGCCCGATACCCGTCCGCTTCTGCGGGGAGAGATGAAAGCGAGCGTGCACGAGATGCTATCGCGACGTATCGCCTACTAAATAGCAGAGGAGCGAATTACTTTCTCGAGGATTGGCTCGGAAGCTTCTACGGGACGATCGAAGGATGATTCTTTTAGAGAAAAATAAGAAAATTAGCTTCAGAAATATTGATGCGAATTAAAATACCTCGAACAATAGCCGAAAGAAATATCTGGAAAAGGATAAAAAGGAAAGTGCAAGGGGATCGTCTTCGACAAATGGAAACTCATGAAGGGAACAAAAGGCGCGATTAATTCAAGCGCCAGGCAAGCAAACAAGCGACCGAGCAGTCTTTGATCTTTACAGTGAAAAACATATCTGAACATTTGAATTTTCGTCGCAGTGGGAGCCAACCTGGCCTCAAATGACCGGTCGTTCTTCAAATACGTGGCTGAAGAACACCCGCTGGTAACATCTGCGAACCACCGGTAGATCCAGCGTGTTCTCCGGCTACGAAAAACTTTCAGCGCGCATCTCCTCCCGGTGCAAAGAATTATGAACACGCGTACCAACAGATAGATAGTTAAAGCGTACCCTACCAGACCTTTCCATGCAACGTTACGAGGAGGCAGAGGTTTGGAACGATCAATTTCTTCCAACTGTTAAGATTGTTGCAACAAAAGTTAAATTAAAGCCTGGAAATTCGTTGTTAAAGGTATTCATCATCGATAATTAGAAAATGTTGAAAGCACGAGGAATACCGCGAATACCATTTCTGCAACTTCCACTTCACCCACAACAAAAACACTAATTCCACCGCAGAAAAGCTACAACAGTTGCTCGACGCTTCTCACTCGGTTGCCAACGATCTGTCAACCATGTTGCCCAAGAATGTGTCTCTGCATTAGCACCGGCACAAAGCAGCATCGCCGCTCATTTGTTGTTGGTCGTTCAGGAACCGCGGCGAATTTCACGAAGTTGGCGTGAAAAGCACGATTAACGAGTCCCGTCTTATGAAGACATTAAAACCGGTGTTCGTTGTTTCTATCGAGCCGGACGAAATCTTTCGCGGGTTTATCGTTCCTGGAAAGCACTTTCGAGCCGCGTCCTGCTCGCGTCTTTATCATTTTCACGAGTGGCTACGCTCGACATACCTCCTTCGCGTTCGTTCCTCGCGGCTATTAACGGCAGGATGTCTCGAGAGGACGAGGAACAAGCTCGACAAACCTTCGTCGAGTATGCCGTTTTGTAATGGCAAACACGCCACGTCCGCGTCGCGACGGCTCCGTGACTCGAGCCTCTCGCGAAAACTGTCGGCCGTTGTCGTCGCCGTTGCAAACCGTTGATGACACTCGACGCCACTCGAACGAGCTGCTGATGCGGTGCTTAGGTTCCTCGAAAAAGGCTTGACCCTTGTCGTCCGCGACGGGGACGATTACGACGACTTCTCGTCGGCAATTACAGCTCGAGTGGCACCGCAAGAGACAGCTGGTAGCCTGCGTCAGCCCGTACGACGCGACGCGTCGGCTTTCAGTCTTCTTTTCCCTCTGACGCCTGTTGCAAAATTTATGACGGAGCGTACAGGTTGCTAGGATGCCTGCCAGTGTACCCTTTGATTTGCAGTAGAGATAAGTTTGAGCCCTTGTTTTTAGGAAAAGGAAAGTCTAATGCTTCCTCTAAATAAGAGAATGCACCTGAATGCACTTAAAAAGATTTCTGATAAACCTAATACTTCCACCGTTTAAGTACTATAATTTATAACATGTGGGCGTTTAGTGGAAGGGGAAGGCGGTGTCTCCCCGGGCGCCCTTAGTTTGGATCGGCGACCACCAGGTGGCAGCGGGATTGAGTCTGTTCTCGCTAGCGGTCCCCCGGCACGAGTTCCAAAAAGCGGGATTATAGGCATCTGAGGCAGGGATCGTCTGTCGTTTTATTTTAAATTTCCTTTATTTATTTGTACCTGTTACCTACATAATATTGATAGCAGCTTTCGCTACTTTTAGCGACAAGCTTACAGCAGTTGAGCAAAATTAGGTCTAAAGACTGCTTTCTCTTGAGTCTTCGTTTTATGCCATTCTATAACAAATGGCAAGCGAATTTCTGAAGTGTCCCTGCACGCCATTAGCAACGAGGAGAACTACTTTTACAATATCGTAGCAAGGTACAACGATTGTAGAATTTTACCCGGATTTGCGTGACGCTTAATAAATGTCGAAAGATTTTTGACCGGTCTTGTAGCTGTTATTTTCCTTTGATTCTTAACAAGCAACGAGATCGCGAGCAACGAGCACCATGAATCATCCGGGTACATCGTGTACCGGGTTCGCGGCGCTCGTCGTACGTTACCGATCGACAAATTCCCGATCCTCGGCCCCATAAATTCCCAGGTATGGCGAGGCGCGTACAGATTAACGCTCGCGATCCGCCGCGACGGGACGCGTTTTATCGTAACACGATCGATAGAACTGGATCCGGGATAACGCTTTCCAGCCGTGACACGTAGCCAGTCGATAAACGCGGTTCGGCCCGCAGCAAGGAAACTCGATGCGACGATCCTCCTCGTCCTGGGCTAAGGATAATCGACTTAACGACGAGGCTTAACGATTTCTTGGTAACGGTTCCGCTGCGCTTCGTCGCCCTTGGGAATTACGATTCGCAGGGATTCTAAACACGACACTGCCCAGTTGACCGAAGAAGGTCTGTTCAAAAGTTTACCCTTATGGCGGTCTTATTGCTCGCGGCAAAGTCGTATTCAACCGTTTAAATTTGAAATTGGATACATAGACTTAAATTTCAGTATTTAATAGATTATTCAAGAGAATATTGTTTCAAGAAGCAAAAAGAAAATATGTAAATGGATAAAATCTCGAGATTTGGAATTTGATTAAATCCATCC
This sequence comes from Osmia bicornis bicornis, assembly GCF_907164935.1. NCBI lineage: Eukaryota > Metazoa > Arthropoda > Insecta > Hymenoptera > Megachilidae > Osmia > Osmia bicornis. Next base: position 5,124,482 of record NC_060229.1, read on the forward strand.
CTCCTGGAAAAGCTATATAACAGCTTGTATCTGTAGTTTCTCGAGGCTCTATAATTGCATTTTTATGGTGATCCAACGCGTAAATGATTTGGGGAGATTTAAGATTACCATCGCCTCAGAGGACATAACTCGTTGCCTTTTTTATGGGATTCTTTTCTTTCATAACTTCCACCATATGATTCCTGGTTCCCTGTAATGGTTTACGGGGATATTCTTTGTTCATGGAATCATTTGTGCAAAAGAAAGAAAATAAAATTGCAAGTACTTTTAAATTAAGTTGAAATTGAAAACCCAACGTTATAGAGTTTGATCATTTTTTAAAATATCATTATTCTCCTACAAAGTTGCTTTATTTTGCCCTCATTACTTTGCTCAATGAGAATCCCATTGCTCGAATCACTATACGGTGGACGAGCACGAGGAAGCGTGGGAAATTGTAGAAACCGACGTCTTTCCGTCGTTCTCCTCTAATTTTCTTTTTTTTCCTGCCTTCCAGGACTGTGACAACCTGGCGGACGGCTCGGAGCGTGACTCCCCTTGGAGTTGTGGGGGTGGTAGCGGTAGTGGCCGCAGACCCCTCACCTCCATTATCGAACACCTACGCACCTCCAAAAGCAGACTTCACAATGGTGAGTTTGGTACTTGCATGATTTCTTTATATTATTTCCTATATTTTATAAAATTCCTGTAAACCTTATGAAATTGCATAACATTTATACAGGCAAAAATTTATTTATATCAAGTTTTTGCTATTAATTTTAATGCTGTATTAATTCAAATTGTCAATTTTATCAAATCGTGTCAGCCTTTTCACATTTTGAATTTAGTCATTTGATATTCAACAGCCTAATACATTATAGGAAAGAGTTGACTAGTTAATTACACGAGTGCATCCAGTAGAGAAATTCCCATCGACGTTGCATCAGTCAATATATATTCACTCAGTTCGACCATCAATCCAATCGTCCCATCCTCCTTTCCATTTAGAATCAAAGATCTCTTTATCGTATCTTCGTTCCCACCCTGTATCTCGGCTCGGTACCTCGAGAAATACCATCGGTCGACTCGTCCACAACATGGAAAAGACCGGAGACATCCGTTTCGCTCGAGAATAACGTCCTGTTTGTGTGTATCCTTGCCTCTAATTACCTGGGATGAAGACATCACCAGAGTCTCGGTGATTCTCTGTCTCGAGAAGCTCTGCTATCAGGGGAACGAATCGTTTCGCGTTTCGTTGCTTGATATTTCACCGATTATTTATTATCGTTACAAGCAGCGATCATTATTCTTAGGCTTGCAGCATAGGCGTGCTCGTTACTTCTAATGATTCGTCAGTGAGTTCATTTCGAACGCGTGTTAAGATAGTTAGGATTTATCGTTAGAAAGGTTAAGGAAAGGGATGGAAAATGTCATCGTGTAAATATTATACCGTAGCATTTCAACGAGAGCGTGAAATTTAAATCGAAGACTCACTCAGGGTAGATAGTTTTAAGTAACTCAGTTCGATCGAGAAAATAGACAAATAAAGGCAGACGTCGAGATCCGAACGTCAATCACGATTACGGGATGAGTTTTCAGCGCGCGTCTCATTAGCCCACGCCCTCATTATTACGTTATCAACGTCCTCCGGCTCGCATAATGGCCTCTGAATATATTTATGAGGGTAATCCCCGCGGTCATACGAAAGCCGCTGCGTAGCCGGTCGGGACCGTAACAATAATCCTTATATCCCCCACATAATTGTGCCCGCGGAGGATTTATAGAGCTGGTCCGGCCACCGATCCTATCTAACGATCTGCCCATTGAGTAGGCAGCCTAGGAGTGCAACAAGGACCCAGCCTACCTCGCCAATCGGATTCATTCAACAGCCGATGCAACAGAACAGAGTCTCTGTTTCCTTCATGCTCGCTCGGGTCATCGAGATTCAGTTTGGTGTTCGCCGCTCGTTTCTGGCTGATTGGTTTGTCGACCTTTGGTAAAACTAACTCGCAAAGGTGGACGAGCAATCTCGAGGTTCCAGCTCGAGCAATTTGGTTGTTCGCCGTCTTATCTGATCCGCGACGATAAATCACCCTGAGGATTTTTTTCCCCCGACGAGCTGGTCGAGGGAATTTGTAGGGCACGGATTTAACGAGTACGCGATAAATGGAGCTTGGAATTATTTCTAGATCGGATACGCGATCTATAATTGCATACATAAAATTAAAATTGATAATTGAGATTTTGATATGCCAAGAATTCGTGGATTTCAACTTCAGACCTAGATTAGTTTTTCCATATGCGGTCATTGATGATGACTTGTCATTACATCGCAGTCATAAACTTTCTGTTCACCTTTCCAACAATCCATTCCTCGCTCTTCTTTTCTTCTTCGCTCGAAAAGATCACTTCTCTGCAACGCGTCTCCTAATAAGGAGTTGACGATGATCCACTGAGATAGATTCGCGTGTCATTAGACGATTTCAATCCGTATTGCTCTGTCAGCTATGGGAGCGGACCCGAGTCGTTGTTTCGTCACGAAACGAGTCCTCGCTTTCGTTAACATTCATCACCGACAGAAAAAGGAGATTAGAAATGCTTCTTTTGGTGTAACGATTACGGGGTGTGTGCTCGAGATCGTTCGATTTCGGTTCCCTTGAAAATATGGTACTTTCCGATCACTGCCGTTTGCGGCAACAGTGACGGAGTTATGTTCGCGGTGATTTTTATTCCGACCTCGTTAGAACGTGGGAGAGATGCGAGAGGCAGTCTCAGATTCAGTCTATCTATTTTTTAAATATTCAAATAAGGAACTGGAGATCGAAAATAATCGGAGTACGAGTATTTATCGAATTGATAAAACAACGTTCCTTACACCCTCGCCCATTAGCGAGGAACGGGTTAACCCGGAAGTCGGAGCTTAATATTCCCCTGGCATCAATCAGACTGATGGGCCAGCATTCAAGCTTAACATCGTCGGTAAATTTGCTTGGCGAGCAACGTCGATATGCCAAGAAATTGAATCTCCAAGCCGGTGGAAACGTATTCCCGAGGTCGCAGAGGCCGTAGGCCACCTCTCGTTGCTGCTCGATTCTCCAGCCAGCATCCTGGAAGCGGCGATTCGACACGGAGGCAAGGGTAGCGCGTTGCGCTCCACGCTCGCCAGGATGTGCAGGCGCATGCACAATTTATAATGCAATTAGAGCCTCGGATGGTAGCGCTCGGATTTATGGCAGCTGGAGAATCTACCGTACGAGGAGGGAGGAAGCGAGAGGAGAAGAAGAAGAAGAAGACCACCGCTTTCAGTTGAAGCAAACGCGAGGGCTATATTCTCCTGGAATGAGTTATACGCCTCCCGCGGTTCCAATACATTATTTATCGCTCGGCTTTTCATTATTTCCGTGCGGCGCGCGCGTTGAACCAGCTTCGAAACTCGCCGGTTTCCGGCGGCGAGTTCGACACCAGAGCTCCGGTCCACGATTGTAATTGGCTTTATCGGCATTGTTGGATCAGAAGTGGTCGCAATAGGCGCGAACCAGACGACTCTTTCGCCGGACTAATTCAGAGGAGATATAGAGTGGAATGGATTTATTGCACGCGCTAACGAGATTATGCTGCGGGCTGTGGAGCAAAAGTACACGTGTTCTACGTTTTCCCTTGGGAGGAGTTTCGGATCCTCCGGGTAATTGGATGTGATTGGGGTGGGTAAATTGATTAAATCATCCAAAAATTATCCAATTTTAATCGTATTTTGATCCCAATTGAATTCCCCTTGAATAAATAATTAATTTGCATTTTCCGAAATGATCACCATTAACGTTCTTCATTTATTAATCTCACTGAATAAGATTTCTCTTTCTGAATGACTGGGAGACCAGATATCAAAGTCTTAGCCAGTCATGTAGCCAGGAAAGCAACCGGTATTAAACGGTCAAATGGTCCCTGCAGATTCCGCTGTTGTGCAATCGCACTACAACGTAACACGTGTAACATGCAAATTAATATCGCGCCGTGGCAATTAGTATTTGCTCGTCGTGTAGGTTGCTGTCGGATCGACGTCCAAAGCCGGTCGATATTCGCTGTGTGAAAACAGGAAACTCTGGGCGAGACCAGAAAGGATTCACGAAGGGTGATAGTAAAAATACATGCGGTTGTAAATAACGACTGTCGCGTCTGCGACGAGTCCTTATTAGCATCGCAACGGCGACATAAGTTATTGCTCCTAATGATAGAGGCGTCTGTGAATACAGCGAGGAATAAAAGAAAAGAGAATTAATCTTGTTCCAGGGGTAGTAGAACCGGAAGATATGATAAACGTTGTGAAAATTATCATATTCAGTTTAAAATTATTCAAATTTAATTTTTGCCCATCCTCCGGTTTCGAGGACTTCAGCGTTAGGATCACCGAAGTATTAGAAAGTCGGGCTTCGAGCTGAACAGAGAAGACGAGCTGACGGTTGCGGGCGTGAAGGAGGCAAATCCGTGCACGAACCGTTAATCGTGAGCGTAATTACGATAATCGCTCATTGATTGCCCGGTGAACGTGCCTTCTGCACTTTCCTACCGCTGCACAAAGCGTTGCACCTATTGCATCAGCAGCACGGTAGGAGATGAATTATTAGGGGTATGCAAAATTGCCCATTGTTTTTAACGCAATTTTTATTCCTTTATTAACATTTCAAAATTCGATGACTAATTGCTATAATAGAACGCACATTAAGAATTGCAATAGCTGAATTCCTCTGTCCACGTATTCTAATTTATGAACCATCTCATTATTCACGCCTTGTTTTATATCGCTGCATGTCACTGTTTTCCTCGAATTCCGCATGCTTGGTTAAAAAATTCGGTCTTTCATCATCGCACTTGGCACGCGGTGTGAACCTCCTCTCCGCTTCCTTCTGAACTGTCTCGCGTTTCAAATCACCGTGAAAACTTCTCGCTGGATCCTCGGCTCGTAGTGTCGGCTTGATTAATGTCGCCACCCACGCGATCCCATTTCCCGAATTCTTGCTTCTGTAATCGCGTTCCCGCTTCCCGTTGGCCGACGAATGCAATTAGCACGGTGAAAGCGAATCCTCGCTGTGATTGACACAAGTAGACCTCATTCTCGCTGAACAGCAACGAAATATAAAACTAATATATTAGTGCTATTTTACATATGAAAATATTTTTGTTCAATTGTATACTTACATAGTTCATAAAGTTTCGTATGAAGACAACATCCCCCTGTCATCTCGGGCGCAGCTTCCGGAGTACGGACGTTTTTGTTCGATCCTCGCGATTCTCTTACCGATAGCCCGTATATCCGAGCAGCCATCAGTATCCCAAGATAGCACCACCATCTGGAGCACCATTCGTTACAGCATCCAACGCGAGGCAGCATCCATTATCCAGCTCGTCCGACTGCGTATTGTGTTCCACCGCTTTCTGGCTGCGTTCTGCGTTCCTTCGCGGACCTTTATTAATGTCTTTATTCGCGAACGGGCTCGCTCCTCTTCGCGGTAATTTTCATTTCCAACCACCCGAATAATCGTGAATTCAATTTAGCTGGACCGAACGTGTACCATCACTTTTGGGCTCTTGAGAGGCCAGCCTTGGGGGTGAACAAAATATTTAAGGGAAAACTTTCTCTGCACATTTTTGAGAAAGCGAAGAGGCCTGGGAAAGTACCGAAGAACGGCAGATTCACTGTGACCATCGCCTCGTCGGTTAATATTTTTAATAATAAATCTATTCATTGTTACCAAATTATTAATCCCAAATAGCTTATAATTCTTTACTTCGTGATTTCATTCGCGTTAAAAGAAACCCCTGAAAATAATTGTTAGAGGGAAGTATAAATTCATCGAGTTTGTGTACCGGATCAATTGGCGGGACAGAACGCCCTCGTGGTCCACGTGTAAACGAGAAAACGGAACGAGCTGGCTTACCCTTGTCCGTCCAGGTTTATCTGGTACCCTTCGTGAGTCTCAGCTCGACCATTAGTCGTTGTCAGTTACGTCCGGCCTCTCCTCTTCTGGATCAAGAACCAGGAACCGGGTGTATTCGCGTTCGTGCTCTCTTCTACCTCGTAACGTGACCCCTTCACCACCTTCGAGGAATTAAGATATCGAGCCTCGCCAGGGAACGGAATTATTTCTCTCTGGATCAGCCTCTTTACGACTCTTGCCACAATGATCAATCGACGTTTTAACGTTCCAATAGCGTTAGGTTTAACCTCTAAACTAGTCCTAATAGTTTCTGGGAACTGAAACGTTCAAGGCTGGAATTGTTTCTCAGAATAATTCAACTAATCGAGTGTCTATATTATTTTTTTAAATTACACGTTGATTAATTTTTCCTGAAATTTTTTACCGAACAAAGAAACGTAACAGGTCAGAAATGGCACGAGCCAGGTAAACTTGTGTTAAGCTTGGACTAATCGAGTGTCTATATTATTTTTGTAAATTACACGGTTTAGGATAATTAAAATATGATTAATTTGTCCTGAAATTTTTTACCGAACAAAGAAACGTAACAGGTCAGAAATGGCACGCGTATCGAATTCTCTCGGAGCGGAGTTCGAGCCAGGTAAACTTGTGTTAGGCTCGTTAACCTGGCTTATTAACTGTGGCATTTATGAGCCGTTGAGCCTAGTCGCGAATCCCTCGCTGTACGGTTTTATCGGCCCCTTTATTACGCTTTACTACGCGGTTGAATGAAGACGACGGGAATAATGTCGTCGGCTTTCTCACAATGGACACACCTATCCTCGATGACCGGCTTCCTCGGGGGTTCGATAATTTATACGGAATCGTGAAAATTTTATTGCCGGGTCCGATCGGCAGCCGGACGTGCACCGGCTTGAATGAAACGAGCGCGGATACCGGGTGAATGGAAATGATTAATATTCAGCATCCTGTTATCTGCTTTAAGTAGCCTGCAGAAAATTTGCAAGGTATTATCTATCGATAATCATCGCGAAAGATATTCTAGAAAATGGGATGCAAATTTATAAGCTGATCTCAGCCGAACATCTTCCAGTTATTCAGCATCAAATTATACCTTGTACACTCTTTTGACACCGATAATTGTACACGCAAGCAACAAAGTAAAGAAAGGAACGAACAATCTCATAGTTGCAAAGGGTTTCGAGTGGTTGGAAGAAGAAAAAAATGATATGTCCGCAGATATAGTCTTCCCCGGAGCTATCAAATTCCGCGCGGATAAAGACGTGAGATACGTCGGACATCTCTTGAATGGGATTATTAATATTTCCCTTTCCTGTGCTTCTCCCGTGGCCTTTCTCTCTGCCATCGCCACGTAGCTGCTCGCGCGAGATACCCTTGCCGATAATTTATGCGAAATCGTGAAATCAAGTTTTACTACTTCTCGCCCATCGAGCCTCTTTGGAGACCTTTTTTCTCCCGCGGTACTTGCATAGATAATTAAGATATCTTCCACCGGTGGATTTATTAATATTTCTTCCTTTTCTCGACGAGACTGTTCGCTTCGCAGGTACAAAGCGTTTCTTCAGCTTTCAATTGATTCGACGGCTTTCTTTTCTTCACGGTAGAAAGGAGAGGAAAGAAAACCGTCAACGAGACTTTTTACCAACAGCCACGTCACTACCGAAATTACACGTTTACGTGAGTTGCTTGGGAAAAAACAGAACGTCACTTGGTATTTCGATCCGGTAGCCCGGTCGGTCGTGTTGTATTTTTGCTTTTCCATTACGACTGGCGGTAATGGCGTTCGTGAAGGGAGATAATCGAATTGCTGGTTTATTTTCGAAACACCAGACCGGAATCCTTTATGACCATCCGCTCGTTCAAAAAATTAATAATTCAACGAATACGTCGTATAACAGGAAGTACGAACGTAATTCTACAAATGATCCAAAAAAAAAAAGAGAAAACGGTACAGATAAAATCCAAGAAACTCGGGAGAAGAGGAATGAAAATTCGTAAGAACAGAGATTACTTGGCATTCAAGATGTACACCAGCACTTTATTCGGAAATATTTCATTCAAGAGGAGCGAGGCTCGATCGATGCGCTTGTTCGAGGCTCTCTCGAGCCTGGTTATTCGCTGGTCGATGTCATCGGTGCCTTGGGCAACCATATCCTCCTCGTACAGCTGACCTCGGAGGACCTCTAAGAAGCCCAACCCAGTCTACCAACCCACCGACCCAGCAAGCCCACCATTAGTAACCTACTCCGTTACCACCGACGATCAACACGATTTCGATTCTCTCCGTTTCTGCTCCGCGAGCGGCAACGATGCATTAAAGTAATGATACGCCGTGTATAGAAAGAAAGGGAACGTATAAAAATGCGTGTTTTATTCAGGAAGAAAATCCACCAAGAGCTGAGACCACTACTGTGAGGGATCTAAATAAAATTCTAAAAGAAACAGGACATTCATAGAAGAGTGACGTTTGAATTTCCAATAGGAACCCATCAGCTGTATTATTAAATAAAAAAAAATAAAATTAATCAGTTGAAATTATGGACCACCTGAGACAGAGTTCCATTTCTTAGGATTCTTTTTCAAAATCTTGCATCCTGCCATAGAAACATAGTCAAACACGTTTCTCAACAAGAAAGACAGTCCTCCATTATGTTTTACACCGCGCTGTTCACCGCTGCTTTCCTGGAGCGAAGTCAATAAATACAGCGAAACAAACTGCATCCTTTGTCCCGAAATAATTATCCTGCGTGCTCCTCTTTCGGTGGACAGTCCTGGCGGGCTGCGTGTTGCAATATATAAAACAGCGGCGTTTCGTGCAGCGGGCAGAGCTCTGGGTGTATGTCTTTGCCGAGTAGAAGAAGAAGAAGAAGAAGAAGCAGAAGCAGCAGGATAAAAAGACAGGGGAAAGGTATGGAGAGGAGGTAGAAGAGATGCTGAAGAAGGCACGGGTCATGCAACAACAGGAAGGTTAGTTGCTCGGGGCGGCGACAAGCGAGCGAACACCATCTTGCCACGGCTCTTACATACGTAACCGGCTCTCATAATAATTTCAGCGAGCCACGAGGAAGCCAGGACGATGGGCAAACCGCGTTTCCTGGAAGCTCGTCCTTTAGTCCTGCGAGAAAAGCTTTCCGTGACTTCATAATCAGATATCAAAAAATGGCACCACTGTTGCGGTTAAAAGCAGTGAATTTTAGGATTTTTTAAGAGTCTTTAATGATTATTTTGTAAATTCTTAATTAGCCTACCGATCGAATAACAGGATTAAAAATTCCCTTCGCAATTCGTGCGATCTTGGAATAAAAAGAGAATAACAGTCGACATCGACCCACGTTTTCACCGACAGGAAACACCGGTAGATCGAGGATTTATTGGCCGGCAGGCGCGGCAATTACAATTGAAAATCTAGATCTTAAAAATTAGTCGGGCCCCTCTTAGCGGCAAGATTTATTCGGTCCCCGGGCAACAAGGTGGAGAGTACAGGTACTCCGTGACGATTTTGTTTCTCGTCGAAACGCAAACTCGCCGCTGAACAATGATATCTTAACTGGGATCTCAATGGGGTTAATTAACACGAGCTGGAACCGAGGTTTACGGAGGCGAGACATAGAAAGAGGGGGGAGGGGGGGTAAGCAGAACCTCGGCCTCTTTTTAACACACAGCCCGAGAGACCTGGCTCCTCGACGATGCAGCACGCTCGCCGTGGCGTTAACCAAATTGATTAATCTCCACTTCAGCCAGTCGATTAATTATTGACACGCTTTTGTTATCCGGACACCGGCAATTATCCGGCTACGTGGATGCACCGGGGGCGAACTTTCGGGAATTCGAGATCGAGGATACCCGTTTTCATTTGTCCAATCGAACGATATCATCGCGGTAATTGTCTTCAATTATCAGGCGGAAAGTGGACGAGCAGGTTACCTTGAACTCGAGTCAAACTAATTAGTCAGAGGATGAATTTTTTGGGTAACCTTCCTTGTCCAAAGTAAGACAAATTAAAGAAACTTGAAAAGCAATTAATCTATATAAGATCTCGGTGTTTTTGAAAAACTCTGTATTCAAAAGCGTGCAATCGTAAAGAGCGTACGAAATTAGCATCGCGAAATCGTTTTCAGCAAGTGACGCGTGTTAAGAGCATGTATTGGAGGGTCAGGCAATAAGACAGTGGCGATTTCCTTGTTTGGCGACGGTCGCGATCGAGAGATCGCAATTAGGCTCGCCGCGTCAAACGTTCTGGCCGGTGGCCTCTTATCTCCTTGCGCCCGTCTTGTACACTTTCTCTCCTCGATCAGACCTTACCGATTTCGGGGCAAGGCGAGATCGTTAAACGACCCGGGACCGAATCTGTTTTCCTGGAACCACTCGACCTGGTGTACCCTTTGTTCCTTCGTACAATCGTTTCTTCTTGTTGCGAGGTTGTGGAATAATTTTCTAAATATCTTGATAACAGATCGTTCCTTCCAATCTTCATTTGCTATTAAATTATAGAGCCTGATCTATCTCGTATATAACCGCTAAGTAAGATATTAAAAGAGTTTCCATAGATATGAAAAATAAAAGATGCCTCCTTGCTTTTCCATACGTTGTTTCCAGACCGGTTTGCGCGTTATACGAGATCGTTTGGTAAACTTGAAACTGTTTGGTTCGTATTTTCAGGAATTCTCGGCTTCTTTTTGTCTAATTATCGGGATCGTTTGCTGCGTTACCGTGCGTGCCGTAGAAAATGCTACGGCATCGTTACTACGAGATTTCCGGTATAATAGTTTTCAGAGAGCGGCTCATCGTCGCTCGTAGCGACAACTTTTTGCCGACTGTTTTTTTCTTTTTCATCGGTTTACCTGTGCGTTGTGGTAGTTAACTTTCTGCCAGGTGATCGAGCGACACGGTCCACGTGCCACGTGTTCGGGCTAATGCCTGAAATGCTTCCCGTTGATTGTAAGCCAGCCTGTCGTGTATTCCACGCAGACGGTAAGAAAATGCTGGTCGTTACTGAATCTCCCTGCCTCGTGATAACGGTCTTCACGTTCCGAGATGAAACACGCGTGTTCGTGGCTTTTAAAGATGATTTTCCCTCGTGGTTGTTGATGGAACGTTTGTTAGAGAAATTTTGATTTTAAATTTAATTATTTGCTCCAATTCATAGTAGGTCATTAAAAATTGCAATCAGCATCTATCTTCCAACTGAACATCACAATAGAATTTTTAGAAACCATCTAAGGAATATGATTTTCCTCAGTGATTATTGGTGGAACGTTTGTTAGAGAAATTTTGATTTAAAATTTAATTTTTTGCTCCAATTCATATTAGATCATTCTACAAAATTAAAAATTGCAATCAGCATCTATCTTCCAACTGAACATCACAATAGAATTTTTAGAAACCATCTGAGGAATATGATTTTCTGCAGTGATTATTGATGGAACGTTTTGATTTTAAATTTAATTATTTGCTCCAATTCGTAGTAGATCATTCCACAAAATTAAGAATTGTAATCAGCATCTATCTTCCAACTGAACATCAAAATAGAATTTTTTAAAAGTAACCATCTAAAGAATGTATCTTCAATGATGGCCACACAGCATTTGCCAATAACAGAGCATGAAGTGGCACAATACATTCTACTTTCTGTAACAAGTAAACCATCCATCATTCAAGAAGGAACCTTCGAAGGAATGTCCACTGTTGAACGCTAAGAAAGTTATTAAATAATTACGGTAAGCAACGAGGGACTCGAAGAAATTGCGGTCTGACAGTAATCCTCGTCATAAGCGAGCTACATCGTGGCAGTATCTGCTCGTCGTCGCCTCGATGATCGATCAGCCTTGACAAACTGGTGTCCGCCTTATAACGGCCCTAATCTCTTTCTATCAGAATGGCGGAGAAGGGGGGGGATTAAAGTGGGTACCTTCCCTCCACCTCAGTGGTCGTAAGTAATCACGTCGAGGCTTGATAGTCGCGAGGAACTCGATGAAGAAGAGGCTGACGAGGCGAGAGGATGGCAAAAAGAAGAGGCTCGAAGAAATGCGGCCAACAGAGAAGGTAGATGAAAAAGGAACGGGTTGAAAGAGGAGTGCAACCGGGTGCAGTTCTTCATCGATACGAAGAAGACAAATAAAGAAGAGAGAAAGGTGTTTTCTGGATGAATATTGCGTTAGGGTGGAATGCAGAATTAGAATTTTAATTCTATTTTCATTTTCTCACCCTCTTCAATGATTCATGAGTATTTAAAATCAAGTTTATTAACACTCTAATTACTCGCATCTCTCATCCTTTCGTTAGAATAAACGGTGACCGAAAAAAGAAGATAGAAGAATGCAAAAAGATTTATTTCTTCATCCACATTCGTCGAAAACCTGATTCTCAATTCATTCATCAGTTTCCAAGCACAGTATAAATGCTTTCATCTCTCTTGACCCTGCAGCCACTTAATTTTATTGAGCCTGGTAATCACCACTCCCCGAATGATCGATAATTGCGATCAGCAATCGTACTTGTAAAATTCATTTATTGAATACCATTGAAAATTCATTTCTGTCTTCGATGATCGTTTGAGGAATTCGTTGGAGCTATCGTCGTTCGTTTGACAAGTTCGTACAAACGAAATTCAGGCTCGATCGAACCCCTGGTACCTCGCTGCTGAGAGATAACAGGCTAGCCAGTCGTTAATCAGCAATAATTACCGATGGTAGATACGTCATAGTGCTTACGTTGCATCTTGCCGAGAGAAAAGAAAAATCGAGCAGGGCCTTCTCCAAGGCCTCGTTGCGGCCAGATCGAAAACGAGATGATCCCTTGTCTCGATATTTCTCATCTCTGGCCTTCGACAGAGCAGTGATTGCTTCCGCTTGAACTGTACGTAATGAATTTAATTGGTAATTAAAGACGACTGGTGGTGTTGCGTTCTTCGGCGTCAAACACGAAGGGTGCACGGAGCGATGGGAACGAATGAAATATTGATACATGCGTTCAATATTATAAAATTCTCTTGTCTCCTTTAAAAGAGGGAAGTCTATTAAACTTAAATTATGAAATTCTTCTATAATAACATATAAATTGCCATAATTGCATTCGGATGAAATTTCAAACAGTAGCTTTTCATCGGCAAAGAATTCCATCGGAGAGAAAAATTCATCAAAATGACTGTCGTTAAACGGGGAATTCTCGATGAATAACAAGGAAAGAAATTTAAGGAACGGTAGAAAAATTTTCCAGTCAACAGTTGATTACGAATCGAGGAAAAATGTTGACCCAGCCACTGAATTACAGTCTTCGATAACCCCGGGCACACGGACACGTGTCATTAGCTCCAATCGAACGGATATTAGAAATTCACGCGGCATTTCGCAATATTTGTTTCACGGGTCGATACTTTGGTCGGCATCTTGTTGGACTTTTAGCAACCGTGTAGCTGGATAGCTCGAAAGTTTGAAATATCGAGTCGGATTGCGGTATTAGATACGGCTAATTGAATAGCTGGGAAGTTTTCACGTAACTCGGGTTACCACCAGTCCGGGACATTATTTATGATGTACTTAACGCTTTTTCGTGTGATTAATAATATGCGTGCCGGCGCACAGTGGTGTGCATTACACTTTGCCCGCGATGATTTACCGGGTAATATTTATTATTGCGTAAGCCGTGTCAGTAGAATTGTAATCCAAGGTTCAAATGATCTCTCATGTAGTCACTGTGGGTGCTTTTTTTTTTTAACAATGAGCGATACAGTCATTTTGCGCAACGCGAACCCGATCGTTTAAGATTAATGCGAGCGTATTTCATTAGCTTTTGTGTGTACAGAAATAATCAATTTTATTTCTCTAATTGAATATGTTTTAATAATTTTCCTGTAATTAGGAAAGGAACAGAAAATACTTTCCTCGTCTTCACTATTCGGTAGCAACAGACTCCATTTTTCATTTCGCATCCCTCGAGACAATACATCGAAGCAATGATAATTTATAATATAATACCCCCCCTCGTAATTCATTATTACCAACGCCAGGGTGCAACCGGGCGCATCCTCAAAGGGTTGCGCTCATAAATATCGGCCCCGGTATCGTCGACAAAATCGCGACCAATTGCAACCGTGCTTTCGACCGGGACTCCCAATTCCCTTTTATTTCTTCGAGCTGCGTCCAATGCAATCGGTACGCGCACTCTGCATACGAATGCGAGCACGCTAGATGCTCACGAAAGGGACACTCGTGTCCCTAGGTATCTGCGGCTTAACGACCACTCGGTGTGTGCGTTGCGTGCCACGAGGCTGAAAGTGGTGCGGTGTAGCGTGCGAATAGCGGTCTCCCTATAAATCTTCATTTAGCGGCCACAGTTTGGGAAGTTACTGAATCTCTCGTAGGATTCGCGAGAATTTCGAGGAAGATTGATCTTGCTTTCTTTGGCTCCTTCTTGAATGTGAAACAATTTCGAGAGCGATTATGCATCTGGTCGTACCCGAGAACGAGATAAAATTCGAGAAGAAAAAAGGAAGTTAATTGGGGATGGGATAGAATAATGTCTGCTGGGAGCGTGATTTATTCAAAAAAATTTCAATAGCTCTAATTAGCTGCCTTTTCTTATTTTAATTAAAGATTTATTTTTAAAGAGCTTGTCACTTTTCAAATTAAAATATTCAAATTAAAAATATTAATTAAGAACACCTAATATTTTTTGAAGGCTAATTTCATGGATGGTCCATAGACGAATGTCAGATATCCAAGACGAGGATGATGGGCCTGGTAAAACGATAAAGTCTTCTGCAAAACAGAGCAAAAGGTAGGCTAGGCTGTTTACGGCGTGTCGCGGATGAAATTTAGCGTCATAAAGCGGCCTCGCGAGCGGATCGTAAATATTTGGACGATAGAGGGCCGATAGCGCGACCCCGGGGTTGCGTGCGGAATGGGAGACGCGTCGGGCACACCCAAGCCTCGATCTCGAATTAATCCAGCGAGAGGTTAGCTGCCGGTGCACCGGTAACTTGACCGGAGTTCGACCGCAAAACCCGTAGCAAAAGGTAGGGTGAAGAGGAGAAGGGGAGAAAGAGAGGATCACGGAGGAGGAGAGCCAATGGCGAACATTCTTACACGCATCCTGCTTGCGGTTGACGAAAACTTATCGAGGCACGAAATTTCTGGGAATCCTCGCTGCCATCCGGCCGAGACTGCTCCCTTTCGTGGACCCTTGGGCGCTCTACTTACCTCTGTCCCTTGGGTGCTGCCACTCTTTGATCGATGGACTTTGGCTTTGATTGCAGGAAGATTTGAGCAATTTCAGAATTCTCAGGATTCTGATGGACTTGAAATTGGACTGAAAGTCTACTAATAGGTTTCGAGAGTCGAAGAAGAATAATTCAATATCCCAAAGCAATGGAAAATGAAACTAAGATTCTCGGTTCGTTTTGCTCGATTGAAATTGGGCGACGTTTACCCGCGTTCCATTAATTCGCCTCATTTTATTACACCGTCCACTCGCCTTTTCATTGCTTTTCCATCGCTCGGCCGGTTCTGTAAGGTCGTCAGGCGAAGAAGAACCCGTCCCTCCTCTTGTTTCTCTCGTTTTCCTTTCACGTTGCCTCTCGACAAAACGGTTCACCGTCAGATAAATCTTATCAGAGTGCAGCGTATCGGCTGGCAGCATCTCAGATGCATTCGATGGAAGAACTCGAGATCCAGCGAAGCGCATAAAGAGGCCAGAACACCTCCTATTCACGGTCGCATCCGGAAAGGAAACTTTTAGAGACGGCAGGTGGTTGCTCTGAAAGTGATCGCTCGGTTTCTATGTGTTCGACATCATCAGCTCTAATGAAGTGCTTGATGAAATGACAGGGGCTACTGTCTCTTCGTTAACAGAAAATAACGATCTTATCGCTGGAAAATTATTAACACTTTCGCTACTTTTGCTATACTAGAAGAGTATAGACATACTTGTCGGTCAATCGAGATTCAAAATATAATATATAATTTTTAAACGGAAGAGTTTCATATATTGAAAGAATAATGTTTAAAGGAACAGTTTATTTAAAATTTAGAAAATGAGAACAGTATGAAATACAAAATTAATCTAAAATTGAGACTCTCTTCATGGTCCGCCGTTCGAGGGTAGGTCGTAACTCATTATACGACCTTATTTAAAAATTTAAAAATCATTAGTTACATTCATGTCAGTAACGCCAAGATAATTTTTATTAATTGGTAAGCGAGCATTTGCCCGCAGGGGCAACTTATACGGGCGTCCTGGAGGATGGGACACACCCTTCCTGTCTCCCGATCTCATCGCAAAGAAAAGACCTTATTTAAAAATCAAATGAATTTTAAAACGAATCGAGTACTCGTGGTACAATAATGCTGATTACAACCCTATCATCTTCTTCCTTTTACATTCAATGATAATTATGAAAAAAGTGCTCCTTTCACGAGCATGATCACAATCAGCGTCGCGTTTACCATCGGGACGAAATCGTGCATGCAACATATGTATATGCAGGTGTCCCGGGTGTACCAACCGGATGTAATAAATCGAACACGGTGAAAACGTTCGGCGAGCGCCTGCCGTGACTTGATGACAGCCTCGGAATATGCTGGCTGATCGTGACTCCGCTGATCCAGAAGTAAATACAGCATAATAGAGTTCATTTCGCCAGGAGTGCACGTCGCGTTTCGCGATCGAGCCTGCTGTGGAACACTTTGCCACGGGAATAATGGCAACTGTGTTTCGTAATTAACCAGAGTGCCTCTGGTACCAATTTCATTAGGTATCTTTACCACAGTTGTAATTTCACGGTTTGGCACATGGATGAAATAGAAGGATTACAATTCACGATTGATTATTATATTGATATACAAAATGGTTGTCCACGCGGTTGAATCATTCACGGCACGAATAATGCCAGTCGTTGCAACGAGCACAGGGTGCAAGGGGGCGACAGCGTGCAATGGATAATCACGATATATTGTCCGCGGTTATAGGAGAAACGGCGCGTGATCGTGAACAATTCAAATCCCTATCTCGTGTACGAACACGCGGAACCGTGTACCCTGCATATTGCTACACGGATTTAATTAATTCGTGATCGGTAGCCCGTGCACTCCGCGGGCTCTTTATCTCTCCCTCTATGATTGCGACCGCTTCGTAATCGTTCTCTTAAGATTCCGGAGCGGTTTAAAAGTCTGTCGATATTTATTTCGTTGCCCGCCGATAAATTCGTCCCTTTTAACTTCACGATCTCACTGTCATCCCCCTCAGATAAAAAACGACGTTGCTTCCTAACAAATCACGAACTTCTCGCCGAAATTCACGCGATAATTAATTGATCCCCGCGGCGTCCGAGGGCACAGGTTCCGTCGGCGGAATAATTTTCTGGCGTGCAAATATCCTGAATGACCGTCTTAAATTATCCCGCGGACGCTATCGCGGATAATCGAGCCTGCCCGGTTTCTCCTCTCGGCGTTTCCTCGCCGCTGCCAGGAGCCGGTGGCTGCCGACGGCGTTTCTTCGTTGCCCTCTTCCACGGCCGCAAGACGATACCTCGCCACGACTGTTTTTCACCTGGCGTGATTCGACGGTGCCTCGCTTCCTGGCCGGCAGTAAGGTAAATCGCAGCCGGATACCTGGACCCGGCTCGTTCGAGGAAGGTGATAACGATACGGTACATTAGCGGCCGCGTGAATTTCTCATTAGTCATCGACGGTGGCCGCCGTAATTTCCAGCACGCGCTACACCTACCCGACCCCCTTTTCCCTCGTTCTCCAACTCGCTCCTCTCACCCTTGGTACTCGAACGCCCGCTGCTTTAACCTCGTGATAATTGCGAACAAATGTTTCTCGCACAATAGATTAACATTTGCTTTAATTACTTTGAATATTGCTCTAAATTTTCATTTATTTTATTTATTTCTATATACTTTTATATCATCGAATCAGGTTAGACTTTCTATGTCTCCAGGTACACCGTTTGATACGCAACGATCTAATAATTCAAAGATAAGGTTGTATTGTATCAGGACAAAGAATGCCTAAATCGTTTCCAGTTCGACGTCACGGCTACCGTGAACGTGTCCTATTAATATCACCCGTTGGCCACCGTGCGTGCACGATCTCTCGAGAGCGGGTTAATGCACGCTTTTAATGTCCGCCGCCACGTTGAAGTATGAAGACAGCGGTGCGATACACGCTTTCACGAGTTCGCAACCGGACTGGACAAGCCAGCTGGCTTGGTGGCTTAACCCTTTCGCTGGGAAGGGTGTGCGCATACGTGGTTCGTTTTAGAAATAATCAGAGTATACGTTGAATTTTTAAGAATCAAAGTAGTTTCATTAATTATTAGTCAACGACTGTGCATGTCAATGGCATGTACAGCGAGTAGGTACTTTTCATTGAAGAACAAAGGGGCAAAGCCCGCAAAAAAATTCCTCTCTCCAGTTTCTCCTCCTCGCTCCGAAGGGAAGCTCGAGAATCGATGACTGCGCGTTAGGTATATAACCCTTTCTGCAGTCATCGTGGACCGCTGTGTCGCATCGTATTGCCTTCTCCCTATATGGAAATTCAACATAAAAAGCAGCTACCAGGATTTACCACGCTGCGGTCAGCGGCTGTGATGAACGAAGGTGACACCCTGCTCGTTTCCACGGGAATTTCGTCGATAAAGAGCATCAAAGTAGCACTGTTGCTTGTTAGTGAGTTGCAGTGAATGATTAGTGTGTCAGGTAACACGCGAACCGAGCATTTGGAAGTTGAAAAAGATACGGCTTTCAGAAGTGCATTCTGCAGGCTGTAGCCAACCTAAAAGAAATAGGGCCTCTGTTTGCGTTCGAGAGGTCTGCTTAATTTTTTTCTTGATATATGCCGGTTGAAAGGAATTAATAGAATAATTTTTCATAATTTTAGTTTTGTAATTTTACAGGTTTCTAATGCATTCCTTTGCCATGATATTTTTCATAATTTTAATTTTGTAATTTTACAAATTTCTAATGCGTTCTTTTGCCATAATATTTTTTATAATTTTACAAATTTCTAATGCATTCCTTTGCCATAATTCACAATCTTCCATCGTTTCCTAATTCCAGCTATTTAAAGGTCTATCTTCGACCCATGCTGTATCCTTCTTCCAGCGTGTACCCTCGACTTCCTGCAGAAATTATGACGAAGGGTCGTAGCTAAAAGCGGTAACCTAAAGTCGCGATCGTTGTAGAACATTATCTACGAGGATCAGCGATTAGAGCTAACTTAGGCTGCGTAGTCGTGGAATCCTGGAATCCCATAGGAATTCCTATAATCCTAGAGGTACGTCTTCGTCCTTGAAAAAAACTAGGCGCCTCTCGCTCGTGCGAGGTCGAGGTCGCGGGTTTGGAATCAGGACTAAGAGAATTCGAGGTCTTTGAATCGTCTTTGAGAATTCTTGGTACTTCCAGGGTTAGAAAGGAAAATGGTCTGTTCCGTTACTCATTTTTAACCCTTTCATTTTAAAAAGTTTCACATGTGTCATCAAATTATTTGCAACTACTAAAAGGGCACTTAGAATTCTGGCCATCGAACCTTCTCAGTATCCTTTAAATTTCGACACCCAAAGGGGATGACTTTATGATGGAGTTAAACGGTCGCCACAAGACGTGACGAACACTCGAGATAGTAATGCCGTATTTTCTCGCGGGTTTCTTCTTTACACCTTTACAATCCCCTATTATAAAAGTACCCAACGACACGCTCGATGCTCCTTTATTAGCCCTTCGCAATTCGGCGCTCGGGGTATAAAACCTCGATGACTTTTTTTCACGAGACCCCCGCCGCTAAGGAATTGCTTTTACGAGTGCAAGGACCTCGTCCTCGCGAATCCCGTATAAAATTTGTTTAATTCCCTAAGAATGTCACATTGTAAGTAAACCAAAGTGCTTTTCTTCAAGCCAACAAAAGGTACAAGATAGGAAGCAATTAAATTGCTAGCATGATACTCGAATCGATTAAGATATGAATTATAACAGTTTAATGTATCAGATTTTGAAAAGAATTTTTCCTATTATCCAAATAACTAGGTGTGCAAGAGCTCGTATTAAATATCCTTATCTATACTTACCTAGTTTCTTTTATTTTCTATCATATAACCATAGAGATATCGAAGAAAGAATAGGTAGACACGCGAAACTAGTCTGGCCATTGACAATAATCGTTCAGAATATCAGATCCGATTCCGATAGCGCAATTCATCAAACCAGTTGTTCGACACGCGAAAATCGATCGATCAACTCTTACCTTCCGTACTGAAGAAAATTCCTTTTAATCTTGTTTCGTTTCGTAAATGAAAGGGGAGCAGATAGAACGGTTGTTCGTTGACTCATTCCCTTCAGAACGCTTCATTTTTCCCGAAACCTTCCCGGTCGCGGTTTGTAAGATTAACGTTCGCGAGCCGATAAATCAGAACAGGGGCCGGGGACTTTTCTGGCAGAACGGGACGTGTTAATTCAAAATATATCGACCAGGCTGTACCGTGTCGCAGATA
The DNA here is from genome assembly GCF_907164935.1 of Osmia bicornis bicornis. Lineage (NCBI taxonomy): Eukaryota > Metazoa > Arthropoda > Insecta > Hymenoptera > Megachilidae > Osmia > Osmia bicornis. Next base: position 5,144,902 of record NC_060229.1, read on the forward strand.
AACGATCTCAGCTGCCTGATAACGCTCCTGTTCGAAAGCTTTCCCCCATCATTTCATTTTGAAAGAAACCAACGAACCCTGTAGAGATAGCTGGAACAAATACCGATATCGTCAGCGAGGGTTATTTATCGATTCATCCGATTATAAGGATACAAATAGCACCCTTTCGTGAAATATCGCGAACAGGAAGGATTCGGATTCAACGAAATTCTCAAAGACTTTCGAAATGACCTGATATATAAACGCACACGCGGCAAGTACCAGTGTAGAAGCAACACGGAGGCTGGTATCTCTGTTGAAACCGTTGCGGTGGGCAGGTATATCGAGGGGAGTGATCTACGCGAGGATCCGTAGATCAATGACTGACCGTGCCGACGGAACAGCTGCTGCCGGGTCACAGTATGACCCTGGCCCCGGGTTGATCGATGACTTCGACGATGACCCCAGCCAGAGAACGATCGCCGACATTCTTCTGCTCTGATCCTCTCGTGCACACGAAGCAGGAACTCGCGGCGAGTGGACGGTGACGTTTGATCCTCGACAACTATGCAAACCGGTATACTTGCCGACTATATTTTTAATTAAATACTCTTAATTTCGAGTAAAGACCCTCTGATGGTTCGACAATGATTAAAATAAATTTTAGAAAAATTAGAAATTGATACTTCTAGTTTAATCTTCCAGTTAACAGGGTCACATAGAAACACGTATACGATCGAAAACCCACAGGAACATTATCGAGCAACGGAGGCCTATCATTTCGCACCTCCATTCTATTAAATCAATCTGACGTTTACGGGGTAAAATAACGAGCGTCGAGCGAAGCGGACGGTATTCCCGAAATTAAGTTCACGGAACAGTAACGGTAACGGTATACCTGTACGACGGTTCGTGCGGTCTTTTACACGCGTGCCAGTTCGCGAAACGATCCCGCCTCCCCAATATCCGTTCGCCGCGTTCACGTGTAACGCCGATTCTAGCCGTTTACAACGAGCCCCCCTGTGGCCGATTGTATCGCAATTACCGGTAAACAAATTGCCCCGTCAATTTCGCAAATTGCAGGTTCTCAGAATGAAATCTCACAATCTGGACTGCTCGTGTGCGCTGCCTCCGCTCGGATCGCACGCACACGCGCCCCTCGCGCGTGCTCGCGTCCTCGCACTTTACCCGCGATAATGTATGCGCCTCTCTTAATCCGTTCCGACTGATACTTTTGCAGATATCCTGATTCAGAGAACGTGATATCATTTTCTGAAACATTCGACGATTGATCATGCGGACGTGCAGGAAGGATTTAGTTCGGAGCGAAAGGGTTATTGGGTCGAGATAAGAAAATTAATTTTACCGTTTCAGGTTTTAGTAGTTTATTTTTTAGAAAGGATATATGGTACAAGTTTCTAATCATTTTTATAATGTTTTAGTATTTTCACGATGCAACTGCATTCACGAAATCCATGAAAGAGAGGCAAGAGGATCGATGCACGTATTCGCAATCCCATTCATAGCCGTGTGCCTCCATTCGTTCCCCCCCTGTTTACGCTTCGCCGCGACGTCGGCATCCTCTGTGACGGCGTCAGCCAATAAAACTACCCCCTTCGGACGCCACTGTTTACCCTTGAGCGTGATCGTGCGCTTCGTAAGCCGGTGGTAGCGCATACGCAGCATGGTTTACCTGCAAACGGCTGCTTTGCATACAGTAACGTGGCCGCGTTCACAACGGAGCCGCCTCTTTGCCGTCGGCTTACTTTCGATTTTCTTGCCGGGTACGCGGCACCCGAGACCGCCTTGTGCATACCGATGCAACCCGCGACTATATTGCCATTGCACCCGCCCTGACGTATACCTATGCACGTGGAAGCAATACCTGATGCAGCTTAGAACGCATAAAGGTACACGTCCACCATTATGATTTTTCAATTAAAATTAAAATTAAAATCGTCTAATTTACATTTTCTTCGTAATGTAAAAAAAAATTAAATTACCAACACCTTGTACAGCTGATATCATGCATGACCGGTCATTAATTAAAAGGGTACGAATACTTTTATGACTCACTCTACATACTCGTTTCGAAGCAATTTATTATACACTTCATTCGAACGTTCGCGAACCAGTAAAGTTTTAAATAAAATTCTCTCGCTTTTTTCTCGCTCCGTTTCAACTTCCTTCGAGATTTTCTTTTTTCCGTACGTGAGCTGCCTATCCGGTAGTCCAGCGTGTCTCGCTCTTCGCTTTAACTTCGCGACGTAATGCATTATTAAAATCAGCCGTAGATCAAAATATTCATGACTCCCTTCACCCCTAATCAACGATCCTCGTCCCAGCTCGGAACTTAACAGGAACTATATCCTTATCTTGTCTATCGCAACGTTTATAATACTCTTAGCCACGATAACGCATCGGGTGTACGCTAAATTATGTTTATTAAAAACGTGTTCCCGGTCTCTCGCCGTGGCTCATTATAAATCATACATGTTAACCTCGAACTTGATTCTACGAGGTACAAGAATCTCTCTTCGTTTCTTCGTGGGATTAATTACGAAACCAAAGAAGGATAGGCTGTATCTTCCGTGATCTTGAAAGTGATAATTAAATTTAAAAAAATGAGTAGAGTTTGACATTTTGAAAATTTTTAAAAGCTACCTAGGTACCTTTGACATAGATAATGCGATTCGAATGTGCACTTCAGGTTCTCTCGTTTGACCTTCCTTCCTTTCGACCCTCCTTCTCCTCCACGTATAAGTAACTCCTCCCTCTTCCTCGAGTGTGCAGCCTCTCCCTCTGGCACGGAGGGAATGAATAGCGTGCGTTCACGGTAAGGCGCTTCTCGTAATGGTGGCACACGCCGTTACCGCTGCAAGAAAAGAGGAAAGCCAGGTTCTGTAAGGTTGCGGCGGTGGCGCGCGGCTCTACTTACAATAATTAACATGATTGCCATTATACGTACGTGCGCCAGCCTGCGTCCTAATAGCAAGCCGACGAGCATCGTTGCGAGACCTTAGCTCGTTGCGGATGCACGGGGTGACCGTTGATAATCAAATCGCAACGAAACGATTGGAAAAACAGTTTCCTTTATTTATCTATGAAGACTGAATAGCATTATTTTCATTTGAATGGAGAAAAATAATTGGTTGATATCTGGTACCAAGTATTAGTAATTTTGATTAACCCTTTCGATAACACTTATAATTCTCTTTCATTTCCCAATTTATTTTTTCATTTTTTCCCCTCATTCTTTTAGCACGTCATTATAATCTGATAAAATGTGCTGTGTAATTAGTAATATGCATCGATTTTTATTTCATTATGATTAAGATGTATAAGATGTATCTATGTGCTTCCATAGAAGGCAAAGGGTTAAAATAGTACCATCAGAGAATATTTATTTATTTACTTAGTACACATAGGTGGGTACCCTTTACATTTTAAGTAAGTTTCTGTAGCTAGAAATGAAAAATGACCGTGTGTGATCGCATAGAATATTATAAATTCAGTAGAGCTCGTTCTTTGCGAAATCTAGCATGCTCTCGGGATTCCTCCAGCATCCCTTTGGGAATCCTATCTAGGAACGAGGATTTTTCTCGCCTGAAATATGCCCACGCGATTCCATGAAATCCGTCGTGAGTTTCAAGTTCCCGATGCGGCTTGCCAGGCGCGTTAATCTCCGGCTCCCTTATCGGTCCCGATGCCGCGTCGACCAGGAAGAAGCCGGCTGTTGGCGGCGTAGGGTGGGCACCAGATAGCGGTTATCCGTCCCTGAAGCCGGGGGTATCGGCGAACACACCGGGAACAGACACGAGCCATTACCGTGGTGGCCGAAGGTAGCGAAGTAGCGAGTCAGAGACGGTAATGGTCATTACGAGCACGCTTCGCTGATTGTGCGCCGCCACGAGACCGAGGAGAGGGCATCATCGTCGACCCGGAGACCCGCTCCTCTGTACGCCGCCGCTCGTGCTCGAATATTCTTTTATTAACCTAGGCGCTGGCTGCCCTCACGGACTCGTTCGTTAGCTAATTTAATGCCAGCCACTGAAACGCTGCTGCTGTTGCCGCCGCCGACACCGACGCCGCCGGGGGCCTTATATCACTTTAATCGGTCCGCGATGAACCTCGACCCTTCACCGTGTACGGTTAAATGGTGAGAGTGAATGCTTGATGCTCGGACGAAAGTATAGGATTGAATTATGCGCGGTATTTTGGTAAGAGGAGTCGATGCAGCTGTTCTCGGTGAAAGGGAAGCGCTGTTCCGTAGTTGATTATAAATATGGGTACTTAACAAGAAAGGAGATTTGTAGAAAAATTTTGGAATGAAAATGAATAATCTGGATTAGAGATTGAAATAAAGGATCAGGATTGCATTCCCTCTTCGGAATAGTTAATAAAACACACGCGGAGTTCGCGAGGAGGCGAATTAATGATTCCTCGGTCCACCCTGTGGGCAGCCACTGGTGATACGCCCACGCAACGCCGGTCATAATGTAGAACGGGTCCAGATGTCGGAAGATATACCGAGTTCGGTCGAGCACCGCTCTACCTTCATAATTAATTATCCTGTTGAATATTACCGGTGTCACGAATACGGAACGTCGAAAGGGGGCCTCTCCGTACCAGCTTTAACCCTTTCGCTACAATCGAGGTCTTATGAACGATGCTCGCGAATATCAAACAAAAGAACTTTAATAAGAGAGAATATCTTTACAGGGTGTCTCGTTTAAAAAAGAACCTCCTTTATCTGGTAGTCGATAGGTGTTTGCGCAATATGATTTTCACAAAAAAAAGGGAATGCAATTGCATACCACTCAGGTTGACCCTTCCGTGCCCCCTAATTAGACACAGTCCAATTAGCAGAGTTTTATAGGACTATGTCTGAGCGGTCGCATTCGTCTGACTCGTGTGCACCACGGCGTGTATCATTTTATCTAATTATCCGGGGCACGTTGCGGGGACTTAGGTACATGTTACTGTTACCGTAACGATATGTTTTCACGATTCTCTCGCTTCGCCCATGCGTGCCGTTGATCGCGTGCAATTGCACGTTTAAATAATTAAAACGCGAACGGAAGATTTCGAGGCTCGCCGAGCGATAAGCATCTCCTTCCGCGGCTGAAATTACTTCATTAATCCTCCATCCGAATCGTCGAGCCCTTCTAACTCGTACTTCGCGTTCAATTAAGTTCAGAGTATATCTCATACACTTGCACAGTCTTGAAACATTTTTTTTTTGCCAAAGGGATCGTTAAAAAGGCATTGTTACAATGTCCAATATGAAATACAGATCGAATTCTAGCGTACTCTTGAAAATGAATTCATAATGAACGATAGAGCTCGCGAGAGCGTGCATTAAGGTCGTTCTTAATTAGAGGCAATTTAATTAGGATCAGCAGCGTGACGGTTAGCAATGGGCCAGGTCTAAGTCGGAGGTAAGAAAATGTCGGTGCGCGTTATTAAGACGGGCAGCCTTCCTCATCGTCACGGAAGTTGAACGTTCTGCATTTTCTTCAGCATTACGGATGCAACGTTAGAAGGATGTCGAAGATGTTGTAGATCTTTACATCTTAGCAGTTCCTACTTCTTCGTTATTAAAATATGGAATCATGGATGTACCGTTTCTTTTTCTTATCTTAGCATGAAGTAATGTATAAGAGTGTAGGTAGTACGCGAGAATACGAGATATTTATTTTCATTCATTTATATCATTTAGGGTAAAATTTAGTCGATCGTAACAGAGGTGGCAGAGGTGGTTAATCCCTTTAGGTAAACACTCGGATTATCGGCGAGTGCTGAAGCGTTCGTGTATTCAGTCGCTCCTCAGCCTTCCTCGAGTCGACACAATCAGAAAGCCGAATAAACGTTCATTTCCAATTCAAGTATATATATTTTTATTCTCTATATTTAATTTATGTAACACGTTGAACGCCATAGTGAAATTGAGCATTTTTTGTGGGACGTATTAAAGCTCTAATTACTAAGAATAGTAATAATTAATTTGCAAATTTCAAATTTCAAGCTTTCTATTTGCTATTTCATATTAATTGTGCCATAGCAATATTACTTGAAATAATGTTTTTCTATTATTTTTTTATTATTCTAGCGTGTGTAAGTTGCGGGGCCGATCACCGGTGACCCCCATGGCGTTGAAAGTGTTAAGATAGAAATTTGAACACTGGTTTTCTTAGTCCATTGTTCTTAGAAAAATATCATTGACCAACATATAACGATCTTTCTACCATTAAGGTACAAATGCGTACAAATTGGTGATTAATGTTCTGAACATTTTGTTAAGTGGTAATGAACACCGAAACAAACAGCATTGAAACGAAATAATTACTTTCCTTTTATCAACGATCTTAATTGAACTGAAATGACTATAGTCATTAACTGGTTTGAATTTCGACTACGGTCGTATAAATTGAAAGATTCTTCCTTCTTTTTTCAAACTTGGAAAAAGACTTCATAATCTTAAAATTATTATAAATATTTTCAAATATTTAACTGCAGTTCTCTTGAAAATAAAAATCCTGAATGAATCATGTTCTTAACCTTTGAAGAACAAGTGAATGAACGTATGCTCTTTTCAAACCAGTGAATGAATGAATATTTTACATACTTACCGGTGCTTTCTTAGCCTCCAGTATTAATATTCCTTCAAGCCAGATGCAACATCGTATTCATTTACGTTATCTGAACCATTATAAAAGAACTATGCCGTTCTAACGGCCAGGCAATAATCTAAATTCCAAATGCGCGGTGCAGGATACCTTTAACGAACCGTGATCTCTCTGGTGAAACGAATTAATTGAGCGAACGAAAAAAAAATGCATCGCGCTGTAAACGCATAAGCGACATTTCGGCTTTGGAATTTTCAGAAATTTCGATGCTTTTATTTCCAATTAAAAAAGTTACACGTACAAGCACTTTTATTTCTCATGCGAGACTTGGTACACGCGACCCTGAAATATTTCTCTAACTCCAACCCGAGGTGAAATTCGGTGGAGCGAGGCCCATGAGCCAATTAATTGCCTCGAAAGGAAGGAAGGATCAGGATCATGGACGCGTTTGAATTTCCACGCGAATCTTGCTCGCGATGTGCTTGAGCCACCGTGCGTGGCATTCGCATATAATCAGCGGCTCGAGGCTCGATTATGTCCTGCCTCTCTCTCCTCCCGCTATCACGTCCATATCTATCTTCGTCCGAAGCGTTAGCCGTCCGGTATGGTTGTCTAGTTCTATCTTCTAGCCTTCTTTTATTTATTTAACAGGCCAGGAAGCCGTTAATTCTGCCGGCAGCCCCGCGGTAACTAATTAAAGGTCAGAAACGTAGCCAGGTCTTATCCGGGGAACGAGTCGAGTCGTAAGCGTTCACTTCCGGCCCTCCGGGTCGACTTTCATAGCGCGGCGATAAACCAGATGCCTAGAATCGAATATTGCTTCGCTGATGGTGTTCAGCACTTTGGTGGGCTTTTCATTTTACTTGCTTCTGTTTCTGGATGATTGTAAGGTAATTGCAAGAGGATCGTTGAATAGAGTTTCTACTCGAGGTGTCAGTCATGTTTGCCTCCGATTCTGAACGATTCGATCTTCGTAATTGTAACGGAATAACGAAGAGATTGAGAATCAATCTCCTGTCATTATTTTCTTCGAATTAACCCACATTCTCTTCGCTCGTATCTCGCTCCAATTTGTCCACCCGTTTCGCAACGCGACTCCTGTATCCACAATTTAACGACAATTCCCCGATGACGAACACGATTTACCGATTCCATACACGCGGTACAGTCCGCGATTGAAATGGATGAAACGTCCTGCGTAAGAGCTGGTCGGATGGCCGGTTAGAGAGGTCGAAATGAAATCATTAGCCGTCGAACGAGCTGGCTACGCGGCCCGCTAATGGCCAGCAGGCGTATATGGCGGCTAAATAATGGTATTGTATCGTTGGGATTTCTATCGTTAACAAGCCAGGGTGTCCGCGTAAAAAGATATCTCGGCTGACCGTAACTCAGCCGCTCCCACAATGAGCAGCCGCTCGCGGCGTTAACGCGCTTCGTTACTCGCCGATCGACAGAAACTGGCCGCCTTCTATGGTATGCGAACGCATAACGCACGACTAATGAAAGCGAAGCAACGATACCCACCAACGTGTCCTGTTGTCTACCTTCACCCTGCTACGAAACACCGTGGAACGCGTGCTCCTCGGCCTCTGCGAGTGGCGATGTAACACAAGTGAACGGGGCTAAAGCGTTCGCCCGCGTACAGGATTTACAGAGGCGTTAAGTTGCTTCGACATTCGCGAAACTCGGTAATAGAATTCATTTCAAGAGGCATGTTGGAAAAGAAATTGGCTGTGTTTCCGAATAGCCCCATCAAAATTGAGAACTCAGGTTCGGTATATAACCTAAATTGACTAGAAGAAACCGATTAAAGTTGGTTTCAGTGCTGGATGTCTTACCGTTTTCGAGATATCGTGGTAAGGTTGGGTTAGATTAGGTTAAGTTCCGTGTATGCGCAGTATCGAATAGCGCATGCTCAGTATTGAACAGCGCATGCGCAGAATTGAATAGCGCATGCGCAGTACTGAATAGCGCATGCGCAGTATCGAATAGTGCATACGTAGTCCCAATACAAAACTTTCTTACCACGATATCTCAAAAACGGTAATACATCCAGTTCTGAAACCAATTTTAATCGGTTTCTGGTAGTCAATTTAGGTTATATACCGAACCTGAGTTCTCAATTTTGCTGAGGCCATTCGGAAACTTATCCAAGAAATTTAGAACTACATTCTCGGTCCATTGAACGATCGCTTCATTGAGCATCCCGCGGGGTAGCACGGTAGCATCCCATTCAGACGATACGGTCAAATTGGCCGGCGTCAATTAAGAATCGTAAATCGGCATCGGACAAATGTCGCGACGCGACAGATTCTTTAGCAAATAATATCGCGAGACCGCGGTCGGCCAAGCGAATAGAAGTAACGACGTACAAACGGTGGAAACCAGTTAGCAGATACCACGGAGACCTTACATCCCGACAAGATCGACCTAATGGGAATTTATTGAATCGATGAAACTTTGTTCTCCTCTCTCGCCGGGTCCCACGAACGCGGGACCGTGTAAGAAACGATCCGGCCTCACAAACGAGCCGCTCCGTCGTGTCGTACGACGAGAAGCAACGCTCGAACGCGTACGTCGAACCACGGTACTCTCGTTGCATCTCGTCCGGTGCGTTATGCGTTCGTCTAACATGCACCGAGATGCATTTTTTCCCTGCGCAACGCGGCTTGTCTATCCTTCCACCGTTTACATAATCCTGGGAAATTTATACGCCGGTCGAGATATTCCCTTTCGAAAGGACGTGAATCGAGAGCAATCAGGGACTTCTGGATGATCGGAATGGAAATGAGATTGCGACATGTATCCTGGTACTTCTGATAGAATTTTTATGAACGTCAAAAGGGAATAATTGCAATTGATAGGCAAAATCAATTCATTTATCTGAATTGTTAATCGATCTCAGAGGCATCGACGCGTTTCTTTGCAACCGAGTCTCGTAATTGTAAATTGTAAATTCAACGAAGGGGAACGAAGTGAAGACGTTAAGCTCTCGATATCGTAACAAAGGACCTTCCCGTCGTATTTCAACCCCTAATCAGATTCGAAAGGCAACTCGAGCCGACAGCTATTTCGCGCGAGTCGCATTCGCGTTTACGACACGCTCGCGTCACAATTACGCCCGACACGGTGACACGTCGAGCTACAAATTTTATTTTACGATATGTTGACTGGCGACTCGAGCAACGGTCACAATAACACCTTGCTTACAAGCGATCCGAGCTCGATTTATCGGCGCCTCGAGTCTTTTATACTTTCCAGTAACGTATCAGCTTTTTCTGTGTTCTCTATAGTATAAAGCGATATGATTTAACTGGGAGGGTAGTATGAAATTTTATTACAATGTATTCTTCTTGGCTTTCGCTTCGCTTTAGCGCGCTCCAACTTAAAATCCGTGCAATTTCGTGTTCCGGATACACGATCCCCTATTTGCATAGTGATTCTCGAAATGCATTTGTTCGATGGTTCTGAAAGATTTTGCAGCAAGCACAAATGATATCGCAACGATCGCGCGCCTTTTGCCAAATCACAATAAATCAAAAATTGTTATATTTACCGATACCTGCGCCTATTCTAAATGCAATAGGAAAATCGCAGAAAGGAAAGTTCAATTCTGCCTTATAGAAATAAGAAACGCGTATACGCGAATCGTTTGGTGAATGAAGGTGACCAGAGCTGAATGAAAGAAGAAGGAACAGACGGAGGAGAATTAGAAGAAGAAGAACAGTTGCTAACATCATTCGAGTGGTCACATAACGTGACGTGTGAGCGATGCTTACTCTCCCACAACGAGCACCGGTAGTAGATGATGCTATAATGGTTGGGAGTCGGACATGTGAGCGCGGACAGGAAGTCCAGGTTCCTATACCAAGACGCGGAGTCACGCGGATCTTCGCATGGAGGCCTTGCAAACCTCCTACGTGTCACGCAACTCATTCACCAGCTTTTCCACGTTGCATTAAGTCCCATTACGAGTAGTGACCGACGCTAGCATCCGCGAGTCTTGATTCAAAAAATTCATTAACCTGAAACGATAGGCGGCTAAGCGAACGAAGCATCGTTCAACTGCTGGTTAAATGCGTGCCGCTTCGCGTCCCAGTCTATGAATTACTTATTCCTCTTCCAAGTTTTCTTCTTTCTCGAGGAAGAATCTCAAGCAAAGGGTTGAGCAGCGATTAACCTTCGAGGTCTGCTGGACAGACGGTGCTGAAACTTCATTTTTTACTTTTTCTTCCTTCTCTTTGTTTGCACCGAGAGGATTCGCGTTGTTAGAAAATTTTTCTAACAGCAATGAAAATTATTTATTGAGAAAATAGAAAAAATTAGCGTATTATAAAATCGAGAGGAAGAATGTCCAGTGTTCATAGCACTGCCAGTCACTGTCGAAGGCCTCGTGGGATGTCGTTGACCCACCGACAGGAAGATCATGACGCGTTGCGTAAGAGGACATTATCGTAGAGCCGCGCAGCAGGTTACAATTTCATTCATGAATCCCTCTCTGTCTCCCTTCCGTTCCCCGTCCCCTCGTACACGCATTTACTTTCTCTGAACGCATCCTCGGCCTCTCCCCCTCCTCGCGAGCCGGTTTTCGTTTTTCGATTTCTTTTTTTCCCTTGGTTCCCATGCGTGGGCGGTGGACGTCCTACGTCGACGATTGTTGGCCTAGGAAAGCGGGAAACGAAGGGAGGAACGTGGATAATTGAAATTGCGATTCTCCTCGCAAAACTGCGCTCTCTTCGCTCGGATATATTATCAACTAAAAATTTTGTATAAGAAATCCTTGCGCGTAAACGCGCCAGGCCATAAATCCGTCTTGCGAGGTCGCGAGTCGAAAGCTTGGCCAGTCGCAAAAATTATTGCGTCCCGTCTAACTGGGAAAGGAATCATACACCGGGGTTGGGGTAGGAAAAAAGCCGGGCATATTCAGCGTTCGAGAGTCCCGAAGCGAAATTTATATCATCGCGCCGTCGAGTAAATCCGGCCTGGCTCCTCCTTCCTCTTGTTCCTGGGTCGTCGGGCAGATCTCGCCGGGGCGCAAGCTTTTTTCCCCCCATCGCGACGACCCGCGTGGCCCGCCACGAATAAAGAACGCTGCCCCGTGTCTACAAGTGTGAGACAAGAGGGCCTCGGATATTGCCGCCTTATAATAAGACAGTATCGCATGAACGGGCCGGCATCGGGCCCGCCACAGAGGGCGGTCCGAACAATGGACTGAATATCCGCGAGCGTGCGGTGGCAAGCGGATAGAAGGCGAACCGCAGAAAACGGCACGGCGGAACGAGCGTGTAACAAGGAGGGGCACGCTCGGCGCACAAGCGGAGAGCAAAGAGAGCGTGCAGGGCGTGGATGGAGGAGCAATGCACGCCATATATCAACATCGTACCGATAACGAGGTCCCCAGGAGGCTACCGGTCCTGGTGGACGCCGACGACCGAGCTGCTAACTTTGGTCGCCGCGAGTCCACCATCTCGGATCCTGCTGCGGCTTCCGAGGGCGAGCGAAAAAGCGGCCAGCGAAACGTTCGAAGCGTACTGCAATAATTTACGGCTCGACAGCTTGCTGGAATTCCGTCGGATTTCTCCGAGATTTTTGGACTTCTGCTCCTCTAAAAATTTCAATTCGATAATTTGCTTTTCCTTCTTAGCGATTTACCAAAATAATGGTACTTTTCACTGTCCAAAAATATCGTCCCTCGATACTTCCGCGATCTTAAGATGTTAGCGAGGAACGAAGAACGTATTCTCGGCTAGAAAAAGCGACGAGGAGAAAGAAGGAACGGGGAACCGTAGGCGAGCACCGTGGCAAATGAATAATGCAGCAGGCCGACAAATTTATTAATTGCACGATGCGAATCCGCTGATATTCCCGTGAACATGCAAATCGAGCGGCGAGCATTATTGTCCGGCATTGTTCACCGCCTTGTTCACGACCATACTGGACGCCAAGAGCGGCGTAGATCCGCCTCGAAGAACCAAAAGAAAAGCTTAGCCTCTTAAATTAGTCAGATAAGAGTTTTAACGCTGATCCGTTGCTGTTTGGCCGACGATTGTGCTTGGTAAAACGCCGTGAGATAACGCTTTTCAATGTTGCGTTTGTTTCCAACCACCTTCAGTCCACCCGTTTCACGCCGTTTGCGCGCTACATTTTCAACAAAGAATTCGTTCGGTGAAAATTTATTCTTTATACTCCTGGGAAAATCTCAGTAGGGTAATGGTTTATCGGAACAGTCCGGTGAACGAGGTATTGTCTTCAGTTTTATGATGTTCATACGAAGCTGCTGTTTATTTCCTCTGCAAATATGAATGGTAGATAAATATGGAAGACAGGAAATGGAAATTAAGGGTTGGTTTGTAATGGAGAATTTTTAGACACCGGGTGGTGCAACGTAGTGGACCTCGATAGAAAATTTTGAGAAGGAAAAATTTTTCTGATTTTCATCCTGGGGAAACATTAAAGGCGAGCGAAAGGGGCGAATGCGGTAGGAGCCGTTGGCCAGGACATTGTAGGGCTTATATGGCGATCCGGCATAAATCAAAGGGCTAATATACTGCGGGTCCCGGTAATGCAGCCGCCTTAGCGGAGGTCTTTTTATCGGCGGGGTAAGACAATACGCATTTACATACGCGCGAGTCGCTCCTACGCGGCGTGTAGCCACGTTTAGACCTTCGACGCGACGCGACGCAACGGCATGGACCCCTTGTACCACGCCACAAGCTCTTGCAAGAAGCATATGGCATGGCTTATTGGAGCGGAGCCGCGCCAGCGCAGCAATTACCGCGCTTCTGGCCGCCGGCTTCTTCGGATGCGCATCAAAGTGGCTGTCTCTCGGCTTCCCACCCCACATCCCGATCTTCTTCCCTCTTTTTTTCCTGCCCTTCTTGGCTCTACCGCTTGTTCTGCTACCGGGCCGCCACAACGCAGATGGGGAGATTGCTCTTATAGGGGTGAGTCCTCTTTTTGCGGAGATTCTTGTTCGATGTTTGTTTCTTTCCTTCTTTATACTTTTTTGCCCGGCCGATTCGGGGACCCTGCCGATTCGATTCGGTTCCTTCGCTGATTTTTGGATTCAATTTTCCCTTAGCGACAGGTGTCTTCTCTAACTCATTAGTCGTTATCAAACATTTGGAACAAAATTTCCGTTCACACTAGAACTACCGACGTTCGATGCACACTTATTTTTAAGTCGAAATTAATTAGAAAATTGAATAGATAATACAGCATACGTTTCAACAACAATACCGGAATAAAATTTATAATTTAAAATAAGAAAATTAAAGTCATTTTGACTGATTTGGTAGTTCTAGTGTTAATTAGATTAGTCACCCTTTATTCCCTTCAGCATGAAACCTACCCCTTATCCAACACCCCTCTGTTCCTTTATCGCAATTAACCGCTTCGAGTATCTTGACTAGCCAATTAAGAGTACCGATTAAAAGCCACTCGAATGGAATCAAGGGAGAGATTCTCGAACGCGAAGAGGAAGGAGGGTGCGTATTGCAAGAACGCGTCCCATTCGTGAGGGTTAACGAACGTCCCTTCGAGCAGTATTCGTACATAATGCAGAGAGGTAAGAGGAGGGGAAGGAGAGAGGGATTCGCGGTTACGGGGACCGTGTGGCTTGACGTAGAAGAATTTAGGAGCGACGGCGAGAGCAAAGGGCCAGTTCGCGAGCGGCCAGGTCCCTTTGAAGTCTAAAAACAATGGCATTGTCTCTTCAGTCTAGCGAAAGGCTGCATCCTCCCTCTTTTTCTCTTCCCCCTCCTACCCGAACGGACCCGCGTAAAGCGTTTTAGATGTTTTTTCCGCTCACGGACAGAGGTCCCTCGGGCCGAAAGGCCGCGATCGGTAAGGCCAATCGGACCAATTTACATTTTTCATTTACATCGGGCCACAGGACACCGTGGACCATTCTCGACGCACCGAGTCACCCTGTCTTGATTGAAGATGCTGACAGGCTTGGAAATAATGCTTCCCGACGTCCGGGCATTTATTGGAACAGGGAAAGGTTCCCTCCCTCTGTCGTTTCAGAAGCAACCATTGATCGGGATGTTTGATTTATATTCCCTTTTTTTTAAAAATACGATACTTTTTTTGGGATGTTCTTCGGGGAAGTTACAGTAGATGCTGTATGATATTTTAGGTAGTTTTGAAGGTGTCCTATTCTTCTGGGTTGGGAAAGGAGATTTTAACCCTAAAGAAAGACCATCGAAGGGTGCTCATTTCTGCTCGCAGAAATGGAAGCACCCTAAGAGCGGACAGTAGAAAGCGAACGGTAGCATTCGGTAAAATTTGTATACCACCATTTGCATCGTCCACTAAATTATGGGAAACGGAATTTCGGGGCTGGTCTTTCGGACGACTGTTCGTACCAGCTGCGCACGTTTTAGCCGTTCGGTCAGATTGAAGAGCGAGGTTGCTTCGAGGCTGAAACGTCGGGTCGTTATTTCGTCGAGGGTTCCAGGAGAGAGGAATACAGATTCGGCGTGTGTGTCCCAAGCGGTAGCCCAACTGAGGCTATTAGGTTCCGTATAAGAGCGTTCTCCTTTTGTCGCGAGCGGAATTTATTCGTCTCGATTCGCCGGCTCCCCCTCTCGTCAAAAAAGAAGCCGACCTGTCCAGCCTCCCGAGTTCCAGACGATACCCTTCGGTCTTTCTAGCGTCTAGATCCGCCGACGATTTCGAATTCCCGATGCTCTGCACGCATACGACATTCTGACTTTCCGATGACCGATGTCACGCGTCGTAAACTGTTCCATTCGCGCGATACCTTGGTCCCGTGGGTACGAAACATTCGTTTAACCCTTTTACAACACGGACCCCGTTTGATTTTAAACCCTGGACGATAACACGTTTGAATTCGTACGGAAAAATTTGATTTTTATTTTTCTATTTTTTAAATGAAAGGAAGTTTGCGAATATCAGGGTGCTGGGAATAATTGGTAGCCGGCGAACAATTTCTGGCGCGTTCGTGAACGTTGGTTAATCTCTGGCATTTGTGGGCCAATCTATCGCAATCCAATTAAGGATGGAAGGTCTTCGTTCTCGCCGTTTAAGGAACCGCAATTATCGGGCGTCTGAAACGGAAGTCAAATTGAGAAGTTCCAACGGCGATATACCAACACTTCTTTACAGTTTGATTTACACGCTGCCGGGTCTCGCGTGTTTAATGAACGTGTGTTCCCTTCGCTCGTTTATTTCTGTCATTATTTCGCGTTTGTATCGCGCTGATTGCCTTACTTTCATACCGTGATTATCGATTTTTTTACAAAAACCGCGGCAACCGGGGATGGATTTCAATTACCAGTAGTCGGGCTTCCATTATTTTCCTTGTAATTACGTATTCACCTGGGTGGACGGTTATAATCGATCGTTCTCTGCCCATGATTTATTGTAAAGTATAGGGAGGATAATGCAGAATCAATTTTCAAAGGAAAGATTGAATATAATGTAAATCATACTAAGTAATATTTTAAAAGAAAAATTGAAATGGGTGTCGAAGGATTTCAAAAATTAAATTTTTAATCAAATATTAAACAGTACATTGAAAACATTTCTCAAGTGTACTTTAGCGTAAGGGTTAAACGAGCTTCCTTTCCTTCCAGAATCTCGAACTCCCAGTGTCTTCCAAAAAATAAAAATAAAAATCAATTCCCTGAAAGTCTGCTTCGAATCCGAAGAAGTCGTTCGCTTATCGTGCTCCACGATCACCGCGAGCGTCGGATTAAAAGTGCAGAGAGCGGGCATAATTAACGAGCACCCCGGACGGAAGTCGATTTGAGAAATTCCGGTGGCCCGCGGCCCGCGGTGCTGGCCCCGTTCCTTCAAATCGATTCACACGCATAACCTCGCTGCAGTAACGCATCAATGCACGTCGCTGTACGTGCACACAAACAGGTACGGTAGCACGAAAACATTTATCGGGTGACACCGTGGCCGGCGGGTATACCAGCCGTCCTTTTATTGATCGCGGCAATTAAAAGTGCGCGTCTCATTAATTGCGCCGCCGGTCCTTAATTAGGAACCATCAATTCGTAGAGTTTTTACTCGGCGTGCTAGCCACCGGTGTATGATTAACGATTTCGCCGTTGCTTTTCAAGGTACAAAACCAGCCGCCTGGTGATAAATATCGATGTCGTAGCTGTTTATCGAAATCCTTCTTCCAGCTGTTCGAATACGATTTTTCAATCTTACCTTTGCCTCTCTCATTTTAATTTTTTTTTCTTAATCTCGTGCAGAGAAGTCGAGGTGGATGCACGAGATCGTCAGCTCTGCGTGAGCCCGTGCGTGTTCAATCGACGCGAGGAAAATACGAAGATGTCGATTGAGTTTCTTCAGAACGGTCCTGAGTTTCGATATTTATAGGAATTTGTGTGTTGACTGGTTCGTGGCTTTCGTTCGATAATTACCGGACGGGGATTTGTCGGATTTTTCTGTTTCTATAGGAGTTCCCGATCCGCGGGGCTGTTTAGGTGCATGCATATGGTATCGTTTTAATTATAGGGAATTAATTAAGTTCGAGAGGAGCATGCAAATTCGAGCCCCGATCGTTCCCTTGTCGCGCGTAATTAATAATGGTACTTACGGGAGGCTGTTAAATGAATTTCTGCAACAGCTCGTTTATTCGCAGCCTGCTTGACAATTTTTAAGCAATTCTAATTTATCGTTTGCTACCCTGATGCTTAAGTATCGGTACCAGCATCAAAGATAATCATTCTTTGAAAAATTGCATCCTATAAGGGCTGAGAATCTTTTTGATTTTATATTAAAAACATTCGTGTTTCTTAAATTAGGTACTTCTTTATGGTAATTCGTGTTTAAGGTGAATAATTAATACTGAAGGTATAATTATGTTCTAAATTGATGATGTTATTACTGTAGCTAAGAAAGACATGCATCAAATGAATTTTTTAATGGTATACAAATAGAGTTGTTTTTAATAATTAAATAACTTATTTCAAGACTATGTAGGTGGGAAAGTAGAGAGGAAAATGTTAATCGAGGTAAATTCAGTGCACGTTTCAGCCGATCGTACTATGTCTGACCACGAACGGACTCGAACTACTTTCTTAATTCTACTGCGCGTCATTCCCTCAGATTTCTACAATGCTTCTGCAATTCCATTTCTATAAATTTAAACCTCTATTTTTAACATTCTACATTTGTTTATTTCTAAAATTTATAAGACTCTATTCAATAATATTCCAGGGTTAATATTAATGTTATTTTTAATTTAATTAATTAAATTCCAAATCTTACGATTTAATGTAAATTAGTAGAATATTCAAAGGGTTATGAAGACATATCGAAGTCCGTTTCCAAAATGATCTCCCAAGCGTGCGTACAAGAGAACATTTCTCTTTCCAAGATTTCTCCTCCCAAGATTAAGTCATTCGACCCCGAGGATTTTCTGAAGACCGCGACAACCGCGTAGGTAGCCAGCCACGATTAAGGCTTATTCAGAATTTAATCTTCGCAGGCAATCTGCGCTTCTGTGTCGAGAGAGAAAGAGTCGCGCTAGTCGGCTCGAACAGGCCGGTAGAACGATCGAATCGGTCACGTCGCGAGTTCTCAGCGGCACGATGCGTGAGCCACGATGACCCCGTCCGAAAGCTTCGGTGAAATCCGGCCAGATTGTCATTCCGCGTGCGCCAGGTACATATGTGCCCGAATAATCGCTCGTCCGCCTTCGATTTAACGCGCGAATCGCTTACGTTTCTTAAACGCAAACAATTTGCGTTTACAATTATTAACGCGATCGTTGCAAATGAGAACCGCAGTTCAATTTGTTCAATTGTTAGATTAATAAACCTACGAATTCACTCTCCCGGAACCAATTCCAGAGACAAATCGGTTTACGAGCCTGCTCTTTATTGCTTCTAGCGAGCTGCATGTGCCGTGGCAAAGGTTCTAGCAAAGTGTTTTTACGTAATCTAGCCAATAATGTTGTTGCGGAAATCTTAGGATCAATCAAAACCGAAGATCGATCGTACGGAAATAAAAAACTGATGTCCGAAAGAAAAGAACAAATAGTCTAAAATTCATACAGGGAAAATGAAATACAGTGTGTAATTAAATTTCTTACAGTGGGTGATCAAATTATTAGAGCCACGGTATGAAAAATTGGATTTTCGTGTTTTTACATTGTGTAACTTTTAATCAATAATCCTCCACTATTAATATACAAAAGAATACTTTTTTTCGGCATACTTTCGATGCATTTTAAGTAGTTTATTTTGATTACTTTATTTCTGGGCTATACTTCTATCAAACGTTCAATTAATTGACATTTATTACTAATAATAAATATTTCCACTTTTCGATGGGGTTGAGGCTCGGAGAATTTCCAGGCCAGTCAAGAACTTCCACTTTTTAATTCGGTTTTCATTTAAGAATTAATCATTTTTATGTAAAATCAAAAATATGTAATAATTTGATCACCTATTATAGTTTCATAATAGGTAACACAGAGGCTAACAGTAGCTTTAGACGAAAAATAAATGAAATTCCTGTTCCAATCATAGCGGAACGCTTGAACGTCCATCAAGTTGAAATCGAATGGCCACCGATGAGATTGAAGCGGGTCGTAAGACGATCGTTTCAATTAAAGATCGCCGAGATACACGCGATCGATTGACTCGTTCGTTCGTAATCGATCTCGAGCCCCGCGCCAGCCCCCGGGAAAACGATCGAGCCGCGTGTGCGTGGACGATAATTGGCAACGATTCATCGGTATAGCGTGAAATTTTTCAAGCGTTCGTTCCAGCCCACCGTGCTGATGATCCCGATGCAGAACCATGGGTCATGGTTCAGAGGTCTGATGCGGGTCTTCCGCGCACATCCATATTAAGTGGCTCACTTTCGCGTACGCGGCACGGAATGGACACTGAAACGCTCTTAAACGAACGGGCACAGAGGTCGTCACGCGACACGGCCCTGATCCCGCTTTGATCGCTGCAAAAATATCAGCATTATTCCATAAATAATGCCGTTTTTCACTCGTAGCCTCGATGACATTCGCGAAAATTATTATTCATATTTTTATCGTTACTTTTAAACTCTTTAGGGTTGAAAAAAAAGAACAGCTGATACCGTGCGGAAGTACTTTGAACATTCTGATAGCAATTAAAGTAATTTTTACTTTAATTATTTATCTAATTAGGATATGTTTTTTTAATTTGTATTTTATACGAATTATTATCTTTTTTTTTATTATTACGTGGCTAGAGCGTAATATTTTTCTCCTCCTTATCTGAATCAACCGTGATTTTTTGTTTCCATTCAGCAAAACTTATCTGTTCTCTGCAATTTAAAACGTTCTTCTTCCTTTTAATCGCGTTGCTAAGTGTTTACGTCATTTATCCTGCTTTGTTAGTGCAACTTGATATATCACTAATTAAAAAACTGAAACACAGTTGCGGTTATGTATTCATGTATTTCATGCATCAGGTATTCTATTTTCTTGCAAATGTTGACAGTACTGCAATGTTGAAATTGAATTATCGCTACACTGCGTATCGTATAATTCGATAAATAATTATCGTTTGCTATTTAATTGGGTAATATACCTTAGGAAATTGATCGCCTTAAATGCAGCAACTTTTTTACGAGTCTTCATTTCCTATTATATTCATTCAATTTCCCGTTTAATTTCCATTCAATTTCCCGTACTTTGATCGAAACCATGAATATCCTCCATTATGTGTTACGAACTCTGAATGAATCTATTAATAATTAGCTCGTTTGTCGTGGCGGATTTCGCGAACCTGAGGTCATTCGCATTTAAACTTCCGATTAAGTAAAGCAGTGTCGTAGTAGACATCTTTATTGAAAAGACATTCGTTGACAAATCGTTTTGTTCGTTCCACCATGAAAACTCATACAACGAAGAAGGTACTTTCAATAAAAATAAATGAAATATATTGAAATACAATTAGGAATTAAATACACGGTAATCGAATGAATTTTAATAAATTAGGAATTAAGTATAATAATTATGCATCGAAATCATACACAATGGTTCGTCGTATTCTTTGTCTTTATTCGCGAAGAGACACAACAGAGCATCTAGAGAGCGCAACCTTTGCGCAGGAGGACGAAGATCACGTTTTGCCATTTTTCCAGAAGTCAAGAATCCCACGGAGCATGGTCATATGGAAAAAAGCAGGGCAGTCACGAACGGAGGAAGAAACTTGACTGTATCTTTGCTCATCTTGCAATATTTATATCTTTCCGCGCAGATGCATATCATATTCCGTGCGCTACTTGGCAGATTTAGAGCTAATTTTCGAAGCAAGCAAAAAGGATTCTCTTTAAGTCAAGAGACCTCTAAAATTTTACAAAAATTCATGCATTTATTTTATTATTCTACCAGAAAAACTGGTAGTAATATAACGACATTTCATTGTTGAAAAATTCAACACTATCATCAAACGAAACGAAAGAAAAGAAACGAAAATCAGCGACGGAGGAGGCGTCGAAGAGATGCGGACGCAGAAGAAAGAGGAGGCAGAGAAGGGGAGGGTCGTCCAGGTCGGAGGGATCGAGAGGGTCATGGGTCACGGGTCGTACGGCATAGCCCTGACCCTCGACCTTATCCCCTTCCAACTGTTCTCGAGACCCCGTGCAGACCCCTACCAGTCGTACCTAGAACTCGCTTCTACTTGGTGCTCGACTCCGCTTCGTGGCTCGCGGTGTCGTCTCGCGTTCCGCGGAAAAACTTGACCAACGCGTCTCGCGTCGTATCACCGTCACCAGGGGGGAATAGGGTTACGAGTGTTCGAATTCGCGAAACCTTGACACGGTTCGATTCGAGCAGGGTCGGCGTCCGTTGCGCGCACCAGCCTCGCGTTCGTCCGTGTGCAAGTGCAGCGAGTGCATCTGGCTGCAGACGCAGCGGAGTGCAGCCTCGTGACAAGGTGTAACGACGCATCGATTTGATCTTTACAACGCCCGCTCGGCGGCGGCGCGCTGATGGAGTTGATGTTCCAACCGTGCGATCATTGCCTTCTTCGTGGCGAATAGAATCGTCTTCCATGGGACGGTGAATTACAGTGGGTGATCAAATTATTAGAGCCATGGTATGAAAAATTGAATTTTCGTGTTTGATTGAAATAGAGCCACACTTTTAAGGTTTTTATATTTTGTAATTTTTAATCAATAATTCTCCGCTATTAATGTTCAAAAAAATAAACAAATACATTTAAAAGATTCAACTGCCTCAATTTTAAGCAATTCATATTTTTATCAGATGTTCAATCAATTGACATTTATTAACAATAATAAATATTTCCATAAATTTTCGATGGGGTTGAGGTTCGAGGAATTTCTAGGCCAGTCAAGAATTTTCACTTTTTTCAACTGGGTATCATAATTTTACAAGTATCAAAAATAACAAAAACTCCGTTTAATTCGGTTTTTATTAAAGAATTATTGATATTTATATAAAATTATCAATTTATGCAAGTGGCTCTAATAATTTGATCACCCACTGTAGTTTTGTATGTTCCTTTTCGAATTTGGGAATGGAAATAGGCTGACGTTAATTGGTAATTATGTAGAACAGGAAACCACCCTAAGTGTGTAGGCAATATTATTTAATTAATCTTTATTTTTGATAGTGGTACAAGTGTCCCTCCACATTTTGCTAATTGGAATTTTCTTAACTTTGAATTCTGACTCATCGTCAGCTTTTACATATGAAATATTAACATTCGGTTGTGAATTTATTTTTTATTAAACAAAGGCATGTATAGTGAATGAATAATAAATCAGGTGTTCTCAATTTTTCTTATTCATAAAAGAAGGGATTCGTTTGTTCACAAAATTGGATTAATGGATCCCCTTTTTAAGGCATTGATATTAAGTATTAATATTAATATCCATATAAATTCGCATTTTCAAAGAATAAAATCATTTCTCAGGATCTGTTTCAAAATATTAAACAATAAATATTAATCTTTTTCGTTTTCATTATTCTTTAAATTGTACTCTCTTTGCATAAACTTTCTCTCCGTTGCTTCTTGAATTGCACTGCGTCCAGCACAAGGCATTACTGTTAAACCTAGGAAAATATTTGCATATCTAGCTTTAGATTCGATGGATAAATTAGCGTTGAAATTGTCGTCGGTGGTGTCTGTTAAACGCATGGGCAAATGTCGCTCGTAAATCGGCGTTAGTACGTAGTAACATTACTCCAGATGCAGTGCTTTCTCTCTGAATGTGAGTGTCGCGCATTACAGTCAGCATGATGAATGTAATGACAATAAATTATTCCGGATATCGGCAGTAAAGTCGCTTTATCGCGGTACAGAGAACGTAAGAGACTTCCATCCTGAAAGAAATCGACTTCACCGGTCTGAAAATCGTTTCTTCGCGAACCTTTTATTCGGACAAATTACTTGCACGTCTGGAAATGTTCTCCGAATACAGCTATCATTTGTCACGTCGTTTTTCTTACATTATATGGAACTTCCTCAATGTTCTACAATTTTATGATCATTTTATATATCGAACTATTCTTTCTTTTTATCTTCTTTGCGAATCAGGCTGTACAATGTCTAATTTTCTAGTCCCTCGTAAAGATAAAACATTTTCAATTTAAATTTTATCATTTTTCTGAATTCCACATAAATTTTAACAACTTCTGCAGAACAGAAATATATATCAATTATGAAAATTTTTACAATACCACGTATCAAACTAAGAAAATCTCTGCAGCCTTTTATGCACATGCATAATGTCACTGAATCTGCATCAGCTATTGCACCAACAATATCGCAAATTAATCCACGGCAGAGAGGATCGAGCAGTCGAGAAACACTGACCACGATCGTAGAGTGAATCGTCACGTTGATTATCCGAGAGGAACACCACACAGGTTTCTTCGTGTGTGAGTGCGTAGGTGCGTAAGTATCGTAGGTGCCTCGTGAACGACCTTAGAGTACGGTTCGTTAGCAGAGATCATCCTCGTCTACCTCGACCAGATTGACCCGACGTGGGCGCGGGCCACGCGTCGCTAATTACGAGCAATCAACCATGGCTCTATGCAAATCCGGTCTCGAAAGGGCAGGAGAAAGTGATCAGAGAATAGCGTTGTTTCTTCGACGTGATTTTCCCCGGGAAAATGATAATTAATGAAGAAAAATTGATAGGATAATTTTCTTCTTTTAAACTTGAACAGTTAAAAATTTTTTTTTAAAATTAACAGAAGTGAAAGAAGTCTTGGTAGACTGATTTGAAGAAAGAACCTTCGCTAAAGAAGAAAGTCCTCTTACGTTGATCTAAAGAAAGTTTGAATCGCCTTACCTTGGTACTTCTGGTTTTATCGAGGTGGCCCCCTACCAATGCCGCCTCCTGAACCTCCACCACCTTCTCGAGGTCCGCCCACAACGCGTGCTCCTTCGTTCCCTTCGCTCTATCCCAGCTAACACCCACGCCACGTGCTCGTTCTTCACGCTCCTCCGTTCCTTTTGATCTACCAGGAAGCCTCGGATACTCCATCCATCACGCGAAACTATCGCGACTAACGAGTCGCTCTTCATTCATCCTCTTTTCGAATGGTGATCTAAGGTTTCGTCGCAACAACCCGCTTCATGGTGGGTTCATGGCTCTTTCTTCATTCGACGAGCCATTATGGGGGTCGTTCAATAAATCAATGGGTTTAAGTGTCGATAAAGGTGAACAATGTAATGCTTTCAAACAAAATAGTGAATTTATAGCAGTGGGAGTAATATTCTCTGATAAGTAATGGGAAAAATTGAAAATTTTATTAAAATATCAAACATAATTCAATTTAATATTATTGAATACTAATTATTATGGGGATCGTTCAGTAAATCAATGGGTTAAGTGTCGATGCTTTCAAACAAAATAGTGAATTTATAGCAGTGGGAGTAATATTTTCTTATAAATAATGGGAATTTTACTGAAATATCAAACATAATTCAATTTAATATTATTGAATTACTAATTTTTCCCTGCAATATATCGCCGTCGTTTCTTTCCATCCTAATTTCTCCGAACGTTAAGCGAACCCGACGTTGCTTAGAAAAGATGATAGAAATCTGCAACCGGTGTTCTCTAGAAAAAGGAATCCCCATTGGTCGTTAGAAACCCGAAACGAGCAAAAACGAGGAACGCTCGTCGTGGACTTGGAACATCAACTTTTTCTTCGATTCCAATTATCGCAATTATGCCGTATCGAGTCACGGTTCGACAGACGCGAATCGATTTAGCCTGGAATTCATTGTTGCCCGTACGATGTGGCAGGGTTCACGTTTCTTCGGGTGTTGCCTGCTATTTTGCATGGCTTCCCTAGGAATTCCTCGGTTTTTCTCCATCGGAAACTGTTACGTTACGCTTCTGTAACTGTACAGCACGGTCTTTCCGTGAGTCATAGTTTTAAAAAGGATGAAAGAACGAGGGAACGATCGGCGTTGTGCACCGGTCGCGCGATTTATTTCTTCATGGTCAAACGGTATAGAGAAATGCGCGCGAATCGTTTGTTTCACGCTTCAGGCTGTTCATCTAGGAGAGTCAGCAAGGAATGTTACTCGGACACGACATTTTTTACGAGGAAACACGCTCGAGAACGTTCCTATCCGCGCTTTCTACTTTCTAAAGCTTCCGAGTATTTTAATTTCCTACCATTCTGTCCACCATTTTATCTTCAACATTTCGTCGTCGAATAAAAAAGGACCGTTCGGTAGGATTTATGAATACCACATTCTTATCTCCGGTTTTCAATTTTCATTTATTCCTCTTACATTCCCAATTTCACTCATCGTCTACATTTAAACGACTATAATCCACTTGACGAAACTAATAATCATCTGCCAGTCATTCTTGACAAGCCATAGATTACTGTTTTATAACGCGATGAAACTATCCGTCGACTAGGCGCGGCCTGCCACTCGAAACGACGCGGTAGAACAGAAAAACCAACGCTGATTTCCCTCCGCGTTCCCTTTAGCACGGTTAGGATTGCGGCCGGCTAAGGTGGTTTCCCTCGGCTGCGTGCCTTTATCACGATGGTTTTGCCACTTTGCCGCTAGAAAGGAACGCGCACTTACAACGCGGATCATAAAACACGTCGTAACCGTACTATTTCGCGCGATTCCTCTGATAGTCCGGCTGGCAAACCAGGCGTGTCGTTCTTCCCCGGATGCAGAACGGGCTACTGTTTTTCGCGTTAACGCGATCCGGTAACAGATCACCGTATATCGTACGTGTATGCACGTTTTCGATCGGACGATCCAATTGGATCTGTTTCCAGAGATCGTGCGGTCGGTGAAACGATCTGCGGCTGCTCGACATGTTTAGTAATTCCCGGTGGGAAGAAATTGTTAGAATACCTGATACGTTATGTGGAGAGATACTTTACTATGTAATTCCTCTGGAAACTATAAATCTTGTTTGAATTTCTTAGGTCTTTCTGAATTATCATTTCTCTTTTATAACACACAGCACCCATCCGAGGGTTAGGTGCTCCTAAGACAAACTAAAAATAAACAATTGACAGTGTTAATATAAACTGTATACAAATGAGTGTCATCAAGGAATTAATTAAGAAAA
Organism: Osmia bicornis bicornis; assembly: GCF_907164935.1. NCBI lineage: Eukaryota > Metazoa > Arthropoda > Insecta > Hymenoptera > Megachilidae > Osmia > Osmia bicornis. The sequence goes on from NC_060229.1 coordinate 5,171,082, forward strand.
CGAATCATCGAGATGTTCAGCATCGATTGTGCGTTCCGTTTCATGCCGCATACATATACCGGTAAGTTCAATACCCCTCGTATGAAAATTAGAAAATAAAAATAAAAAGGAAATACGATCTCTGTCTTCGAATCGGTATCGAGGAATAAAGAAGTCGCGGACAGGAAACAGGCGGTGTTTAATCGCGAATTTATGACTTAATACGCCTGTCTTCCGACGGTGGTGGACGTTGAAGCACCAAGAAAGCGAGTAATCGCGCAATTCCATTGGCATGGCGCTCGCGAGGAGCAAGCCCCATGCTGGGAATCCTCTGAGGCAACGGCTTCCAATCCGCCTGAGCGCGTGGACGAAGAAAAAGTCGCGGCAAAGCCTGGAAAGCTCGGTAGCTGGTGTCCCGCTGCGAGGTTTTCTCATTTTGAACGTTTTGACGTGACTCCGTCGTGCCTGTCTTCCATCTCGGAATAATGCATGCTTTCCGACTGGAGACCAATTAAATCCATCCGCAACGACAGCTCGCTTCTGTTGGCTGATTACGTTTGATTTAATTAACCTGTTCAGATAGGTGCTCGTATAAGTGATTGTAAATGAGAGACAGTCATAGTTTGATAATATTTTGTCCTGTGATAACACAAAATTATTCCAACATCTTTTCTGTTTTATTGAAAATTTTCAATGATATTTCTTAATCAATTGATCACCTCTGTTTATTTATCGACACAGTTCTAATCAGCCGAGGCGCGCGACTAGAGAAACAGTATTAGTTAACCTTGTCAGATAGGTAGGTAGCTGGCTTCTAGTTGGTCTTGCATGCTAAGCAGCCACTTCGTGGGTGGTGCTCTCCACTAGCATCTACAGATGCAGTTGCGAAGCACGTGGTATTCCTCGATCGATCGATCGATCGATACGCGTTCCATCCCCGAGTGATTGGAATTGCTACCCCCTCTCGCGCGTTCCGCGCTATCAGTGCAGATGAACGAAACCAGAATCTTCTAACTTCGATCATTCGCTCGATATGTATGATATTCTGATTTGCAATTAGCTCTTAATTATTTGATAGCAGAGAAATTTCGCCTGTTTCGAAACAGAGTCGGTTGAAAAATTTGAATAAAGATATACGAGGAATTTAGTCACTTTTACTCGTTTTACTTATGCAGTTGCATAATGTGTTTCTCTAACGTTAGACAGGCGGCTGGTAATAAATGTTAAGGTATTACAACATTATTCGTTACATAATTGATCCATTCTATTATACTTGATCAATCAACGTGCCTGTACGATTCTAGAACACACGTTTACATCGCTCATCACACTTTGTTAGACAATGAAACGTAGATCTCGTGGGTCTGATTCGAATCCAAGATGGATGCGATTGAAATCTTCCCATTGAGATCGTACGAATCCTTGGATCCAACATCTAAGGCGGTCTCTTTAATGACAATACGTGGAAAGGGTTACATCGTGGGTGGTTCTTGCATCCGCGTTTGCTCGATCCTACTGTTTATCGATCTGCATTGATCGGCTATCAGTTCCTCGATCTGACGGTACTATTGTTTTGTTTCAGGTTCGGAGAAGAACGGATTTCCCGATGCTGGTGCTTCCTTCTCGTTCCAATTTGGTGAGTTTTGAAACATCATTTATTTTTAATTATAAAAGAGGACATTTTTTCAACAGCATAGCAATTAGGCTTCGATAATCTCTAAGCCTTTGCCGTTATTTACAAAAGTATCAAAGCAATCAAGTTATCATTTTAAGACAATGAAACTCGCTTAGCAAGGTTAATCGCGCGTAGCCCATTCAGGTATCCAAAATAAAATGGCCAGGACACTCTGGAATCATGGTGCATCGATGCAGCAGTCCTGGTCGATGCGTAGCGAAACGATTAGGGTTGAACGATTATTCGCGGTCCTACGGCGAAGTTAACCGGTCGTAGAAGTAATAACGCCTGGCAATCTGGCCCCGGCAATCAATGAGTACGTGTTTATGTAAATTGAACGAGCCACGACACGAACCACGCGAGCAGCTTTACCTATACACTCGAGCCCCATGCCGACCGAGGGTTGGAATGCTTTGTTATCTGACAAGGAAGACGATATCCTGCTGCACGCAAACCTCATTGCCATTGAATCTTTGCTTGATGGATTCTATCCTCCCTTCAATTTATATAAGTTTTTAAAATTTTTTTCAATTTTTCATTTTATCATTAGAAACTCAGTTTCCTTTTAAAAATAAAAAAGAACCAACCAGGTTATTCAGAGAACTAAACACAATTTCATGCGACTTCCGTGTTACAATATCCTTGAGAAAATCAGTAGTATTAAAAACACCGTCTTCACCGCGCGTTTAAGTCTCCGCGCCTCGGGCAAATCATCGTGCGAAAGAAGAGCAGAAGGGCCGTTTAATAAACCATTTGTTTATGCGATCTCCCGACGGTCGACTCAGCTCGGATATCGTTGCAATGTAAACGAGTAGCTGACAATATCCAGCGGTAGTAACTCCCGTTGATCGACGATTATCTCCGGTAAATTGCACCGTGGTGGCTCGCGAGGGTATCCCGGTCTCCGCGTGGCGGATGTAACGCAGAATAATTGTAGTCGTTACTTTGTTAAACAGGGTCTCGCCACCGCTCTGTCCCCGCGGACGCTATAAAATTTTTAGTACGCCTCGAGCCACGTTATTGGTCCGTTCACACACGCGCCTCTGAACCTCGACGCTTTCTGCTCGTTAACGACGCGAAATTGCAACCGTCTTGTCGTTTGTTTGCCCTGCTCGAACAGCCTGACCGAACGTCCGTTTAACCAGAACGAATTGCACGACCGTGCGTGGTAATGACAGGTATCGTGGAGCGTCTTCGTGCCGTGATCGCGGGATTTTTTTCTCCCCTATGCGTTCGCCCCGCGGGCACCTTTGAAAAATCGTCACCAACGACGAGCTATCGGTAACTAAGACGATAGAAGGTGTAATTTGTGCCAGTGTCTTTAAGACGATTTATTTTCAATGGGTGCGCAATGGTAAGGAGGTCATAAAGGAGGTCATTAGTAATTTGTTTAAACATTTTTAAGCAGTAGACCTTTATTTTATTATTCTTCTTGATCATAGTTAATCGGTTGTTGAATAAAAATCAATTAATTTTGATTATTATAAATTCACATATAATTAAATAATGAAAGTTAATTAAGAGGAAATTGGAAAGAATGGACTTTTAATCTTTAGGGGTAGTGGATATCTATTTTATTTATGGCCGATGGATAATGTGTTAAATTATAAGTTCTTTGCCATTTCACGAGGGAATCTGATATTTCGAGGTGTGTAATATTCATGAAAGATGACAGACAGCCAATCCCCTCCAGTTAATTTCACGAGGCTAGTATCTAGTTGGCAAAGTCAAGTCGGTCGCGTTCCTTCGTTTGACGAGGTCGTACGCGGACTTTGTCGTAACCGTACCAGACGCATTGGAATAGCACGGTCGTTCGACGAATGGGAGCCGCAGAGGCCGATCAATTATGCCGGTCGATTCCAGGCCACGAAATGTCAAGGCTCCACCTCGATGGAATTCTAAGCCAGCCTCATCCTCCTCGTCGACGCTCGAGTTCGAACCTGATACATGCGTACCCGTGATACCAGCGTCATTGATAATGATGCACCGAGCGGTCTTCGATGAGAATATCGATTCGATCAGCTTCCCCAGGGACCAAGAACGTATCAATTTCTAGTAATTGAGACGGTACGCAAGTATCTCGTGGGTAAAGTGAATTTTTACCCCGGAAGAATTTTATACGATTCTAATTAATCAGACGAATTCTAATTATTTGGTTCATTTTTAAAATTTAATATCTTCTAAAAGACATCCCTTTCGAACCAGCATTCCAACCAACTAAAAATAAGAAGATACAATCTTCTCCAAGAAGAACCTCTCTCATCAAGGTTCCCAATTAATACTAAGACGTTTATCAGAAAGCCCCAGGAGCCGTAGAAAGCCCATTAAAACTTTAATCCGTCTCAATCGTTCCCTCTTCATCATCGTTCTACGAATTACAGGGCGTCGATATCGAAGTTACGGCAAACCGTGTTCTTCGAGTAGCAACGTGTCCTGGCATCAAGTTGGTCGCGCATAGGCGAGGCCAGATGCAAGTACTCGCACGTACGCACACGCGTGTGCCAAAGTATAATAAACATAATCGCGGTAGCATGATGAGAGGAGGCCTTGGCCGTCTACCTTCGGTCGTGGCCGGCACGCCCACCGCTGCTACCCATCGTGCCGTGCAAAGAGAAAATACTGCCGTGGCAATCAACGGTTTTACACCTGAGCATCTACACGTAGGTCGGAGGCGGTCGAGGAAGCGAAGCAGAGGTTAAAGGAAAGGATGGAGAAAGAGACCGGATAACTTCTCGTTTCCCCTCTCTTTTCCCTCGCCCGATGCTGTTGCTGCTGTTGCTGCTTCTGATACTGACCGAGCAGCTGCCTCGGTCGGACTTGTGCATCGGCTCGATAGGGCCGTGCACGATGCACGCCGACCTACCCTGAAGGATTATCGACGGCGCATCTTTCGATACGCTCCCGTTGCCTCAACGGCTCCCGTTGTACGTCCTGGATTGATCCTGCGCGAAACAGTGTCCCTTATCTAACCACTTTCAAATCTAACGATCGCTTTTCAGAAGATTCTTACCATTTTCTTCGTGAACTTTTATGGAGAACTTTTATTCGAAGACGGAGAAGTATCGAGCGAAAGCGATCTCCCTTTTCGCGGTCACATCGACCGGGTTGACAAGTTCGCGATCGAATTTCTACGGCATTCCAAGGGCCAGTTTCTAGGGCGTAGAACAATTTCCAAGGTATTAAGATTGGAGTATTTAAAAAATATTAATAAATGTGTAAATTTTCAAGACACGGCACGCTTCCGTCAATCAAAGGGGGAAAAGAATATTATTCCATCATTCGAAAAGAACGAGTTCGCGATGCAAATTGCTCGTTAAGAAAACCCACCGCAAGCGTTACTCGCGCTTCATAAATCACCGGCTGTCGATAATTAACATCGAGTCTGTTCATTAACGAATCAAACGCGAAGCAAGTTCCAGCAAGTGGCTGAGACTCGTGGCGTAATTACACGTCTAATGTCAGCGATCGTTAGGCGTACGGATCGAGCTTCCGCGATCCACGGTTCCAATCTCTTTCGTGAACGTGTGCCTTTTCGACACCGATGCAGATCCCCGAGAAAGTTGTTCGGGTCGTGGTTATTTGATCAGGAGTACTCGTACGAACGAGTCGTTAACCGGTACGTGCCAAGATCGTGATTCCCGTCTTGTGTGTGGAACACCAACACAATCGTATCTGCTCCCGTATCGTTAGATATACGTGATCCCATCTCTGTGCCGGAGTATATATTCCCTTCGATATATAGGGTGAGGTAATAACCGTTGCCACTTGAAATAACTCGGCCACATGTTGTTCGAAGGGGCGAATTCAGCCCGAGGTGTTCATTGATACCAATTTGCATGAACGTGAACCTTTTTTCCTGTGATTTATACCGCGACAAAGTAATTGGAAAAGGAGTTACGATGCTTTCTAGATACGGACGGAATTTTTCTCCTTTTCCAAGGATTTAACGACAAGCAATTTAGAGATTATTCAAGATAGGCGTGGTGTTTCCTCAGGCTTATCGGTGTCTTTTCATTAACTTTTTCTACAGAGTACAGCTATTAGTCTTTTGATAGCGATGTTAAAAATACAGAATTGTATAATGATTATTCATTTTTTAAACTGTCAAATCGTTTTATCGAAATTTCGAAGATCAAAATGGAACACAATACCCATCGATACCTCACCGATTCATCGATACATCTCTCCCCCTATCAATTTCACACCATCGCACACTTTGATCAGCTGAGGATAACGAAGCAACAAGTTACATTCCAAGTGGCAATAGTTATTTCCTCAGCGTGTATACGAGTGTGGCAATATAACCGAAGATTCCCCTCGTCGAGGTGGAAGATATACGCGCGTTCGGTGGAGGCGTATGGTGGCTGTTAGGGGGCACCGGGAGCATAAGTCTATACTTATGGGCTAGGTGGTAGATATGGAGCGGTCGATAATGATCCAATATACTGGTACATCCTCGCGAAGTAATTACAATGATGAGCGAACCGCTACCATCGGCTTTGCCCGGCACTCAGCTCCTTCGGAGGCTAGGCGTTGCATCGGGCATCTCCCTCATCCTCCTCTTCGTTTTCATGTTTTTCATCTTACCTTCGCTTCTCCGCTCCTTCCTCTTCAGCCTTTATCTCGGCCCGTACCTCTCTGCTCTCCCCGGTGCGCGCACCGCAACAAGAGCAAACATTTTCTCTTCGGGGTCGTCACGGGGCCACGGAGTCACGGTGGATGGATCTCGAGCTGTTTCTCGATCCCCCGGAATTATCACAGGGCCACCGTGGGGGTTCACTCGGCCGGAAGTGCGTCATCAGCGGGATACGTGCTCGTTGCTAACGATCCCTAGGGGATTCAGGAACCCTTTGTTTCGCCATTGGGGTTCTGCCTTCGACTTTGCTCCGTTTTGACCTTTTCGATGCGAAAGACGTATATGTACGTCCGAGTTGGTCCATTAATATGAAAGGCATATATGTACGCTCGGAGAGGTTCATTTACCAGATTCTGATTTTGATTTCAATTCAGAACCATCGGTGATGTCATTTTTTAACTGACTTCTAAAAAGGAGGAGGTTGTTCAATTCGATCAGTATATTTTTTTCTCATGTATACTAGTGGAATTAATTCTGGACACTTTGAATAAAAATATTTGTGCTGAAAATATATATTCTGCTATGCTAAATTGATATCGTAATATTTTTATTGCTGATACTTAATATTTTCACATGATTTGATTTGTAAACGTTTGAAAATTTTTTTGCGCCTGGCAACACAAAACGTCGCATGATGTGCAATAGCCAATCACAGGATGAAAGGATATATTAATTTTTTTCTACCTCCTTTCATGTGTTGAAATTGTAACTTTTATTGTATGTTAAAAGTATAGCTATAAACGGTCCTTTTACTGATTTTTTTATATAAGCGACGCTCTAAAATTAGAAAACAATGATTAGAATATAAAATATAAATGATCATATATTAAATAATTTGAATAAACGCGAAATTTAAGTAAAAATTTAAAAGTGTCCAAAATTAATTCCACTAGTCTACTCCAAGAAGGATGGACCAATCGGAACGAAACCTTTTGCATCTTTCAGAGTACGTCTCCCGATTGGTCCCGTTAAAAAAACATTTTGCAATTTTTCATTGCTTCCCATCAAATATTTCCCATAACAAACTTATCGAAATCAAACGTTCAATGGCTCCGCCTCGGCGATCAACGTTTCATCCTAATAAAACATTGATCGTGTCGCAAAGCAGAGGTATCCATTAATTGTTGCTCGATCTCCGACGAACGCAGTTAATCACGCGGAACAATTCGCGGATTCTTCGAGCAACGAAAGATCGGCTCGCAAGGAGAATTTGGTCGAGCAAGAAGAGAAACGCGAGCCTCCGCCCCAGGGAAGGTTCATTCATCGATTTTTTGCCCCGAAGAACCTGCTGCGAGCTAGATCACTCCAGCTCGCCGGGAGCTGAATAGAGGCGATGCGAAGTGTCTGATTAACGTTGCTTTTTTACCGGTACCGAGCGTCCAACGGCTCGTCACGTGCCGACGACCTCGTCCTCCTCGCTTCCTTTACGCGTCCCTCTATTATCAGCGAATATCGCTATCAAAGTGAACAACCTCGCGTTACGTCGAACCACTTCGCAATGCTATCTGCATTCTTTTGCATAATTGATCGATATTATGCTAGTCGTTATCGTTTTGTCACTTGCGACTGAAGCTTTCTAGAATTATGAGGTGTTATTTCTAATTTGCAAGTGTCCAACGGCAAACTGCATGATTTAAAAAAAAAAAAACGAACATTTTTCCTTCAAACCTGATCAGTTTATCATGGAAAATGAAAGATCGATGCTTGCGACGCCACTGGGAGCGCATCCGAGCCACAAAAGCACGCATATAACGTAGATGCAACGTTCTATAGCTGTGGATCGCCGAGGGCGCGCTTCTCCGCAAGAAGCGAGGTGAAGGGGGCACGTTAGAGACCACGAAGAGGGGCCTGAAGAGAGCTAGGGGAAGAGGTCGACCGGGATAAACATCTGAGCCCCGCCCGGCACCCGAGGCTGCGCCTTTTGTTGCTCTTCTTCATCGTTCCTCTTCTCCTACTTCTTCTTTCACCTCTTCTTCCTCTACTGGAACCTTCTGGTTACTCTTCTGCTTCTTCCTCAGCGTTGCGTTGCTGCTTCGCTGCCATTATTGATCACCGATCAGACCGGCCAGCCTCGATATGTTACATTTCGCACGTTTTATACCGTTCCGCCTCTATCTCGTTTCCTTGATTGTATTTCCTCTCGAACGCTTTACGCGAACTTACTTAGCCAGATGACTATCATGCGGGGGTCCGACAAGAATGAAGCTTCTGAGGAACGTCGGAATTATAACTAGTAATTCTAAAGAGGAAGTCGAGGTATTAGATTGAAAGATTAGTCGACGGGTTGGCTACCAATTTAATCTAATCTTTCTGAAAGCCGTGAGAGAAATCCCGAACTTTCCCATGATCGGGTTCACCGGAGCAGCGAGAAGGTCAGGTATAAGAATAAGGGAAAGAAGGAGAGGGCACGCAGGTTGCACAAAGTGCAATTTCACCATTTTTGCCTCGTAAAGTCCGACCAATGAACGGTGTAAAAATGAATAACTGAAAGATCGTTCACCCGTTGGGGAAGACACGATACACGCCTCTCCTCGCCTCCTTCTTCGACCAAATCTTCTTCTCTTTTCATCCAAAGTTCGTCCATCGAGCAAGCGATTTTTATCTTCCGGGTAGAATAGATTATCTTTATTTACGAGCAATTCGTGGCCAGGGCAAATTGTTTGGGAATCGGAGGGTCACTTATTTAGAAGCCGTAAACAATTCAATACTCGAATGAAGCATCCACCGTGAAAACGAGGGCGAAGAAGTTTCACCGTCGAAAGGGATGATGCGTCTCGTGGGACGAGACGGTGCTCAAGGTAGCCTATAAAATCTTCATTCGAGGTCTAGGACGAGGGTACCGCTTCTCGTACGATACTCGCGTCATCTCGGACGAGAAACACGGAAGTCTTATCTGATACAGCGGTCTGGTAATAAACTTTAATCAGAAAGGCTCGTTATCGGACCAGCCAGTGGTACGAATTCAAAGGCCGCAGACAAATTATGGGTCGAGGTTGGTGAACTTGGTTCGGGATGCAATGAAAGATATTTAAGTCATAGAAAAGTTTAATTTTCTTTATTTAACGCAAACTATTTACATTTGCCAAGTAGACGTTATAATATTTGGTAGGATATGTTTAATTTTTATTCAGCTGAACGTCCTCTTTTCAGAAGCTCTCAGTAGCACGTGGATTCACATTCAATAAAAATATTTGATATTCCCCAGGTCGTTTCCCTTAATTATTACTGTGCTTCCAACGATACATTCGTACTTAACGTCTGGATGATGAATTTACGATGTTTTCTCCTTTACATGCGCCTCTTCGACTGTCGAAATTGTGTTAAATTAGGAAAAAAAAGAAGGAAGAGGGAAAATACCGACAGACCAATTCGTAGAAATGTTAATAAAGTGCGTGCCGTAAAACGCGCAATTATATAAATTAAGTATAGAAAGACGTTCGGTGACACCTTCGGGATGTGTTCACAAACGGTTCACGGTTAATTAAGAGTTCCTTGTTTATTGGTAAAAACGTCAACGCCATCCTATAATAAATTGGTCGATGATCCGTTTCGTTTTTCGAAGACACCTTTCGTGCGTGGCGCGGCCGGCTCTTTTGTAAATTATTGCTCGTAAAATATCGGTTTTATACAGTAACGCCGGATCGATGACAAGTGGCACGCTGTTCGATGATGTTCCGTGAGGAATAATGGTTGCTTGATTGCATGCGTTGATTGGAATAGCTGAGGGAGTTCTTGTTTGCGTCCGTGTCCACCTTTCCCCAAGGAGAATAGATTAATTTGTTACTGATAGGAAGCTTTAATTGCTTTCCTGAAGTAGTACGTTGTTTTCCAGTCTTTCCTTGGTGTCGATGTCCCCGTTCGAAGGTAAAACGCGTTAACTTGTTATTTGATTTGTTTTCAAGCAATCAAATTATTTTAACGCAACTGATAAATCATGTGGACCCCAATAGACGCTCACTAATTCCCTGCCATACCACTCTTAGGTTTGGATCGTCAATAAACGTGCAACCATGCTCGATAATTCTTCGTTTCTTCGAAAGATCGGATAAGTTTTCGAATGGCTCAGGTTCGGTATATAACCTAAATTCACTACAAGAAACCGATTAAAGTTGGTTTCAGAGCTGGATGTTTTACCGTTTTGGAGATATCGTGGTAAGAAATTTTTCTACAATTTTGGGACTACGCATGCGCTATTCGATACTGCGCATGCGCTATTTAATACTGCGCATGCGCTATACTGCGCATACACGGAACCTAACCTTACCACGATATCTCGAAAACGGTAAAACATCCAGCTCTGAAACCAACTTTAATCGGTTTCTTGTAGTCAATTTTAGTTATATACCGAACTTAAAAATCCGAAATACAAGAAATTATTCAGCGGATATTCTAAATGGATCAGGCGCGTGGCCTGTCCGTTTCAATTACACTTCGATTGCTCTAGCAGACACCGGTCAAGAGCAATATAATTAACGAGTTCCTGAAACGGGCACGGTTGCGTAAGCGACGTATAAGGCTCGTGAATATTTTCTTTTTTTCTTTTCAAAGGGTGGATAATTAAAACGCGGATCACGTATCTATTTTTACTCGAATCCCATTGGATGGCTGACCGTTTCCTTGACCTTTCAAGTGCACGTTTATCCCTCTGACCTTTACCTACGCTGATTCATCGGCATCTGACGCTGCTACCTCCGCTGCTATAATCGTGCGTGTTCGCATTTATCATCCTATTTATCGTTTCGCACGCGGCGCGATGTTAATCGGCGCGAACACGGCTCTGTCGGGATTTCGAACGGAAAGAAACTTCGCCCCCGACTCTCGCGCGTCCAACGCCTCCGCTCAGCTTCCGGTTCTTTGATTTTCGTTGGAATCGAATGTTTCTTCTTCAAGTGTTACATTGTATAAATAATGTACAAAGTAAAACGTCCAAGAGTTCCTTTTGAATTCTTTTATTAGTTACATACTATTTTTTTAAATTGCTTTAATGCGCATGGAAGATTAAAAGAAATGAACATATGTATTTTCAGATTATTTTAACAGCCGCTTTTCAGTAATGTTTATGTTTAGTACTCACTACCGTCTAACGAGGTATTTAATTAACTAAAACCCGCAAACATTACTCGCCCCGGTCTCTTCCTGCGTGCTGAACGCTCGAGCAGAACATTCGCGTAAATTGCATCGAAATTAGCCGTAAGTTACGAAAGCAGCCTCGTTTCTCTCTGTACCGGTGGAAAAAACTCGCGTGGTTCTGCGAGGTTTGGTTTAAAGGCCATGAAACTTTTTCATCGGAACTTTACGCTCTTGAACGGAGAAACGCGGCTCTTCGAGTCTCGCCTTCCTCTTCTTAATGAATTTCCCTTGACATTTGTTGAACGTCCGGCGACCCTGTTGAATTCACGTAGATTTTTTTATTAATTTAAAAATTTGTTAAGTACTAAATAATTAAGAAATGAAAAGCCTATCCCCTTTGGATGGAACCGAATCACCGTTCGCTATCAGAAACGAGCGAATCAAAGCGAGCAGCCCTATCGCGTTCGTCGATAACCTGCTCTCTTCATGGTTCGTTAAGAGCGTGGTGCGTCGCGTGTTTACCACGTACGTCATAATAAAAAATCCGTAAAACAGCTGGCCCGTTATCGTTTTTACGCCTAACGCGCCAACGAGAGTCCATTCGCCCGAGTGTGTCCCCTTCCGGTTCTCCGTTGGTCAGCTTTTAAAGCAAATTAAATACGGCGCAACAAATTACGCGGCCAACGTGGCTCCTCGTAAATCAGACCGCCAATAAAACGTCCTTCGAAACGACCTGAAAAATCCGATGGAACGTCCTCTCGCCACGAACAGGAACACGCTGAATACTTTGGACGTTCCATGGCGCCAAGGAGGACTTCTCAACGGTTCAAGGGGTGGAGTGTTTTTTTTAGTACCTGCTGAATGTCTCAATTAAATCTTCGAAATCATCACAGGGTATCTGGTCGCCACCTCGAGAACGCTGTTTTGTCGACGTAAATTTCTTTAAGTCAACGGGACCAATGGGTGAAGAAGATAAAATGTGAAGGTTGCTTTTGAAAATGATGTTGCTTAACTTTGCAATTTCTGCCAATGATTTTTCACAATGCAACGGTACACGGATTGATACCCAAAATTTATTCAAAATTTATGACATCCCGTCGAACGGTGCACGCGAAGAGTTTAAACGAAGTCAGCATAAACAGGCCGTTGAACGTTGAAGAGTCGTTCAGTTCGGCGGCGAAGCTCGAATAACACCGGTCCCTGTCAGTGGAGGAGAAAAGAGAGGAGAGAGTCGAGTTCGATCACGGGTTCTGGCCTCGATGTACAAAAGGCAGCTCGTTATCAGCTGATCCCATCTTATCAGACCGAACCGGCACCGCCGATAAATCATCCGAGTCCTTGGCGGGGCACCTTTAATTACCGGCCGTGCATCAGGGGAAAAAATATGAAGACGTAATACGTTATCCGGTTGGCTCTCTTCGTGCCTACCGGTAGGATAGGGAGGCTGGTCCAGTTGATGCGGGGAGGCGTTGCTCATAAATAATGAACACGTATTCATGAACGCCACTGGTTACTTCAGCCTCAAAGATGAGCTATGGCTAGCCGTGGCTTCCACTTCACCGAGGACGCTTTAACGTGTCGATTCCGAGGCGATCCTCTCTTCCGTTTGCCAACTCCTCGTCCTGCTTGGATGTTTCTTGAAATATAGATCGGGTAGAGAATGTTTCATCGCTCCAGGCGTTTTTCTCTCCAAGTAACTGTTCCGAAAGTGTTGGCTTATTCAGGATGTATTTAAATGAAATAGGGACTTAGATATTACTGGATTCTTTATCGACCATATCCCAGGTTGGCCATTTCTAATCGCATATCGAGTTCCGATGAACGTAAGCAGCGACAGCCAGGCTCGACTGACGGTAATCTGTCGCCCAAGAGAGGCGACAGAGAGGGCAGGGTCGATGGACCGTTTAATCATGGAAGAGCGCGAAAGAAAATGGCCGAGGTGGTAATCGTTAGCTCCGGAAGCTAACCGATCCAGGCCAGATAGGATGCTACGGGGTTGGACGTATCGAACTGGCGACTCGTCCTCGTTGTCTCGAATAATCTCGAAGCGAACGGATATCTAAACGAGGACCTTGAAGCCAGCCTGCAGGCGATCCACGCGTACATATGTACGCTGGAACCGACGTATGGAAGTGGAGTGGCCGGCAAGTGATATATATCGGTTGCAATATATCGCCCTCGATGGTACGGCCGCACCGTGCCGATCTTCGCTCCGTTCGGAGAAGATAGTCGAACGCGAAGGAGAAGAGGCTTCTCCACGCACTACGTTCCGAACAACACGCCACCACGCCCTCGGTGAAACAATGTGATGGTTAACCTAACAAGCTCTCATCCGCTTCAGCGTGCCGGTACCCTACCGTAGTGCACGGTTGCAGCCTCGTTCCACTCTCTCCGTCCTGGCCTGGTCGCCAGGCTGAAACGCCTAGGGCAACACTTCCAGGACATTGCTGTATACCGATATTCCGTTGCGATAACGATGTTGCGACATACGCTAGCCAAGCCGTGGGACCGCGGGGTTACAACTGGTATTAACCCTTTCGGCTGGGAATAATTCTATGCCTGGATATCGAGCAGAATTTCCGAAGGAACATACAAACGACGTCCAAGTGTCTTCAAATTTACGAAAGTAGCTGAATCATTGATCTTTTTTATATGGAGTTACAAGCAATTGTTCGAAAAGGGCATCCATATACTTTGCGCTACGCAGGAACAAGGCATTCTTGTCTCGTTTTATCGATACACTGTCCAGCTAGACGAAACGTAACTCCGCTCGGCTAGAGACGTAAAGAAAGACGTAGTTAGACAGGATACGACGTTCCTGGACGACGAGTCAGGAGACAATCTGCCATCGGGTTGTAGCGTGGATCGGTGGAAACGCCTGGAATTCAATACCCTTCTGTTCCTTGGGGGGATCCAAATATGGAACTCGGCAACGACCTTTGTAGGAAGCCATAGTCGGCACTGGAAACACGAAAGTACCACGTGCGCCTTTTGTCTGAACACCAATGAAATCTAAACGAACGACTCACTTTCCTCTTTCGGCGATCTATATTTCTATTTCTTCCGTTCGTTTTTATTTCATCGTCCAATTAAACTGCGAGCGATTTATTCGGACAAAATGATTTTAGTTCTTTGTGTGGTGAATTTTTCCCAAGTAAGATACTCCAATTCGTAATCATTCGCCCCCTGGTGGGTATATATCTAGCTGAGACTCATAAAGAAAATATCATCACCGTGGGCCATTCCGAGGGACCAGGCGGAAAGAGGTCGGCGACAGGTTACTCCGACACTGTCTGCTCCGTTCTTGAGGTCCTGTTCGATTCCTACTCCTTTCTGTCGGCCACCACCACCGTCGTACAGTTGGCCACCACCACCATGGACCTTTATCCACCACCAGTGGTTTCAGCTACCACCTCCTTGTTCGCAGGTAGTGCGGGGCACCTCGCCATGTGACTGATTCCCCTTCCCCGTAGGTTGACGAGCGGTGGGCCTGCCTACCTGCCGCCCGTTGCCCCGCTCCCATTACGACGCGGACTCTCGCGGCAGGTGCACCAACCTAAGTGCCACTCCGCTTACCTGTGTGTCGTGCCTACCAAGCCAAGTGTGTCCGGTGGTCAGGTTCTTCCCTCTCTCTCTTCCTCTTTCTTTCTCTTTCTTTTTTTCTTCTTCCTTCTCCTTCCCCCTGTCACTATTCTCTCTTACTCTCTCTACACCTTTCTCTGTCTCATCTTTTCACCCCCTACCCGGCTTCGTCCTTCTCCCTCTGTCTCCGTCTGTCTCCTTCGACGTCGCCTCACGCAGCAGTGCCGTGTTGTAGTGTCGTGTCATCCTGCGCTACGTCAACGATCCTCCCGAACCGCGGAGGCAACGATCGACCGCGTATTCCATAACGATTTCGTTGCTACCCGGCTGACCCACGTACCTCTGCGTCCTTGCCCAGTAAACACGGACCTTCGCGTAGTGTAAACAATCGAATTCGGTGAAAAACTCGCTCGGCATTCAACGACGACTGGCCGTCGTTATCGGGAAATTATCGACGAGCTTCCCCGCGGTGTTTACGATCTTCGATCGATCCGGGAACGAGGCTCGTTCAAGGATCGCATCGTAGGTGATAGATCGCGAGTGTCAGTGAGATCGTCAGGGGGGATCAGTGCGACGTTTGAACAAGAGACTGGTCCCCGGTACGCAGTTCGGAAAGGGGGAGACACGGTGAAGGTGTCAACCGATTCGCGACTTGCTCATTGACATTTCCGTGACATTTTAGTGTCCGCGATTTTCGTGTGACGCGAAAGTGAGAGATTGTCACTGTGTGGCCGAGCACACGGTCGAGAAAGTGGCAAGGCCAGAGGTGTAGCGGAGTCGATGACGGTTAACCCGTGCCTTATCACCGCGGACGGTTCCTTATCTGTGCTTATCTGTCCGTTGGAATCGTTGCTGGACGTGCGACTCGGACAGAAGAGAAGCACGACGAACGCGAAACCCGTCGAGACGCATTGTCCTCGCGAATTATCCTTCGCCGGTTTCTATATGATCATCCTAGCTGGACGCGTGCGTTCGCGCGTGGATCAGATTTGACGTTCAACAGGTGGTTCACGAAGGGGTTCATTAAGATCCCGCGCGAACGAACAAGGGCTGTGTAAGAGACTGTGCGAGGGTTGTTTCTCGTCGTCGACGTCGATGATTGATTCTCCTCGGACTATCCTGTGACATAGATCAAACTGGACATACTCACCGCCACGTCGGGACGTACGGAGTGGAGATGTCCGCGGGTCGCTGAGAGAATGAGGGAGCTGGACACCGAGAGCCCTGTTGTCTGGCCAGCCTGGTGTTACACTGGTGAGTCGATTGATAATGTCCTAAAGAAATTGATTAAGTGAAACGTTGATTGAAAAATTGATTGCTCGAGCGTGGAGTTCGGAGGTGACATAAGTGGAACATTTGTTCGTTTATTGGGTGGAAGATTTCTTTGCAATAATCTTCGAACCGTCGGAGTTGATTAATTTTGCTGATTCGTTTATTTGCTGATTCTTGGAAAATTAGGAAAAGTTTAAGGAGGAAAGTGATAAGGTGACCCTGTCAATTTGTGGAAATGTGAAGGCAATTAGCTCGTTTGTCAGTGACAACCCCTATAATGAATTATATTCGTCTGATTATTGATAGTCAACATTATTCATTGAAAGATGGAATGTTTTTCTATTATTAAATAATTGTTTTCCTTATCAATTGTAAACAACATTGCTAATTATGATACTAATGATTTTCCTCGAGAGAATCGTACGATTTCCTTTAATCAAATAAAATCGTTCCAAGTGGTATTGACATGCCCGATAGCAGTGTTTGAAAAATAAAGAAGCGATTGGCTCGCTTATCAAACCCAGTTAGTAGAGTGAATTATGATGTTCTGCTACTTGAGATTGAAAGGTTTCACGATTTTCTAGAATAAAATTGTACTTGTAAACTATTAAGGTATACAAACTGTCCAAAAAATTTATTAACATTTTGATGATCTGTGATAGTCGACAGAAAAATGAGCATTCGTATGAAAAGGGCTCTGTAACTCTTTTTCCATTCAATCTAATTTTTGTCAGGAACACAACAATTGAAGGTGTTAATTTGTTTGACACTCCGCGATCGTTAGCATCGAAAGTTATTTATTGATACTCTGCCTATCGGTCGTTAAAGTGTTAAGTTCGCGAGTCGGTTCTCATGAGTCAACAGCTGTACGTGTTGATAGTGGACAAAATTATATCAAGCACGGTGTAACAGGATGCCATTCGCGGTGACGAGTTGCGTAAAGCAACGAAACAACACATGTGCAAAGAAGTAGGCGTTGCTCACCGCTGTTGGAATTCGCGCTCGATACACATATTCCGTCCACCGTTCACGGCTGACGTACGAGAAACAAACACGATCGTCGATAAGGGGATCTCGAATTATGTTTTAAGATCATTTCGAATTACATAACGCGGAACGGGAACAACGTCCGATCGTTGTTCGGTATCGAGGTCGTAAAAACAAATTTTCGTTGCTGAAATTAATTAAAACATTCATTATCCGCGGTAGAAACAGCCATAATCAGACACCGCTGTTTCGCAGTGTCATTCAATTTCAATTTCACGTGGTCAACAGATGCATACATATTTTGATGATTAATTAATTTGTAATCAAGCTGAAGCCGTTCGTAAAATTAACTCGGTATTTAGGTGAAGTTATCGAATTCTCTCGAATCAACGGTAGGAAAAAATTACCATGGAAAAAGGGCCGATTTCGCGACAGAAGCGATCGAATTGTCGAGGGGGCAATTCCGTCGAGGAAAGAAAGAAAAGGAAAAAGAAAATTAGCGGGGCCCCTCTTAATTAGAAGAACCCGACGAATAACCGAGCCCGATTCGCCGAGATAAGGCTGCTGGGAATTTCGGCAGCTAAGTGGGAGCCTATTCGCTACCGACAGCTTCCAACGGCTCCTAATTGTCAAGATCGAGAACCGTAATTACACACTTCGACATTAGTTCCTCTGTCTCTCTCCGCGCACCCTTTTAAGGTTCTCGGGGATCTTTTTTTTATGGCGGGTAGCATCGAAAATATCATCACGCTCCTTCGTTTTCGTCGAACCACGCCGAACACGTCGATGGGCAGAGATAAAGGGGACGTTTATGAAGAAATAATGGGCGAACGCGAAAAAGTGTTCGAAAGTATGCTTTCCGTTTCCATTTCGGAAACGTCCGTTTCGCGAATTCTCGTTCCCTTGGATTCCGACGCGTCCGAGATAACGATAAAATATTGCGAACTGTTTGTACACGTCCCGTAGGGTGCTGTGACCATATTACCGTACAATGGACACAGCAATCAGTGGCTTTTTCACGGGAAACGCGTTAACTTTCGAACCGTTTCACGGCGTCTTCGTTAACCCGTGCCCCGCGAGTTCGGTGACAGCTCGAATCCCGCGAAACGAATTTGTAATATAACGGGGAGGTAATGGGCATACGGTTTGCTGCGGGCGACAACTGATGGGATTAATTTGATCGTGGACACAATTTCTCGATTCCTGCCTCGTTCCTCAGCTCGATGATTAATCGAGACTCGCGTCCTTGGCGAATGATGTTTTATAGAAGTCTTCGAATCGTTCTGACAGAACTTGGATCGAATTGCGAGATCCATAAGTGATCTTGAAATTATCGAGTATCTTATCAGCGATGGCAGAATGAAATTTAGAATAAAAGATCACAGCGAAGTTTAACACGCAGCCTGTGGCGATTTTGCAATTTTAATGGTCTATGGTGAGTCGTGGATAATGACTCGGTAATTAATGTTTTATTGTCATGCTGACTCAACTAATAGTGAAGTGTTTATTCAAGTTTTTTTATTAAATATGAAAAGTCAAATTATAAAATGGTAATTCTTTCCATGTTCCTTTTAACACTTTAGGTTATGAAAATTTTGTAGCGTTTGTTACATAATATTTATTTAATTGAAATTTCCAACTCGTCATCCTCTGAACCTTTTCTAAGCCGGCGACTTCGAAACGAAACCATGAAAGGCTTCTATACGATTTCCAAGAATCACGATCTTCATCGAAGCATCCCCTGGTGTATCCTTGTATCGTCGAAAGCACCATGTAGGGTCTTCCAGCGGAAATCTCGTACACGCAAGGCTGACGATCCCCGAGCTTCGTTCTACGTCGAGAAACACGGCTCGTCTTCGCGGTTAAATATCGGCTGTCGTTCAAAATACGAACGCTAACAATCGTCGATTGACTTGTTTATGGGCAACAAAGCAAATCCGATGCCCGGTGACGATGAATGAGCGAGCTTCGTCTCGTTTTCATTGTTTCTGACGGCACACGAGCTCGGCTATGCGCACCGCCCACGCATTACCAAGCGTTCCACGTTTACCATCGAATAGAATCGTCCTCTCGAAAGATTTTCATTTCATAAATTTCCATTTAGCGAATTTTTATTTCCATAATTTTGTAAATTTATCCATTCGGCACAATTTACCCATTCGTCGTCTTGAAAGTTACACGATCGAAGGTAGAAAATCGATTTTCTCCCGTCGCGATCGTTAAGCGTTTCCCTGAAAGCGGGAAAAACAAAGTCTTGTTCGTCGAAAGAGTATAGTTTCCAAAGCAGCCGCGAACGCGTCGACCGGCGGGACAAGTTTTCTCGTCCTTTCAGAAAGGAACTGGCTGAATGGATCGGGCGTGTGGTCGAGGAATCGTTTCGCCTCCATTGTGGCTGACAGTACATAAAGCGAGCCTCTAACTACGAGTGATCTCGCCCACGTATCGCCAGCACCTTGTCATGTTTAATTTGTCCACGGGACCGACAACCGGCGGACGTATGATTCGATAGTTTGTCGTAGAACACGCGATCGTCGGCTACGATTAACGTCAACCATCGACCGCGATTTTCTGCGATTACTCGACTTTGACTATGAATCAGTTTTCCTTCGAAATGGAGCAGACCGTAATAAATTTCAAACCGAAGGTGATTCTGTGACATCGATCAATCTGGAGTATCATTTTTTTACCCTGTCAATGCTATGGGTATTTTAATTTTAATGAAATTAATTTAAGGGGAACAAATTAGGAGCATCAGAACTCTTTCCTTTCGCAAGAATTCTTCCAAATATCAGGACCATTTTCTACCAGATTAGAGTGTCAGAAATGATTCCCCTGCGTCGCCTAAAACACGCCATTCGTTTCTTCTTTCACGAATGGCGTCGGGTCATTATCGAGTTCCCGAAGCTTTCGTGGCCGATAAAATCCACGCAATCTTTTCTCCTGGCCACGTTTCCTCGGCCAGCGACACAATAATGATACACGAACGGATCCACGACTGTCGATCAAACGAGAAACTGATTCAGTATCTTGGTAATGGGCAGAGAAAAAGAGAGAGATATATATGTAGCTGGATCAAAGGGACAAAGTAACTGGGAGAAGGGACGAAAACGGGTCCATGGTATTACGCGGTTTGGGCTTCGTGGAAAGGGAGACCCTTCGTGTTCGCAGCCGCGAAATAACGTTGGTGGTTTGTGGTTTTTCATACGTGCAAGAAGTCACAATGGTGAACGAGTGATCCATCTACGTGGCGAGCCTAAAGCCTTCTCGGATGTAGAAGAAGAAGAAGAAGAAGAAGAAAAGGAAGAGGCTTTTGTTCCCACCTCGAACGAACTCGGAGTTGTCTGCCACTTTTTCTCATTTCACCCTCTTTCATCTTTTTCTATTCATTTTAATCACTCTTCGGTGTTAAGTTAATTAACAACTGACATTTTATTAGCAAAAATATAGGACATCCTCTTAACGCCCTCTTCTATTTTATAAATAACAAAATCTTCGAATGCAAACAATCTTTCATCAACACTCGTTCAAGCGAATCGCGAGGCAGTTAAATTATTCCCAATGGAATCGAAGAAATAACTAACCGATCCGAAGGAAACAGGGGTGCTGGCACCTTGTCGTTCCGACAGGTGACAAGGGAGTCCTTAATCGCGTCATGACGTTTTCATACGTCCTGAATCGAGCAAAGTCACGTCACTTAATTGCCCCACGAATCGTTGAATAGCTTCTGTGCGCTTCGCTATGAGCATTTATCTTTCGGAAAATGCGTGGATAGAAAACGTTTCACCTACGTGGCGCCATTACCTACCTGCTAGCCAACGGGGACTCTCGATAACGAGCAATCAGAACGAGAGGACGTTCAGCTCGATGGAACGAGATTGTTCGGGAGAAAAATCGGAGCGAGTACCCAGCTGACGAGGCTTTCTCGTGCGAGCATAATTGCTGCTGGATACTCGAACGTTTCTATGGGTTTATTGCGGATGGATCGATGGTAACGATCGAAATGGTCGAAGTTGTTCCATGAAATAAATGGGGAGTGAATTTTTCATTTAGAAAGATTTGTTTTTGAAAATCTTGATTATTAGAGCATTTAACGAGATCTAAATTGCTGTATCTAATCGCCAGGATGATTTCACCGTCCTGGCACGCGGTTGGTCGAATTCTCGCGCGCGCTCGAGTAGATCGCGGAGACTTTAACGAGTAGAATAAGATGCGTGAAATGTGTCGAAGCGCGTGCAGATAGCTCCCGGTGCACGGTGCCGATCTAACGAGCCGTGAACTACACCTGGAGGCCCTATGAAAATGCAAATGACTCGGTCCCTCGGAGAGATAACGATTTTTAAAGGCGACGCTCGCTGACAATCCGCCGACAAATCTCGGTCGCGCGAGCCCTCGTTGCGCCGGCGGAAGTCAATCTTAATCGCGAGATCGTTGTCGCCGCGATCGAACGATCAGATCGATCCGGCATTTTTATCGAACCATTTACCTGGATGGAGGACCCGAAGATAATTATCGATCGGCTGATCGAATGCGCGGCTTCCATACGAGTGGGTTTTTTATTTTCTATCAATCAATGTCGAGTGATTTTATTTATTAAAAATACCCTCGCTCTGATTGGGTTGAAAATGTTCCATTTTATTATGGAAGAAGGAAGAAGGTTCTCTTTCCTCGAAGCGCCATTTCGCGTTTCCATACAATGCGATGAATTAAAAGTCGACGGTAGAGATCGAACGTGAACGCGCGATTGAATTTCACGAAGGGAAGGTAGACCGACAGAGGCGTTCGAAAAATACAATTCACACGGTGAAAGAAAAACGGTGAACGACGACGACGCGGCTTCTGTTATACCCGTTCGCAAGAAGGACAGCGTTTCGTATTCCATTGGCGTGTCGTCTGGGTTGTCATACCGACACGCCAGCGACCAAGCAACCTCTTCGGTACGTAGTTGGTAGGCAGACGTGCCAACCCGACGGCTAAATATGCTTAAAGTCACAGTTCCACCGATCCGTTCGTTCAAAGAGTTATGCACGCGCCTGTGCTTTTCTTTCCTCGACAATTGCCTTTCAATTTTTTTTTCCCACCTCTACCCTTTGCCCGTTGCGAAATCGGGAAGAATTAAACGATTGCATCTAAGCAAATAATTAACCCTTTCGCTGTCACTTTTCATTTAGGCCATTAAGTACCGTTATTTTAATATATTTCGCAGTTCTTTGCCATTAGAAAATTTGTAATATGAAATTTCTGGCCCACTGGTGCAAGTTCAGAAATTCGCGTGGCAGGGAAAGGGTTAAGCATTCCAAATCAAATAGTCCAGCTAACATCCATCAAAACTCCTGCTATCATGGTGACATCCGGTGTCAGGCGCGATTATGCCCCGTAATTAGCCGGTCTATTAATTGATATCGAATCGGACAACTGCATCGATCAGACTTCCCCGGTCGAGTTTGCTTGAAACGTGATCGTCGAGTTGGCATAAGGGCAAACGAGCAAAAGGAGGAGATCCCGATGGAAGGGTACACCGGAGACAAGGACATCCGGACGGCGAGGAGAGAAAGAAGGAAGGGGAGAAATCGAGGGACCAAGATGAAAAACAAGAATAAGAAAGAGGGAGGGCACTTAAGTCTGGTCGTGTATCCCTGTTTGAATCACGGTATTGGTAGCCGTGCGGCGAAACCGGAAAAGGGCAGAAAAAGCCGATACTCGACGGCGCCACCTTACGCTTCCTTCGGTCTCTTAATTTAGACGCCGCCCCGTGAAAAATATTCCATCTCTCTCTCTCTCTCTCTGGCTAACCTCGAAAGTACCTTTCCTACCTGTCCCTCTTCTCGCCGCGGTGAACGCGGAGGCGAGGGACGTTGGTTATTGCACCGTCGACTATAGAAACGCCGTAAACACGTCGCGGACGCCGGAGACGGGATAAAACGTCGGTTTTATGCGAAGGCGTTACCGGACGAGGGAGATTCCCCTTCGTGATAGAGACATGTTTTCAGGTATTACCCGCTCGTGGACAGGTACGGGCTTTTAGAGCAACGTTACGACCGCCTTGGAACGCAAGCTCGCTCTTAATCGGAGACACCGGGCTGCTGGGACCCCTTCTGCTACCCTACCCCCTGACCCCTTTTCCTTGCACAGAAATCGTTGGACCACGATTTTACGTGGATATTTCGGATCGAGGAATCGCGACTCGTTTGGTTAGTATTGGTACCCAGGGATGAGGATTTGGTCGGGTTTAATCGGATTAGAATGGCGATTGTCAGCTTGGGATTTGGATTGGTGTATCGGAACAGCGGGCGATCGGTTTTGGGGGAAATTTGATACCCCGGATTCACAGGAAGTTGAGTATTTATTTAAGAGGATAAAGCTGGATATCCTTGTAACTTTTGCTTGTTGTTGATTATCCGAATATTAATTATTTGTGATTCGATGAATCACAGGTGAAACTACAATAAGCAAAACAAAAGCATCCTTTATTAACTGTGAGTTTCTTCGCTGTTAAAGCAGAAAATCGTAAAAATTTATATGGTATTATTTCGTGTCTGTTTACTGGGTACTATAAAGTTTTGCATTTAATTTTCTGAAATAAGATATCAGCACTCGAGATTATCGAAATAAGCGGATTTTAATCCGATTAGGTTAATTAAGTCACCGCCACTCGGACTCCTTCGTTACAGCTAAAACTGAAAAAATTTTTGATATCGTTACAAGTATTTCTATAAACATTAAATGTGGTTTTAAAGCGTTTTATATTCTCTTATTAAAGTCTTATTATAATTAATATAATCAAAAGAGGAAGGTTAAAATTATCTAATTTATTCGAAACATTAATTTAACCTTGCGATGACATTGTACAGAATCATTTGAGAAGAACGAGCAAGTGCAACAACCCTGTCTTTCCATTCGACTCAGCCCGGAAGTCGGCAAAGTCACGTCGTTAATAAAAGGTCGGTGAGCGAGCAAGGGGCAGCACTCTTTAGCCAAAGATACGTGACGTTTATAGCGGAGGGGGGGACTGTATCGTAAGGGTATAATACCCGTACGGACTTGAAATGTCTCTTTCTACCTTTTCTCATGATGGTTCTTGGTTCGATTCAGTGGGCGTAAACGTAACGCCGCTTCCTTCTGGACTTCTTTCCCCGGCTGAAAGCTCCTTTCCATTTGGTCCACTCTGTTGCTCGTTTTATCGAGCTGTCCTTTAATCTGCCCGCGATTCCTTCTCTTTCCTCCATTTTACTGGACGTTCGTTAATTCGAACTCCGCCCTTGTTACCTTGTTTTACTACCCCGGCTTGCTGCAAAGAAATTTGCGATTGAAATTCATGAAGAATAAAAATTCTTCAAACAGAAATTAATAAAATTTCTGATATTGGAATATTTTCTTGGGCATGGTTTCCGCTTGCATCGTCAGTTACACGACACCCCGTATACGCGGCGTCGACCGCAGCCGAGAATTTCCTCGTCCGACCGCGATCGGCCGTAATGATCCGTGCGGTTTTCATTGGCGTGAAATACGCGACGTTTACACGCTCGTTTCGTATCCTCTGCCGCGAATGGCCGCGTACATGTACGCCCGCTGAGCGTTATTCCGCTCTCGATGGAAACGGGCTTGACCTTGCTCGCGCCGCGGAAATGGAGCGATTTTATGGACAGGGTTGTACCCGCGCGGCAGATAATCCTCGGGTACACTTTACTGCCTCTCTCGAGGCCTCCAATACCGATCTCGATGATCGAGAAACACGATGACAACCGACAAGGTGACGGCTTCGATTCGTTAGACCTGATGATTTATAATCTGGTACGGCGTTACGGTATTGTATTATAAAATTAACTCGTTCCTTGCAATTTTTTGAAATTCATCCGCATCGCATTTTCGGAATTTTTATGACATATTTGCACTTTTTCTGACGGATTGACGCACCGATGGTAACGAGACGAACAAACAGCGTAATATATTCTGAAGTATTCTTTAGATTGGAGCATTTTTGGAATCGACTCACTAACTCATTGTATAAGTACCTAATTATGAAATGCTTTTAGTATTCTCGATAAAATTAGCCATGATGAATGCTTCGCTAATAAATTCGCGGCGTTACGTGTTCGCTGCATGCCGTTGAACGTAACTGTTTGCACATTCGCAAGTCTGGAGCGGAATTAAGCAAGATTTATGTTTATTTAACTCTTTTCGATTGTGTACCGTTTTCATTTTACATTCGGACGATCTGTTCGTTGGTAATACCTCGATGTTGGTTTCGATTTCGAATCAGCCTCTCAACGTTCTCCTTCGTTCAACGATGGAAGAATTATAAGAGAAATATTTTGGCAAGTGTCCTTCGGCCAAAATATTTTTTATTTTCAATATTGCTTAACTATGTATATTTTAATCTAGGAAAGTATTCCAAGATTATTTACTTTTTCAAATTAAAATTCAAATAAATTTTTGTACATGATTAATAATAATTAATAAGTGATTATATATATATTTTTTTTAAATAAAATAAGAGCTAAAAAATATTTTGTTTCCACAATTCTAAATTGTTGCTATTTATTGGTACATTTACTGTGAAAACAAAATTATCAATTAATTAAAAATTTTTAAATAGTTTTATTAAACAGAATAGTGGAGACAAGCTAAGGCCTGATCAATTCTATGTCTTTGTTACTTATCAACTATTACAGATTTTTAATATCTAATATAGATGACTATTAATTATATAATCGATCATTATGATTATTTCATTAAAACATAATTCATACATATAATATTTACAATTCATAACATATCACGTTATATTAGATTTAATCCTAATGGCTCTAGTTGAACTTATAACTGAAAATTGTTCTCTGGTTATATTGCCAATATTTCTAAAGCGTGAAAATAAGTTAAAAGTGTATTGTGAATGAACCTTTAGCCTCCTACGAACCGGACAGGCCGGAGGTCAGTCGTTCGTAAAGCCGATGCGTAACCCGACCTGACCACGTCCCGCAACTCGTAGCCTGCTGTTTTTATCTGACCGTATTTCAGGATGATTCCACGTTTAATGCCAAGCCTCGGGTTCAGCCTCTCTGCCGACCGGCCACGGTGACAACTTAACCCGTGGATCCGGCTTTACGAGCGTGTCGAAGCGTCGGGCTGATCGGGCCAGCTCGAACAAGCGCGTTAACCGTCCAGGGAAAGACGATTTTAACCCTCCGGTTCTCATAATTTCAACTACAATCTCGTACAAATAATTTTCATTAATTTACATCTCAACTTGTATAAACAAATAGTTGTAGAAGTTTCTTGTAAAAAAAAAAGAAATGGCTGATAATCGTAGGTGTCTTTGGACCGATGAATAAACCATGAAGAGTAATCGAAGCGTTAAAGGATTAAATATCCTTTCGCAAATCTCTTTTTTAACAGATAAATGGATTTGCGCGGGCGAGTTTCACCGGAAACGATCGGAAATCTTTTTCGTCGACGGGGCAGTTTCGCGAACCGTGAAGGACAGATTCCGCGCCGAGACACGCGTATCGAAAGCCGAAACAGATTGATCGTAGTTACTCTACGAATTCGAAACATTGACAAATAAATACACGTGGACTCGGGAACGAGTACTCGTTCCGATTAAATGATAAAATTAACCGACCATGTCCGACCATTAAAACGTCAATGTTTCGTCAGGGAGGATTATTAGTTGTGCAATAAAACTGGCTGAATTACGAAAGTCGGTGAACTGTATGCATGTTAAAGAAGGAAATCGGAGATTAATAGTTGATTTCCTTGATGTACTACCTGGGCACCCTTGCACAATTGCACTTATCTTATTAGCAAAATTTTACGAGTAGGCACTAATAAATCTTATTACATAACAGTGATAATATAAAGTTCCATAAATAAATTTTGCAAAACCTACAACCCTTTCGCTCCAAAGGACAGTTATAGT
The DNA here is from genome assembly GCF_907164935.1 of Osmia bicornis bicornis. Classification (NCBI taxonomy): domain Eukaryota; kingdom Metazoa; phylum Arthropoda; class Insecta; order Hymenoptera; family Megachilidae; genus Osmia; species Osmia bicornis. The sequence goes on from NC_060229.1 coordinate 5,198,199, forward strand.
GTAATTTGCCACTTGTTTTGTTCCATTCGTCGATTTGAATCTTTTTTAAGACTTTGGTATTTAAGCAGAGGCATTGGATACTCAATTGATCATAATTCCGTGGGATTAATATTAATGAGTCCGTGCTGTTGTTAAAAGTTACATTTGACACTAATTAATTGCTATGCTAATTGCAAGTTTACGATAACCCGAGGATTTATTGGATAGTAAGAGGTATGCTAGTTAGGGAGCTTTATGTGGTGATTAGGGGATTATTTTTAAAATATTTTATACCCGGCGATAAATTTCTTGTTCCTTTGCAAACATAAAAGATCCATCAGAAAGTCGACGTTAATTTACAAGTGAATAATATTTATTAGCGTTGTTGATATCTCGAGATTGTCTAAGAAATTAATTGATAACATTGTTTTCATTCCTAATTAGCAATTCCCTGACGAGCTTTTTAAATTAGGGTCTGTTTGAATTATTTTTTTTTCTTTTGATGCACAGAAAAAATGTCGAAAGTAGAAAATGTGAATGCATCCACGTTCCAAGGTAAATCATTCGCGGTGCGGGTAATGGATTTCCGGCCAGCTGGCAGCCGATTATTACCGATCAGATTGATGCGCCGCCGCGAATCGTGTCGTTATCGCGGGCACGCGATTACCGGTCTCTTTGGTTGGCAGTGTAGAATCGTCGGATGATGAATTAGATCTGGCACGAGGGGGGATAAAGGTACGAGACACGGTCCCGCAAGTTGTGCGGTTTCCGACGATCGTTGAATTCCACGATCTGTCCATCGACCTTTGATCCCGTGTCCGACGACGCATGAATGGAAAAAACGACGGTACACGGCTTCACCTCGGACACTAACCTCTGCACTTTTGCCATCTGCGGTACCGCAAGGCCTTGCAATAAAAAGGCTTCATTATATCACAGAGGACGGATTAATAGCGTCCGCAACAACTCGTTTCACTGTGCATCAAAAGGAAATGATCGAATGGACAGGTTGAAATTCAATGATAATCGATGATCATTTTTCTTTATTATATTTTCCGAGTGTAAATTGTGCGTTAAGGGTTAATTACCATAAATTAAGAAGGACCCTAAAAATCTTGTTCCCAAACATAGTCGAATCAAGGATTCAATAATAATAGCAATAGGTCGAGTCGGTACGACATTTTATTGTTAACTCCTAATGAGATCACTGATAGCGATCGTAAAGGTTAGATAGGCAAAGGGTAAAATAACGTGGTGACCTTTTGCGATCGGCCGTGTGATAGGGATATAATGTTCGCGGGGTGCAGTAACGCTTTTCGCGTATCCGATGCAAACCGAATTATCTGTCTGCATCTATCGTGAACCGCCTCGTCTTACGCAATTGTTAGCCTGGAATTCATTGTTTTCCACGAGCTGAGGGGAGAAAAAATACTTTCGTTATCCGTGACTTTTCACGGTGCTCGTGTTTCACGACCGTTGTAGATTTCCACGAAACCATTTCCTCCAGGCTGTACCAGTTCCTAGACCTACCTTTGGATGCATCATCTCCGAAGCATGCGATAACTCGCTCGGAAACGATGTAAATTTGGTGTCGATTTTACGATCGTTCCTGGAATCGATCGGTGCACGATTAACCTTTTTGCCTTGGAGGGTTCTGTTGCTGGTTAACCCAAGGATTCTGGGTGGAAAAGTGGAATAACGAATGGTTAGGAATCTTTCTCTTCGCAGAAATGATACTCGGTGATTATTTTTTACAATCTAACGCTTCGGTTTGTTATCCCGAGTCTCGGTAAGAACTCCTCGTTTCAAATCGCACATGGAAAGTGACATCTGCGCGCGAGCGTTCAAATTGGACGCGATTCAGAATGTCAGGCCATCGGTGCGAGGACATAAATCAAAGAATATCGAGAAACAGATGTGACCCGTCTTTCCAGCAACGGAATAAATGCCGTGTCACCGTACATACGGTCGCGTGCAGAGAGCGTCTCTTATGAAAGTAGCACGGGTATCTAACTCGTGCAGGTCATTCGAAATTGGAAACTTTCAAAAACATTAGAAACTTGTTAGAAATCATATTTTGTTTTATTCAAAAGTTTCATTCTTACATCGTTGTTCCAATAAAATATTTTGAAGATTTTCAATAATAATTCTATCAAATTGTTCAGAAGATTGTTAAATAAGAGAATATTAAATGAACATCAGTATGGAGGCTCCAGCCGGTGAACTCGACTCGAGAACGGAGCCTGGGGGTTGAGGCGAGGTGGTGGCCCCAGGGCGTCGGGTCACCCAGATTTCAATCTAGATACAGCATTCCTCGGTTAATTAGTACTGGCTGACTGGCCGTGAGCTCCATCATTGGCTCGAACTCCTGCTACGCGTATGTTGCTCTGCACCCATCTTACCTTCGATGATCCGACGTGTACTTCTCTCTGTAGGACTCGTGTCCACGCGTGTCTCTCTTCGTGGTCTCTTTAACCCTTCAAATCACATACACAGAGATGTTAAATTAATTCTTCTCAAACCATCCTCTATGACCACAACTGTATTTCTTATTGGATTAAAAAATCCTTTAACAGTGCTAAATTCAGTCGCCACATCCAAAATTTACCTCCCACCACCTTTTAAATTTCTTGATCCTTTATTTTCTTTTAGGTCTTCCATGACCTCTACATTTCCACCCCTCAGAGGGGTGGGATACTCTACCTTTACTTCGGCAATGTTCCTCATGTTTTGGGGGGTTTTTTGAAAACTTTTCCCCTCTTCTACCCTACATAAATTTCTCAACTTCTCAGGATTCCTCGAGCACCACCGGTAAGGGGGATGAAACAGGCGAAACAAAAACACACGGACATGTTAAATTAATTTAAAACAAAATCTATCTACGGAAACACGATGCAATTTTGATTGAAAAATGAACAAGTAGATCTATCATACGCCCACGGTTCGTTTCTTTTCCGAAAACCAATTCCGGCCTGGCCGTGCAACGGTAGTTGTAGCACATGTACTTACGTCGAAGAGAAAAAAATAACCGTTTGATTTGTTTAGAAGAAATTCCGGTTTAACGGACGGAAAGGCTGGAAAGCGGTGCTCGTATCACGCATCGTATACTTTCGTTAGATACGTATGTTACATACGTGCAGCCGTCCTACGCGTTAGCAACGAACACGAGCGTGTTTCGTGTTCTACACGCGATACTTCTCGTGTTTGTATCCGCGCTGTTCGGTAGCCGATCACGATTCAACGTTATCGTGCACGTGAAATAACCGGTGTAGACGTGGCGTTCTCCCGTGCTCCGCGTCGCTGATAATTGAAGAAGTTGGGATTATTTCTAGAAGTTTATCGAACATCGAGTCACGGTTCGTTATCGCCGATTGATTCTTTGCCTCGGAGGCTCTTTAGCCACCTCCTCAATTCAATCGTACGATGATAATAATTATCTGTGCTTTCCTGTTTATGTTGGAAAAACTTTGTTTCAAGATTTAACCCTTTAACCGCAGGTATTTTTAGCACAGATCGCTCTAATTTTAAATTATATTCCTGAAGTGATATTTTAAATGATTTTTTGAACTGTATTTATTTTATTTTTATTGCAATGGTATCAACAAAAATTAACATGTTGTTAAAGGGTTAAGAAATATTTAATTTTCCTCTTGTACCTGTTAATTATGATAGAAGACAGATTCTTTCGACGATCTAAATGATAAAAAAAAAGAACTCGGTGATGTTAGACAGCGACGAATAGTAGTCGGTATTTCCGGGTAAAGGTAAGAAGGCTCGCAAGAACGAGTGCACAACTAATACCAGCGATGCTGGGTCGACTCGAACGTCGTGTCATTCTGTAAAACAAGGAGAAACGTGCCGCGGCAAGAAATTTCTCTATATCACTGGCAGCGTCGTGCGATCGATCGACGTCTTTCGATCTAACTCGCGAGAGTTGCCTTCCTGCCGCACGACACCATAGCTCCTTCTCTCCCTCCTTACCTTAATTTATCTCAAAACCATCGTCCAAGTTTTAAAGAATTTCCTTATTTACCTTTAGATAAGATTATAGATGGATTAAATAGATTTTACTTCTTCTTCTCTCTCTTCGAATCATCCTCTCATAAGCTCGACGAATGATCGAGTGATCCTCTATCTCCTTCATTTATTCACTCATCAGGTGTTGCGTACAACCGAGACACTCTAATTGCCGTGCAAACTTTCAGCAAGGAACCTTTAAACTTTGTCGTTCACTTCGAACATCGATCGAACGATTACCAGATACCGTCATCATCGAGGAGGTTCATTCTTTTTTATTTTTCTTTCATCCTGGACTCGCCTCGTTCGACCTTTCTCCGGTGGAAACGAAGCTCTCGTGTGTGTCTCGGTTCTTCGGGGCGAGAAACATCGTGAGTTACCGCGTTTCGAAGATTTATCGTCGCTGCTACTTCGGCTAGTATGTACGTGCTACCATGCGCTGAATTACGTAACTTATGGCGGAGCTGAGCTCGCTACGGGCCGCATAAATTTCTTCGGCAATATTAACGGAGCCTTTAGGATCGCTCGCTTCTGTCCGACCTGCATGTACGAACGGCCGAAGGGAATACGTGTAGAATAATTAGCTTGTTGGTTACGGGGCAAACATTCTTTCGCTTTCCATCGTTCTCCCTTTGTTCCGGCCGATTTATGGGGGCCCGTGGCTTTTGGAGCAACGTCTATGTCAGAGGAGTCTTTCGTAGAAACAATTTGTATTCACCCTTAAAGCGACACATCTGCAAAGTTTCAAAATCCTGGCCTGTCATTGAGAGATCTCCAATCTCGTGCCATTATTTCCATTTTAGGTGAACTGAAAATTGCGAATTGTCGTCGGACACGTGACTCACAGAACCGCGTCGAAGAAGCAGGAAATCAACGCGTAACGAAAAAGGAATCCCTCGTTTCGAGATTCGCTTCGCTCGACTCCTGTCGCGATTTTTATCGCGAATTTATTACGCCGATCTATCGAGCATTGTGCGATCGCGTTACGTAATTTCGTTATAAAATTGCAGGCAATTGAAAGCGCATAGATCTTCTCTGTATCGGTAAGTTTGAAGTTACTCGCCGACGCGGCTCGCCTCTCAGACTCATTACGTCTCGCGTCTTCTAATGATTCAGTTTCTCTGTTTTATTACATCATTTTTATTGTTGCCTTCATTTTCGTGCCTCCGTGGTTAATTGCACGTGGTGTCTTCCTGTGTGCCACGATCACGTAACCGCGTAATCATCGCATTCAATCGGGCAGATTTATTCGCGATGCCTGGACGATTTTTACGAGTCATTATAGAAATTTTCATTGTGTTTTAAATATGATTGATTGCTAATTGAATCGAGTGCTTTTCATCCTGGATAGCTTTCAAACAGGAATGAATCGAGTTTCTCCGCTAATTATTAATTACCATTGCTAATGATCAAATTGTAATTTGTTAAATTTGAATAACACGACAGCCAGGAAATTAATTAATAAATATAGATAGATTCTCGAAAATATTTTCTATCGTACGTCATAGTAGAAGAATAATACGCGTCGCGAATCGAGCAAAGATCCATTGGATCTTCGAGAGGATCAAGATCTTAAGGACGCCCGGAGGTTGCCTCGAGGTCGAGGAAACAACGTGCAGGACAGACAGCAGCATCAGCAGCAACAGCAGCGCACAGCAGGCTGCAGGAGCAATCTCCCGGACAATTAGCCCGGAGTTCGTGACGGGCACCTCCTTCTTGGTCCTCTCTCGATGCGGCTTTCTCCTTCTTCTTTCTTTCCTCTTCTACACCGTGTTCACCGGCTACACTAGCCAACCGCAATTCTCTTCCCCTGCATTATTTCTTTCTTCCACGCTCTACCACCGCGTATCCTGGTTCCGTTTCCATCTTATTCGACCCCTTTTTATTCTTCCCTTTGCGATTCCTTGCTGTTTTGTCGTTCCTCTGTATCGTGCTTCCTTTTGAGAAATTAGTCGACTTCGGACGCTTCTTGGTGGACAAATTCTTGTACTTTGCGATTTCTTTTTGAAGAAATTCAACGTTAGATTTTTCGCTTATCATGAAATGCAGAAACAATTTAATCATCTAATGATTTAATTGATCAAAGAAAATCTTCAATCATACAATGTAAACCCAAATTCACCGTGAACTTTTTTCTCCGACACCCAGCTTCTTTCAATGCAACATCCTCGTTCAATCTTCGCCCTCTCCCCAGATGCACCCTGTTTTTTCCACCCACTAGTTTTTGTTTCCCCTCTCGATCCTTCCCGAGAGGTCGGCCTCTACGTTCTTCCTCCTCTTCTTCAGCGTCCAAGTCGATCTCTACCTGGCGTTTGTACCCTAATGACCTGGCAGGTGCAGCGGCAGCCTGGCCTCTTGGCACAGGGCCACCCGGCTACGTGACGCCTCCGAAAACGTCCGTGAGATCGTGGCCGAGTCGAATCGTGTGTCTCGACCATCGATCTTGGGAAACGCATTCTTTCGAATAATCGAACGACAGGAACGATCGACAGGTGCAGGAAGCTGCTTCCTCGACCGATGAATCGAACGATTCGAAGGTGTTCGTTAATGAGCTCCGTGACGAGTTCGATGGATTGATAGGAGGTTGAAGAGGGTGATACGAATGTAGGGCGGGATGATTCAGGAGCTTTTTGAATTGCTTTGGAATTAAACGAGGAGGATTAATGATTAGAGAGAATGATTTCATTCAACAAAAATAGGAAACAATTGAAAATACTTGGAAATTGATTTCGCAAGGAGAAAAAAATTCCATCAATTGCTCATCCTTCAATTTTCAAGACCTCCGCGGTCATCAACGGCAACCACCCACGTCCTTCTTCGGTTTCGATGGAACGATTTATCCTTCGGCCGTTAATCGTTGTCCACGGCACGACAAGCGACGTTCCCGGCGTGACAATAACGAAAGAGCATCATCGACGAGTCGCTGAAAGGCAAGACCTCGCCGATGTTGTATAATGAATGGACCGTTCACACCTCGCCCACGCCGTTTGTCTCTCTCTTTCGCGGACACCGAGGATCGGCACGATCTCCTAGGAGGCAGAGGCCGGCTCGATAATTAATTACTTTGAGCGATCGAGGGCCGTAGATCCCGCGGAGCGGAGCCTCCTCCATTGGGAGTAGTAGGCCAATTTGTCAGGGCAGTCACGCGCTTTTCTACGAAGCCACCGCTGACAATGAGTAAAAGCGTTGTCGTGGCTGATTACTATTCCGCGGACGACCATAAACGCGACTCGAATCGAACCGGGACCAACAACCGAACCCCCCTCTCTGACCCCCCTCTGCACTTTTCCTGTCGTTTTAATACGCGCCGAGTATCGGTTAATTAACCCTTTTGTTAAAGAGGCTCACTATACCCTTTGATTCGGATTGTTTTTCGATTTGGTAATATTTTTAATAAATTTCTGTATAACGAATTCGGTAATAAATTCACCAATTGACCCCCCTCTGCACTTTTCCTGTCATGTTAATACGCGCCGAGTATCGGTTAATTAACCCTTTTGCTAAAGAGGCTTTCTATACCTTTCGATTCGAATTATTTTTCAATTTGGCAATACTTTTGATAAATTTCTGCTCGGTTATCAGTTCCGTATAACGAATTCAGTAATGAATTATTCGGTAATAAATTCAGCAATGAAATATTATTGCTGAAAGGAACAGTATTAGAAATGACAGATGCGAGTGAACGGAAACGTTTAAAATAATTACCGGTGTGTGACATTTCCAGTCGAATAAAAATAAGCATTTGCAAGGAAATTGCAGTTCGACGTACAGATTAACTGAAAGTGTATATAGTGGGTGGAATATAAAGTTGGAATTTCGTCCTTGGCTCTTAATGTTTAATGTAATATCTGTGCCGATATTTACCATTCAACCTTTACTCGAGTGACGTTGATAACTAATCTCAGTGTCAGTCGCGGAACTTTGTTACGCACAGGTGTTTACAAAGATCGATAATTAATTCATTGCGTTGGATCTTTTTTTTAAATTATTGATTATTGATGAGCGATAATGTCAAACCGCGAGACTTTCAATTCATACACCTATCGTAAAAAACAGATATTATTAATTACAGTGACATTTCACGGTAATTACAGTGTTGTAATTAGTTCTCCACTTCACAGAATGGAATTGATCAATTTGCCCTCTGAACAGTTTAATTTATACCAACGGATCGCTTTATCTGACCAAACGATCGAAGCTTCCGCCGCAAAAGTATTGTTGCAAACTTATTCAAGGCTCATCCAGGAGGATGTTAATCGCTCTCTCGACAAGAACCAGCCACGACCATGTCGAGTGGATCTCTACAAATCGCGCCTCGAATTAATTGTCCTCGTCAATTTTTTTCGTCGACGTCCACGATCTTACGTGTCGTGGAAAAGAATGAAACGTGGCATCGGTGGATAATGCATGCGCATATTCGTTCGGGAATGGAAGCTGGCGCAATGATTAACATTGCGAAAATCGTGGCGTGTGTCGCTCGTGAAACAGCAACGTGACTCTATTCAGAAACTGAATAGCAACGAGACACGTCTGCCCTTTTGCCGAAGCTGTCAATTCCGTCTACCACGAGCGTTCCAACAAATTTGTCTGCGGAATCCGTGAGAGTTATTGGCTTCGATCGAGTTCGCCTTGTACGATTGCGAAGTATTCTACACCTGTTCCTCGATTTTTTCCACCGAAACAGTCGATGGGAATATAAACAAGGGTGAAAATAATTTGATCCTTCGCGGATTTTCATTATACGACGCGTTGCGAAATAAAATTAGCTCGAGGGCGAAGGATCGAGAGTTCTATTTTAGTATCAGAAGTAGAACAGGCTGGTGCTCGAATATGTAGATCACAGGTGATTCCGTGAACGGTCGATGCTTTCAAGAAGACTGCTCGTATAATAGGAAACCGAAGACGATCGGTTCGTTAATGGACTCTGGCAGCCGGTGATCGCCACCGGGTGATTAATTATCGAACGATCCGTGCAAACTGTCCGTGGTAGGATGAGCGGTTCAGAAAGAGAGGAACAGAGACAAATAGCGTGGGCGAGGTGCGAACAATCCATTAATTACAGCCGGGCTGCCTCGTGGCCCGCCACTGTATGCAGAAAATCAATCAATTTCTTGCGGGAACTGTACACGGCCCGTTTTTCTCCAATGAAAAAGACGAAACGATCGTTTTGCAAAGAGACCCAGGGTCGGATCGATGACAGAACGCGGATTGATGACGGTATCCGCTGATGATGTCGTTAAAATTGAAGCTGGATGACGAGGGTTGTTGGATGCTTTTGTAATTTCTTTGTCCCTTTGTGTATAATAATTATTACGATGGAGAAAATTTCGTCAGACTTTCTAATTTTTCGAAATTCTTTATTCGCTAGAGTCCAACATAAAAATTTAATTTATAGCGTTATTATCATTTGTCTTATCCTCGAAGGTAATAAAACGGTATGTTTTGATTACGCTCCTAGATAGCTGTTTCCCGATTAATGTTTCTTCAAAAAATCATAATTTCACTGAGTCTGCTTTAAACTTGAATAAACATGTCGGAGTAACAGAGTTTTTAATTGCGTTTCTATGCGAGATTTGTGTAATACAGGTATAACTTCACTCATTCACATAAAATTTTTACGACACGTAAAATAATTTTGATAAAACACCGTATCCGAGCAGTCATTATCATAATTACGTGTCCGGAGAGCTTAAGGTCTGGGTTAACATTACAAATTACTGAATATTAATGACGAACCAATCGAATATTAATAGCGGTATAATTAAACCACCAACGTTGGCAATTTACGTCTCTGGAGAGTCTGGAAGCAGTTTGAGAAAAATAATACGATATTTATTATTTAATATCTCATGGAAGTAACAACTTTTCAAAGACATTTCCAATTTCCCTTCTTCTGTTTTTCAAATACGAAACGACCAGGTTTCTTTATTGCTTCCTGAAGGTATGTAAGCAAGCTGATGCTAATTGACTTCATAATTAATTAGTTTTGCGGTGGATAGAAAGCATGGATTTTCGTTCGTTGTCATCCTCGTGGGTAGAGACATCAATGTCTCAGCTTTGTCCCAGCATCGCTCGATCGGAGGTCTGGTTTCATTGAAATTCTATGTGCTTCTGCTGCATATTCATGCCCGCGCATTTTGTCGTCGACTTTCTAACAGGCCATCGAAGATGAAACGATTGACCCAGGGTTAACGAGTTCCATGTATTGCGTGAACGACGCCACGAGATTTAAGGCATTTCGCCCGGAAGATTATTCAGACGGACGAGCTTATGAATATTCAACCCCGGCGTGATACGCGATAAACGTTTATTTGGATGGAATCATTACCAGCGAATAACATTCGTTATTCTTCGACATTTTTGCTCGGTCAAATTCATTTTAGCTTGCAAAATGGTTATCAAAAATTCAGTAAATAAAATTTATTTCGAGGAACATTAATATCGCTGGCGCCAAGGAATTTAATTGCAATAAATCACGATCATCCACCAGCTTGAAATTGTACCCTTCAGAATCTCTCGCAAGAATATCTTCATCGGGGGAACAACGAAGACAATCCCCGAAGAATTCGATTACGGTAGATTAGGACGGCGAAAGGGGTGTCCTGTCGATGCGGATCCTGCGGTCGCAGGACGAACAGGGCGGACGATGCGCGCGTTTGCCAGCCGAGTGGGTTTCAGAGCGAGCCGTCAGATCACGAAGACAAAGCCATCCATCCGAGAAGAGCCGGGGACGGGCGCATTCCATCGCCTTACGGGGCGTCCACACGCATGTTCCAGCACGCATACACGGGCACAGGTTTGAACCTGGAAGCCTGCCGGTCGCGTCTACGCTTCGGGGTCACGCGACCTCGCTCGAAAAGAAAGAGAAACAGGCTGCCAGGATGCTCGAGGCTCTTCTACGTGGGCTCGACGCGAACCTGCCCGCCGGCCAACGATCTCCACGCTCTCGAAATCGGTTTAACGATCGGCCCTGAAGCGCCCCCGTGGGCTTTTTGATTGGCACGCCATGCCCGATCCCTTCGCCGTTACGAAAGCTGACCAGCCAGGAGGAATCAATTGACCCGGCTTGTCTAAGATACCCGCGGCCCTTGTCTAATGGTTATTTCGGGAAATCCGGACGTTTCGATCGACGAAGAGAATTAACAATCGCTCCTGAAAGTTTTCATTAATTCCCTCAGAGGAGCAGTCTATTAATAATTTTATGCAACAGCGTGCAGGGGGGGTATGAGAAATTAATTTTATACTTTCACGCAACCCATCTGACCGTGGAAAGTGATGTCACATCCTGTTCCCCGAGCAGAGAAAAAAAAGAATGACCACCAACTGGGTTAAAGAAACCATGATGTAACAGAATAAGATTTTGGGTGTGCCCCAAATATTCGTGGATTATGTACGAGGACGTATGAATATTTCATTTTTATGCATTTATTCAATGCTGCAATCATTTCTTCCTTTCGATCCTTCGGTAAAGAGTTCCGTTAAAATTGCTGAAGTAACTCTTTAGATCAATTGTACCCTATGATCATGAATGTGTTCGAGATCGTGTGTTGTAATCCAAAATAAAATAACCTCGAGGCTTTTAGTGTCTCTTCACGGCTGAGGAGTAATAAATCACTGGTCGTTTTCTCTTTAGAAAAAGAACTAACGTAATTGCTATTAACCGCTATCAACACTCGGCTTAAAAATCATTTCAAAGGGATGATTAATCGTCAATTTGTACACCTAGGATCGGTAACCTGGAACATTAAGTTTGTCTACAGCGACAAGTGCGTTTCAAATAGAAATTTAAATACAAATTACTTCAAATAATTCATCTCTCCTTTCGCAATCGCTAAATTATTTAATAACCCGAGAGATTCTTGATAAATAGCGAGCTTCTTGAAAAGACTAGTATAGACATTATCTCAAAAATAGTCATTTATTTTAATCACATATCATGAGAAGTGTTTTTTTACTTAAAAAAGCTGGTTTATTAACGCTGGATATAAAAAATGAGCCTTGTTTGAACAAAGATTAATCGTCCACTTTCTTTTTCATATACAGCTATGAGACTAGCACTTAATCATCAACAAAATTACTTGGAATCTTTTTTTATATCGCCAGTAATTTGTGTGTTAAAATTAAGTTAATCAGTCTTCACATTAGAAACTTTCTCATTTTATTTATTCTAAATGTATTCGCTGTCACATCGAATCCAATCGCTAGCTCGAACGAACTGAATTCAGAACAGTCCCTCGGTCCTTCGCGTCCCGAAAAATAAGCGACCATCGATCTTTCTCGGTAGGATCGGGCAATATCGCAGGGCAGCCTGCCAGGAACCGGTCGAAAGCTCCTCAAGGCCCTACGAAGCGAGACACTAATCCTTTAATATCGCTTTACAAGGCGTCCTCTCGCGATCTGGCCGCGTGTCAGTTTATGGGAGGCAGGACACGAGTGGAGCGCCTATCGGCTCGTTGAAATCTCGCTGCACTGACATATCCAGGAGGACATCGATCGACGATATCGTTGCGTCGCGACTGGAAACCTTCTTCTTCATTTTTCCCCGATGATGCACGCTCCTCTCGGGAGTGTCGTCTCGTGTCGCTTTTTTCAATCTTCGAGGAAGCCGGGCCCGCATTCAGGCGCACGCACGAACCGCGCGTGTCACGCGAACAGGGCTGAAGAGGGAGGTTTCGTTCCAGGAGGACACGAGCAAGGATCGAAGCCTCCTCCGTGACCCGAACCGGTCCGCCTTGCGTTCATTCTATGCGGATCAGCGGTTCTCAATCTTGGACTACGCCTATTTGTCGCTGGAAGTCCTTTGTCTTCGGGTATGACTTCCTTTGGTTCAATTTCATCTACTTCAGAATATTTTATTTTTGCATTAATGAGTTCTAGTGGTCTCTGTCGAGTATTTTTAGATTCCGAGCCTAACAAATCCATTAGGCGCATCAGGATCATTAACGTTACCGTTGGTTCGCGTGCAACGGCAGCCGCTATTTCGCTGTTGTTGCACAACAACGCAGCGTTGAATCGTCGTCACCTTCGGTGACACGTCACCTCTGACTTTCGCGACGTGCTGCAACGTGCCCGCACGTCTACGGTCACGTTCCCTGAAACGGCCTAATCTGCACCGTTGCATATCCATGTCCAGGCACGTATCTCCGTCTGTCTGAAAAGTCTCGGTTCTTCGGATTCCGTCCCCTTTGCCCTTTCGAATATCTGCTCTTTCTCTCCGTTTCTTCAGGATCATTTGCGAAGCTTTTAAACTGCTTAAGACGGTTCTCATCGTCAAAAGACTCAGGTGACAACGACAATAATGATGCTTAATAATAATTCCTATTCATACGCTATGATACATCATTCAAAGATAAACTTCTCAATGCCATTATTACAAAACAATCGCGTTTCAATAACAATTAATCTCCAATTCATCGGATTCATCAGGCAAAAACAAATTCGTCGGATAATAAAAGCGAGAGCTTTTGTGGAGATTCTTTTTTAGAATCAAAGCGATTCAGAATGGCTGAACGGTCTGAGGCAATTCATTTTCTTCCGACTTCTTCGCCAAAAGGTCGGCCCACCTGACCCGTAAGCGTAATTACACAAAGGTCGAAGATTTAATGGCCTGGCCTACGCAATTGTTCCCGACAATGCAGCCTGCGTAAATAAGTAACGACTCCGACCCTGGATGAGACAAGCTCTTCTTGTTCGGCGAACACGCCGCGCTCGGTCCAGGCTCCTTCATAGAACCAACGATGTCCCGCTTCTAGCCGCACGTATTCCACGAGCCACTCGATAGAATACTCGACGATCCTTTTTGTAAAATGCAAATCCTTCCGCATGAGCATGAACGTTGCGCCGTGTGAACGAGATCTCGAAGAGGTTCGAGGTCGAGGCGTATACATTCTGGCGACATTGTTCCGGTCGGCACGTTTCTCTCCTTCAACTTGCTTCTGTTGTTCCGATCTGCGGGGAATTTTGTTGCTACACCCATTGGCGTAACTAGCTAGGGCTCGGAATAAGGTCCCTCGCTATTCTGAATTTTTAACAAACTCCTATTTTTCACACACTCTTCATATAAATCGGGGTAAAAACCGAGAATCCGCGTTTCCCGATGCGAATTCTAGGCTAAGAATTTGGCCCACCCCCAAAAAATTCTAGATAGTTTAGGCGTTTAAGTGGAAGGGGAGAGGAGGGTTTTCGTCTCCCCGGACGCATTTAGTTCGGGCCGGGGACCGCTAGGTGACGGCCAGATCGGTGACAGTGTTCTCGCAAGTGGTCGCCTGGCATGCAGTCCAAATTGCGGTCTGGGGCAGAGACGAGTCTGACACGCCTTTTTCTCCCCTCTCCTACAATAGGTTATCGTATAGATTCTAGGTGATTAGTTTAAATATTTTAATAACAACACCAGAAGCTCTACCACCCTGGTAGATATAAATTCACTCATTTATATTAATCGAAAACAATAAATTATAAACGCCAACGTTTAAGGACTGGTGCTTAGTCGTTCAATTACAGAGTCATTTTGCAACGTCTTCGGCGTTAGATTAGCCTGAATCGAGGAACGACGTCGCTGTCACGGGTATAGCCAATTAAATTAAAACTGTGAAGTCGTAAAGGATTATCATAATCGCGAGACGCCGGATCAATGGTAGCCATAGGTATACGTAGCCTCGTAAAAGCGTTTGTCTTTTAATTCGACGTTTGAAACAAGTGTTCATTATTCGATCGTGTAATGCCTGATACCGTCGTGACGCTCGCTTCGTTATTAACATATTAGAAAGCCGTGGATTAATATTTTTACGAATCCCGAAAAAGGTGTGTTGCGTCAGAATGGTTGATCAGCGTTTGATACATTATCCGTTTCATTATGTGCATGGCATTTATTACTTATTGTACCGCCAGTGAAAGTACGTCCGCTAAGCACGTTTCGTAAATTTCAGTCTGTTTTCCTTCGTATTGGGAATATCTGACGATTCTTGCCTTTATTAAAAAAATAAAAGGAATGAATAGAACATGAGTTTCCACTTCGCATTATCTTATCATGAATTCCGTTTTCTTTGTCGTTGAAGAACTTTCGCGTAGGTTGCAACTTTGTAGTCTTGATACTTTGAAAACGTAGAAGTTGGCAAGCTTTTATTTATTTTTATTTCACAATAGGTTAATTTTCAAAAATATAACAATTTGTAACATTTCTTCGCGAAGACATAGGAGTTCCTAGGGGGTCCTCGGACCACAGGCTCTGAAAGCCATAAAAATTCATCAGAAGAGTCGTAAAGCCGGCTTCTAAACTCGGTTTCGTCGTCTCTAATGCTACGTTGAACCGTGAGAGAGGGAATCGCGTTGGATAGAAGGAATTGAAAAGACGGGCAACGGTTGGAGAACAGTGACATCAGAAGTCTTTGTGGCTATCTTGGCGGAGAGGTGGGTGGGGTGTCTCGTGCGAGGATCCTCGTAAATGTCTTCATCGGTAAGATATGAGGATGCCGTGGGCGTCCACGACTCGCGTGGACACCGCTTTCGGTCGCATTAACCTCCGCGGAAAGATGCGGAGGTGAAGGTGAAGAGGAAACAGGGAAGAAAGATGTCAAGCGAGCCTCCGTGGACGCGGAATATCGCGGAGATAATCGGCTTTCAAACGACCCCTTTCCTACGGAAGCCTCGCGGTAATACGTCCCGTAATAATCCGTTAGGACGAGGATGTTCAAGTGGACACGTTCGCGATGGCAATCGGCAGAGTACTCTTGCCCGCTGTTGCGGGAATAAATTTCATTCTTTTTGCAGATGAAATTCCTCCCGGCATTCGATCAGTCTTCATATAAAATATTTCATTTTCCTCGGGTTAAACTCATTCTACTCAGTAACTTCGAACGTGACTCGTACACGTGATCTCTATTCCATTTAATCAAGATCCACTTTATCACCCATATGATCTTATACAGACCGCTCAAAAACGCTTTCTTATCAGCACAAACTTCATCATTTTATTAAGAATCATAAGAGACAAGATAAGACACTGTTGATCTCAAACAGTGCACTTAAAAGTAACCGGTTATTAATACAGATTCCATCGGTATAATAAGAATCTCAAAAGCTCGGATTAATTTTCTCAAGTTTTATTGCAGTAATTATAATTAATTCCGTTTGACATTTTGCACGCTACATTAACTCTGCATCTGCATAGTTGAACGAATGCAAGTGTGTCGGACAGAAATCAGTTAAGTCCAAGCCCGACTTCCATCCCCCGCCCTGTACAGCCTCCACTTCCACCCACATTCGGTCGAACATTCTCTACAGAAGTGTCCGATTCTTCCGTTTCGTCGAATCCTGTTAGAACGGCGAGGGAGCCGGTATCTCGGTGCCACGTAGTAAAGGTTTTAGAGTTGGCCGTCGTCGTATTCCTGGAGCGGTGAAATTCCAAGGAGGCTCAGCTTAGAGCTTCGTCGCGTGTTGGCGTTTTACGTGGGTTGGGCACCACGTTGAGCCCCCCACACAATGGTACACCTTGGCCCGTGTACACGGGAATAGGTCGGGACCTCGACGTGTCAGAGGTGAGGCCGCACCCTGCATTGTGTCCTGCCCACGTGACCGTCGTACGAGTCGTCATTCGTGTCAACGTTTGCCCCATGAATCCTTCCAGCAGCGTAGAAACCTGGATACCCCAGCTCTCTGCGAGCGTGTTGGTAACGAGTTGTGATAATGGCACGGGGACCGAGGTGCCGGTTGTTGGGCCGCATTCGATTCAGCCTCTTTTCAAGAAGAAGAAGCTTGAACGAACCTTTCGAAGACTGTACCAACTGTGAACTTGGTGTTCTTTACCCTGAAGAGGTGAATGACCCTTTAGTCTGCGTCGATTTCTTTGAAATTTTTGTGAAGTTAAATGATTTTAATTAATAGAGGAACGATGGTGGTTGGTGTTATTAATAAATTGGTACGTTTGTATAATACATACATTAAGCTTTGGAAAAGTGCCTTAATAGATAAACAGGCGCTCCATTAGGCGGTAAATGAAATTAATACACATCAAAATATCTTGTCTATAATTTGCAAAGATATTTATTGAAAGATCTTTAATCTGCAAACAGGTTTAAGTTTGAACTGACTCGTTACAATTATATAATCTAATTAGATGAATTAATCAAGCGAATATAATGGAATTTTTTAATACAACCAGATTATATGATTTAGCTAATTTTTTATATTTTCGAACGAATCAACTTGATTCTCTTTTTTTGAGGATAAAACGAAGTTTAATGAATAAATCAAGCACGTTCTTCGGTTTTATCGGTTCGATGATCGATTACATTTGCCACAGGCAACATTGTGATGCATGCTAGAGTGTTACAAAACTGCGTTGGATTCAATTTATCGGCTCATAATTTATGCATACGGTTACGTAGCCGCCAATTATAATCTTGATGAATTACACGATGCACGTTTGACCGAGCAAGTTGTAACGAAGGCTGTGACCTTTGGATCCGAAACTTTCTATTGGCACAGACAACTATGGAATACGCTAAGTTCAATACTAAAGCACCCCGTTACTTCATAAATCTCCTACGACCATCGAAACCCTCGGCGCGTGTAAACCGTT
This sequence comes from Osmia bicornis bicornis, assembly GCF_907164935.1. Lineage (NCBI taxonomy): Eukaryota > Metazoa > Arthropoda > Insecta > Hymenoptera > Megachilidae > Osmia > Osmia bicornis. The sequence goes on from NC_060229.1 coordinate 5,215,771, forward strand.
CCAAGTCAAATTACTGGGATACTTTTCATATTCTTTTGGTGGTAGATAATTAAAAAATAAGGCAACGGCCATGCAATTTAATTAGCAATTAATTAAAATGTTGGTTGCCAGGTGAAACTTTAATATATTTTCTAACCAGAATTGAATTTTTCTGTTTCAGGTAAGCAGAACATTGTTTCCTGGATATCAACCTTCACCAGAAAAGTTCTTATAGAAAAATACTAGAGTATTCGCCTCACGGGATTCGTTGTAAAGGTAGATATACACGAGAATTTATTTCAGATATATTTGAATAGGATATCTTTTCGGAGAAATGTACTTTTGTTTTAAATAACCGTGTCTATCGTACCACGAGGTATTCTCACACTTTGGTATGATTGATCGCAGGAAAACTATGAAAGAATCGAATAAGTCAGATCGCCTAAAGAAATATAGGTAGACAGATTTATGAAAGTGTTAACCTTTTGGTATCGAAGTAGCTTCGAGTATTTCTGAGCTACCAAATCATGGTCTTTTGATATTTGCAACCTTTTTAACACTTCCAAATATGTATTAAAGTAAAATGTTAAAAACAGAATAGTTTGAGAGATATCTCAAATTAAGTGCAGCGATGCACTTACCCGATGCACATGCACTTTTTTTAAAAACGAATTTTTGTACTTTTCTTTACGTAGATCGATTCTTTTAGACATTCTGTATCAGAAAGTATTAGGGTGAAATGTTGAAAACAGAATAGTTTAAGAGATATCTGAAATCAAGTGCAGCGATGCACATACCCGATGCACATGCACTTTCTTCAAAAACGAATTTTTGTACTTTTCTTTACGTAGATCGATTCTTTTAGACATTCTGTATCAGAAAGTATTAGGGTGAAATGTTGAAAACAGAATAGTTTAAGAGATATCTGAAATCAAGTGCAGGGATGCACTTACTCGATGCACACGCACTTATTTATAAATCGATTTTTGCACTCTTTTCTTTTAAACCTTCTGTATTAAAAAGTACATAATCGTTTTTAAACGATTTTAAATTAAATTCTACTAAATTTAAATTCAACAAATTCATAGTTCAAAACCTACGATGCTTGAAACGAAAAACAGAATGCGTGTAAAAAACTATGAACCGGAATAATAAAAGAGCCAGACGTGATTTACATTCGACCAAGCGGATGATGTTAATTAAAACAATGAAAAATGACCAGACAAAAGGAAGGAATCCGTAGCGGTCATTGAACGAAATTTTGCCGTGATTAGCATGCGATAATTAAGCAACTAACCCATGAAAGCATCTAGGTTTTCTCTATTTTAACACTTCGTCTATCAACCGTGCTCGATACATTAATTACATTCACCTTTATCCCTCGATCGGTAGTTGATCTCTTTGACAATATCTGTTTAACGGATCCCGACGATCCTCGATAAACTCCGTGTTCTCTATGGTGTTTAATTAATTACTGATTCAATTAATTGCGCGAATTACTAATTTTAATTACCTCGAAGGACAATGTTGCTGATGAAACCTGCTATACGTAGGAGCCTTAATCTGATTGCAAGTAAGATCAAGATTAAAGAAGCTTTACATTCTGTACCCTCGAGAACATTGATTTATTTATTCTTCAAATTAACCCTTGGACAGCAGTGTCCGAGTCGATCACAACGCAGATTAACAAAATTTGACGCGTTAATCAGAGGTTCGATCAGGAAAGATTCTGCTCCGCCATCCGTGAATCAAAACCCTCGTAGCTGAGTTCCAATTTCATACAAAGTATCCGGCAGCGATCGCTTCAATGAACGCCGAACCTTCCCAGAAACCTGTCTGAAAGCGAACGTCACGAGTTCCCAGCCACCTATCCGGCGATAAATCCGAACGACACACAGGTGGCGCATGAAAAAACCGCGCACACCTTGCGACGAAGGTGTGCAGATGAAAGAAAAAAAAAAGAAAAAAAAAAAGGGAGTGGAACCGCGACCGTTCGAGTGTCGGAGGTTCGAACGAGACACCTCCCAGGCCACGATAAAGATGTAAATCTGGCTGTAAGCGAGGAGAAGTACGAGCACGGCAGCGGCTGCTATTAATTCATGCATGCATTGTTACGTGTCAAGGAGCGCGATGTATCTGTCGGCAGATCGTCGTGACGAGATAACCGAGGCGAAAACCTTCCTCTTCTCGATCGGCAGCCTCCTCCCGCGCTCGTTGCCACGCCGTGGAAGCTAGCACGACGAAAAGGCCGCGCCGCGCACGGCGAAGATTAATCGTCCACGTCGGACGGACGTCGTGATAATTCCTTTAAACGACACGCGGCCGTACGTACGCGAACGGGTCGCCGTTGATACGCGGTGGAACGCTGCATCGACGGTGGTAATTATTTCGTTTAGCGTTCACTCGATGGACGGCTGCCGTTGGGCCAGCGAACGAGGTACCACCGGAATGATAACGACGTTACGCCGGTGTACAGTGATTTGTCTAGGAGAACTTTTACCAAGCGGTTCGATAAGGAACGGCGGATTTTGAATTATGGCGATTGCTTTGCCTACCATTAGAGAGGCACACGGTTTATTATACCGGACAGTGTCGCGAACGGAGATATTTAATCATCGGACAAGATTAACACACGAGGGGTACGATATTTCAACCTTCGCTTGTGACACGTGTCAAAGGGAAGCTGCGTTTAATCAATATTCGAAGACGTTCTTTAATGATGTTTAAAGGCTACTTGTAGCAACGGATCGAGTGAATAGAAATAAATAATTGAAACGAAGGAACGAAGGAACGATCGATATAATAATCTCCGTTACTTTCTCCTGGCAAGTTGCTTAAGATTCATCCTATCACGACGACCACCCAGCAATTACAATTTTAAACGAAACAGCTCGAGCATCTGCGGGCCGCATTAAGAACCGAACAGTTTATGCCACCCAAGGTGGCATTCGCGAACTCATTTTCCTTCGAGCTGTTTCTCTTTCATTACGAGCAGCAATTACGAGACATTTGGGGAACGGGAAAGGAATACATTACCAGCCGTTCCTCTAATAACACCCATCAAACGCGTTAGCGTTACTCGTCTCGTGTAATCGGGGTAGCTTTCGCGAACAGTCGCTTCCTCGGGATAAAAATCGTATCGAAGACCGATGAGAACGATCGAACGAAGGTAAACGATGAAACTGTCGTTAAGGAGACGAGGAAGCAGGAGACGATTTGTCGCGTAATGCGAGATATCGTGGATCTCGAGGTCGCGATCGCCATGACCGGCTCGTCAGACACGCGGTAACACGTGTCTGCCTTCCAATGAGAATTTAATTGCTCGAGCTTTCATTCGCCTACCGCTGAAGCAACACTCTTCTCGCCTCTCATTTGCATTGGGAGAGCATGACCATATCGGGATGCTTCTCTATTACTCTCCGTTCCTTCTTCTTCCTCTTCTCCTTTCTTCTACTTGCTATATTTCTTCTCTTTGTCCGGCAGAAGCTTCAGAAAGGTCACTTTGGTGGATACGGAGAGGTAAATTGAATAGCGGTTTCAATGCTTTCTCCTGTTTCCTTGCTGTAGAATTTTTTAATCAGACTAGAAGTAGAAGTTTCTATTAAGAAACTTGTCTAGAATATTCTAGAATTTTTTCAAATTTTTTGAAAACCTGAAAATAGGGAAACTTTTTTTTTAATAAGCTATAAAGCCTTTTCTATAAAGAAAATTGTAATTTTATTTCTAGTGTTTTTGCAATCACAATATTTAACACGTCGATAATGGAAATATCGTTCGAAGCTAAAAGACATGCCACGATTCGGTTGGAAACAGAGAAATCAAGCAGCATTTATCGTGACTCGTTAAAAAGAAACAAGCTTCGCGTTTCCATTTACTTGCGTGCCGTTCGCCGATAATTCTCATTGTCACAGCGATGTTTATGCATGAGAACCGTGCAACAAGAGGGTCTCGACACCTTGACACGTACAAATGGCGATCGATAGTATATCGATGAAGAGGTCTTACCAGCTAATTGCTCTAGTACTTATGTAGCACGTTCTTCGCGGTGGCGATTAAAAAACCGTCTAACGGCACTTGGCTGAAACGATCAAACGAGAAGTAATTGGGTCGGGCTACTTTCCCTGTGTAACAACCCTGATATCCGATCGCGATTAGTTTATCTACCGATCTGATCTGAAGGCGTGATCACGACGTCCTTGCAATTAAAAGTAATGGTTAATGGGATTTTTATCGACGAATCTCGGGCATTGCTTGAGACACGAAAATCTGCTGGTAATGGAATTGCTGTCTAAACATGACAGTTATTAAATGTAGAATTCCATGGTTGCGGAATGTTTAGTTGAAATTGATTGCTGTAAGGATTTATTCAATAAATGGAATATTAAAAATTCTGGCTGTCAGGTTGAAACGTGACACGTTGAGTTTGAAAATTGAATTACCAAGGTAATGTTTTGAAAGCAGCATACCGATATCATGGTTCGTAAATGTTTCAAGTGTCCCATAACGAACATTACGTCCAACTGTGTTGCAGGTTACTCGAACGTCTCTTGATTACATTCTTTCGCGATATCAAGCCGCACGAATCCTATAATAGTCGCGTTAGTAGGTGGTAACAGCGATCAGGATATACATTATCGTAAAGACACAGCTGTGGCGCGTTTTATGGAATTCCCTCGATGGTCCACGTTTAAGGAGACCCGAGTCCGTGAGGTTAAAGTTTACCGTTTCGAACAACCCATTAACAGGCACGAAGAGCTTTTATTGACTCGTCCTGAAGGGTAATTGCGAGAACTTTACGCAAGATCGTCTAATCTCTTGGAGAGGTGTGCCATCGAAAAGGATTCCACGTAGTATCGAAGATATCGACCTACGTGTTCGGACCGAGTCACTGGCTGGCCTTTGGCCGTTCGATTGCTTTTTAAGACGTTTTGCCGGTCGAAAACGACCGAACGGAGAGAGAGAAGTTCACGGTGTTTCCCTGTCCATCGGTAAATAGACGGGACGGACGAGAGCGGAGGGTTCATTAGCGAGGTATATCAGCGGTCGGCATTCCTCGCCTGTCGACCTTTGGATCCTTGTCCGGGTCAGCTAAGGCGACGCAAGGTTTCGAGCAATTTTTTCTACCGGGTGAATCGAAAAATTAGCTGTCGTTTCTAGGCACGAGGAATATTCCTTTGATTATAGAGATTTGAATTTTGAATTAATTTTTTGGGATTATAATTTATGAAACGATGGTTAATTGAAGCAACAGAAGGTTCGGAACAATTCTTTTTATTTTGGGAATTCTCTTGAATCACAGTTACACTGAAATCAGCCTGCAGTGTCCGCTATCTTTAAGTCACCTTCGTTCCTATGTACATTGTATCACCGAGTCACGAGAACGTCTTCGAATTTCGCGCCGATCGAACCGCTTAACGACCAGCTCGATACGATAAGTCGCTAATTTACGTTTGTAGACGATACCGTGAGGGCCTGTCGTGGGTGGCCCATCGCACGGCGTCCTTCTATACGACAGTACGATATGTCCTCCACCTGGTCCCCGTTCTCGATCGAATACCGCGACATGCTCGCGATTAATTAGCAAACGGACGATATCGCCGAACGAAACTGTAATCGACGGGATCGGTCACGCTTTTCGGCTTCCCCATGGCTATGCGATCCCAGTGCTGATCTTATTCCCTTGCGCTGATTTGCAAGTTTAGATTGAAATTGCTTTTAAAAAAATTGTATAAAGTTCACGATTGATAATTAATGTTTGATAAGTTTCCGAATGGCCCCCCCAAAATTGAGAACTCAAAATTGACTACAAGAAACCGATTACAGTTGGTTTCAGAGCTTTTGAGATATCGTGGTAAGAAATTGTTGTACAATTTTGGGACTACGCATGCGCTATTCCATACTGCGCATGCGCTATTCAATACTGCGCATGCGCTCTTCGATTTACCTAACCTTACCATGATATCTCGAAAACGGTAAGGCATCCAGCTCTGCAACCAACTTTAATCGGTTTCTTGTAGTCAATTTAGGTTATATACCGAACCTAAGTTCTCAATTTTGGGGGGCCATTCGGAAACACAGCCTTAATATTTATGTTGCACATCGGATAAATACATTCAGCGATCATTTTATGAGACACAGGATCAAGAGCCCATTGGGAAACGCGAAAGACGCTCATTATTCAAACACCGAGTAGCTGACTCTGGCTACGTTTTATTCGTGCAAGAAGCAGGATGCTTACTCTTAGGACGGCAATATATTACGTCGGTAATTACTGCTAAGCCAGCATCAATTACTATGTAGCGTCACATGCGCGAGGAGCGGATAACCGATAGTCGAGTAAAATACAGACGTAGGAAAGGTGACCAAGTCCTTGGCCATAGACAGTCATCGAGGGTCATATAACCGTTTCCTGATGACACTCCAGGATGATACATCATTCGAAAATACGTGTGAAATAATGGTACACTGACAAATCAGTATATTATTCATTTTATTCTTTACAAATAATTATTTCCCTCGGCGACGATGAAAAATTCAATCGAGGTACCTTTATGTCCTTCGAAAGCACCAATTGATCAATGACATCCCATTCCACAACACTAATTGCGTTCGTTAACGTGGCTCTTGTCGTTGGAATAATTATTGACGAACTCCTTGACACGCCATACGTGGCGTAACCGGGCTCGCTGGTTCGTCGATGAATATTGAACAATGCGGTTTGATTGGTGGCGCGACTAATTGTGGGAACTATTGATTCCGATGCTACGACGGGATATACGGCCTTGGTAATTAACGGTATTTCAGTTTTATTTTATAATTTAATTATTGCAAAATGAACGTCTCGGCAATTGGAATATTTTTATTCCTCTTATATTACTTTCAGTAGAGTCGACGTAAATGAATGATTTCACGGCGGTACGAATATTAAATAGTTAAACAAACGGACGCGAGTGAGTTTTGCGGATGACTGTACGCCAGCAGGCTCGCAGTTAGCATTAGCCACGATGACGAAGAAGGCCAGGGACTCGGTGAGATGATAGCGAGCGCGTTTGCTGGCTGCTCGCATCGGTCACACCGCAGGTGACTCGTCGTGGTCCGACTTTGACCCTTGCTCGACCCGCGTACCTGACTTCCACTACTCCTGCAACGTCTCTTGTTCCCTCGAGGAACAGGACCAAGGAGGATTGTCGGTGCTAATCGTTTCTCGCGCTCCGAGCCATCTTGCTCTTTCTCAACCACAGTTGAATACCTTCTCTGACATCTAGAACACTTCCACTCTCTAACATTGCGATAAACGCGTCGAAGAGTAATGTGTCAAATCATGCGCGACGATAGAAAAATTTTACGCGACAATTTCTTCGAGTTTCACTTCGCGACAGGTGACAGTTTCTCTTCTCGTAAACTCGCCAAGTCGTCGTGAGTCGATACGTCAGGCAAGGGTGACAGTGATTCGAAGAGCTCAGGAGGTAGAAAGAGGGAAAGAGAAACGGTACCAGGACGTGTAAGATTCCGTCAGTACTGCGTGTGGAAACGTTCCAACGCGCGGTGTGTAGCGACGTGTGGGTGGTTTATTAACCTGTTTAGATGCATATCTAATCGGTTTTATCTTCGCACGATGCTAAACGGTTGTACGCGTCGGTCTAGCGATTTCCCGAGTGTCACCGTATGTTAAAGACGGAATTATGGCAGCCCGATCCGTTCGAGAGGTACAGTTTTTTTCTGCCCTTTAGAGAATGGTCTCCTTTGGCCGTGATAAATCGATTGCATAACACGATTCGCCGAGGAATATCGAACAGACGGAGAAACGAGCTACCGAGTCGTGGGAGTTGCTTGTTATTCTCGCCTGTCGTGTGATTTTTCTCGGTTCTTCAGACGCTGATCGTTTTTATCGCGATACCGGTAGACACGTAGATGTATAAAACATTTTCTGACACAAAATGGTGGAATTGTAGATGTAATGTGTATCAAATTTTGTTGCCAATTTAGGAAAATTAGAGATTCATATTCTGGTTATTACAATTCCATTTGCTATTTATGACGCAACTATTACTCTTTTTACAAGAATCTTTCTTATTATACAAATATCTACTCCTTTTTCTGCTTATGTAACAAACCAATAAGTAAGAAACTTGATTTATCGTTCCTTGTTATTGCGGAGAGGGTTATAAATAATTGACTTTACGAGATAACCGATCTATCTTTTATCGATATTTACTTTATCATATATTTTCCATTCCCTGAATTCTGTATTCTTTCCTCCGCGATCTCGGTAAGACAATACCCGAAGAAAGAGCCATTCTCTGCGCCAACTTCCTCCGTTCGTCCGGGTCCCGGTGACGCGAGGGTCACGCCCAGCGCTGACACCTACGTCCTTCCGTCGACCCCGAGGAAAGGATTACCCTCGTCATAAAGCACCTCGGACACCTACGTCCCGGCGGAACAAAGTTCACTCGCTGGCCAGGTACACAGCGGAAGAGGCACAGACGAATACGAAGAAGCCGAAGAAGGTGGCCGAGGTGGAATGACCCCGCGGATCGCATTGTAAGCGCGTACGAGGTCTCCTCCGCTCCTCTCGAGGGGAGGGTAACATATGCGTGATGGCCTGCGAAAGCTACGTCACGCAGGCACGCACCTTTCCTCTTCTTTCCTGCGCCCTCCCCCCGGCTGCCACCGTGTCGCCCGAAGTCCTCTGCTCTTTTCGCCTAAAGGTCACAGTACGTTGTCTACCACCGAGGAAACAAACGGTGAACAAAGTGCTTCTGTTCCTCGAGCCTTTGTGTCTGGTCCACCTGTGATGATAGAGGACAGGTGAAGCAGTTTTTCGAGTCTTCTCTTGGTTCAAGGCGGCATGGTGGTTCTTTAAGTATTATCAAAGAGGGTGGGGATTTCGGGATTGGAGTGTTTGGTTTAGAGAAAAGTCGAAGTCCTTTTTTAAGGGAGTTGGTTCTGTGGTAGGTGAAATGTGTTTGAAGGGATATAAAAAGGTAGAGGGAGAGGGATGTTGAGGAATACACAGCACATGATAAAATTGATTAATTTAACCCTTTAGCTAATAAGGGTGATTATTAAAAGAGTTGGGTTTAAACAAAGGAAAATAAAGAGCTGTAGTTATGTACATTCTAAAAAAACAAATGAAAACATTTTCTTACGTTGTTAAAATAAATGACAGAATAATTAATTTCTCGAATTATACTTCTAAATGAATTGTATGATTCGTAATGCATTTTTTCGGCTATCGTTTTACTGTAATATATGTATCAGTAGTTTATTTGTAATGTAAAAAATTCTGCCCAGGAAACAGACAATTACATGGAAATTACACTAAAAGGAATAAAAAGATCTTTCCTACAAAAAATTCAAATCATTACCTTTGACATGTGTGAAATACTGCTCGCTGGTTAATGAGATTGGAAAAAAATGAAGGAATAAAACAGGCATCTTTTAATAAAAACACAATAAAAAATATTCTACATTAGAATATTCCATTTTACCAAAAATATTGCGTAATGCAATGCTTTAATTTGTCATCATTTCAATTTTTCAATTATTTTTCAAGTTCTTATTATCGATCAATGATAATTAACACGACGCTGAACGTGTTAACATAATTGTTCCTTATTTTTCTATGAATGCATATCCACGGTAATGTGTTAAACAAATTGCAAGCGAAGGTTCATTTATTCTCATGAAAAACAGCTACTTTCATTGTAATTGATTCATTTTCTGCTGGCGTAATTAACCTGACTATAGAGAATACGTGCAATGATATCAACAGTAGCAGAAAAAACAAGTTATGAAGTTTGAGAAAAAACGAATCATTGTATAATGATACTCCTACGAACTATTAATATAATGTTTATTCAAATTCAATACTAGTTTGCATATTATGAGGCTAATTATTGAAAGTGTATGATTATTAAGTCGTCGTTGCTCGCCATAAAGAGTATCAGATATTTAAAATAAACACGTTTCTAACGCAGATACATTCAATCACTTTTTACAATTAATTGAGATATGTTGCAAAAAAGTTGCATAGAAATTATTTCATCATTTGTATATAATTATCTGTATTTCCTTATGTAAAGCACGATGCTAATGTGATTGTAATTATAGAGCTGCCAGGAATGATGTACAGGCTTGTCAATTTAGAAATCATTTGTAAATTTTATGTGCCCTGTAATATGGAACAATCTTCTTTAAATATAAACCAGGAATCATAGGTGAATAAACTTGACACTTGGCAGAAAAATTCTTCGCATCAAATTGCTGATGCTCGCTTCGAACTCAAACGGTTAATTAATCAGAATCGTCATAAATTCTCTCGTTTTCCACTCATTTTCTCTTCTTGCAAGTCACGAGACAATCCATTGTGCACCAGACCTTCCATTTGAAACAGCTGATTGTACCATTCTCCAGAGGACCAAGGTTACACCTCCACCAGAGGAATGACGTGGTTTTATTGTACGATCTAACGTTAGCATTTGATCGACTCGTATATTTGCTGATTAGTCGAATTACTCGATGAAAATGCTGGCGTAAACGATTTTGGTTAATTAGTGATGTTGCAAACCGAGCATTCCTTGGTGGTGTCCATTTTATTTTACGTAATGAACAGGTGATATATTGTTAGAAAACGTGGATAAGGCAAAATTTGCGTTTGGCTCGCATTTCTGTTTCAAAACAAAGATCGACTCGAGCATGAGCCATCGGCGTCGATATGTATACAAAACACGGGTGCTGGGACGAGTCAGTATAGCGAGCGACGTCACACGGATAACATCAGAAGGAGGAATTCACGTATCAAACTAAATCATTTCCTTTTCATTTATTTATTACAAATAAACAAATATCAAAGATTCTTAATTTTAACGTGGCGGTTAATTAATTCTGCCGAGCACCCTAGTGGCGCCCCTGTTTCATATACTTACTACACTGCACGGTAACCTAATAAAACAGCTATCAGATGGCATGGATTCACGTGTACACTGAAAATGCAACGTCATCTAAGCTGTGTCAATTGCCAGACAATCTTCCGAAAGAATTTATAGGCGTCATCTGCAGCTAGCGGGTTGTGCTCGGGGCCTCGCAAACGAGACGATATTCGAGCATTCCTGGACGCTGGTAATTTAACCTTTTTTGCTCATCGCGAACCTCATCGCGACGATATTTCACGCGACGGGATCTCGTTCTGCATAGTAGCGTCGCGACGTTCTCTCCCTCGGGATGCCCGTTCGCGTGCCTTCACCTACTTAACAGGAGTACCGATTCGCCTTGGCTGTAAGCTTTCTACGTTCACTCTCGTTACCGTGTGTATAATTTTGCTCGTTTATTGATTCTTATGGTTAGCGAACGGTGCGATACGGAGCTGAAAGTACAGAAATATTTCAAAGTATTTTTCTTCCTAAAAATTTTTTTCAAAATCGTTGATCTTCGAACTTGCCCTGTACTTTAAGTCGATTGCACGCGAGTCTTATATTTATACCTGAACACACACGACGATCATCGGGCGTACAGGAATGATGCACGCACCCGCATAGGAACGCGTGACAGACGCACGGATACAAATGCACCGGCTACTGCATTATGCATTAGTCATGATTACAAAGTAAGTGGCGTTCTCGTGGCGCGTCTATAGTAATAACGGCGTATCTGCGGTGCTTATGATTTTCCACTTGAAACGGGCATAACCCGCTTTAATGGCGCGGCCGGCCCTCCTGCTCGCGCATAACTCACGCCGGTAAGTTATGTGTAAGTTAACACCGCGGAGCTGACGCCGCTGATCGTGTTAACGCTGTGACACTAATCTCTTTCCTCCTTCCTACGTTCCCGCTTCTTTTCACCCTGCCCGTGTACCGGCCTTTAAAGGTCGTTACGCTCGCAATTATTATCCTTGGTTTAGCTATGCCTGCTGATATTCGCCCTGGACAATTCCACATTAATCCCCTTTGCATACCCAGCTGGAACGACATTCTATACCAAACATGGTCCTTCAGGAACCACTTTGGAATTTTTTTCTATGTTAGTCATCATCAATTCCTCCCTCTATTTCTTCATTTCTTCCCCGATACAAGGGAGCAGTTAAACTCCTGCGTTCAGAAAATAATTTTGCTGCACGCAGCAAAGCCGCCTTTATCGTTCATTAAGTAGCATGCTAACCCCGGATGCGGATATGTACGAGGAAGGTGCGTGCACGCGTGCAAACACTTCTTCCCTGGCGATCCGCTGGGTTTTCAAGCGGCCAACCTTGCCGAGGCCGTAAGTGGAGGAAACGGTGACTTCCGCTCTCGCGTATTAACCTTTGGCGGGGTTTACGCTTTTGTAAGCGAGGGGAGAAAAAGGCGTCAGATTCGTCTCTGACCCAGAAATCTATCATACCGAAATTTGGACTGCATGCCGGGCGACCGCTAGCGAGAACACTTATCCCCGATCATCTCGCCACCTAGCGGTCCCTGAGACTAAACCCTCTCCCCTCCATTAAACGCCTACACTTTAAAGCGATAAACTTCGTTCCACTGTATTCGTTATGTAAATTGATCTTATCGTTCCTAAATGAAAATCAGAGAAATCTCTGCGAGAGGAAAATGTATGAATGTATTGCGTAACGGAAGTGCACGGGGGAAGATGTCGAATGCAAATGCGAATTGGGTGCGGTCAGAGCGAATAATATATGCACAAACCGTGTCTAATAACTTTTAATCCGTATCTTTAGACCGATCTTAATCGTACTATGCCAGCAGAGATAATATAGATTTTCCATAATTCGATTATTCCATGAGCTATGAAAATTACCGTAACATTGGAAATCTGTGCTGAGTTTCATGCTTAATTTGATCGTGCATAGATATAGTCGCGTTGTTTGCTATTAAGAAATCATGCCACTGTTTGGCTCGTAGCATAAGTTGCAAGAAATAGCCTCGACTTTTTATTCGTTTCACGGCAAATTGAATACGTCGGTGGTTACTCCGAATCCTGTTAAGACTGAATATATTCTACAACCTACGCGTTTCGATTTTTTCATTGCAAAATTCAGCGGGCTTCGCGAAAGCGGGTTAATTTAATTTGTTGAAATTGATAACGAGTATCTTATGTAGATCCATGCTAGAACGTTTCATAAATTCCTTATTTTACTGGAACTCTCGAATTATTAGTGATACCGAATTAAACACCCACGTGTGTAGCTCTTTTTTAAAAAATCAAATTATGAATAATTTACAGAAAATATAACGGTTAGTGCAATGATATCATCGCGGAAAAGGATTCTGAAATGACGATTGATCATCCTCTTTTGACTGTCACTTTTTCGCCATCCTTTTCTCTCAAGTATCCTTAACAGAGACCTCGAGGTAAACGTTCGCCAGTAATTCGTCGAAAAATGTTCTCGAGGCTGGAATAATTAACTTAGACTGAAAGGTAAGCTGCCATCTTTATTCCTGTCGCGAACCGCTCTATTCTTGACCTCGAGGGTCAGTTCGTTTTAACAGCAGTCTCGCAAAATAATTTATGCTCAGCACCCATCTGGGGAGTTCCGGGTGTTCTGTGCTTTTCTTCCTGCATTTCCACCGCGAACATGATAATCACTGCTTAACCATCGAATTAATCATCTCCTTTTGAGAATCGGAAATACTTCCTACAATTATTTCAATACATTGAAAAATTTAGAGGTTGCCAGATACACGAACAAAGCGAAGGAGTCTTCTATTTTCTCCTGGAAACAATGCACGTTCTTGGTGCGAAATATCGTAACGACGTGTTAATACTCGCTAAGAATAGCGTGTCGTCGCACCTTGAAGTTCAACTGTGAGACTTCACCCGTTTCAAATCGCGTTAGTCAGTTTTCCTTCGAGTTGTGTGCTCGTGGGACTTAACATTCATAAATCCGTCGGTTAACCTGAAAATCACGCGCGTACAAGTGACACCGTAAACACATAAAACCATTCGACTGATTGTATTGAACAGCGTATTATTTTCGCGGAAACTATTCCCGGTACACAGTCGAAGGCAAACGTTGCAAGACAACCTGGCGAGGATTTAGAAGCAATTCACAGGGCTGACTAGTTTCCGTCGACTTCGTCGGCAAACGATTTTCCACCGGTACGCAAATAACCCCAGCAACGCGAGGAACGATCCGCAAACAATAGTCAGGTGCATCGGCAGTTCCGGAATTCGAGTTATGATATTTGTCGTACGTGACTTAGCCGCGCTACCGCGTGCACGTAAAAGTTGCGGTCCATGCGTATCCTCTAATGGGCACGTGAGGGAATGCGATGGAAACGGTTAGATAGAGTTTTACGAGCTTTCCTTACGACTACTGTAAATCAAATGTCGATTTGAGCCGCGATAGAAAGTTTTAATTAAGGATACTCGCGTTTAACTTTGCACTCGTGCTTTTCGTTAATTAGGAACACGAATGATTAATTTTTTTCGAAATCAATTTTCCTTCGTGGCCTTGAACTTTTAGAAAAATAGAGCTGTTTAGGAGAGTAGATTTCTCCTTAAATAGCAGCACCTAATAGAATTTTTATGGGGAACCGTAAATATTGCGCTCAAAAACGATGAAGTCATTGGATAATGGCTGTCATAGGAGTGGCTTTTACGATCAATTTTCTTATCCTTTTTTTATTCAACGCGTTATGATTCTGCTAATTTCAGGATACCAGATCCCCTTTCGTGGAAGTTGTAAAATCAGATTAATGTATATTTTCACGCCCGGGTCTATAGAATCAGGGTCTGTCGTAAATTTCGACCAGTCATTTAACACTGTTCGATTCTATTTTAGAAATAAAAAAAATATGATGAACTAGAAAGTTATGCGAGTCAAAGGTAGAGGGAGGTGGCTTTCTCTCGACGATGGTGAACGAGTGTTTTCTTCAATATCTTCACCGTATCTCTCCTTCTTCCCCGCTCCCTAAACGTTCACCCTGTTGGCACGTTAACTAAATAAATTCAGCCAAGAATGGCCTCGGAGCTACCACGAACGCACGTGTGCATCGATGGTGAAATCAAGGCAATATCCACGATCTCGGATCGCATGCAACGATCTCAAGCCGCAGTCGATCGTATCGTCCAACAAATTCGGCCATGTGCACGAGTTACAACCGCCATAAAATTCCGACCATTTAACGATGGCAAGAATTTATTGGGTACTCCTGGTGGCTAATGTGGCCACTGACCTCTGTCTTCTACCCTCTGCCATCTTTCTCATTCTCTCTTTTACTCCTCTGTCTCTAACGACGAGCATCTGACTCATTAAGGGTGAAATTTTTAATTGAACTGCAATTAACATTTGTATAATAAATTGTAGGAATAAATTAGAAATTCCTTGATTTGCCTAATTAAATATACTCGTATTAGGTTTCAAAAAATAAATGGCAAAATTTATTGAAAATAAAAATCCAGCCTCATAAAATTTATAACAGTATTCGAGGAGTGAAGACTTTTCGTGTTGGTTAGTTTAAAGTGTTTCAAGTTGTAAATGTCCTATTACACATGGAAGGCTGTGCGTATCCGAAAAGCTGTTACAAGTCTCTGATCAAGCACCGCGATAATAACGCAGGGACAGGTTCATTTATTAGGCGTAAATTTCGTGTGTGTGGCTAGCGCCGCTTTCAGCCACCGTGTAATCGCTTATCCCTCTTAAACGTATTTCATCGAAATTCCTGGTGTCGAAAGACACCGTTTACACGGGGCCGACGTTAAGGAAGCTTTACGACGCGGCTACCGCCTCGTTACGAAACCGCTGTTAGAGTTGCCTGGTTTGCCAGTTGAAAATGTATTATACAGAGTCGAGCCGTGGATTTATCGAGCAAACGATGCGCCAAAATACGAGCGGATTACCAGCTAAGCCGCGGGAAACGCGCCTTAAAGGGCAGCTCGCGTTTACTTGAAAACGAAACGATACCAGAGAAACGTTTTATAGATTATCTAATAGATTACGCTGCAACCTAGCTTCCCAGAAATAATTATCCGTTTCTATGTGTGTATCTCTGTATCGTTGAAATTTATAATAACCGTGGTAATTTTCTGTTGGTACAGGTGAGGTATCAGGTGAAAACGTGTCCGCTAGTTCTGGACCACGTGGCGGCGATCGTGGAGAAGCGACTGAATTAGGCACACACACGGAAAACAACGACGGGGCCACCCTGGCCGCGAATACAGCGGTCGACGCGAGGGGCGGAAGCCCTCAGGGTGCCCACCTTTCCGGTGCGGCGACCCCTAGGCCGCCGAGGGGTAGAAGGCGGCAGAATCAGAATGGTCTCGATACTACTCAAGTGAGTTAAATGAAAATAATTTTAACGTATCCGCCGTTTGATATGCAACAATCTAACAGAAATATCTATCCATCTAATTCTTCATCGTGCTCGTTGCTGCTACTCCATAGAGATCTTTGTAGTCACGTCGAGAGATACGTGGTAGCCGAGCATGATTTTCACGTGTCATTGGACGTACATTCTTTCCGAACGATGACCATCGATATATCCCAACCATCTGACCGTTTGCTTTTTTTCTGGCCCCCGCTGCCACGTTTACAGAAGCGTCCACCGGTCGTACGGATGTCAGCAGCGGAATGACAGTGCGGCTTTACTTGACAGCGATGTCATAGTACACCGGTCGGGACGGCTTTGAACGGGACTCGTGTCCACGTGTACTCGCTACCACTTCAATCGACTAGCTTTTCTTCTTCAAACACTCCGAAATTTTTAGGAAATTCGTTGAAAGGCAAATAGAGTCTTTATTTCTTCAGATCGAAATTCAAGTTAAATAATTTAACCCCTTCGCCTATGATTTTTTCGATAGTTGTGTCAGTAGGAGCTAAATATTTATTGCTTCGATTTTAAAACAAATGTCACGATCATTGACTGAGCAAATTATAATTAGAATTAAACTCGAAATTTCACGAGTATGACACGATATTATAGGGCAAGGGTTCAATACGTGAATCATTGTATAATTTCCTCAATTTGAAATATTTCAAAAGTGTCCATGTCTGAGCGCATGTTTTGTCGGTGAAAAATATTGAAAGGGTTTAAAAGGAAATCCATTATGCCGAGGAGTAATTGATCAGGCGCTAAGGTCCCCATCGACGCCTTTCTTTCGCAAGAAACTGACGGGCCAAGTGGACGAGAGCCGTTCGAAACGTGTACACGTTGGGATCGTGTCTACGTTGACCAGAGTCGGCCCCTTGTCAGGAAGAGGTGTCTCGAGGCGAGAAAGAGATTTACGTGGCCTCTTGGTGAGGCTGCTCGGTCTCTCCTCAGGGACCCTATTCTACGCCAATCGAGTCTCGTTCTTCTTGGTGTCACGTCGCGACCGTTCTCGAAGAGGAGTCAACTCTTACGCCACGCGTTGCCTTCATTACCATATCTCGGATGCAATCTGTTCCCGGGAATTAATGCTCGTAGATATTTCCTGCTTGCTCCTTCTCTTCCACCCCGAGATGGATCTCGGTTACCATTTCGATGACCGTGACCACGAGGGTGCTTGTTGGTTTAATCTCTCGGTATTATAAAACATGAAAATATCGAGTATTTGATCTTTCTATTTCAGGTTAAAACTGAACGACTCACTCCGGATAATAATTCGACCTCGTCGAGGAGCGTAACGCCCTCGTCGTCTAGCCACCCAGGAACGCCGCCAAATGCTACCCCTTTGGGTGGACCCGAGGGCCCACCACCACCCCATCACCTCAAACACATGGAGCAGATGATGGGACGAAATTACAGCGATTTCATGAGAAGCCTCGCTGCCAAGTACAATAACGCAAATCCTAATGAGTAAGTACTAGTCTCTCTTCGAATCAAAAATGATTTTTCTGCAATTCAATCGTGCGATGCATAAGAAATCGTATGTAATCTGTGAAAGAGCAGAGGACCTTGATGGTCTTGACGCTTGCCTTGACATTCTTACTGCGATCACTAGTGTTCCTCGTGCATCTGTGGGAATATTGAAAACGCGTACGAAGCTTCTAGCGAGCGTGTAACCAAGGGAAAATATTGATCGTCTCGTAACATGTCTCGAAATATTGATGCCGCTTGGCGAACAAGAGGTGGCCGGCTGTCGCGGTCGCGCAATATTGTCACATGAAACCGGTCGTCGTTTTGCAAGTGCCTTAGGCTTTCAACCGTGTAGCTTCCGGCACACGGCTCGGTTGGGTTCGAGCAGAAGGGTACACTTGGTTGGATCAGTCAAGTACCGAGCATAGATCCGCGTGACGAGGACGCTGGAAGCGCATGGCGGTGCTTGCGATCCATGGCATTTCGAGGAGAAAGTGCCTTGCTCGTCGTTCCAATTCGCTGAATAAATATGCCCGTGTCCTTCCACGCACAAGCAGGATGTGCGCTGGCACTTGCTGCGGGGAAAAAGAACTTCGATGGCTCTCAAGATAAACGGAACGTATTTTTTAAAAATCTTAATTATGTTTCATAAAAAATTTCATTTCTATTTTACAGCTACTTCAGTTCACCTAGAAACGGATATCCTCCGGGTTTAGATCCAAGGTTTCCCGCGTTCAAAACTGCCGCGACACCTTTCGTCGGTTTGATGGCACCCTTGGGTGCGCCTCAACCACCTACCGTACCCACCACCTCACCCCTTTCCAATAAGGATCCGAAGGAGCAAAAGCAGGACAGCCTGTTCGGTAATCCCGTGTTCCCGCCTATGTTGGATATGTCGTCGACGCAGGCATTGTTGCACATGGTGAGGACTGCGAATGCAGCGCAGAATGCAGCAGAGTTGGAAACGTACCTTAAAGGTAACTTTTGTGCAATTTTCTTAGGCCACTCTAGAGTAAGAAAAAATAAGCATATTTTGGAAATTTTTTGTTAAATGATGGAATAAATCCAAATTCTATAAGCATGCCTTCATTTTACAACTAATAAACTTTAAAAATTAATTTTAGTATATTGATTCCTCCGCTTATTTTATGTAGGGCTAAACGGCAGAACCAGCTGCTCCTGCAATTCTTAACTTAGGATAAAAAATTAAAATATTTTCGATTTTAAATATATCAAAACAGCTATCGAACTACGTAGGAGTTTTTTGATATATTGATTTTTGCAAAAAGAATTTTTTTTTGAATATACTGTTAAATTTTCGAATCGATTGGTGATGATCTGTTTGATTTATGAGCCCGCCCAATTTGAAAAATGCCCCTTAATTTGTATTTCAGAGATCTACATTTCTTTACAGACGAATAAATAATAATTTAATAACATGATAACGTCTTTTGTTGTCCAGGCGCGAACAAAAGAGATCCTGGAGTGACGAGTCCCCTGGATCTCTCGAGTCCAGGAGGATTCGCACCGCGTAAGAGGCAGAGGACGGAAACCAGGAGAGCGGGAAGCGTTTCACCGAAACCAAAACCAACCCCTCGACCCACTACGCCACCCCCAGTGAGATGTCCGTCCCTCTGTGGTCACATGCCCTGTGGCGACGGACAGGCGGTGAATCGGTGGACCATCGAGGACGTCGTCAACTACGTGTCGTCGATCGACATCTGCGCCGAATACGCACAGGTAAGTGAAAATATTTTCTCCTGTTCACCCTTTCGAAATTATTTCCAATTATAATCAAAACCAACAATCTAATTTCATTCGAAGCAAAAATTAATTGCATCGAACTCTCTCTAAACGGTCTGAAACCTAACAAATACAAAGTATACTTATTAAAAAAAAAAAAAATAAAGAAACGCGAAGAAAGAACAGCGTTGCGTCACGAATTCAAAGCCAAAACGAATGACCGTAGCTATCGGGCAGAGCAAATAAGTTTCAGCGTGCCAGTTTTAATTGCTTTTGAAAGTCGTTCGCGTAACGAGGCGTATCGAGATTCGTCGGGTAATATCTTTAGAACTGTTCAGCCTGTTCTCGACTTCCATGTAGCCGGTGAGGCAACTAGAAGAGGTCTAGGAAGCTTCGAATGACCTGACATCAGTCAATCCAGACAGTCTGGCATCAGCGCGGAGACGGTTAGAAGAGTTCTATAATGACCCCTCGAAGCTAGAATCGACCCTCCATCCCTCTCGATCCTCGTGTCCACACTTTCTCTTCCCCTCTCCGTTCTTCCCGTTCGTCGTTCGGTAACTCGGTCTCTTTTCTAACCGCGGGCGAAATTCCTTCGCGAACGTGAAGTTATTCGTAATCGCTCTGCCTCGACGCGTTTTTCATCGTCTTTTCGATGAACGATTCTTCGGAAAGGGAAAAGTTGTCTCTTCTCGAAATACGACTAGTTACCCAGACACGTTCTATCCTTCGCGTCGAGAGATAATTAGCAATAGTGATAATTAGAAAAAAGTGTTTCAATTTCCATATTACAAATTAACAGTGATACCGAGTTATAAATTCGAGTCAACCCTAAATTGGCTATCTTTTATATTCTCGAGATCATTAAGGTTCTGTTCCTTCTTTCACCGTTTAATTGGAGTAATCGTTATGGTAATAAATAAGCTGGTTCAATTATTAATTTCCCGGTTAGCTTTTTACGAGTTGCATTTGCCCGCACGAGTGATCCGTTCACTCTATACCCCTCCCGCTTCATCATCGTCAGAGACACGATAAATTGTTTTATAATTAGAGCTTGAAACGGAGGCCGTAATTATGAGCCCGATAGCGATCCAGGTAAATTAATTTCAGGCAATTAAATGTTGCCAATTACTTACCGTGCCAACGTGGATGTACTCTTTATTTCCTTCAACGTTCACCGATGTCACGAGTTTCTAAGTTTCTTCAATTTCTTTGCCATTTTTTCTTTCTTTCTTTCTCCTTCTGGCCGAAGTTATTATCCTGTCACATTGGTCATTCACGGTTGTCAGACAACACAAGGATTCTGAATCTTTCCGACGCGATCACTGCTCGTCCTTAGCACAAAAGATACTCGTTTCTCCGGCGATCGTTTTCTCTTTGGCATTCTCGTTTCTTCGAGGACAAACGGATTATGCAAATGTCCGTATCATTCGCGACTGTTTTGTTTCAACGGAACCTTCTGCATTATCGCGAAACCGTTCGACTAAAAATTTTTATCAAATTATACAAATTGGATGGAGCCTGAATTAGACGTGTTCCATCATTTTTATTTTCATTCAAATTCCAAAATAAATCTCCTCGAGGCTCGAGCTCTATTTTCATTAAAAACAAGAGCATCCTCGACATCATCTTCGTAGAATTGAAAACACCAACGCACCGAACGAAGGATCCTCGAGCAGAGACTGTTTATCTATTCCCGTGGCGCCCGTTCCGATAACACGTCCGATACCGAGAAGAACAAGAAACCACTCTGAACACCTTCGTGACGTTCTGAAAACACCTTTCGGGCCATTTCGAAGCGTAACGTGGTTCCTCGAGGACTGTCAGACCCGATTATATCCAGGCTATCGTTCGGTCCTCGTTTGCGATCCTCCAGACGTCAGCCTGTCAGGGTCGTAAATTTTTGCGGGGGCACCTTCCTAGTCATGCATATTCATGAACCCTCGAACCGGGGTATTTCGATATAAACCACGACGATGACGAGGAGCGAAACGCGAATACCTGTCTTTAAAAACGAATCACGATCTCGTGGAATTTTAAAAGAAAGTCAAAGTTTGCAAAATACTTCAACTTTCATAGGTGCGACAGATTCGCATAGCATTCGCGAAGAGAATAATCTCTTCCAGGAACGATTTTCACGAATACTGAATCAAGCCGGCTTATCCAGCCGCGGAATCTGAAACTGAACGTGATCGATCGTGCCCGTTGGAAAAGCGTTTGCTTTCGTTAAGTGCTCTCCCGAGGAACTCAAAGTTCAGCGTTGATCTAAGACACAGAGGCGTACTGGGTCTCGTGACGAATAGTAGATAGGAGAAGCACGAGTATACGATTTACAGGATTGTACAGGTTCGTAAATAGCCGAGCCGCGTCGCTGCATCGCCAGATTATCTTATAAAGGATACCGCGAGCTGATCAACGGTGAGAGCGATCCTTCGGTAGATCCCGTGGAATTATAGCATCGATCCTTATCTGGATCGAGAATAGCGGCACGATACGTACGCTCACTTTCCTTCGGTACGAACGGCGAGAAAATGTAAAATAATTGCCCCGATGACCGCGTGGCTAATTATCACGGCGCATTTGGCAGCCTCGATTTACCCTCTTAATAAATCACCGCTCGTGATATCAATGATATCTTTAATAATTAGGAATTTAGTACGTCTGACTATGTATGGCTTTTTCCACTGCCACAGCCATCGTATTATTTTTTTTTATTCGTTAATAAACGGGATTAACCCTTTGGTATAAAATTTTAACAGAAATAATTAAAAACCTTCGTGCATATAAGATACATGGTACTTACAGCATTCAGAAATAAATTATTTAATTTCGAAGATATCAAAGTGACAAAAGAAATGAAATACAAAAACGAAAGCGACTATCGTGCAATTTATTTTAACAAGAACCTCGTATGTTTTGGAACGAAGGTAAGAAGGGTTCCGAGTGTCCACATTCGAGTATTCACGCTAATGTCTTTCGTGTATGCGTTCACGACACTTGGTCCCAAGTCGTTAGAAAGTCATGAATGTGAATCGAATCGGTTCGTACGTCTTCCTTGATGTGGCACACAAGAAGATATCGTGTCTTCACGTCCCACGCATGCTCTTCATGCAAACTCCTCCATCGTTCTTGCTCGCGTTTTATCGGCCTCGTGCTCGACGGCCATTCCGCGTCTTTATCGGGCTTTGTTCCTGATCGAATGGGCGAACTGCCAGGATTCTTTTAACAACGGACAGAATGAACCTCGAATGGCTTTCGTTAATATCAATTGTCTGGGTAC
Organism: Osmia bicornis bicornis; assembly: GCF_907164935.1. Lineage (NCBI taxonomy): Eukaryota > Metazoa > Arthropoda > Insecta > Hymenoptera > Megachilidae > Osmia > Osmia bicornis. Next base: position 5,238,544 of record NC_060229.1, read on the forward strand.
TTGCGACTTTTAATTCAACTTTTACAGATTTTAGGTGAATCGAATATTTTTTAAATTATTTTCCATTAGAAAAGTGTTTAATTTTGAGGATAGGAATAATTAAGGAAGCAGAATTAGATTTTATTAGTAAATATATTTCTTTATTTCTTAACTTTTACAGATTCTAAGTGAATCGAATATTTTTAAAACTATTTTCTATTAGAAAAGTGTTAGGAATAGAAATAACTAAGGAGATAGAATTAGAATTTATTAGAAAACATATTCCTTTATTTCTCAACTTCTACAGATTCCAGGTGAATCGAATATTTTTAAAATTATTTTCTATGAGGAAAGTGTTTAATTTTGGACATAGGAATAATTAAGGAGGCAGAATTAGAATTTATTAGAAAACATATTCCTTTATTTCTCAACTTCTACAGATTCCAGGTGAATCGAATATTTTTAAAATTATTTTCTATGAGGAAAGTGTTTAATTTTGGGAGTAGGAATAATTAAGATGAGAGAATTCGAGTTAATTACAAAATATATTCCTCTATTTCTAAAATTAACACAAGTTCTCTCAACAGCATCTATGATTCTACATTTTTTTGTTCTGACAAGTTTTTCACCCTTAAAAATAATGAATCCTTTATAAAAGTGAAAAGGCGACGGTCTCGCAGGCTTACGCAGATCTATTTAAAGACTCGATCGCGGTAGAAAGCATCATCCTCCGCGTATCGCCCAACATGCAAATCATTCATCACCGATTCCGCTCCAAAAATGTCGAACCGTCAGGCACATCTGCGTCGATGGCGTGCAATTACCGACGAGTCGTGTTACGACCGCTAGCCTTATCCCTCGTAAATCGTACGATCGATGTGCAACGAGGATTTCTGGCTTCGATTTCTTTGCACGAAGCGTTAGGCGGTTCGAATCTGGAACGATTCTGACGCGTCGAGGATCGACGGATCATTCGACACGCTTCTCGATCGAAGCCGAACCTCCATGAATATTATCGCCTATTAATGATTAATTGACCGATGTTGAACAGCTGTTTACGTGCTCGAAGCTTTGCACACACGTTGGTTCTGCTTCGTGAACGAGAGGTCGAGACGGGTCGTATCACGCTCCGCACCGAATCGTTAGAAAGTCTGCTCTGAATACCTCTAACGATCTGTCTTTCCTTTTTCCTTCGTGATTCTACCTGTCGATTATCATATTTTTCTCTTCTTCTGCCTATTAACGAAAGATATCGAATTAAGATTTGTTTAGAATAAAAGTGCTAATTAAAATTACTCAATAAGATTTTCAACAATTTCTGCGCAGGATGCTTAATTAAAATGTTTGAAAATTCCCTTACAGTTCTTATAATACCAAAAAGTGTTACAATGGATATCCTGTATGTTCCAAAGGACAAGTTCCTCCATCCGATAAGTTTCTATGCACCTCGTTCGTTCTGGAGAAAAATCCTCGTTGTCCATTCGTTCGATAAAGGATAGCCAGTTTCTTATCAAAATTCAAGGCAGTCGTGTACCGATAGAAACGGTTATTCGATCGTTTGCGAAACGTACGACTCTATCCGTACGATAAGCTCGACAGGATTCGCTATGGTTGATGCAAATCACGGCTAGAAAGTCGCGTTCAGTTGAAAGATTTTCATGGAATCCCCGCGATTTCAGGATCGGTTTAATGGTTCGCCACGTGTCTAGATGATCGTCGGAAAGCTAATTAACCGAACGAGCCACGTGCGCGCTTTCTCTTGAACGATGCGTGCGTGTAATTACACCGACACTTGGCTTAGCCGTGATGTGTAGCACTCGTACCTATTCGAATAATACTTCTCAATTAGTACCATTATATAAATAACATATTCACGTAACGAATCATTGAATCGTTACAAAGAAGAAAAATTGAACGTATGCGGTGTGAAATGAATTTATTAAAGCTAACCCTTAATTACCATTAATAATTGATTAGAGAAGATTTTCTTAAAGAAGAAAAATTGAACGTATGCAGTGTGAAATGAATTTATTAAATCTAACCCTTAATTACCCTTAATCATTTATTAAAGCTACATTTATTAACGTTAACCCTTGTACACCAGTAAAGTTTTTCTAATTAATAATTTTAGTATCCTGTGAATCGAGAGGCCCGGAATAATTAAATAACTAAAAATATGTCGTACGCGTATCAGCGAGATTACAAACGACGCGACGCGGATGCACGACGACCGCGCGGCGTACGTGTTAATGAGTTCAATTAAAAAGTTTATTTATTTTCTGTCGTTGAGAACGGGTCGAGCGAACATCGTGTTTCTGTTCCGCTTTACACAGGAACATGTATACGTAAACAGGTAGTCTAGAGTGAAATTCATACAGAGGCACGTAGGTAGATGTATGTAAGGCGATATGTACGTTGCTCGAGCCAGACCGTTTTTCTTCGACTGACAGATCGCTACCGTTCGTTTAGAAACGTGTTACCGCGATAAAAGCGTGGATACAGCTTTCAGTAGCGTTCGTGTTCTGTCATTTCCAGATGAAAATGTCTCTTGATATGTTAATTGAACGTAGGTGTAATTAGGGGGTACATTAACCGAGGGTTACTTTATACCGGCTCATTACGATAATGAAAGGAACGTTTCTTGGATTGGACATCAAGGTGTCACAGGTATCGAACGGACGAAGGTGATAACGCGTTTGAAACAGCCAATTTTTCACTTGACGTTGTTGAAAACCCGTTTGCCAGATACCAGGGACAGGTGATAATGAATGGTATTCGGTGGTGAGGGGATACTTAGCCACTCTCCGGTACTTGATCATGAATTTTTCAGACGTTTGTCAGGTGAGAGAGTTCACTGATGCTAGCCTTGTTAATAGGTATAGTTAACTCGTTGCAATAACGAGCTGGAATTATAACTCATTAACCTTAGCCTTTAAAGAGTAATTAACTGTTCGCTGCAATAGAATTTCGTTTGACAATTAAGGAGAACACGTTCCCAAAAATTCATTTAAATTTTTATAATTTGCTGCAAAAATATTTGAAATTATATTGAAAGGCTTTGATACAGCTAGTAAGTATCCTGGTGCTAATTAATCGTTCGCTACAACAGAATTTGGTTAGATAATTAGAGAATTTCCAAAAATTCATTTAACTTTTAATAATTTTCTACAAAATGATTTGAAATTATATTGGAAGGCTTTGATACAGCTACAAAGTATCCTGCAGGTAATTAACTGGTTGCTACAATAGAATTTAGTTAGATAATTAGATAATTTCCAAAAATTCATTTAAATTTCTGTAATTTGCAACAAAATGATTTGAAATTATATTGGAAGGCTTTGATACAGCTACTAAATACCTTGCAATTAGGTAATTAATCGTTCGCTACAATAGAATTTAGTTAGATAATTAGATAATTTCCAAAAATTCATTTAAATTTCTGTAATTTGCAACAAAAGTATTTGAAATTATGTTAGAAGGCTTTGATACAGTTACAAAGTATCCATCTGGCAATTAACAGAAAAACAAACCATCAGTTTGCGTCGGATGGTTTCAATTACCGTCCACCCGTCTCGAAAGCACGTATCCGCGTTTTCGTGCCGGTTTCCCTGTTCTTCGACGATCGATATGATCCAGTCCCGAGCCATCACTCACGTTTCCTACGTGGCGGTTCAATAAGCCCTCGACTTAAACGTCGGGTTACCACATATTCCCGACTAGTTAAGGCTTAAGCCGCTATCCTACGGCCTGGTCGGCAAGAAAACAAGGCGAAGAAGAAAGAGGTAGAAACGTAGACCGGGTGAAAAGAGGGGTAGACGAGGGAAGAGAAAGAGCAGGGTCGTGACACGTACGTGTATACGAGGCACACGCGCGTTCGCCATATCGACAGCCGGTTGCTGGAGCCGAGGCGCAATCAACGTCTTATTGGTTCCACTGGCTGTCTTTGCCTATAATTCTCGTTGCCCTTCTTCGGCTAACACCGGTGAGCACTTCTTCCGGCTACCGTCGATCCATCGGTTCCTCGTTACCGCCGATCCTACGCGGTGTCAAATTTGAAAAGGATTCTATAAACTATAACCCGTGAAAATACTAATATTCCGTCTCGAATCTTTCCAAGTTACACTTCGACAACTGTCTTTATTTCGTCGACAACTGTAAGAAAAACCAGTTCAGAAGGCAGCATACCGATCGATCATCTGAGAAATGTACGGCGAATCTGATAACAGGGCTATGCTTTTCAATGAGTCCTAGTAAAAGGAGAAAAATACAAGGCCGAGGATAGGGGACGGTGTAATTCAGTTTGTTGTACCTTAATGATGTATTAGCGCGATGAATCTGATAGGAAGTGATGAATCGTTTCTACGAAGTTCATTGAAGCTTTGGAACGGTCCTCGATCACTCATTCAACGAAGGAAAAATTTCGTGGGAGGATCGTTTTAAACGAGATAATAATTTCACGGATGATCTATTAATGAAATAATTATCGAACGAATTGCTTCATTTTGTGTACAGATTTTCAGTAATCGAAGGTCTGGCTGTCCGAACGGTATCGGACAATTTATCGAGCGATTTCTATCCAGCTCGATGGAACATAACTAATTATAGCTTGTTATAGGTCAATGCTTAATTACACCGCGGGCGAGATTCCACCTCCGCTCTTTCGAGTCTTATCGACCTCTCGATCTTTAGACACGGCAACAGGTTCTACCGCGGACTGGTTCGATTTTACCATAACTTCTGAACCGAATATCCACGAAGCCTGTTAACCTTTTCCATGGTAGTGTCACGAATCGTGCCGGTGAATTCACTGGTTCTCCTACTTAGGTGTCGGTAGATCTGTCGTTCCGTTAAGTCCCGCTGTAATTACGTTTCTGCGATCGGTGTTACGTTCAGCTAGACAAACGATAAATAGAAAGCGGCTTCTGTTCCGGTAAACGAACGTAAACGAACGATTAATCGATTAAACACTTTGTTAGGTAATTTTCAATTAATTGCTGCGTGAAAATTTCGCTATTTCTATCAAAATATCAAGAATTATTATTATTCGTTCTCCAAGGTTTTCCAAGTTTTCAGTAGAAAAATATCTTTTCCCTTATCGGGGAAATAAACATGTGCAGACCCACGACTCGATAATATTGCACGACACGTGTTTAGAGAACAATCCCCGGTTGGAGTTTGCAGTAGGAAGTAAGTGCATCGCGGTATCAGCATTAAACTAGTGCACCATTGTAGAAACATGTGCATAAAACAGTGGCTCCATCCTTAAAAGGAACGTCCTTGCATTGCACGGTAGCGCACAGATGCACGCTCTTGCTTTCATGAAATTCTTCGTTGCGGTTCTCTACCCTAAACATCTTCCAGTCCCATCTTTCCCGCAGTAGTTGCCGTTGTTGGTGCATGCCACAGATTAAGTTACTGCCGATGCTTACTTGAAACAGCAGCAGAGATATCTGTATCTCCTTTTAGATGCAACTCGAATTGCTTAGATCTTCCACCCTTTTCCTTTTCAACTTGCAAATATTCGGCATTAAAGATTACTTGAAAGAATCACCTTTTTCCTGATTGATAAAACGAGAAACTCTGTTGCTTTTCAACGATAGAAATCTTAGATTTTATTAAAACGAAAATAATTTACATAGTTTTCTAATTTGATCCAAGTATACTTTAACAGGAAGTGTATGAAAGTATATCAGAAGGGTGTGTCCTTGAATTACAGACACCGTAGTCCGATCTCAATTTCACGTGATACTCGTTCATGTTAGAGACGTCTCTGGTTTCCTCCTGTGGCACGCGATAGACACACCTGTACCTATTTTCTTTCAAATACATTCCTCGCCTCGTTCTACGACTATCTTGTTATCATTTAAGGATGATTACGAAACGCGGTAAAACCTCGTTCGTCGGATGATTGCGCGATGATGAGGCCTGAAATCACGGAACTACATGGTTGTTTTAGACGTTTCTTGATCCCTTCTGCTTTTCAATCTGTTGAACGATATTTCTGCGAGCCTACTCTCTTCGAGTTACAAGCCTGATGAATGACCGGTTCTCGTGTTCGTTCTTTTCCCTTTAGTCTACTTAAAGACGATCATCCCTGGGCTCTTTCGTGGGTGACAGATCTGGGTTGCCAGTTACGTCATCCTCCTTTTTCTTTGTTTCTGTGTTATATTTCCTTTCGACGATTATGCTGGTTCGCGAAAGGATTCAAATTAGAATGGATGCATTTGTAATATTTTAGAAGGATTAGATTCTCAAGAAACCATAATACTTTGACAATTTAATAATTTGCTGAAGGTTTTTGGTAAGAAATTATCCCATTAACGACGACACCTCGTAACACCGATACCCATGACAGAAGAAATCAATTTACCTCGTAAAACCTGCTTCCGTTCGAAGCTGGTTTTGCTTACATTATCCAACGAACTCTGTATTCATTAATAACGGGTTAGGTGTTCGAGCACGACACGAAAGTCCAGCATAGTTTGTTCAAAGATCGACCCCCATCATCGTGGTACAGAGAAAACGTGCGTTGCCTGCGGGGGCGTCACTTGCGCCAGTCATTTTCATCTCACCGTTCCAGTTGACGAAGATCTACGTCGATCATCGGTGAAGGAAGCAGAGCTGTCCGTTGATCCCTCGCAAACCGTTTTCGCCTTTCTCCTTGTTACACTTGCAACACGATCATTAGCCATCGTTCTTAAACGGCACCGAGCTTCTTCTTACAATTAGGCTCCGCTTTAATTGCCTTCCAACGAGCGTGTCCGAGTTTCGATGGCTATTCAATTTAATTTCGTTAATCATTCTGCAATCAAGTTAATTACTTCACGGCAGTAGTCTCTTCTTCTTAAAGTAAAATAATATACCGCAGGGAAGTTGCATTCTATTTCCATATCCTTAGTCTCCAAGAAAGGGTGCAGGTAAGGTAAAGATGAGGATCGTCGGGGTCGATTAGCCGGGACACCCCGAACACGTAGATCGGCACGAAGGTACACGCGTTCCGGTCGCATCGGGACGTGTCTCTCTTCTCTTCGTTCATCAAGCGCTACCTGTACCGGCTCTCGTTGCGTTTTACTCGTTGTCCAAGTTGGAGCGGAGATAGGCGAGCTGCATCGAGACAGCGCGTACCGACACGCTCCTCTCCTTTACGTGAACGGCTAACGATGCCCATTAGAGCACGAGGACTTCGAGTCTCCCTGACTAATCGCAATGCACACGACTCCATAGCTCATGCAGATCGGCTATTCGTCTTGCGGTATCCTCCAGTTTGTCAGCCGAATCGATTCGATAAAGATACCAGCTGTCTATGACGTCCGACTTTAAAGCGAAGCTGAAACGTGCCTTCGGAAAGGGATCCACCGGCGGGCAGAGGATACGACAGGGACGAGCGACGTGCAGCTACGCGGCTGGGCCGATCAGGTAAAGGGGGGCAAACACGGGGGGGTACCCGGAGACCCTTTAAAGGTAGCGGCTGTTCGTTTACCGCATTTCCAACGCGTCACCGCACGCTACCGCCGGGGATCGATGGGTTTTAACGAGACGATGATGGAAACGAGATCCTCTCGAGAAAGCTTCTCCGGGTTTACCCTCCTTTCTTCTTTAATGCTTCGGCCTTTTTGCTCGTCGCGCGGGAACCAAAGGGACTACGGGCCCGTCCGATCGTCGCGAGTAACAGTCCGACTTCTTCCACATGGGATTCTGGACACTTTTGATGGACAGTGAAGAAGGATACATGGAAGTGAATAGATGGTGAATTGGAAGCTCGGGGATCTTCGTTTCGAGATAAGATTGGACGAAGTTGCAGATGCATCTTTGTGTCCGTTCGTTTGATGTACGAGTTGCTAATTTGTTTCGTAGATCGATGTAAAGTTTTGATAAAGTTCGAACGGGAGGTGAATGAATTTGAAAGTAGTGTTAGGAATTTGAAGACTCATTGATTCTTTTGTAGGAGAGGGGAGAAAAAGGCGTTTCACATACCACAATTCGGAACTTCTATAGCGACCGCTAGCGAGAACACTGACACCCATCATCTCGCCGCCACCTAGCGGTCCCCGGTCCGAACTAAGGTATCCGGGGAGACGAAACTCCCCCTCCACTAAACGCCTACACTTTATTGGAATTTAATGGCTACACCTTGCGAACAGTTCTATTCTTGATTCTGCACGATCGGTAAGATTCCGTCGGATGTTGTGGCACGATGTCGGAAAAACATTGCTCTCGTCTTCATCCGATTCGTTCTCGTACATCTATGTTTCTCTTTCTCCGGTCCGTGTCCTCTTTCCTCAGTCTCGCGAACGGACTTCTCGTTACATAGCCGGAGGAAGAGAAGTGGGTCGTGGCACGGGCGCGGTAGCCAGTCACGGCTAAGGTGAATCTAGGTGGGGTACACACGATCCCATTCCTTCCAGCAGGGTAATGATAATTAATCCAACAGGGACCGCTCCTTTCAGCCGGACCTCGATGGTCAACGTCGCAGGCGGCTGAGGTCAGCCACGAGACTCTTTTCTTCTTCCTGTTTCACGTCCACCGGGCCTACTGGCTTCTTCTTTTTCTTCCCATTAACCAATTAATAACGTCACCTACTATGGCGTTACCGTTCCGGTTCTCCTCCCTGTCTTGACCCTGGTGAACGGTACCTGCAGAGAGACTCGGGTTCGAAGAACCCTACCGTTCGGTCCGGCTAGGTGATTATAAACCCTGCGGGACACGGTCACCGGTAATGCAATTTCACCAGGATCCACTTGGTCCGGCTGTTTAATGAGCGGAGTTGGTCGTTTAATTTGAGAAACCGTTGTTTACCATCGGCCGAGGTTGCTTCCTCGGGATTTATCATCTATCGTTGTTTCAAAAATGTTCCAGATTTATTTTCAATTATTTTTCTAAAAATACGTATAAAAATTATCTTACCTCCACTTTATCCTAGCTTTATTAGATTGAACGATTCAAAGAATAGCCAAGGCGAGTATTTCGCAGAGAAGATCCATCTGATTAGTTGGCTGCTTGAATGCAAACAAGATAGCCTTCTCTTGCCTTTGTAAGGGGATGCATTTCTTCTTGTTCCAACCAGTTTTAGCAAGTAAGACGCTGCCGAGATAAGTATCTTGTCATCGCGTAAATGTGCCTCGTTCTATTCTCAGGTGCCTCACAATTACTCGCTTCCTTAACCATTGTCGTAAATTTCGAAAATAATCTATCGCTCGAAACGTTATTAGATCGGATCAAACGTAACATTTTATCTGTCTCCATCAGTTTGAGGTTTCATTCGTCGCGGTTCGGTAAAGGATAAAGTTGCAGCCAGCATGCAATTATAAAGGCAGAAGTGAATTTTTGTCTGAAACGCAGAACGGAAACAATAGATCCTTTCAGGTCGGCTAGAACTGACGCAACAGTTTTATTAGCTCCGACTCACCTTTTGAACTTCCAACGTTACGAACAGCAGGATGTTGCAATTAAACGAAATTCCTTGCTGTTACTATTTTTCAATAAACTCTCTAACCAGAGTTTTCACGACTCTCAGTCGAAGGTGTATTACCTTGATACGGAGAATTTCATCAAGATCGTGACGTTCGTTTCGCGTTCTTTCGCTCGGTTTATCTTTCATCATCCGAATGCATCGATTGCATAAATGCTCTCGCTGCAGCACGAACGCGACAAACGAAGCTCGCGTGATTAGTTCACCGATTAATTCTGACGAACGCGTTTCAATGAAGTCATTACACTGTGGGATCGAATTAGTCTGGAGAACTAATGTCTAGATTGTATTATAATTATGTGAAATTTGTTTGAATACCGATCTCCATCTTTCACGAGTGTTCCTTCTCGAGTAAGATTGCATCCATCACGTTTCAGTGGCGTCTAAATAATTTTCGGCAATGAAATCTATATTTTTAACTAATAACCACCGACTCGGTGGTAGGTGTAAATCGCAGATGGCATCGATGAAGAAACCGAGCCAGCCTTTCCTAACGATCAACCACGCGAATGAAACGCGAGACAAGAGTTCGCGGCTTAATCGACGCTAGCAATAAATCTCGTTCATTACCGACGCGAAGCGTAAAAAGGATTGACGCGAGTGCAAAGGGGTTAACAAATTGTTCGTTCGCCATTGCAATCGTACACCATCCCTGCCGTTTCACCCTGGCGTCTTTTGCAATCTCCAGTCACACGCGAGGCTCGCGTCGCGCGACAAGCGACGATCACAGAAACCTTGTTCGACGATCTTAGAGAACAGATTGTCATAAAGCGAGCGTAGAGACTATAAGCGGAACCATAGACGGAGCTCTCCACCTCCGAGTGTGCCGAAGATTTATTACCTGCTCGATGTGTCGGCCAAGAGAGTTGCAGACTTTCCCTGGCAAGACGTAACCAGACCGCTAGGTGCTACACGTTTCATCTTACCCGGTCTTATATGTATATCTTCTTTGTATCTGCTCGCCATTGTACGGCTTTGGTAGGCGAGACTGGCTGCAGGGCGATTTCGTTAAGGTTTTAGTGTGTTTAGGCTTGGTTCGTCTTCGAACAGTCTATTCCTCCGCCACCTATGCGCATCTTCTTTGTATCTGCTCTTACCATTGTGCCTCTATGGTAGGTGAGAGTAGCTGGAGGGCAATTTTGCTAGGGTCTGCTTTGCACGAATACCTCGGACATGGTGGTTGGAAAAAGTTTTGTAGGAGAGGACAGAAAAAGGCGTTTCTGCATGTCAGCGTAGAGCTGACAACATACGATCCTTGCCCCAGACACCTATGATACCGCAATTCGGAATTCCTGTGTATTTGAACTGCATGCCGGGCGACCGCCAGCGAGAACGCTGATTCATATCATCCTCGCCGCCACCTAGCGGGCCCAACACGAACTAAAGGTGTCCGGGGAGACAGAATCCTCTCTCGCCCTCCACTAAACGCCTAGTTTCGTGTGTTTTTCGCGTTAGAATATTGAAACAGCCCTCCGCGAGCTTGCATCACGATGCGCAAAGGAAGGGAAGTTAAAAAGGTGACTATTGGTGAATATCGAAGCTGCAGCCAAGCCACACGGCGCACGTCGTATCGATCTACCATTAGTATGAACACAATGAGGTAATCGTGACGTCGAGGGAGCTCGATTTCCGTGGATATATGGTGGCAACCGGCGACGAATACGGCGACGCGGTGATTTAGAAACGCGGCAGAGATCGCCGGGCCCCCGTGTTATGTCGAAATCGTAACACATGTTCGCCTGGTGCAAAAGAAAAGGAAGAAGCCGTGGAGTGGAAAGAAGGATGCTCGCGGCCGCCCAGAAACCGTGTGCAGTTTGTCTCAGCGCATAAGTCAGCCTTGTATCTCTTCTTGGTCCGCGATCGTGAGCTCGTGATCATGCTGTCTCGGCCTGTTAATGCGTCATTTCTCGTGCACACGTTCGCGAAGCTAGAGCCACGGCGAGAGGATAATTTAGAAAGCGAGGATGATGCATCGCTATCGGGGATTTTTCAATTAGGCGCCGCGTTTTATGGAAAATTTATACCGTCTTTCGGGCGAGATTATTACCGGTACTTGTCTCTGCCGATCGACCCGCGATCGTTTATGGCTTTGCTTGATTAACGGCCTGCCCTGCTGCGTTTGTCGTTCGAAATGGCACGGATTATGCTCTACAATGGAAGACAATGTTGTAAGCGTGATATGCTACTAGCGAGATTGCGAATGAATTCGAAATTATGTTTTATTGGTGATCGAGATTGAATTGAAACATGAACGTGTATGAGATTCCATCGTTCCTAAGGTAATAATTAAAAGCAGCCAAAAACAGTAGATTAATTTGGGTATAAAAGGTAGGGGAGGGGAAAAAAAGGCATTTCGTCTCGTCAGTGGGGCTGACAACAGACGATTCCTGCATGCCATGCGACCGCCAGCGAGAACACTGATCCACCGATCATCTCGCCGCCACCTAGCGGTCTCCGGCCGAACTAAAGGCGTCCAGGGAGACGAAACCCTCCTCTTCCCCTCCACTTAAACGCCTAGAAAAGGATTCGCCTGGTTCTCAGAGCAGCTGAAAATGTGCAAAACGATCCTAGACATTGCTTCCGGGCACGAGGCTCAGCCAGGATCGATTCTCTTCTCAGATGATCATCGGTGTGCTCTTATCTAAAGAGAAGGGCGCGTCGACTGGGCGATTTCCAAAAATAAATCACGCAACAGCGATCGTTAGGGTTCTGTGTCCCGGCCAGGGGCGATCGAAAGGACCCACAAGAAGGGCCAACGTAGCTCGGAGGAATTATGCAGCCAGTGTTAACTGGTAGTTACCCAACCCATCGAATACTTAGGAATACTCGGGAGAATTCAAAACTCGTTTAGGATACCTGCGGCTCGATAACGTGATCCTGCGGAAGCTTTTAAATCAGGCGGGGGCGGTTTTCGATAGATAGCCATAGATCCTTGGAGTGATGATCCTTTGCCGAGAGTTATTGCTTGTTTTCTAACTATCTAAAGTGTGATAAGGTGTGTTTTGGGTGAGGATGAACGGTGTTAGATAGGATACAGATGGGTTCTTAGAAAGAATATAAAATTTTGAACAATATTTTATTTTTTAAATGTATTATTACAGTATGTTCAATAATTATTTCAATTATCTAAATATGTCTTCAGAAAGTAGCAGAAATTATTCCCAATATTCAGATTCCTTCTTTATCTCGTTCGCTTACCTCCTGCGATCTCCAATTCACTCAGTAGCTTGTAAATTTGTTTGAAACTATCAATTAGATCCATCCCACCATCGTCCTACGCTCTAGATCACAATATGTAATCAGAATATTACACCTCCGTACGTAGGACTAAATTATCCACTATCCTGTTAGATAAATGCTGGCACAACAACCTGATAAATCTTCTACCACAGATTCCACTACGCATAGAATACGATAGAACCACACCTACACGATTTTCATTGAATTTATGACAATGCCAGATTTAATAGATCAAAGATTCTATCAAGTCTATCAGACGTAAAAGAGAAGATGATTTTTTCAATTGTTTCTCGTTTATTTATAACTCAACTTGTTAGCAGTGATAGATTATAAGGATATCTAGTTGCTTGTCTCGATTCTGATGTTTTAATAATCACTGCTCTTTACTAGAATGATTCATTTCAAATTATCAAAGGTGAATTTCACAAATTAGATTCAAGTCTGATTGGATCAGGCTAGCTGACCAACGACCGACATCCAACCAAATCCGATCAACGATTACGCTTACGATGGAACGCGAATGCCCATCAAATCGGTTCTTGAAATCCACCGTAATAACCACCTTTTTCAAGGATCCTCGATCCTTGAAAGCCACCTGGTACACACCGATTTACCTTCCTTCTATTCCCTCGTGCGACCAGGTCCCGCTCTCTAACGTCTTCGTCGGGGCCCAGGCGTAGTCGGAGCGGATGCTTCGACTCGAAGATATCTCTCGAAAAGGGCCCGAGGCGGTGTTCCAGGAAAGGTGAAACTGGGAGGATTTTACAGGAGGATGGTCGAGAGCGACGCACGCGCCGGGGGCAACCAGAGGCTCGCGCTCTGTAATCACTTTTCCCTCTTTCTCTTCGACCACCATCTTCTTCTTCTTCTTCTTCTTCTTTCTTCGTATAGAACGCACACGTGTGCTCACGTAGAGGGGGCTCTCGACCACTCGCGCACATCCCTGTTCCCCGTGTGGTGCATGCTAATTCCGGACAGGAGCATACGGATAGATGGGCGTGTGTAGGTGTGCACGCACGCGTGAGCATGCCGGGCCTCGAATGCGGATCGAGGATCCCGAAGATGCACGACACGCTCACGCGTACCGTTCTGCCAGCCACACATCTGCGTAATTGTCCCCGCCGGCAGCATCCGACCGAACGTTCTGTCGGACATGTTCTTATCGTACAGGTTCGATCAAAAGTAAAGGGTTATTTGATTCATAAGTGGCGGCTCGCGTATAGGCACTATGGAACTGCAGCACCCCCTATTTCCACTTGACGAATCCTTAAGCTTAATGTCAGTAGCCAGTCCCCAGTTTATGAAAAAGATACAAAAATCTTTGTATGGAACTGTGCGCTTCACAGTTCCACCGGCGCATGCGCCGTTCTGACTGTGTGCGCATGCGCACATAGGGAGCTGCGCGCGAGGCTGCGCGGGAGAGAGAGCACAGTCGCTCCCGCAGTGTTGGTTTTTTAGAACAGAAGCTAAAAATTTTCTGGAGCCTCCACTAATTTTAGCTACGAGTCGCCACTGCTCATGATTTTAGAATATTAGTTCTATTGATAGTTTTTCTAAAAACATTTAGTCATTCTTAAAAATATCAACCTTAATCCAAGACAGTGGCACCATTACCTTTCCTCTCGCGTCCTAATTAGCAAAGTTCTTAACCACTCGCAAAAACGTCTGTTCAAAACGCTACAGTCACGAGGGAAACTCGGTTTCATCAATTTTCTAAGTCTCGGATATTCTCGCAGCTATTACCAAGATGCTCGATCCTCGTCCGAGAACGTGTCAGCCGGTATAACTCATCTTCGCGTTTACGAACAAAAAATTCGACCGGCTACCGTGCAATGTATCCGCCTCCGACTGTTTACATAACGCGAAAAACTTAATCAAGCCGGATCCGCAGCGGCAAAAAGCGTGTAGCTCGGCTTATTGCCGCGTAATCGACGATGCGCGTGAACCGGTGCTGCTGGAATGTAGAAAGTGCAAGAAAGATATTGAACACCGTCGGATGAAAGTCGCGAATCGGTCATCCTCTTGTCGCTATTCTCCAACTCAGTCTATCAAACGTAATGGTAAAAACAATGATTGATCTTAATGGATAATAAGGGAGTTGCATGAGCTTCGAGAGTATGATCCGCGATTAATGTCGTGATCTGTTACGCTTCGCGATCGCAACACGTCGCTGCTTTATTTCACTGTGTCAGGAAACATCACTGCTAGGAGAAGCAAAAAAAAACGCAACATTGTGCTTGATAGTCGAAGCTTTCCCTTGGAATTAGTCTCCTTGGAGATGGTTTCGTCAGCATTACTGATGACTTTGTAAGGAGTCTATATTCCTGCCGAGTATTCTCTAAGGATGAAACTTGGAAGTTAAATTTTTCTCTCAAAAATTTCTAAAAATCCATCACGTCCGCTTTCAGGTAGCCTTGTGTAATCAGTTCCTTTACGGTGATACGAAATCACCTGTAGAATCGATCAAGGAATGTCTCGATCGTTTTCAACGGAACGGTAGATTCCGCGAATTTCGCTGGATGGACGGTGGAAACACGTCTGTTAATTGGAACGATCGCAATTAAGAGAAAAGGAGAAGGAAGGAACGCGCGTGGAAACAAAGGCACGTGGTCTTCTCCGTAACAGAGACGCGGCTATTGCGTACACGTACACGCGCGCCGACTAAACTTTCACTATAATTAAACTAAAAGCGCAATTTCAACGGCGCTCGTTCCTACCGGGGTTAATGGCTCGCTACGTGGGGTCGTGAAACGTTGACGCAACGCGGAATTCCGCGAGCGAATCAGATGAAAACTGGATCGACGTCGCGGCGCATCTTCACCGGTTCGAATTGATTGATTCCGTGTGTGTTATGCAACCAGATTCGCGATCGTTGCAGTGTACCTCTCGCGTAGAAATTCAGTTTCATTTTGCTTGTTTCATAAGAGACTCCTGACATTTTCTGTAACAATTAGACTTCATTGTTTTAAATGCAAGGGTACTTCTTTGAATTATATATGAATCAAGAATAATCTCTTGCAAATTAAGACTACTGCAAAGAAGCAGCTGACATTCATAATTTGCGAAAAAGGATAAAAGTGTCCGAGATCAATTTATCCAAACGATTATTTGTCACGATTCAACTTGGATACGAAGAAGCGTGAAACGACGAAGATTCGACGAAAAGCGATGGAAGAAGCGAAGCTGGATGATTACAGGAAATCGAGGGGCCGAAACGCATCTCGTGACACGTCAACAGCTCGGCCGTCACTCTGTTCGCGATTTACGCACGGATGCGCTCGTATCCGTGTACAGCGTGTCGGCCTAGCCACGCATTATCATTACCTTGATTCACATCTACATTGTCATTAGAGGTAGGCCGCGACGCCGCTTTTCAAGCTTGCCTCGCGCCAGAAATACGCTCGTGCAGCTGCATACTTTGCTCGAGAAAAACTCGCCGCCAGAGAGGGGAGAAATTTATCCAGGAGGGATGAAAGTTGAAGAAGGATGGGATTTGTCCTCGAGGAACACCGGAGTCTCTACTTTTGCCGACGTTACGTCGATCACAGTGATTATGTCGTCGATGCGGTTTTGCCAATGTATGTAAGAAGACTTTTACGCTGTCTTCTTCGCTTTGCACGCTACCCCATTTTTCCGCTTCGCGAACAAGCCTTTTATTAGGGACGGGAAGCAGGGAGAGGGTTTCCTCTGTTGATATTGATTGCTTTCTTGCTTGCTCGCTCTCGTCTCGTCTTTATTTCAACAATTTCTCTGCGAGCACTGAGTAAATATTATTCCTGAAGATTTATTTTCGATTGGTAAGATCCGTTCTCGAAGAAAAACATTAACCACGAGTTAAACCCACCGTAACGTGCACCATGGATCGTTGCAATTATAATTACACCCGCAACATGCAAGTGCAATCGTATACATGGTAGCAAAACAGTGAGCGAAACCCGTAAAGCATCACAAAGCAGTGGCCGTCCCTCTCATGTGAGAAAGGAAAAATTAATTTCGTGACCTCGTTCAGGAAGAACCTGCCAGAGTGGAGGCGGAGGTGGGTTTGGAAGGTGGATGAAGAGGAGTAAAGAGAGTCATGAGCTCCCACAGGGGCTGACCCTTTGACCCTATCAGCCGGGCCTCTCTACGGTATTGTTTATAGCGCTGAACCGAGCACCGACTACGAGACAGCCATTGTTTCGCGAGAACCCCATTGTCTCTGGATCTCTGTGCTTCGCGGCTGCTCGCCACCGTGGCGCAATTTACAGAGATATAAAGTCTAATTATTGCTGGGTAAGTGTTGAATTTAAATAAAACGACACTTGTTTTATTTCTGGGATGATGATCGCTCTTCAGAATTTCACTCCTCTAATGCTAATTCCGAAAAATTCGAATTTTAATCATCATACTTAATAAGTAAGCAATTATTCTTCGTGTATATCAGCGACTGTTGCACACTAAATTATAAAATGTAAAGACAGATAATCCGTTTCGTTCACAGCATTCCCCTGATAATGTAACATCAGATTTATTAGGGTAAAATACCGAAAACAGAATAGTTTAGCAAATGCAACGATGCACATGCACTTTTTCTAAAATCGAATTTTTACATTTTTCTTTGCGTAGATCGATTCTTTTAGACATTCTCTATCGGAAAGTATTAGGGTAAAATGTTGAGAACAAAATAGTTTAGGAGATATCTCAAATCAAATGCAACGATGCACATGCACTTTTTCTAAAAACGAATTTTTGCACTTTTCTTTACGTAGATCGATTCTTTTAGACATTCTGCATCAGAAAGTATTAGGGTAAAATGTTGAGAACAAAATAGTTTAGAAGATATATCAAATCAAGTACAGCGATGCACTTACCCGATGCACATGCACTTTTTCTAAAAACGAATTTTTGCATTTTTCTTTACGTAGATCGATTCTTTTAGACATTCTCTATCGGAAAGTATTAGGGTAAAATGTTGAGAACAAAATAGTTTAGGAGATATATCAAATGAAGTGCAGCGATGCACATGCACTTTTTCTAAAAACGAATTTTTGCATTTTCCTTTACGTAGCTCGATTCTTTAAGACATTTTGTATCAAAAAGTACGTACCATCTCTCTCCGGTGAATTTCTTTTTCAACTAGCCCATGAAACCTTCTGCGAAATTGTTATGCATATACTTACCGCTTTACGCCTATAGACACTTTTTCTTCGGCCCTCTCTCGCCCTCTCCTGATCGTCTGGAAGCCTTTAACGAGATTTACTCGGAGGCAGGAGCGCGTAAACGCATTCCTGCTGGCGCAGGCGGTCACAGCCGCAAAAATCTTCGCCAAGAGATCCCTTCGCGAGATAGGATATCCGCGAAGTCGGTTCCGTCGGCACGCTTTTAAGGTCGAAACTCATGGAAACGGCAAACAAATGCACTCGAGTCTCGATGCGGTAGTCGTGCCGAACCCTGGTCCCTTTTTTTCTTCTTCTCATTCTCTTTGCTCCTCTTCTTCCTCTACCGCTTCTCATTTAGTCTTTGTTATATAGAAAATAACAGTCTTATTTTCAAGTCCATTTAATGACTCAATGGCAAAATTCGAGGTTGACAAAGGATTAATAATGTCTTTTGTCTTTCTGTAATTTTTTCGACAGGGTCGAAGCATCTTTTGACGGAGACTTAAAGAAATCATCTGACTGGGGTACGAGGTGATTAAAGGGGTAGCTGGGTCTCGCGGATACGGTCAATTTGTATTCGATTGTGATTTATGGTCCGGCATGGTCAGCTCAGCGAAATTTACGGTCGCTGATTTAAAATTATAATCAGCGGCAGCGTTTAGCGGGAATTAATGTACCACCGTTTGATCGTCGGTTGCATAATTTTCTTTAATTAGGATACACGCTTCTTTCGACGACCGGTTGTTGTCTTGCATATTTTGACGATCTTATGGTAATGGCGAACGCCGTTGCAAGTTACGTTGTCCACGAAAATGGTCAACCTTTATCCTTCCTTTCTTTTAACCGACAGGATAGTTTGCCGCGACGAAAGTAATTTGTGAATTAATTAATCAGATTTTTTAGCACGAGGATCGATATTACTTTACTGTAAACTTCAAAACTGTCTACGTGCAACGATATTCGGGTCGTATGGTAATATTCCTCCACGTGTTACCTGCTTTTAACAAGCAGACCACGTGCAAGCTTCTATCAATGCACGATTTGGAACACGCGTTCCGGTATCTCCAGGATATCACGTGGGTTGCTGCAGCTGTGTACATGCACGTACACGCTCGGCCTGAACCTCGAAGTCCTCTCGTGAAAAGGCCACGGTGAGGTCAGGTAATGACGGGGCTAACTCTGCAATCACAGAAGCGCGCACGCCACGTGGCTTTAGTGCACGCCTTAGTCGACCTCTCCTCGCGTTTATGCCTCAGCGTTCCTTCAGCTTCGATGAAAACGTAAATTTCGATGTAGCTTCCTCTTCGAATCCTTAGAATTCCAAGTACCATTCAGATGGAAAATTGAAATTAAAAATTGAAACGAATAACGTAATTAAATTGCAAAAAGAACCAGCCTCTTTCGAAGTGCCGATGATCTTAGCTCGTGTAACAGTGTATTGGAGATTGAAAGGGTTAAAGGGACAAAGGAAACGGGTATGACCCGCAAAATGGCTGGTATACTCGTAAGCAAAGCCGAAGGTCAGAACCTCGGATCGTCATCACGGGATTAAATGACTTGGAGCGGATCGAAGGAGGGACGATAAGAGCCGAAAGGATCTTTCTACGTCGCGCCGAGTCATTCTCGTGTAATTATACGTACCGCGGGGCCAATAGGGGGTCTCTGTATCGACAATTAGGGCATTTCGGCTTCCCATTTAACGGCCCCTCGATTTATTCGGATACACCCGTGGTCGTTCTTCATTATCTTTTTACGATCGCCCGTGGACTCATGGCGCCGATCCGAAGAACTTTCATTAGACCGTACTGAAAAGAGTTTGAGATTTATTTACGACAACCTCGTGCCCTTCATTTTGTATCTTTGAAAAACCTATATGCATTTATAGTTTACATATTATTAATGTATTTTTATTTATCTAAGCTTTGAGATTTTTGTTATTTCGAAGACTATTTTCTTTCGAGCTAATTCACCGCTTAATGCATTTAATTTCAGGTAATTTCGAAGGTATCATTAGGGGTTATTTAACCAAAATTGAAAGGAAACTAATACCACCTATTGGAAACGAAGCACGTGCTTGTAATTATCCTACTTAGAACGTTCGAACGGCAGAAAATCGGTCATTCGGCCTGCTACAAATTGCACGTTCCTCGCCCGGGTAAATTAGTCGAGATCTTTGCTAACATTCCGCGAATATCTTGCGGGAGGAATGCGCTTTCGTGACGGTTTTATCTGATTTCGCGATGCTGGCCGACGATTATGAATTATGCAATTGTCTGTACGTACGTCTGTCCGTTTGGGGAACGAAATTTATGGAAACTTCAGTTGTGTGATTGTGGTACTTTAACTATATTGTTGCCACGTTCTTCGAATTTCAGTAACGAATAATTATTGGTAGCCGTAAATTATGCATGAAAAAAGTTTGTGTAATTATTAACGAAACGAAGGCTTTCAAATAGCCTTGATTGAATTTTTAATTAACAGCTGTCTTGTAAAATTAATAGCTCTTTTTAGAAATATTTCGAATTTTAATTTTCTTTTTAAATATTCAGAATACTTTCAGAATATTTTTGGTCCTGATCAATGATGAAAGGGTTAAGAGCATCGACATGTAACTCAAGCCCAAATCACAGAGTCCCTTCTTACGATCCATGTAATTATCATGGTCTAGTGTAATTATATGCAGTCGTTCTGTATCAGCGGTGGCAATCGCGAATGCATTATTCATAATGCAGAAATAACACGGTGAGTCGACTGATTTCCACTAGGGGTAGTTTCTCTTCTACTTCCTTCTCTTCTTCCTTCTGAAAAAAAGCGAATTTACTTCTGTTATAAAGGTCACTGATGTTCGACGTTTCAGATTTCGAATTCCAGGATAATAAAAATAAATTACAGAAAGAGTGATAAATGGATAAATCGAAGTGATCAATTAGCTTCCCATGAAACTAGCGAAGCGTTTATGTTTCTTTCGCACGACGAGACACTTAATTCATTCACCCTTTCCTTCGCTCTGAAATCCTCTCTTCTGTTCAATCGAGCAGCGACCACGCAAAAAGTGGAATTCCGATAGCAACGGAGAATTCCCAGACTAGTTTATCCCCTTTTTGCCAGCTCGGCTTACGTAAGAGCGCGGAGAAAGCGCAAGGAGCTTCGTAAATCGCGAGAGCTTTCAAAGTTGAATCGATCGATTGCACCTGGATGCATTCGTCTATTTAATTTTCACTCAACGATTTTACAATTTGAAAAATAAAAAAGGAATCGTAATTATTGGTACAGTGACGTAGACTGTATGCTGATTAGATGTTCCCATGGCGGTGGTTACGTGGAACGACTCGACTTCTTTTCTGTTTCGATTTCTCATGCAGCGGCAGTTACACGAAACGATGATATCGTCGCGGGATCCAGTGTTCCGCGAGTGGTTACTCGAAGTCCTCGAATGAGAATGGAACCTGTTGTCAACGGGAATCGTGATAGAATCGGTAGAGTGTACAGTAGTTCTCGAAAGTTATTAGATACTTAGAAACGATCACTTTTTTCAATCTGGAAAATACTAAATTCATAATGCAATATAATTAGGCAAATTAAAGATTTTTAAGAGCAATTCAATTCAATTCTCTCGGAGTAAATCGAGGCCACGCAAACGGGAAGAGAATAGAAGGGGTCGATTCGAACCGTGACGAGGAATCTATCGCACGGATACGCTTTGATGGACAGTCGAGATGAACAGAAATCGAGTAACTCCGTTCGATGATCGCTCCGGGCGTTCGCGGACCAAGAAGAGACACGCCTGATGTGCGAGGACGCGGAACGGCTTACAGGTTGATCCTGGAATCTTTCGGTTCTGTCGTTGGACACCTCTCTCGGAAATGGCCATCGTGATCCTCTTTTGTTGCCATACCCATTACGTCGTCCAGTGGACAGATGCGTATCAGATCCATGGTAATCGGTTTGCTCTACTTTCGACCTTGTTCCATCATCGTCCATAATTACGATCGGGTCCCTTCAGATACCGTTATCTCTGTTCGTTGCTCGGATTTGTAAGATACTGATAGATAGACAGGAATTAATTTCACAAATTATTAACCTCTTTAAAAGCGACGTAAATGAAATTGATCATAAAATTGATAATTTGTTTAAAACATCACCGAGGATATATCGGTGGACAGCTGTTGCTGGAGGCCGTGGAATGCGATCAAGACGTGGGTTAGATACTCACGGCAGCTTATCAATATTCATAACGTATACGTTGTCCACGTTATACGTATCAATCAACCGTGGCCGATTCAGAAACGAGGCTGTCCAGATTGCCGGCCGCGTGCAGCACTTTGCGTTGACCAAATTTGTCCAGCCTGATTGCTCGGCATCGATTTTAGATAATTTTCGTGCGGCATTCCTCGACGAAAAGAAACAGAGAGAGAGATGACTCCATCGGCAATTTCTGCCCTCGGTAGTTCGTAATACCTGGTATGCTCGAGCGTTTATTCGGAACGAGGTGCAAGTGGCCAAGTTTTTTGCCCGCTCGAACAAGCAACGGTTTTTAAAGAAGCCTGAATATATTCCGACCGGCCGAAAACTCGGGTAACATCGGTCCTTTACGGGCTAATTTTGATATTTCGTGATCAAATTGAAACCAAACTTATCGGCACCTTTCTGCAAAATCCCTTTTTAAAATATTTGTATAAAGATCTTTATCAATTATTTATTAATTCGCATTTGCGGATGCATCAATATTATCCTTCGACTTTTAAAAACTCGCTGCGAAGATTCAAACTCGAAAGGGCTTCTCGGTAATTAAAAAAGTGAACCGTAAGGGCGAAGTTCCCGAGGAAGCAGGGGTCCAGGAAAACGAGTCTCGTGTACGGTTGATCGAGAGCATTCCTGCACGTCACCGTGTCCGCCCAGTGGCTCCGCCGAATCGCGGGCGACTCCTTATATAATTAACCATTAAATTATAAGTTTGGCTATCGAACCGCCGGCGAAGCTCAGCGCCGGGACTAGAAGTAATTACTTGGCCCCCTCGAGGGGCTCGGAACGGCAGCGACCTCAGCCGAGATCACTTCACGAATAAAACGAAACGAAAAAAAGGTACATCCAGCCCGGCATGAAGAAGCTAAAACGATGAAATAAAGAGAGATAATAAAAATAATAAAAAAAAAAAAAGAATAGAATAAGAAGGGTCGCGACGGCTACCTTACATCGAGGGGAGAATTGCCAGCACCGGTTCCATCGGCGTAATGATCAGAGGCGGGACTTTTGCCTTTTTAATCGGCATTAATCGCGCCAGGGGCTCTATCGTCGTTATACGCGGTGCTGCAACGACCCTTCAACGATCTGCATTAATACGAACGCGGCCACCTTTACCGCTCGTGTCCCAGCCGTAATACCATCGACCGGATGAAATATCGTGGCGGACGGTCTCTCGTCTCGCGGCTCGTCCAGGAACTTATGGGATCGGTTATTGGAATGCAGCTACGCGCTCTCGGAAGTCCGATGAAAAGATTTCGCGCGATGGAACGGTCGGTTTATAAATCGACACCGGCGAAATGGAAGCGAGCCTTCGACAGGGAGTAAGCGGTGCACCGATTGTTACCGATTGGAAAACGGGAACCGGTTATCCGGTGAGCGATGACGGAGATGCTCTCGAAGGGTTTTTGGGTCGTGTATGGAGGATGGTGGTTGGAAGTGGATCGAATTGAATGATAAGAGTCGTTGATGTACAATGATGAATATAAAACAGGAAATTGATTTCCCTTCTATAATTTTTGTAACACTAAATTATAAATAAAATATAAATAAAATAAATAACATTCATTATAATCAATGAGGAGGATGAAATTGTTTAGATAGATCATCATAATTTGGTTGTTAATTTTAGTCTGAGTTGCAGCAGACATTTTTCTATGTTTGTAATCGAAAAAAGTCAAACTCTTCCCGTCCCCCCAGGGGGTACCACACTTTGGGGAACACTGGTTCAAACGTTGTAACAAATGGAAGAAGAATTGCAGTTTCGGAGAATCATTTCAGAGAAAGGAGCTAGTGGTTAGAAAACAGCGGAGATCGTCTAACGTTGTTAGGATTCTGTTGGAGCAACGATGAACGTGGCGCGTTTCGAGGCGTCCTTAAAGGCGGCCACACACGTCGCGATCTTGATACTCGTTGTCTTCTGTTTCACGTCGACGGGTGCCGCAGTGGCCATCAGGGGTTACCGAAGCCCTCGTGGCTTTGTCGCGGTGCTGATCTCCAATGTCCCTGTACTTACCCAGCCATCTCTACCGACGGCTAATCCCAATTTAATGTTGCACGGTTCCCTTTCTCGCTGTCTCTGTCCGGCCGCGACCGTGTACCTCGTTTATCTCTTCGCTTCGCTCGTGAAGAGTGCTCCTCTCCTAATGGTTCTCGAAATATCGTTACATCGGTTTTAGAATGTTCCGCTCGGTTGTTCACCGGCGAAATTAATCGGTACTCGGCTTCGAATTATTCAATTTTCTGAACGAAACACGGCAATGCCTGATATCGTGTCGCGAAAGAAGAAGAAATTAGACTTTGCTTATTTATTTTTGTACGTAGAAACAAGGGCGTGTTCGATAGACTGATGAATTATAGGAAAGAGTGTTTTTCTTTTGTCTGTTTTCATGATTGAGTGGGAAACTCAACCCGTTCTCATGTAAATAGCAAAGGGTTTTGAAACGCTGAAGGGGATAAATGACTCGTTCGATGAACAGAAAAGTGGAACAATGTTTTGTTCGATGAAAGAGGTATAATTAAGAAGATTGATTTTGTAGATTACGTATGAAATAGGAGATTTCGAAACATAGAAGGGCTGAAATTGGTGAAAACGGTAGGAAAGAATGAATAATCTAGATTCAGTGCATTGTGCAATTTCAAAATTGCATTGTAGGTCGGTCATTCCTTGCATTCGCCACTCCTTCTTACGTAGGATTTATTGTACTCTGATTTAGATGCAGCGTGAACGTGTTTGTGTTAATTAAGATACACTGCCTGAGCTATTTAACCCCTTGTCTTACATATTATAATAACCAGTCGTAGATTATGATTGAAACGTCATTAATTAAGTCGTATCTATGAAGTAATGGAATTTGAAATTACATTCCAAATAAAATTTAGAAAATTAAAGATTATCAAAAAAGTTTAAGTGATAAATAGTTCATTTACAGTTGCACTCACAATTTTTTGAAATTATAATCGTAAATTATTATCTCAACATCGTATATTGGAATTCTTTAAGAAAATCGTTGAATAATTAGGTTAACGATTATCTGGCTGCATTAAGTGATCAGAAATTTCTTAGATTCGAAGCAGAAGAATGCATTCTTTGCTATGCGCAAAGAATGACGTTGTACGGAATTTCCCAACGTGAACATTCTTAACTTCAATAGGAATTTTTCATGCAACTGTTAAATTTGAATTGTATTCATCGAAGTAATCGCAATGGAAAATTCTCCGCGTTCAATTGCGTCGATCGACGAAGAATTCGTCCTAGAATTTATAAGGTCTTTCAATTCCTTTTCCGTTATCCAATCAAATTTTTTATGTTCAATTGAGTGCAATTTTGGTACTGAATACTAGGTACTTTTGTTCAATTCTTTTTCTAACAAATTATTATTTTTTTTGTTTCAGGTAAGAAAATGGTTTTCTCTTCCTTGTAATCAAACAACAACTGCTTGTGATGGTAACTTTTATTAACAAGGTATGATTTATCATTAATTTTACAATAGATTTACAAAAACTTCGTTACAAAGGAAGATCTTAACGAGTCACTTGGGGCTTAGAAACGTGGGAGAATGCCATTTACGTGTTTGACAGTGGCAAAAATGAATTTAGTGAAAGCTAGATCGATCGTCACGACGACATAGGGTGTTAGCAAATCGTAAAATTAACTCTTCTTGTAGCGTTAATGACGGCTGATGTCGATTCCTGATCTTATCAGGGATAATGTAATTATCATCCTGCTTGAGGCTTCGGTTTAATGATGAAGCATCTTATTCTTACTCTCTCTTGACCTTACTGACAGTTTTCATTCGTTGTTTCATCGAGTTGTTCAGATATTATTGAAAGCTTCTTTAATTAATGACGTTCTTGTGTTTTGATAAAAATTTTCTAATTTTCATACATGATAAATATTTCTAAACTTAGATTTAAATTGAAATGTTATTCGAGCATTATTTAATTACAATTCGTGCAAATAACTTTCTTCTATGATACAGTAGAAAATCAGATATTTCATGCAATTTTATCATTCCAGTTTCACCAGTTTTTCCACTTCAAGTACTATGATACAAATCTCTCTGTTAATAATCCGTGGAGTTACAAATCATTCAGATACTTTTCTTATTTCAATACAGACAATTAGGTATTTCATTTAGATAATTTTACCATTCCGATTGAAATTTAATTAAAGAAACCCACTTACCTTCAAACTCAGAAAGAAATTTTTCCTGATAGTCTGAATTCGCAGCAGCGCTTATTGCAGATTAAATATCATAAATAAATAATTACAAAAAGTCTGTTTGGTTAAAAATAAACCAGTTGCAACGTGAATTTCATTCCACAATCTCTGTATCCGATAAACGAGCGAACTTTAATGGAATCGAATAGATAAGGTTGATTTTCAAGGCAGACGAAAAAGTGTCGCAACGACTGATAAACAGCTTTACACGTACCTGTTATCGCCCGATGTTCATCGACGTACGTACCTGAAGAATGATCTCTCCCGATCGTTTATATCGATTCCTGGTACACAGCCAGATCCAACGCGCTGAGAATCTAATGCACGAACGACATGTTATCACAGACATGCATTGGAATCGATGCCGGGCCTTAATTATGTGCATTAGTGCGATCATCATTCTCGTTATTATGGTGTACATAACGTTCGAGCATGTTGTAGCCTCGCGGAAGATCGTCATTAATATACCAGCGACCAGACAGCCTTGTATGAGCGTACATTTTCAACAATGACTACGATAAATCAATCGATCGATGGTATTTGTTTTAATTGTGGAATCAACCTGTGATCTTACATCAAGAAACGAGGAAAGTGAATTTATCAAAGATACATTAAGAGTAAAATTATATTTATTTTTTGTTTCAATTATTTTATCAGTTTCTCCTCTTGATTGTATTAATTGTATGTGAATAGTTGCTTTACGTAACTAGTGTTATATAAGGAAGTTTTAAGCCATTAATCTTAAGGATGGTACCTAATCTTTCGATCTTGCACGAGGTCGTCATAAAAATTATTTGCAAATTAATATTCTTAGAACAATGGAAAGGTATGATTTTAAATTACATCACGAATCAATTTAATTCATCGTAACATTGCTAGTGGCTTAAGATGTAGAACAGGACAGTGATTATTTAATTAGCTCAAAGTCGAAATTAATGACGTTTCAAAAGTTCAAATTCTCGTTGCCTAAATCAGGAAGAAACTCCATATTTTCTTCCTTACAATCCATTCCATTGAATACAAAGGATTGCATCGTTGGTGCAATTAAAAGAAAAACGAATGGAAGATAGTTTCTCCGTACGTTATCTAGATAAATGTCACGTTCACAGTGGCAGCTCTCGGTTTCGTTTATTCTCACGACATCGAACGCATCGTTACGATTTTCATCCACGATTTCCAGCCGAATAAAGGAGAAGCGGAATCGTACAATTAAGGAACGTGACGTTTTTTGCCCGATGCATATTCGTGACTCTAGTAATCGGACTGTTGCATAATCGAATGCGGTGTTCCAGTCAAATCTGTCCAACCGATAATTACCCATAAATCGTTTTCATCGATCGATGAGATCGAGAGATACCAGTCGCGTGTACGTTCTCCTTCTTCTCTCAATTCCACGTTTCGTGTACCCTCCAATGAATACGATTTCACGATAAATGCATAATCGAATCATTCTTTTTTTTTCGTTCATGAAATATTTTAAGAGCATCTTAAATTTGACATCGATATTGTCCCATTAGAAAAATTCATATTTCTTTCTCTCCATATCGTCCCAATGGTCCTCTTTAATTTTAATTACCTACACGATGATTTTCGGTTTCTATTACTCCTTTTTCTTCTTTCTTTTGTTTGCATAGGGTTACAACGTGTCGCTCGCAGGCGAAGTTGTAAATTCGCCCGCGGTTCGGTTGCGTGCCCTTTATAGGCGATCCTCTTAAGGGTCCACGTCGAAAGTTTTAAGGTCCGTGGGACTGTTGGATCGCGGACATGATTGCATTTGCATTATACACGCGGCGGCGTGCACGCAGATTTATCTGCCCCTGGGGTTTATTTATCTGGAGTTATGGCAAACACTGACCGGCCCGAAGCCGGCCAATAACGTATGGTAATGGAGGTATCCGATTGACTTTTTCACCCTCCCTCTCTCTTTATCTCTGCCTCGCCATCTTTCTCCATCTCTACTGATGTATTTCTCTCTGGCTCGCTTGCTTACTCTTTCCCTCCCTCCCTTTTTTCGTCTTTGTATGTCTATCATTCATTTTATTCCCCTTCTCCTTCTGATTCCCTTTAAACCTACGGAGATCTCTTCTCTCATTCTTCTCTTTCTCCTACCATCAAGTGCTTTTATTGGGCCTACGGCCTATCATAACACGAACGATCGGTGAACCTTCGACCCTTCGGTATCCTCCTACTTTAATTCTCTTTCCTTCTTCGTACCGCTTGTCGTCTCTTCGTCGAACAACTTTCCCCGTTCCTCTTCATCGGCACGTATTCTGTGAACCACCACCCCTCGGGCCCTGTGTGTTTCGTCTGCAACATTTGTACGCGATTCTTTTCGCGGTCCTGCCTTTTAATAGATGCAGTGCTTGTTCGCTCAAGGTATATGGACACTTGTAGGGGCTCTGAATAATTCGACGGGTGAAATTTGTTCGAGGAATATACGTGGGACGATCGGACGTGCTCGCAGTAGAATAGGAGGAGAAGGTTTTTACTTGTCAGACGGAGCTGCCCTTTTTCGATAAGGGGAACAATTTTTAATTTTCTATTCTGTAGGGGAGGAGAGAAAAAGGCGTTTCGTCTCGGGATCGTCTGTCAGACTCGTATGATTGGCGGCTCACAACAGAGGATCCCTGCCCCAGACCCCCATCATACCGAAATTCAGAACTCCTATGAATTCTAACTGCATGCCGGGCGACTACCAGCGAGAACACTGTCATCTTGCCGCCACCTAGCGGTCTCCGGCCCGAACTAAAGGCGTCCGGGGAAACGAAACCCTCTCCCCCTCCATTAAACGCCTGCATAAAATAATATTTCACAATTATTTCGTATAATTATTCCTTGATATTTAATTTCTGGTGTCAATCATCAGTGACTCCTGTGGTATTCGAAGGTACTCCAGGTTTCTGTTAATTTTGACCTTAACATTTACCGTAATCCCAGATGTTATTAGCAGCAATAAAATTCCTTCACCTCATGTTATATCCATGGATACATCACCGAGATCGCCTATAAGCTGCAACTATGATTCTTTGAAATCGTCGACGCACTCAAAGTGCAGCCAACGTGGCCGGTAATAACGATGCAGTTAAGGTACGCAGTAACTGCAACTACTGTTTTTCCAAGTGCACCACTGCTGAATTACGCATTCACTGTCGAAGCACGAGGAAGAACGAGAGATGCTTCGACTTCGCTGTGAAAACAACGAGAAAGAACGATCATTCGCTGCATTCCATGGTTTAGGAATGCACGAACGAATGCACCATAAACCGAGCCAGCTCACAGAAAGTGGCCATTTTCGTTTAAACTACGGGCTCTGACCTTTTGAAAGTTGCGTGGTCGTAGGTCTGCAGTGAACGTTAAGCCTGGCTGATATGTGGCTTCATTTGGAAGTAAAAAAGAAAAATGTGGAAAAGTATCTTTTCGAAATCTGATCAGATATAAAAATCACCCACGCTTATGTAAAATTCATTCTGCAAACATTTCAACTCTCCTCGTATTATGTAATAATTTATATTCTCCTTTCAAACACACCTACAATAACGTGAGAGATAAAAATTCATTGCAGAAATAAGGATTGATCTAACGATTCTTCGATCATTGCTATAATTGCATTTTTTTTTTCTTCTTGCACGTGGCACGCTGGGAACCGAGATAATTTACAATGTCATTATCTCCCAGGTATTTCTTCCAGTGTCATAGGCATCTTATGACGCGGTTAACACCGTGATACAGCGTTGGCTTTATTACCCGCGAAATGGGCGATTCGCTCGCGAAAAGAGCAGCTGTCTCATTAGCGTGCTGATATTGCCTTGTAGCTCCTCGAACATGCTGACACGTTGCTGTCACCTTGCTCCACAGACACCTTTTGCCATATAACTTCTCTCTTAATCCGGCGAAGTCTATCTTACCTCTATGGCGAAAGAGAAATCGACTCAATTCTCTGCATTGTGCTCGAAGAATTACTTCGGTAACTTCTGAGACAACATTAGAATCTCCGAGAATTATCCTCTCTTAAACTGTTGCATAATTTTCGTCGTAATTTTCTACAAAATTGAATTGATACCAAAACTTTTGGACGACAGTGTACGTGCATACATCACGCGAGACTCGCGAGAAATGAATATATAAAGCCACCTTTCCAATCCTTAGTGCACCACGATACATGAGACATGCAAACAACCGAGCTACCGAAGTGAGATATTAACTGTCCAATCGGTAACACAGGATTTACCGTAGATCAAACCACCTTCTAACAGATCTAATTAAATTTCTCTAAGGAAGACGTCAAATGAGACGCAAAGTTATAAAAATTGTACAAACCTGCCTAGCGACATCAGAATCCAAACGAATGGAGCACTCAATCTAATGGACACCATGATTTGTTATAGTCTCCGATAACGAGTGGATTATACACGAATTTATCAGTGAACTTAATAGTCCTTCTGATAGAACAGATTGAACTGGATCGAAAAGGATGCAAACGAGGATGAAAACGGGACTAATAATCGTGTCTGTATGACAGCGGGTGCCGTGGGTTAATTTGCATGCTCGATACAGCCACCTAATTGGTAGATACAGATTATATTGAAAGCTCTCATTTATCGAGCCACGGTTCCGCCAATGAAGAAAGGGCCCGGCTGTCGCCGTGCGCCGTCTCGCTTCTGCGAACGTCTCAATTTCCCTAGCGCGGACTTTTCAAAAGTCGCCGGCTCGCATTTGCATAATCTTTGAATTGCCGTTCGCTTCCGTGGACACAATATAAACCGATCCGGCGGACGATAACGGCGCGACGGGAAACGAAGCGGCGAGCTCGGTTAGCTCGGGATAAACGCGAGATAAACCAGCCGGGCGACGAATTAACGACAACTCGCCGCGCACCGGCGCGGCCAGGAGAAAGCTGAACCACGCCGCGTCGAGCCGAGCCGTTGGTAGCCGTTTCTCTGACCCCTCGCGTGTCGAATGGCCGCGTAATGACTCGGTACGCCGATATTAGCACGCCCCTAGATCTTTTTTCTGCTCGACGGCAACTGGCCATCTCGCGTGTTCCCCGAAATTCCGGTTACGTAAACGGTTTGATGCGTCCGCAGGGTGCAATCAAGGTGGGGTCAGGTGGAACAGGTGTGTTTCTCGAAAATGAAAGAAGTGCTTCTGCATCAGGAACTATCCGCATCATTAGAACAGGAGAATTTTTCAAAGTACAAAAGGATTCATAATTTACTTTAACATTCGCTTATCTTTTGTAATATTACCAACCGCTACCAGCTTCCATCGCTTCGAAAAATCATTGAACGCTCGAAAATGACCCTTCGAAGCATCGAATCTATAATAGTCGGACTCGAGCCGAGGAATTCGTACACGCGACCCAGCGAGTGTCCCAACGGCCATTATTCAAACACCCGGAAGAGTCTGGGAGCGCATTGTTCGAGGTGGTCAACCGGCACGGTCGCTTGCCAGGACATCCGGGCTACCACCGAAAGGACAAGAGGAAAGAAGAAAGGGGATGGGCGAAGCGAGCGTTTCTTCTGGTGGCGAACAGCGTGTAACACGTGGCAGTATCTTGTATCGGGGCCGCGATCCCCCGCTGGTAGCACGCTGTTCTACTCTATCCGCGGCGCTGCCATTCGCCTCTGCGCCGCGGATGCCAGTGGCGGTTCCGAGGGGGACACCAGGGCGTCTTGGGGCCACTAGCTCCCTGCTCCTGCACCCTCTGCCCCCGCCCAGATCTGCTGGCATGCCTACAAGAGTAGATTTCCTGCAGATAACCGGGCGACCGCACGGAGGTCCGCCGGTGGCCATAGGTGCCCTCCCTCTACGGTATCGCTGCGTGTGTGAGAGCCACGGTTATGGCTGTATAATATTGCCTCTCTTTCTACTATATCTTTGTCCCGCGTACCTGGCCGGCTGTGAGCGGCTAGTACCCGGGTTCAGCTGAGGTCATTGCAAGGTTGCCTTTCGAAGAGACCGCCTCGAAGAGGCGAGCCTCTGCTCCGGGCGACCACTTTCCCCGTTTGATCACCCTGCTATGCTCTTTCGAGTGTTGCAACCAGGGAGCTTCGAGGTTGAAGGTGAAGAAGCTGGCCCCGAGGTCGATGCGCTTTCAGCTCGACCTTTCCTTAACGGGTTGCAGAGGTGCTGGTACTAGGGGTGCAGCTCGAGGAGTTAAACTGTAAGGGTCGTTTGGTGTTTCACCTGGTGCTTAGTATCGTTTTATCATTCGTTTTACTAATGTTGGGTGTTCGTTTCATTTGAAGGAATATACGGGGGTGTATTTGAAAATATTAGATAATCTGGTTGAACTTTTTCAAAGACTTAAATATTTCTGGTATAAAAGGTCGAACACTGTTCTAGAAACGAACCAGTGGAACCAAATTACTAAATAAATTTACAATTTTTCTGTTGATAATACTTCACTTAGCGCTCTGATCGTTTCTTCGTGCATGTATTCTTATCAGCCTCGTGAAATTCCATGCTTTCATAAATTTAAAAGTAACTAGTAACCTGTGCTGAATACGTCGACTTCTATCTTGACCAAACAATTCACATCCCCATAAATTTATAACAGAAATCATAAATATACTCTAACTACGCAAGGAATTCCTTTCTAACAGAGGACCAAATCTGTGTAGGCTATTCATAAAAATTCTTCAGATTTTTTCATTAATATTTTATTGTTCTCTGTAGCTGCAATTCAGATCTAAGCCTCTGGTTTGAAATTCAGAAATTTTACACAAAATTAGTGATAACACCTGGCCATTATTTCGTCTGCGGAATAAATTTGAACAATGCACCGAGCAGGAATCAACGAGTCTCTTTGTCCCCTCATTTTTATCGACGATCAACCACGAACTCCTGACCAATAAATCACGACGATAATTTACATTTCATCCATTATACCGTTTTAACTGTACACTGTGACGATAGGATCGTACGTTTCTATGGGGTTCTGGCTTCGGAAACATCCAAACATCGGTTCGCGATCGATTTCGCGGATAATTTATGCTCGCACAGGAACGTCGAGTCCGGAGAATAAGACGTCAGCCGGTTAATTTGTCTCCAAAACGGGCGTAAATCAGCCTGCTCGATCTTCCCCGCGGGGATGAGGAATAATAAGGCGTGAAATTAAATTGGCTACTTAAGCACTTTATCCTTCGATGCGTTCGTTTTAACCCTTTCGACAAAATGCATCGCTGATGATTTTTTTTAAAAATCGAGGTACTATCGTTTGTCAACTTTGATAATCAGTTCAGAGCGAAGTTTAACACTCGTGCACCTGGAGTTTTCACCGGAAGTAAAGACGGCCGAGGTCGAGACCAAAGGTCTGAACGCGCCTACCAGCACCGTTCGAGAATTTAAATTAGCTTAGAAAGTTCAGGGTCAACTTGCTGCGAGCCGGTGCGTGTGCACGACGAAAAGCAACGTGGAAAGCGGTTCGTAGATCGAGGGAAATGATAGCTCCCGGCAAAAGCAGGGAAATCGAGTCGATCGGAATTTTCGATGCGCAGAAGGCTACTGTGAAAGGAAAAGCAACCTCGTAATTCGCTACGCTCTCTGTTTGCGTTACATTTCCTCTACGAATTAATTTCCCTGTGAACGGAGCTGGATTCTATTCGAATTCAACAGGTGGAAAAGGTGAATTGAAATAAATAGGAACCTACCAGGATTAATTGCTTACTGTTTTAAAAATTCATCAATCTTGATCAAACGTTATAAAAGAAATATTTCGTTTCGAATGTTCCAGGGTGTTTATCAAATTTCTTTAGAACCTTGTACACATTAGTGCTAGCCAAATCAATGAATCATTGATTCGTGATTGATGAACGAACTTTACTCGACAGGTTTGAAAAGACTAGATTTGAATTCATTTGAGTTTAACATATCACGAAATACATTATCTTACAACGAACATCAGCTGATCAGTAATTTATCACTTGAGTGTTCTTTTTATAGCAACATTCTTTTGCCTTCGAATAACATCTGTTTGATTAGTTTTTTATAATAACTACTTTCAGACCTGTTATTCTTTTTATTATACAAAATTTGCAATCCATGTAGTTTATACAAAAATCGTTGATATCTCATTGAACTTTACAATTTTTCTGCAGACAAAAATAAACTCCATAATTTTTCTTCTTTCGAATTAAAATTCTCGAGATGAGAAATTTTTCTCTTTCGAATCATAGGTTCGTGAACTTAATCATCGACATCGTCTGATCGATGACAACACGCCCGAAGCTAGTTTGACCGTAGAATCGTGGGCGTATGTGTTGTGTCTACAACCTTATGGTTCGTGTGTTATCGATCACCCTAGCAGAAACAACGTTAAGTTTGCCTGGCCGTATGTAGCTGCTGGCGAAAACACGTGAAGCATCGAGTTTGCACGTTTTAACCGCCATATCGTACGAGTTCCCACATTCGCGACGTATTAAAATAACGTGTTGTTGATCGATACGGTTCCCATGATATGCATACGCTTCCCCGTTCGATATTTGCATAACGATGTTTATTTTAAACCGCAGAAAAGATGAATTCCTTGAATCTCTTGAAAGTGACAGATAGATTGTAAATATTTGCAACACCGGACCATAAGTTCCATCCATTGATCCCTTCGAAAGTCACCGAGCAAAACGAGCAAAATATCTTTTACGTAAACCGCGCCCTTATCTCCATGTTCAAGAGGAGCAAAAAGGGGCATGTTTAGAATTTAAATTACCGCCGATCTGGTCAGCTATCAGCCGAGCTCGTGAAGCTGAATGGCGCCACGACGCTATTACCGTCCACCGCGAAGAAAATTGCCGGGACCTGGCGATACCCACCTTGGATCGTGTCTCGGGGCAAGATTTCGGATCACCTGGGGCTATATCGGACCCGTATACAGGTCGTTCCGAGATATCGATAAGCCACGCCACGTGAGCGGAATAAATTGTTACGGGAACGAACAATCGGAGAAAGTATCGAGAGCCGGGGGAAAAATGTGCGAAAGGTCGATCGATAACGACATCGTGATAACCGTGGTCGTTGAAAAAACGTGGTGAATGTGTAAATTTAAGAAAATGTGTTTTTTATGACTGTGGAGGTGATGGCAATTTTTGTTTATTTTATTTTATAATGCAGAGTTGACAGTGTGGCAGTGGAATTATTTGATCTATCGAAAATATTCATATTAGGCATTTGAAATGATGAAATAGTTTAAGAATAGTAAATAAGATTTATTAAAAATTAAAATACTGTATTGAAATTTTCGATAACTTTGGCGTGGCAGTCAACGTGTTAATTAATTTAGAATTATTAGATCAAACAAGTACGACGAATTCAATTACCCCTTTCTCTGATCTTCTTCGAATCACATTGGTTCGTAAACGTTCTACTACTCCCTTATAATGTCTAGAATCGACTGCCATTCCATCAGGCACAATTCTCTTGAAATACAAAAAGAACCATCAATTTCACTTGGAAGGTGCATTAGATAGGTGCACTTTCTCGTCGAACAACCGGTGCAATTAGTGGAGACCCACAGCGGACAGAATCTCCGTCGTGGTCCTTTTTTATTTCCAAAGCATTTACGAGACTTTTGCTTCCTGCTACTAACGTCGCCTAACGGTACGATTATTTTTTCGCATCGTGCATACTGGGCCTCCCGGAGATAGCAGTTTATGGTTCGAGAAGGAAGATCCAGATTAGCGTGATCTGCATGCAGATTTTCATGGACGTTGGACGCGACTCGCTGCTGCTAAACATCCTCGATCAGTTGGAATGATTCCTTCACGGAGGTTGTACTTGTGCAATGGTATCCGGATTAGTTTTCTACTTGCACGAAGGGAGAATTTTTATCGTTGCTTTAATTAAGCGGGGAATATATTTCGCAACCCTTTCATTACAAAATTGAGTTAGAAAAGAAGATAAAAGTAGAAAAACGTGCTCATCAGAATCAGTCATCAGCGTTTCATACGACTGGCATATTTATATTTCTCAGATAAGACAGATATTATTACCTATCTGTTTCTTTACAATTCAACCGTTTCATTATTCCAACTGCAATCTATTATCTTTTTTTTTAACCAATCAACTGATACCCCTCGGATGTTGTACTTACCTGTTAGCTGTATAATGCCATTAAGCAAACATCAAGCAACCGGACGGCTTGAAATCACAGTGATCCACCGCGAACATTAAGCAATTTCAACGGGCATTAGTCTAAACTGCAGCGTGCGCATTCCTCGCGTGAAGACCACCGCAAAAACGCTTTCGACTCGCTACCGTCTCGAAAACACGTCCCGCTAATTAAGAGTTAGCTATCAACGAACGCTACCTAGCAGCGAGAACGTAAAATCGAGAAACACAAGTTCAGTCTGCATTCCGATTCCGAGTTGAAAGCAGCTGAGCTTATCGTTCAGCTTTCCGTATCCAAGAATCCGGTCCTCCGGATCATCGATTTGCATTTATCGGCTGTTTTAAAATTCTGCTACGGAGTTGCAAGAAGACATTCGCGCAGGAAATGTGAGCCATAACCATCATTTACAATATCGATAATTTTCCATAAAATGTTGTTCGCGATATTGGAAATTTCCAATAAAAATTGATCAGTATTTGCGATAATTATTATTTGCAGCTTTGAAAATTTTCTACAACATTGGAAATTTCAAACAAAATTGCATTTTATTACTGCAACTGTGCATCTACATCATCCAAACAGATTATCCGGATAAGAGTTAAGGTTTCAAATAGATCAGTTGTGATTCTCGATTAGAGAGTTATCATTACACCTGAAGACATTCAATCAGTGGTGGCTCGCATGTAGGCACTATGGAACATCCTTTATTTCATACTGCAGCATCCTTTATTTCATATTTCCTAATATAATGTGTCCTTTTTTCTTTAATTCTTTCTTTATTCTTATACAACATATAATCCTTAAGCTTAATGTCAGTAGCCATCCCCCACTTTATAAAAAAGATACAAAAATCTTTGTATGTGCGCTTACAGTTCCAGCGGCGTGGTTTTTGATTCCGTGCGCATGCGCACATAGGAAGCTGCGCGCGAGGCTGCGCAGGAGAGAGAGCACTATCGGTCCCGCAGTGCCAACTTTTTAAAACAAAGACTAACAATTTTCTGGAGCAGCACCTGCACTAATTTTAGCTACGAGCCGTCACTGCGTTCAATTATCATTAAGAATCGACGACCGGGTATATCGTAACTGGTTCTAAGTACAATAAAGAAAGATCTATCCAGCGAATGCGAGCTTCTATGTACCATCTCGTTCGCCAGAGGGTCTAAAGACATAAAGGACCGGTGGCATCGTGACCGTGAGCGTGGCTTCATTACCGGGAAACCTGTTAGTTATGCTAATATCGGCTTACAAACCCTTCATTACTGTTGATGAGCAATTAATACGCCTGCCTGCCCCTTGGCCACCGGTGCTAATGCACTCTGAATGTCTCTCAATTACACGGCGACAGCAGCGTCGTACGCAATGTTCGAGCTTTCTCGTCCTCCGAGACTTTTTTCACCCTCTCCTCGTTTAATGGGAATTTAGAGGCTCGTTATCAGCCGAGTTTCCATGCAAAATGAAGTAACAAAGAGTTGTTTCATTGAACGTACCAGATGTCGAAGCTTTCCAGTTAGTCGATCAATTAACCTTTAGCTATAGAAGCTCTGTATAGTCTACGGGGGAAAGGGTAGCCTTTCGTTTGTGAATGGGTATGAAAGTTGTTACGAAAGTGTTGGTAGAATTTTTCCAGTCATCGATGACTGACGTGACGGTGAACCTGTTAAAAAAATATTAAAGAATCAAAGTAAACAACGCGTGAGGAGCGAGGAAATGACAGGAGATCGGTGAGGGGAGTAGGAGGAACAAGAGCAAAGGGAGTCGGAGTGAAAGAGGGGAAAGAAAGAGAGGAGAAAGGAGGAGACGGAAGCACGGCAGGAGATAGAGCGTAGCGGGAAGCAGGGAGGACGATGTTGATCTGGTTAGGTTGGTGGGCAACGGTCGTCGGTACACGGCGGTCGACGTCGGTACGCCGGTCGTCGGCGAGAGGCGCGCGCGACGACCTCGACAGGGCGTGGCAGGTCACCGGTTCTTGTTGCACAGTGGCGTAGCCACCGATTCGATTTACCTGCAGGAATTTCTTGGCCGATGAAAACCGTGCCAGTTGATGTTCCGTTTAACTCGACATACTTTTACCTATCGCCGTGGAGAAAAATATTGAAAAGAAAAGAGATTAATCAATTTCTGATTTAAGGCGCATAAGTGCCTGTCGATCGATCGCGGAGGAAGATAAAATATCTTGGCGCGCAGAATTTCGCTGACAATTTGTCGACGTTATCTTCGAGCATAGTTCTGGAGGTTCGCTGTAGTTTTATATCAAAGATTCCACACGCGCGAGGAAACCGTAAATTCGCGAGGAATTCCTTTATGTAACGATGCCCCATGCTAACTTCAACCGATGCCCGGAATTTGTGTCGAACAGGTATCTGAAATTCCGGTCACCTTCCACCTTTCGTTAATCGCGACCTTTATCTCGTAGGTAACTCCTGGTAGGGGAACCTTTACGTTTCCTGACCTTTGTTAATATTCAACGTTTCGGTGGAAAATTTCTTACCTGCATCTCTGATCGAACGTAAAAATCGATTGATCTTTGGAATATTGAATGAAATTGATTTATCGTATTCCTTTAGAGAGGAACGTGATAAATACTGAACTTTTAGAGCCATTAGTCATTAAGAATCGAAGAATTGACACGTTAATTGCCACGAGGATGGTTAATGGCACTGCAAATTGAAATATAATAAAATAACTGAGAGGACCATTGACATATTTTATTGATAATTTAAATTTTATTTTTTTATTGAATCTAAAAGCTTGATAACTCCTGCTATCGTGTACTTGTATGATACAAAGTAAATCATAGAAAATTTCACAGACATTTGCATCGATTCATAAAACAGTTATTCGACACGAGGAACAAAGTACACGTAAACCGAGTTAAATCTAGGACAAACGACAGGAAAAAGGATTGAAACGATTGTCATAACTTTTGTTAACGCTATTGCATCCAGCTGCTGCATTTGCTTCGGGCTGTTACTCCTTCATGCTACTACCTTATATGGTGTTGGCAGCATGCAAAACATGACGTTGGATGAACTAGGATGAACCGATGCTTGGAATTTACGTTTATGACCGGCTGTCAGCTTCTACACTACTGTACACTATACTCAGTTTGTAAAAACGAACACGCTGTTCATATTTTAATTCTTTTTCAAACATCTATAATTGAGGAAGTTACATAAGAAACAATTTCTTTCCACTAAAATGAAATTGGAATATTTCTTTATTTTGTCTGAGGTTCTTTAAGGGCATCCAGAACATCGGTTGGCGAGTAGTTAAATCCTTCTCCTGGAAAAATGTTTATTACAGCAAAAATCACTCGTAACAGGCCAATAAAATTTCTCTTAATATCCTCGGAGCCCAGTGATTCATATTCAATTATACCACAGAGAATATTAAATTCTCCTTCTGTTAACACTAGGCAGGTTGATGGTCAGGGTCACTGTCGCTTGTCGCCAACTAATCGTTCGAACATTTTTCCATATATCATAAAACGCTATTCTCATTAACTCGTCAACTGGTTGCACAACAGCTGTAATGACGAGGCTCC
This sequence comes from Osmia bicornis bicornis, assembly GCF_907164935.1. Taxonomy (NCBI): domain Eukaryota; kingdom Metazoa; phylum Arthropoda; class Insecta; order Hymenoptera; family Megachilidae; genus Osmia; species Osmia bicornis. The sequence continues at coordinate 5,278,483 of NC_060229.1, forward strand.
CCGATGCCAGGGACCAAAGACTTTTATCGCAGACCTGTTTCTGATGGCTCCGCACACCTGATGCGAGAGGTGATTTAAAACCGACGAATAATTACGAAAAGTGTTTTATGGCTCGTAAAAACTAGGGAGATCCGAGTGTCGATCTAATGATTCAAAATACAATTTAACATCTTTCGGGAAATAGCGAATTTTTCGAGGCTGCTGGATACTTGAAACAGGGTAAAACGTTTTTCTCGTTAAAGAAACCGATGAACCGAGAGGAAAGGATTCCTTGACTCGGTTGCGACCAGCTAACGTGACGATGTTCCGAGTCGGTGCCTCTTCCGAGGTTATAACCGCGGCTTCGAGTTCCTTCGGGGTCAGGAATTCGAACTCGGTAAGAACCAGGCCGTTATTTTTCGAGGATCTCCGATCCTTTTCGCGCTCAAGCTACGGTTCGCGGATACTTGCTGCGAATACGAGCTGGGAAAAATGTTTAACTCCAGAATTTTTTAACGTTTCAATGATTATTCGAAAATTTTAATCCTTAGAAAATGTGCCATTTGCAAAATTATGAAATAATAAATTAGAAATTTAATTTTTGAATTATTTGATAAGCCACGCGATTTCTACCGAACGTGTTGAGCGCCGCGTGGTTGAATTTCGCGCGAGATAAGAGTGCGTTTGTGGAAGGTATAATTGATGCTGGACTCGGTCCAGGATCGCGTTTGCCCTTAAGAGTTTGGAACTGGGTGGAGAAAATATAGGTTGTCTTCGTTGCTGGGCCTTTGGAGGGCCGCGGTCGCCCGCGGTGCAACACGAGGATGATATATTCGCTGCAACTGCAGCTGCACCACCGCACGGACAACACGGCTGGCTCGGTCTTTCGTGAGATTATGAAACTTCTGCTTATATTTCTGCGCGAAGACAATGAGATGTATGCGTCGAGATGAGATCCCTTGGTTGTTTCTTGAAAAGGGCCTGAAAATTCTTCTAAATTATTCGCTTCACCTGTCGAGCTACAATTATACGAGTAGAGTAATTTAATTTCCAATTGCCATAAAAAATTTATCAATTTCAACGCATAAATCTTCTTCAGGAAATATCCTGTGTCGTAAAAAAGCTTCGCATCGAACATTTCTTTTCCTCCGACGGAAAATAATTGAGTTGCGAATGAATGTTGATGGCAACAAGTAGCAAGAAGGTATCCCGCGTATAATTTCGTGGCTATCGTACGCGGAGACTCGCGAGAATGATCGAGTCGCTCGTTTTAATACACGCTCATCAGAGGAGCGGTGAAAAATCCGATTCCGGGGGGCAACAGTTTGCTCTAAATACATTTTAATGAAACAGAACGTCCGTGTTTCTCTCTGATACACTCTCGACAATCTCCACGCGAAGTTGCACGCAGCAAAAAGCCGCGGTTCGATCAACGAGGGGACATCGTGCACTATAATTTCGTGCTACTTGCGGGCGCCACAGCTCACGAGCATAATTGATACCCTGATTTCAGGTCTGTAATTCATAATAATCAGCTAAGAGATCGCGAGCAGAGTCTACCGTCCGTGGCAATATTCTATTCCGAGCGGTAATTTAATCTAATAAAAGAACGCCTTTTTCTAGTAGATCGACCTGGGTAATTTATCTACAAATGTTGCACATGATAAAAATAAAAAAGGAGGCGTAGTTTTCTTCTGAGAAGAGTGCGTCGCAGAGACACAGTTGTAATTTCCTATCTTTTACAATAAAATGATTCGAAACAAAGTTTAGACGACTCTGGACACGATTTATGGTGACTAATAACAGCGTAGGTGGATTAGTTTTCAACTATTATTTATGCAACTGTGTTCGAGGGAAAAACTGGAGGAAATCGAGACTCCGACGTTGGAAGGAAATATATTTGTATCGCGATACGCGATGCAAATTATCGGAACTATAAAACGGCAGGTTTTACGCGCAATGCTCGCGAGGAAAGGATAGGTTTCTTGGAGATTGTAAATTCGTGAAATTATTGGCGCGGTGTTAGAATTCTAATTCGGATTCTAATCCGGCAAAATATTTTTATTGTTCAAAATGCAAATACTGAAACGTATTTGGAGAATAAAACCATACGAGGTTCTTCGAAAGAAATATCAGAACATCTTAATTTCTGAGAAAGGCTCGTACGTTGGTGACATTTGCTCTCGAAAGCAAGAAAGTAGGCCAAGGTAATTTATGATAATTGATAGTGCAGTGAGGTTGAAAAATCTGGGTCGTGGAAGTCAACAGGTCTTTTGGAAGAAATTTTAAATATAAATTTGATTCTCAGTGGGTTATAATAATTAATAAAAAAATAATTCTATAATGTATTGCAATTTCCTTTAGCAGGAAATTTTGTCCAATTTAATTCCACGAAATTGACCCATTATCCATATCTAATAACGGTCTTCCGGCCCTGTTTTACTCCCTCCGGTCGGAACAACTTTTAGTTAATTAGCGTTTACGCGAGGCAACCTCGACCAGCTTCCATTCTTACGCGCTGTTATACCGTTAGAGTCGTACCGTGTTATCGGAAATTTGAAACAAACAATGTCGACCGTGTCCCGGGTGATAGATGGCCGTGTTCTCGGTCGTTTCTGGCACGAAGACGCTCGTTTAGCGGCGATGTCAGCTGCATCGCGCGCGCGTAAGGGAGAACGGGATAATTAGGTGTACGCCAAGCTGGTGGAAGCGAGTAAACGGCTTGTAAAGCGAGACGCGGCACGGGCTAATTTGTGGGAGCCCCGTTGCTTCATGCTTCTTCCTTTTTCGTAATTAGTCGGCGAGCAGAGAGGTTGCTGAGCTTTGCTTCGTTAGCGATCGTGGTTATGCTTGTGTTAACGAACGATGGATGGATTCTGAAGTGAAATGTTCTAGCTTTTCAAATTAGAAGAGCTAGAGAAAATCAGTAGATTATATCCGGTTATCTTCAGAGAAATTTTAGCGTTGGTCAACTTTGTTTTGAACCGGTTAATTAAATCATCCGCTGATAAGACAAAGCAATTTTCGAGAAGCTAATTAAGTGTGCTTAAAGATAAGATTTCATTTTGATTTTATTTTGAAGTATTCTTTCTCAAGATTGTTTATGAATTCAAAGTGCTGATTAATTAATTGCATCCGCTTGTGTAATTAAAATGTGCTATTATTAGAATATCTCATAAATAATGTTATTATTCATCTTAGGTAAAATCAGATATTCATTTTGAATATCAATTAAGAGACTTCATATTAAAATAAAGGAATCTGATTAATTTCAAATCATTCTACATCTTCCTACAATGTACTCTTCACAATCCATTATCTATAAACTAGAAAAATAGCATGGAGAATAGATAATGTTACTATTCATCATAGGTAAAATCAGATATTCATTTTGAATATCAATTAGCAGAATTTATATTACAATAAAAGAATCTGATTAATTTCAAATTATTCTACACCTTCCTACAATGTACTCTTCATAATTCATTATCTATAAACTAGGAAACTAGCATGAAGAATGTTGTTATTCATCTTAGGTAAAATCATATATTCATTTTGAATATCAATTAGGAGACTTTATATTAAAATAAAGGAATCTGATTAATTTCAAATCGTTCCTCACCTTCCTACAATGTACTCTTCACAATCCATTATTTATAAACTAGGAAACAAGCATGGAGAATAAATAATATTATTCATCTTAGGTAAAATCAGATATTCATTTTGAATATCAATTAGCAGACTTTATATTAAAATAAAGGAATCTAACTAATTTCAAATGGTTCCTCATCTTCCTGCAATGTACTCTTCTAAATAAATTATCTATAAACTAGAAAACTAGGATGAAGAATTTATCCATTCGATCGTATCGTTCCAAATCACTCCAGTCACACGTATCTTCATTTATCGCGATCTCAATTCCTGAGTAGAGTAAAAGAAGCATCCACGCATTCTCTGGAAAAAAGAAAAACCTATCACGAAATCAAGAACTCTTACAAATTCCTGCATGAAACCCAAGGACTCTTAGCACGACCTCGATCTACGGTGATCTCGATCTACCGGTGGAATGCACGAAGAAGAAGAAGAAGAAGAACGAAGAGGACTGGTCTGCCTTTGCGTGTACGAGTCGCATTAGAGCGGTGAATATTTCATTCATAAGCGTATCAGCGTATTCCGCGCGGCGAACGATCATAGTACGGTGTGAGTGGCCGCATAAGCGTGCAATGCAGCCGGGGGTAAGTTGCAGCAGTTGCAGCTGCAATTACGTACGTGGCCCCCACGATTCCGTGAATGAAACGTCCGTCCCTTTTTTCCTCCTCTTCCGCCTCCTCCTCTCGTTCCACCTGCTTATCCTTCTCCGCGCCGCTTCGTACACGCCTTCCTCTTCAGTTCCTCCTCGCGATTCGATCCGTGCCGGCCCAGCTCGACCGACTTTTTGCGGAACGGAGGTTTAATGAGCTAGCGCCGTGGCGTTCCACGTCGTTGAGGATGCACCTTGTTGCGCTTCGCGACGCGCGACCTCGTGAAATTCAATGCGCTCCGACCTTCGGACGCGTCCGTACCGAGGTCGAAGGCTGACAGAAAATTCGAAAGATCATCTTTCGTCTCAATTTTCTTGCTTAAATTTATATCCACGTAATTCCGTGATCCTTCCAACCGCCTTCCTCGAGGTTTAGGGTCGAAGGTTCGCTGCCGCGCGTGGGCTGCTGATTCACTGTCCACGCGTGGGTGTCGTTGTTTGGGCGAACGAGGAGGAGATGAAGATGTAGATAAGGAAGATTTAATTGATGAATTGAACGCGTCTTCTATAAGAAAGCTATAATAAAAATGTCCAAGTGGAAGTACCAAGTTCAAATGAAAAAAAGGCACCCTTCCCTAAATCCTTGATCAGAGATACTTTGAACTGACCAAAAAATTCTATTTTTGTTTCAGAATTTCCGCGAGCACCGTATCGACGGAGCTGCATTGCCTCTTCTCTCGGAGGACCACCTGACAGGTCCCATGGGAATGAAGTTGGGCCCTGCCCTGAAGCTCCGCGCCCTGTTAGCCCGAAAGCTCGGGGCATGCACGGTCTGTCTGCACTGTGCGCACTGTCATCAGACACCCTTGCCTGCGCTGAACGCAGCCGCGGCCGTGGCAGCCACGTCTCAGCAACAGCAACAACAGCAGCAACAGCAACAGGTGCCTGGCAGACGGCCGAGTAGTACAGGGAACTGACAAACAATGGCGGAGACTCCTTTGGGCCCAGAGGGCGCCGTGGCGCCCTCGTCGGACCCGAATAGGGCCCTCAGGATAGAACGGCGCGTATCGCGTCCCGTACGCAAGCCGGAAGTGGTCTTCAAGAAGCCCATCAAACAGTGACACGGTGACGATCATCGTGGACCCTGGTGTTCTGGAGGCTCCGCCTAGTTGTTCGAGTGTTCGTTGGCATGCAACGAAGTTGAGATATTGAGTACCTGGAATAATCGCTCAAAATGACTGGAGACATAGACTTTGGTGCGTTGTACTTATACGGAGAACTACCCAAGTGTTACACTCACTTATTAATGAAACTTTGCCAGCTTGTAGAGTTCGTCGAGCTGAACACGCCTATACCCTGTTTTGTGGGCAGACGGCTAATTGTTTAAAAGATATTAATAATTAAAGTTAGTTGCTACTTACATTTTAACTCTGTGGTAAAACGCTTGACTTGCAATCTAAAGGTCCATGGTTAAAATCCATGGTTCCCAAGTTTTTCTTTTAATTATAATTTGTCTCTTTTTGAATAACTATTACAGCTGTGCTATAATCATTGCATTTATTAATAATTAATAAATGATTTTAGTTTAGAATTATATAGAATTTTAATTATTCAAAAAGAGACAAATTATCATTAAAGAAAAAAAAAAAAAAAAAATACGAATCAAGGATTTGAACCGAAGACCTTTAGATTGCGAGTCATGTGTCTAACCACGGAGCGGATCATTGACTCGCAATCTAAAGGTCCTCGGTTCAAATCCTTGGTACCCAAGTTTTGTTTTTCTTTTTTTTAATGATAATTTGTCTCTTTTTGAATAATTAAAATTCTATATGATTCTACATAATATCTTTTAAACAATTAGCCGTCTGCCCCCAAAAGGGTGCATAGGCGTGTTCAGCTCGACGAGCTCTACAAGCTGGCAAAGTTTCATTAATAAGAGAGTGTAACACTTGGGTAGTTCCCCTTGTTAGATACATCTGGGTATTTTTAAGCCAGTTCGTACGCGAGAACTGTGTCGTTCGGGTGTGAGTGGGTGTAATTTAGGGTTTTGGAACAGATGGTCGATGAGATTGAGTACCCAGATAATTTGATTCTTCGAGTTGGCTCATGGGTCGGTATGAGGTGTAGACAGGAAGTTCACTGGAATTTTAGGCTCAGAATTATTTCTTCTATTTTTTATTTTGCATTTTTGCTTGACTTCAAATTATTTAATCATCTTCTCAATCATGCCGTTTATTTTTGCAGAAAGCAAAAATTGATCATCAAATTTTCTATCTACACTCGGTATTTAAGTACCTCTGTACAAAGAGGTGAAATGTTCAATAAACAGCCACCCTGTCTATAAACAATTTTGATACTCGTATCAAGCTTGTTCTAAATAAAATATAATATTCTAAAACGGATACTCAGTGCCTGAAATAGGAGTACTTGTGCCTTAGACATAGGCAGTTTCGTTTGAGCGTTAGAAAAAATTGTTTATGGCACAATTGGTAATAAATTTTCTAAATGAATGAAATTAATCAGTAGAGACACATGGTACACGCGTTAAGCTTCCTTTTTCTTTTCTAAGGAATAAACGAAGGATAACTAACGAGTATTAATCTCGTTATCGCGCATAAATTAGAAATAGACACGCGATGAACAGGAAGAAGATGACTACTAGATAATCGAATTAATTAGCGATGCGTCCGTACGAGCTAACCGGAATTACATGTTCGATTCTTCGCGAGTAATTAGCGTGTTGAATGTAACATTGAACAGACCCGGCTTAAGGATAAATGGAAATGAACGTTGGAATAATTATAGCAGGAATAAGACGCTAATAGGATCGAGAATCGAACCGAACGTAAGTTGGTTGAAATTTGAGGATCAACGAAACGAGTGCCTATGTTGAAAACAAAGTCTTCCAAAGGCTGGCCTTTTTAGATTGAACAGTTTTGTGATTATATGAAGCGACTCGTTGAAATTGCTGTTGTTAAACACTTGTTATATCCCGTTACCTGATATCTCAGTTCATTATATTACTTAACGTCAAATCAATTTATATTTCACGTCTATAATTTTAATGAAACTTATTCGAGAGAATTAAATTTGTAATATTGGTCGCTGATAACCCCCATAATATCAGATATTAAAAATAATTAATCCATTAATCAATTCGAATAATTTCAAGAATCCAACAACGACAGAAATAAGTCACGATCGCTATCCTCGTTTCAAAATGCGGAAACGAAACCGATCAGAAAAAGAAACGAAAGGAAGGTATACGTGAATACGTACTAGATTATATATAAAACAATAACACGAATAATAGTTTTGTTGTCGGTGAGAATGTGTAAAATATGAATGAAAGAAGAATGATGCGTGAGATCGTGAAATCGAGGACAACAGTTAATTAGCGGAAATCTATGTGCAATAAACGATTATAAGGAACGTTTCGACGCGATACTTTTAACTATATGATAGGTGAATACGTATTTGCTCAAATCGTTGTTTCTTTTATATATTTTAACGAAGTTTTTATATAAATGAATTATAATGATAAAGTATACTAAATTATATTTTTGCTAACGTTCCACGTGAAACGTAAATGAATTTCTAATTCACACACGTTCACGGTAGAACGAAAAATATACATGTATGTGTACACGTGAACAGGAATGAAATATAAAAGAAAAAAGATACATGCGACAGGAAACGACGTATAGATTAACGAGCGATGAACCCATAATGATAGAATTACAAGAAAATTGTAAATTAATATTTCTTCTTCTTTTATTTACAACGTTTAACGTTTATTTATTTAGAAGTAAACCGTTGCCTTATTGTATTCATGTAATAACAATTTAGTCGTAACGACGGTTCGTAATGAGAGTTGTTGATGAGAGTTCGTAAGACGAGCAGTATTTTTAGATTTACATTAGCCTGAATTTACTGCAGACTATATACATTTATAAATATTATCCATACATACACTTACAAACGTGCTCGCGCACACACAACACCTGTTCGTGCTTCCAGTTGTTTCATTTCAATATTATAATGAAAGAATAGTTCACAGCAAACTTTGATTAATATCTAAGTAAGACAAGAAATTTTTTAATCCTAAATAATGCCTAAGCCTGTTCATGTCCAGTCTCATCAAATGAATTTTTTCTTTTCTAAAATTAATTTTCCAATTCATCATTTGTCAATTCGTTTTTTCTCTAAAATAAATTTCATTCAACAGAGTAAAATACGGAATGCACGAGCAGACATTAACCGAGCTAGCGGCTTTTACTTAAACCGAGATCACTTTGTACATAATGCTTAAGCATTTATTTATACCGTGCTTTTACGAAAGGACCCGTAGTATTTTATTTAGTTTCGTAGCCGGGTTTCACGTACATCATTACTGCGTAGCACGAGATCGTTTACATTGTCGGATAGAGAGCAGGATTTAATTTGAATGCGTGTGTACAGAAATGCAAGAAGGAGAATAGAAAATATGCGAAGAATGAAGAAAGAGATTATTTAAGAGAAAGTATCATAGGAATATTATACAGAAAGTGATAAGGAAGAAGAAGGTTTAAAGAAGCGAACGATAAGGCAATCTTGTGATACTTTGATGTTTTTTTTTTTCTCTGTCCAATTTTCATCTTCTGTTTCCTTTCACAATTAATTTCTGCGACCACATCCAATCGTTGTCTTCCCCCCTTTATTCTTTCGGCACCCCTTTTTTTATCTCTTCATCGCGATTCTATCGTGTATTATTCTACGATTAGCTGTCATATTATGTATAGTAGAGACTAATGGTGAAAAGAGAACAAGAACAGTACATTGTTTCTGTTAAAATAAACATTGTTGAAAAATACTTCTGGCAGAATTGTTTTTATATTTTTATTGCTGCCCTGATCATCGATGGAAATGATTAATCGATTCCAATAATTTTTGAATATGGATTAAAATACTGTGAATAGGGATCTGATATATAAATAAAGATAACAGTGGTTTTAGTTTCTGCCCGCAGAACTAAGCGACATAATTTATTGCATACAGTATGTAAAATAAATGTGTTAGAATATATCAATGAACACAAGACTTCTGTAGTTTCCAGTCTTCATCAAGCAGGGATTTTAGGCAACTTTAGCCTGAAAACAGAAAATTTAATTTTAATACATCTTTCGATAATTTGACAATTGAAAAATCATTTTGTACATCAAAAGAGAATATACCAAATAGTTTTGAATGCTGATAATTTATAAAGAAAATAAATGTCAGGAACTTACCCCTTTGTGAATAGCCAGAACACCATCGTCTTCTCCTTGTCGGATCTCAATCTGTGCTGAGCCGTTTCCTTGCACGTTCACGACCTTTCCGGTGCATCTTCCGTTAACCAAGTTACCGGAAATCACGTCACAGTATTGTCCAGCTGGGAGACAGGTGTTGAGAGTAGCTCTTAGGTCCGATCGGTCTCCATTGATCGCTATGAATCCAGCATTTCCACGACAGAATGCAATTTGATTCGAGTTATTGTCCCACCAGTTGTTCACGTTGGTTCCTCTTACGGCGTTACGGAATCGCGCCATGTTGTAAATTTGTCGCCAACGGTGCTCGCAGACCCAGCCACCACTGCAAGAATTGTCCTGATTGATTTTTGGAGACATGATGTTACCACGGCCGTCCTGGGGTGGACCTTGATCACGGTTGTTGAAGTCGAAGGAGCTCATCACACGGGGTGTACCAAATGGATGGGCCAACATGAAAGCCACTGCCATCTAGAATAAATTTAATTAAACGGTGATTACTAATTTTAGATTGTAACTGTAATATTCTGTTGAAAAAATTAAAAAAGCAATGCGAGTATCTGCAACGACACGAATGTCTGACCATTGATTGACTTGTTCTACTAGTTTGCACCGAAACTTCGTTATTTGAGAAATGTCATTATTCACAGGGTTACTATAATGAACTTTACAGATAATTTAATTATTATTTAACAATTTTATATATTTAATTTAATAATTAAGATACCTTGTATTGTTTAGGAGACTTATAAGTGAGCACGTTGGAATCACGTTGAGTGTCATGATTATCAACGAAAACTAACGAGTCTTTGGAAGGTAGAAGGCCCCACTTTTCTCCCCAATTTGTCAACCACTTCAGAAGGTTATTCCCTTGGAAGGCATTTGAAAGTTCTTTGGCATATTTGAACTCAACCACTGCTCCAATTTTGCTGTAGTCTTGTTTCTTGATTGCCTCACCACCGTAATCAATCACTTCCTGGAAAATGTACGGTCGGGCACCATTTGGAAAACCATGCTGGGTATTCAGATTGTGCAGTCTCGAGTAAATAACGCTTAGATCTTCCGGCCACATGTGCTTGGCAGCGTCCATTCTAGAAACGAACAAAAGTAATGTCGCATGAAATTTTCGTAAGTTTTAATATTTTATAATATTAATGCAAACCTGAATCCGGCAACACCAGCGTCAACGGCTTCGTTCATAAAGTTGACAATCTTTTCGCGAACGTATTCAAGGCGTTGATTCAAGTCGTGCAGTCCAGTTAATTCACATTCTCTCACGTTCTGAGGATTGTTGTAGTTAGTGATAGCACAAGGCTGATGGAAATGCTCGGCATGGAACGGTGGTTGATAATATTCACGGTTGTACGTGTTTGCTTTGGAATTTGCGGTACCAACGGCATTCTGATAGTTGCCTGTCATGTGATTCACAACGGTATCCACGTAAATTCTAACTCCTGCCTTGTTACATCTTGCTACCATATTTTTGAACTCTTCTTTGTTGCCAGATCTAGTGATCAATAGATAGGACATGGGTTGGTAACGTTCCCACCATGGCCTGTTTTGGGCCACTAAGTTTTCTTGAATGGGTGACACCTGTACAGGTAATAATTTCGTTAATGATTTTGTTAACTTGAAATAAAGAATACGAAACCCATAATTTTGTTGGGTTTAATTTCTCTAAATAATTAAATTAATTTTTACAATTATTATAAATAAATATTAATTTGTACCCATCAAATTATGAAATAATTTTCATTCAAGTTTTCTTGAATGGGTGACACCTGTACAGGTAATAATTTCGTTAATGATTTTGTTAACTTGAAATAAAGAATACGAAACCCATAATTTTGTTGGGTTTAATTTCTCTAAATAATTAAATTAATTTTTACAATTATTATAAATAAATATTAATTTGTACCCATCAAATTATGAAATAATTTTCATTCAAGTTTTCTTGAATGGGTGACACCTGTACAGGTAATAATTTCGTTAATGATTTTGTTAACTTGAAATAAAGAATACGAAACCCATAATTTTGTTGGGTTTAATTTCTCTAAATAATTAAATTAATTTTTACAATTATTATAAATAAATATTAATTTGTACCCATTAAATTATAAAATAATTTTCATTTTTACCTGAACTCCACCATAGCCCATGGGACCAAGGAATTGTTCGCACTCTTTTGCTATGTCGTTCCATTTCCATTCGAAGAGGTGCACCATAGTTTCGTGTCCAGGTGCATAGTGAGGATCGTTGTATGCAGCCTGGCAGGCTGTCAACGAGAGCAGAGCAAAGAATAACGTTGTTACCAGCATCGTGGTCAGTTTCTGTGACTAAACGATGATTCTCACGGTATATAAACTGTGATTTCTTATGTAATCGCTCTTTCTTACATATCCAAAGGTCAGTACCCCTCCGTTACCCATCACATGTTATCTACTTTATAAAATCATTCACCACTTGTGCTATACATGATCTTTAATTTAACCTTATCATTGCAGCAACAAGACAAACAAAGCAAATATTTTTTATGATCGAACATAGTGATTCTGATTGGCTGATGAGTTTCTATGACGATCAAATTTGATAAGTTTGATCACGTGTTACCTAGAGAATCAGTTGATGAAGGTTGAAGGGATTTCAGCCTAAATTAATAAAGTAGGGTCTATTAGACTATCACATACCATAATACTACTTTCAGAGAAGAATCACTATCTTGCATAAATTATGATTTCCTTATTCCCAAATACGTTTCATATTAATTATCTCTTATCGTTTCATACTTTCCAATACATAGAATTCTCTTTCAATCTATCTAATTAAATCTGCAAACCAGTGGCACGTCGTGTTATGGAAATAAATAGATTTTCAAGTGTGTTATTGTTCATCATGTCGATTGAACGTGATTCTTGAACATATCACCGATGAAATCTCAACCTATCAATGTTTTGAGTACGTATAGAGTTGTTTATAGTAGCAAATAATTTCGGGGGGAAAAGCTGAAATAAAATGCCTTCATTAGCAAATGAATTATTGCACAACAATTATTTCCGTGTAGGTATTTTTCTAGGGTTTTGAAGAATTATTTTATTCAGATTTCATTTCTGTTTCAACAAGAGTTATTCTTAACTAAAGGGTCAAAGAGTAGAGTAAAGGAATATCACCGCGTCCATTCAATATAATCAATAAGCCATCGTTAATCGGTTTAACAATAGATCAGCCGACAACAAGTAAACTAGAGTATATTGCCGTTTGACTTGCAAACAAGAAGCAAACTGGCTAGCGTAAGATTTCACTGCGGGTAGGAATTGCAAGCAAGACGCGTAATTAAAAGCCGAAATTCTTCTTTTATTAATGTAGTGACTACAGATTTGACAAATTGGGTTCGTCAGGGCCGCTGGCGTTTGGAGTAGGGGATCCAAGCGCCCTTGTACGTGGCCCGAAGAGATGCAGGAACAGGGTGCGACCTCCGATGTCGGCCACAGAGTAGTTAACAGGAGGAGGGCTCAATTTAGACCTTCAACAAGATGGGCACTTGTGTACCAGTCGTGAAGGGCTTCGGAGTAAAACTTGTAAGATCCCGCAACCCTCTTCTAGCGTCAGTACCAGTGGCAGTGTTATCAAACGTTCGACCTAGAACGAACGTCAGTCTTATAGCGACCGCCGAGGCGTGCGGTTCTACCTGTACCATGTACCATTATTTTATCTTCTGTGTTTATTTAATTTGCGTATTTATCTTCTTAGCTTATTGAATAAACTCATTAGCAGGAAGAACGTGTTGATTTTATTACCCCGGTATGCATCCTTTACATCTCTGATTCCTTACATCCCTGCATCCTTTATATCTCCGCAACTCTTACACCCCTGCATCCTTAACATCCCTGTATTACATCCTTGCATTCCTTATATCCCTGCATCCCTTAGATCCCTGCATCACTTACATGCCTGTATCCTTTACATCTCTGCAACTCCCCTTACATTCCAACATCCCTCGCATTCCTTATATCCCTGCATCCCTTATATCCCTGCATCCCTTACATGCCTGTATCCTTTACATCTTAGCAACTCCCCTTATATTCCAACATCCCTTGCATTCCTTATATCCCTGCATCCCTTACATGCCTATATCCTTTACATCTCTACAATTCCCCTTATATTCCAACATCCCTTACATCCATGTATCAGCGCCTTCTGGCGGCAAAAAAAGGAACTATATCACGCACAAATTTTGGCCCTCTAGCGGCAAAAATTTGAACTAAATTCTCGACGTCGCGTCAGCGCCCCCTGGTGGCAAAAAAAGGAACTATATCACGCACAAATTTTGGCCCTCTAGCGGCAAAAATTTGAACTAAATTCTCGACGTCGCGTCAGCGCCCCCTGGTGGCAAAAAAAGGAACTATATCACGCACAAATTTTGGCCCTCTAGCGGCAAAAATTTGAACTAAATTCTCGACGTCGCGTTAGCGCCCTCTGGCGGCAAAAAAAGGAACTATATCACGCACAAATTTTGGCCCTCTAGCGGCAAAAATTTGAACTAAATTCTCGACGTCGCGTTAGCGCCCTCTGGCGGCAAAAAAAGGAACTATATCACGCACAAATTTTGGCCCTCTAGCGGCAAAAATTTGAACTAAATTCTCGACGTCGCGTCAGCGCCCTCTGGCGGCAAAAAAAGGAACTATATCACGCACAAATTTTGGCCCTCTAGCGGCAAAAATTTGAACTAAATTCTCGACGTCGCGTCAGCGCCCCCTGGTGGCAAAAAAAGCAACTATATCACGCACAAATTTTGGCCCTCTAGCGGCAAAAATTTGAACTAAATTCTCGACGTCGCGTCAGCGCCCCCTGGTGTTGAAAATGGAAACTAAATTCCTCACGATTTTTCAACCTCGGGTGAGGTATATATGAGATGCAGGAATATAAATGATACAAGGATATAAGGGATGCAGGAATATAAGGGATGCAGGGATGTAAGGGATGCAGGGATGTAAGGGATGCAGGGATGTGAAGGATGCAGAGATGTAATGCGTGCAGGAATATAAGGGATGCAAAGACTTAAAGGATACAGGGATGTAAAGGATGCTGGGGAGTAAGGAATGCTGAGGTGTAAAGAATGCAGGCATGTAAAGGATGCAGGCATGTAAGGGATGCCGGGTTGTAAAGGATGCACACAGGAGTAATAAAATCATCACGTTCTTCCTCATAATTAGTTTATTCAATAAGCTGAGAAGATAAGTACAGCAAATAAAATAAAATAAAGTAATTGAATAAAATAATGGCATGTATGTATGTTATACAGGTAGATCCACACGCCTTGGCTGTCGCTTAAGACTGAGGACGTTTCGCTTCGCTCTAGGTCGAATGGTTAACAGCGATACCTGATTGGTCTTGACATTCCACTTCACCGCAACCGTGGCCAGCTAACTTTACTTGAATTTTATAATATTCTTTTAAAATTTCTTTTATTAGTGTTTTTTATTTTGTATTTTATTAAATAAAGTATTGTGTAACTATTGAAATTTATTATTTTGATTACCTTAACGCTTGAGTATCTTGTAAAACTCTTTTACGCGATATTGCGAAGTAATTATTGTGTTTTAATTTAAGTTTGATTTTCATATATATAAAAGTTATAATTTATTAAAAATCAAATAGGTAATTGAATGTTATGTAAATAAATGAGAAAATAAGTTAAGTAAATTATCTGAATAACTAGGAAAGGAAATTAAGTAAATGAAATAAATAACTCTGAAAGGAAATTGGGAAAATTAAGTAAATAATTAAGAAAAAAGATCGGGTAAATCAAATAAAAACTCAGTTACCTTTTTTAAACGATTTATTTACCAAGACGCATTAAGTGAATACAAATGTGTCCAACAATTATTTAAATAATTCTTCGGTCTTGTACTGATCTTGACTGATGTCTAAGACAGTTGAATCAAAGGGAGTAAAAGTAGGTTTGCTTAGTTTTGTCAGTGCGAGGTGTTATAAAAAAGGGACTAATAATACAGGAAAAGCTGTCATACCGACTGTGCTCTGTACATGCAGGCCTAATTACACCTGAGAGTGTCTGGGACCCTTAAAATCATGAGCCCCTGAGAAAAAAGACATGTTTGGTCTTGTTGTCACTGATTAATGGTGCAAAACAAGTCTAGTCACAATACCGATGCACATAAGATATTTTACAATATCAAATTCCAAATTATTTCAAAATATTTTAGAAAACGAGAAACAGATAGATGGAATAGTTTAATTGAAGGAGGCAAACATCTTCGTTTATCCTAGCCATCGCGCTTCTTCTCTCTTTATTTCAACTCATTTGGCTACAGAATATCACAACATGATAGAGATCGAACTTTAGATAGAATTGTACCGATCGCTGAGAAACATACCAATCACATCGAAATATTCAATTATTGTACAATAAATTCTATTTGAAAGAATTATTTTCTTCGTTGATTAAAAAAATCATTATATTTCTTTTCTTTAATTAGGGAAAGGTTTTCACATTTGGGCCATTTGAACATTTTTTAATCTATGTTCAATATATTGGATTTTTTTTTCTATAAAATATTCGAAATTGCAAATGCGAATAATTATTCCAATTCAATCGATCCAATCTCTCAGCAATATCGGTATTAACACTGCAACGAGTAGTTAGCGCCATTAGGCTGCCCAACGACATATCATTGTTTATTAATTACACACACTTTACGTACAAAACAGCAGAAGTAACGATGCTCACAGACAGACAACGATACATAGATTAAGTGGGTACTTCCACATTCATAAATATACTCTTGATACTTATGCAACACAGCTGCATACAACGTGACGATAATAAAATACAATCTCCGACAATGACGGATTTTATCTTCATGATTTCATGCTTGCTTCCATTGTTCTCCTTTTCGTGGACAGTTATCAACAACGTGATATTTCTTTCGAATAACAATGATTTTCGTTTTCTATTAGAACGAATTTGAGACATTTACAGTGTAAAGTTCATAAGATTTATAAGATTTCCACTTTAACAAAATTTTAAAAAATTTACGTCCACGAAAGGAGAACAGAGAAATCGAAGCACACAACAGTTTCTTTTTTATTGTTTTTTCATTAACTAGACTCTTCTTTCTTTAACAATTACACGACACTACGTTTGATAGTATTACGGAGAAATTAGCGAAAAATTCACAATCACAATGACATTTTGTCACACGATTCTTCGATGCTAAACATTTTTCTCTGAAACGAAATTACAGTTTGCGAGGTTCGAGGTTTCTAAAGAAAATCTACACAGCAAACTGTCTCTTGTAAATGAACTATTTAAAAGAACCTGGTTTTAATTTGTATTTCTATTTTGCTGAGAATTCAAGTTTGCACAGAGATCAACTATTACAATCATAAGGCGACGATTTGTTCCTTTCTACTAGTTTTCGTCTGAAGCAACTGTACACAACAGATACACATAAGAATCGCAAGAATTCCTTTGTATTATTTTGTACCAATGTCAGGTGTCAAGTATTTCTTTCATAAATAAATTATATTTAAAAAATGAATCCTAGAGAATGTACACTCCCACTTAATAGTCATAGGATATCTAATAAAATTTCATATAGATTTAAAGAAAAAAAAAATAATTGGAAGAGTTGCAGAATATCACAAAATTAATTACATGATAAATGTTTAATAACTATTAAACAAGAGTGTACACAGAAAGAGTACAAAATTTTTTTAACGAAGGTATTATAAAAATTGTTTAAGTCAATGAATGAAAATTTCAATTAAACTGTAAAAATTATTAAACAAAATATGATGTTAATTGGATATATAATATGAATTTGATGAAGTCTGCTCGATTCGAGGAATCTTTGCGATCGTACAAGACAGCAATTCACGATTTCATTTACAATAAGTACATTATTTATTTATACATCCATTCCAACTTACACGTGAATATCGCGTTGTTTCGTGAATCAGTAGCAACTAACTCGGCAAAGATTTTTCAGAACCATCAACGAAAATTACATCGACGTTTATCGATTCTCTCTGCTCTAGATTCTCTATTATTTTATGTGGTGTTTATTGATTATGTGATCATGACGAAACAAGGATTTGTCGTTTTGCTTTGTACCAATGTTGAGTATTACATCCATGAAGTAATTAGAGGTACTCTAATTAAATTACTTTAGGATTGACAGCTTTTTAAATGACAATTTTATCAACATAAAGAACATATGCAGAAATTATTCTGAGCCATGCCAAAAATGCAAGAATTTATTAATAATTAATAAGAAATTAATAGGTTCATTTGTAAATCATTCGGCTCTCAAATAGTGCGTGATATACTCTGGTTTTTCTTTAATACAGTATCAAATATATCTACATACAGCGCTGCTCAAAATTATTCAGTGCATAGTGCATTTTTTGTTACAATCGGTAAAAATAAAAATAATTTTTCTCGACAAAATTTTACGTCGTTTGAATAATTCTAAGCAGTACTGCATATATGTATATTTTATATATTCATATGTATATAGCTATGTATATAGTTAGTCTTTGCAGTTCTCTTTAACATAATTCATGATATAATCAATGGATATGTCGCGTGTGCATAATAAAAGTGTTCAGCAATAACATCGTCGATATACATCTAACACTTTCCAATATATTTTCTTTTTCTATTACTTTACAGACTTGTGAATAATTTCCTAAAAACACGTACACATTATGTAGGTGTAATTTTTATGGTCGATAAAAGATATTTCCCAAATAACGTACCAATTAGAAATAATTAATGATTCTTGGTAAAATAATTGATAAGTACAGAGATAGTAGAAAAATGAGTGCCTTCTATCGATTAAAATAAAAATTGTATTTTCGTTGATGTTATCGTGTGAAAGACTGGCTCATTTATAAAATAATTAAATTATCGGTGATAACAATCGCGTTAAAATTAAATGATACACTGCTCAAAATAATTAAACTGTGATTCTAGAAAAATAAGGCTAAGCATGAAACGTGTAAAAGGTATTGTCCAATATGTCTATCATAATAGAGCTCTGAATATTAATTAATTACTTTGAGCAGTAATTTGATGTTGATATAAAGTCTGCATTATTTATGATACAACCTGAAGCAACCTAATGATTCTAATTAACGCGAGAACACAACCACGTTTAGCACAACCTGTTACACTGACTTCCATCAAATTATTCTAAAACAGTGTGAGCACTTCTTAATTGTTAACAACAACGTGGAACGCCGTTAAACATTGCACAGATATCTGTACAAGACCCCAGACTATTCTTTCAAATGGAAACTTAAAAAATTTCAAAACACGACGATTTTAAGTACTGAACGAACATTACTCCTCTAACAAATTCTATTAGAAACTTCAACAAGGGTAAATCAGATTAGAATACAATAGAAACGATTCAGAATTTGTGCGTTTTGAACAGCCAGACCAGATTCGGACGACCCTCTTGCCTCACCACTAATTTGATATAGAAACCAGATTTCTCTACCTTTGGTTCCTGTTTCTTTGGTTCCGGTTTCCGACCCTCCAGATACAACTGTAGTTGCTGAAATTGCGGACACTCGAACTGTTCCTCGCAACGTCTCTCCTCTATCTGCCTTTGCAGAACTTCTTCCTGTTGTTGCAGTATCAACTCTTGCTGAAGAGCCCAGTGCACCTTTAATTCTTCCAACTGCAACTGCAGTCGCTTCTTCTCACGAATTCTTCGCTGCTCTTCTTGTTCCTTCTGCAATTTCTGCTGCTTCATAGACTCCTCTTCTTCTTCCTTCCTCTTCGATTCTTCTTCTTTCTGCAACTGCTCTTTGCTATCTGCTATTTCCTGTTCGTCCTGTTGCTGCTTGGATTCTTCATTTTCTCGTTTCTTTTCCTCTTCTGTCGTGTCTTTTTCTTTTTTCGAATCTTCCTCTTCTTGTTTCCTCTGTTGCTGTCGTTGCTCTCTTTCTTCCTTTGCCCGTCGTTTCTTCAGTTCTTTCTCCTCTCTCTTTCTCTCCAGGTCCTCGTGCCGCTTCCTGAGCTCCTCCAGTTGTCTCTGTTGTTCCTCTTCTAGCCTGATCTCGATTCGTTGCTGGGAATCCTCCTCGTTCTCCTTCTGCCAGTGCAGCTGGTCAGCTGTGCCGTTTTTACCTTCAAGCCGGTGCGAGACCGCATTGTTAATAAGAATATCCTCGGGTCGAGGCTGGTCCGAAACGGCCGCGGTCAGTGCGGCCGTGGCCGGAGGTTAGTTGCTACCTGAATGCTGCTTATAATCGGAGCCCTCGTCGGACCCGGTCGAGCTCAATGACGTGTTGCTACCATAGGGGTCCTGCAAAGACGACTGCACCGACAGACTACGGTCCTGGTGCCTCACTCTGTGGGGCGACAGTTTTCCGGGGTCCACACTGTTTGGGTCTGCCTGCAACAAATCCACTGATCAGGTGATCTTCAGGATTCAGAAGGGACATTAATGATCGGGTCAATTCTACGGTGTGCACAGCTGGAAAATTGGCTGATGGAAAAAATGATCGATACAAATTCTTTGAAGTATTTATAAAAAGGGGCACATCAATTTGTGTTGTTAAAAGGAGTGAAGGGGGCACATCGATAAGGGGCTGCATGACCTTTTCTATTTGCAAAATTATAGCGAACTTTAATATTAATGAAATGAGGGAGTTTTTTGGGGGTAGTTTGGGGAGGAGTACATATGAATTTAAGCAGTGAGAGTGGAGTTACTCTCTGCTTGCAAAATACTTTTTTACAGTTACACTGCTCAAAAAGTTGAAAGAAGAAGCAAGACAGTACTGTTTATTTGCAGCAATTGTAATTATAATAAGTTTTTCAGCAGCGTAATTCTAACACAAAATATGATATTTCTAAACAATGAAACATGAACACTAAATAGGAATCAGGTAACTTTATTTATTGAATACTGTAAATAGTGAAGTTTGGTCCCAGGAAAATGTAAGAGTAAATGTAATCATTAAATTAGAAATGATAAAATCATTCAAAAGATGTATAATTTAATCATCCTATAAATCTTTTATTTAGATTGCCTTTTAGACAACGAAATTAATTTTTGATCGTGATAAATTTTTAATCGTTCTAGTTGATCTCTGCGTGCTTCAACAAGAAAAGGAGTACAAACAGATAACAAAAGGGAACGAGATCCACAAACATATGTCCGTGTAAAAATTCAATTCTTTTTACGATTATATATTGTCACTTGGGACGAAGCATCATATTTAAACAAAATTACACTGTTATAACCGAAGGAACACGTAGATTGGTGACTGTTTATCATAACAACCTACCATTACCTTCGTGGCGATTGTCACACATTTTTAGTTCATTTTGCTAGAAACGTACAAACTATAATCCTGGAGCCTACACTAAAAGTGCTGCTTGTAACAGTGTATGTATCGAAATTAATCACGAGCAAATTTTCTTTGACAAATTCGAATAAATATTTTGGTAGAGATTTCTACAAAGCACAATTAACTTCGTCAGATAAAGATTGAAAAATGTTTATATAGCACTTTCGATTCAAAACAGAAACAATACAACGCTCTGATAATAAATTTGAGATGATGTAAATGAATTGAAAATAAAATAACAAAATCGATAGAATCAGTGATTAGGTCGATTGTTATCTTTGAAGTAATACGCACCTGATAGGCCAGTGCGGTCACTATGATTCCCGAGGGAACCAATCCCAAAGGGTGCACCTCCCTCATTAACACGGTTGCAGGGATCTTGTGGAATTGTATGTACTCCAGGAAATTACCGATCACGTCCTTTAAAACCGTATTCTGATTGCTGTCACAGAATTTCTTACTCCACATTAAGGCCGCCTGATAATAATAATTGATGACATAAAATTATTGCAAAGCAGCATTTATAGCACATCACCTAATTAAGGAACCCATAGAAGGGCTGCAATTAATTAACTTTAAAATACTACTTACTTGAAATTTAGTAAATTCATCAGCACGTAATTCTTCTCTTGCCAGGATTAAACGAACTACATGTTGAGGAAGGAGAGTAAAAGATCCTAAATTCAACACTTCGTTGCCATGTTCGTCGACAAACTCCAACACCTGCAAATAAGAGTAGCAAGATTTTAATATAATTCCAACAAATCCAAAATCAAAGAATTCGGTCTATCGTAAAACTATTTTTAACTCCGTAAATAACGCCTATTCACAATATTAAAATCTTCGCAGATCATAACAGAACATGACGTAAAGAGATCCACTATCGAGTCGCGTGAAACTGCTGATAAGGATGCGTGGGCAGAAAGTAATCAAAAATGTAATCAATATGAGAATTCACTCGATATTTCAAGAGGCAAATCTACTTGGAAATTGAAATCAATGGCAGTGATTGGTATCAATCACCTCGTATCATTTAAGTAATAAATAAATAGAAAGATATTTACACTCGTTTATTAATGTGTAATAAACTATGGGCGAACCATCACATCTAATTAATTTCTAATTTTTATCTAAGAAATATTTTCAAATACAAACTCAGGCAAGACTACCTTTTGAACTAAGGATTTTGTACATTTGTACTGAATATATCTTTCTGCTGATGCCAATAAAGCACAAACAGTGTCCACTGTTATACAGCATTGAACGAAGCCAGCGCAAGCTCTTCTAAGCTCATCCAATCCATAATAATCAGCAGCATTCATTACACCTGAGAAATAAACGAAATACATCAAATGCTATTAACATATTAGATGTTTAAATATTTATTGGATATAATTCTTCACCCAATAGAGTCCTAGGCTGTAACGTCACACAGCCAGTATGAATGTACTCGATCAATTGTCGAAAAACATCCGGTTCGAATTCCTCGATGATTAAAGTATGATGCTGATTGGGCTGTGGATTTAATTATTAATAAAAAAATAGAGAATACATTAGAAGAGAGTTCAGGTTATCGCTAAAACTTGGAAATCCATGCTAAGCGATTTGCTCGCTGCAATTCAGTGATGAACTCTAACCCTTTCACTATTTTTAATTTTCTATCGAAACGGGTTTTATGAATATTTATTCTTTCAGAATCGAAATGAAAATAATCGTTCATCACCATGAATCGTTCATCGGCATGAATTTACAGAAACGCTTTCGTGTCGCAAAAATACCTGCGACACACCTGGCGTAGGTGCAAATTCTCAAACTACTGTGCGTCTAACAGTCTAACACCATCACGAAATCCACTACTTTTACGAGGACTGTGAGATGCAGTATTGCAGAATCAAATTGTGCCGTCTTTGTACCGTGTTCGTGCCACTCTACAACTATTGCAAATTTTATATCACTACCTAAATTCGCTGTCTTTGAGACTGCATATTCAATCGAAAAGTTGCATGCCGACTGAAAGAGATAGATTAACAGAACCGAATGGTTCGTTAGTTCACAAATTATTTTTTTACAGCTTACAATCTTTTTTAATATTAAATTGTAATTTTGAGAATTTCATTATTTTTCTATATCTTTCAGTGAACTAATCTCTCACATCTCGTTGACATTGTGAAAATAAGGCAGTCAAAGTCAGTGATTTCACAACATCAATGAGAATCTACATCATGCAATCATCTTCATCAGGGTATCCTCTACGAATCACACATTGAAATAGTTCGAAAAAGGAACGGTTCAATCTGGTCCAACTAACAGGTCACTAGACAAAGAATTTTCTAAATTGAAATGTTCGAAGACATCGAAATTGAATCGAGGATTCTCATCGACATCCACGATCTCTATTTCTCTTCCGTCCATCGAAAGGCTTAAAAGGTGTGGAAACAGTGATACGTTTCACGAGCATAGTGTAAGAATTGCAAGGAGAAAAGATCGAAGAGTAAAGATTTTTAGATGCAAAATGCTATACAGAAGTGTGATACGTTCATAATACCTCTTGTATGGGGGCCAACTGCTGCGTGAACCCTGACCGCTACACGACACAATTAAAAAACGAACACTTACTATATCTATCGTTCGATCATATTCGAACACGAGTTACGTGTTAATTTGCAATTTATTCATATTAACCCTTAACCCCTTTCGCAGAAATAGGAAAAGTGTAAAGAAATGGGGTGAAATTTTTAAATTATTTTTCTATAACTATTAATTAATAATTTTATTGAATTTTTATTTATATTGCTTCTCGGAGCTGTAGATTTGTGAGTGTGGTACTATTAATTAATAAATTTATTGAATTTTTATTTATATTGCTTCTCGGAGCTGTAGATTTGTGAGTGTGGTACTATTCAATGAGAAGGGTTATGGAGAAACGAGCTTTTCACAATTACCTGTTGCGCAACGTTCTGTAGATTTAACAATGGTTCCGAGCTTCTTTTCAGAAACTGTCGAAGCTTGTTTTCCCTCGGAGGTGGATCCTTTTTGCGTTGTGGACTCGGTGCTTGATAAAGCATTTTGTGGAACACCCTATAAAACAATAGAACAGCGGGGTTTCTTAATTTCACGTAGTTAAGGTCAACGTTAAGTGCACCCATTAAATAGAATTTATTTCAAGCTTGAAAGTCGTCCAAATTAATTTATTTCCAAATAATTGTTTTAACAGAGATTCTATTATGCTACAACACGTATAGATTTTTTATTAGATGACATTTTAATATTATTTTTAGCTGTATAATGCAGGCTTGAAGTTTGTATAGAAACCTAGGGTGTTCTACTTAACTTCTTTTTGACGATGAAAAAACAGTATCAAAGGTAAACATGGTTTGGTGTCGAGGGGGAATCGTGATAAACAAAATATTTTTCTGAAATTTTAAGGTCACCGTTGCTTTTTTAACCACGCAATGTTTCTCTACGATGTACAATAAAACGTGCAAAAAATGAATATAATATAAAAGTAGGTGGAATACTTTGAGAAATTAGTACGAACCTACTTCTAGCTGCTAAGACAGCCTTCACAGCGCAAACAGGCTCTCTGGTGTCACCGACGAGGAACGTTACATCGCATAGTTCCGGCATACTAGCCAAAAACTTCATGTCCTCGGCCAAGCCGGTCTTATTCTCAAAAGTAGAATAGTCCGCCTCGTCGGCCACCCCCGACCCTGAAGCCTCCGGCATCGAGCTTGTATTTTCCTGCAAAGAAATTTCCATGTTAGCTGATATGGAATTATCGGTGATTGGCATCGCAAACTTTTAATAAGTTGTTTCTTATTCTACATAAAATTTTTCAAGAGCATTTTCTTGTCGATGCCTTCATACCATAGGAAACAAACTATAAAAAAAGAGTTATTTACAAGAAGGTGATCAAGCTTAATTAATCTATCGAACCAAACGATATTTCTAGAAAAAAGAAAGATGAAATCAGTCTTTAATGGTCGAAATGCAATTTTCTTTAAAGTCCACTGATAAGACAGCTCCTGATGAAAGAATTAAGCAGTCTTATCAGTAACGAGCTTTGTTATCTATGATGCAGTTAACCCACTTGCTACAGGAGACTCCTTTAATCCACATTCTTGGTTAACGAAAAACCTTTATTTAAGTTTTTAGCAAACATGAATTATTCAAGGCGTTTTAGAATCAAAGATAAATTTCCTTTTGATACAAATTTACTCTATAATTAAAATAAATAATTATAACAAAACTAAGCCTTCTTATACCATCTCACTTCAACGTCCAAATAAAAGTGTAATTATATTAAATAAAATATTATTACTCAAATCATTGGTGAAAATAAAAATTGTTAAATTTCAATCAATAAACAAAATTAAAGCTAAAGTCACATCAGAACATTGAATCATTTATGAATAAATAATCGAATTCCTTTGACGAATAAACCGATAAACAAGTACTCCCATTCGTATTTCATTATCACGATCTAAAAGGACACTCAGAGTCAATGTCAAGACTAGAAAAGCGACAAAAGCGATGTCTCCCGGAAGCGTAAAATTACCTGTTGCTCGGATCCCGGAGCCCTCTCGCTCGTCGGGCTGTTTTTGCCCCGAAAAAACACTTTTACCTCACTTTCTCTGTTCTACGATCACGCATAATCCACCACTCGCACGACACCGTTGACGATATCCCACGAGGAATCAACCTTACGACATGTCGAACCTCTCACAATCGATAAACAACAACAACGAAGAGGAGAAACTACCTCGACGAGAATAACTGAAAATGAACCTTCCCGACCAACCACCCCTTGTCACTCGGGGAGTCGTTTTCAGGGCCAGAAAATCCAGGGATCGTTCCAGAGACACGCCTGCTGGCGATACTACCCCGATGCTGACGTTGTTACACCGTTTTTCCTCTCTCACCCCCTACGAAAACGTTCGAGCACGCTTCGACCCTTACCCCAGTTGTGCACGAGGGGGTGGTGGTGTTCGAACACTGTCGCTTTCGTGAATGAACGTACGAAACTCGAAATCGGGGCTAGCTTCGACCACGATGTGTCACCCGGACTGCGCCGACAGGCCTACGCTCATTTCAGGTCAGGCCACCCTTACTGCGCACTCGCGGCCGAATTGCTGACGACGAGCACCGGCTGCGCCTGTGCGACCTGCGGCTCCTCCGCAGGACCTCTCCCTTTCTTCCGTCCACGGATTTTTAAATGTCACCCCGGTTACCGGTATCCTCATGGTAACCCGAGACCCGTGATTGCCTCACCGATGGGGGTTAATTTTCTTTCCAGAAGCATACGGTTCAGGGGAATGAAATTTCATACAAATAGAATAGAAATTTCAATTTCAAATTGTAAGGTAGAAGGATGTATTTAATTCTTTGAATAAAAGAATATTGAAAATTGTTAATTAATCCTTTATGGGGATTGATTTTATTTTCAGACAGAATAAATATAATTTTGGAGAAAAATTTCTAATTGTAAGATTTGAGTTTTCATAATTATATTCTAGAGTTTAAGAGATTATATAGCATCTGGATTGTATAAAAGATTTTTGTATGAAATTGTTCAATTCAACTTTAGATTGAGATTTTGGAATTTTGTAAGAGGTGGGTGATTCTATAGAAAGAGGCTTAGAAACGTTAGATACCGTTCACTCTCGATTTTTCATGCTGGCTTACAACGCGAGCAACGAAAGTGAAGGTAACGTGAACTCCACCGTGACGAATCCGGGTCAAGCTCAAAATCTGGCTCTGTGGACCACAGCCATTCATGTCTGTGGAGGAACTTTCGTCTCCCTCTAGCTGCTCTCATCCTTCCCTACTAATCAATAACATCCAACCCCGCAACAAGTAGCTACCCCGGGTAAAAGATGGGGAAAAAGTGCGAGCATTGGTGATTCAGTGTCAAAAATATTTTCTTTTTATAAAGAAAATTATATTTAATAATTTTATCCCTTTAAATTTTCAATCATGGTAATTTAAGCCAGGTTCCTTTATTAGAAAAAATAAATAAATATTTCTCATTAAGATACAAATATTTTAAAGTAAACAAAATTATACTTATTAGATATTGAAGTTCTAGTTTTTTTTCAATTGCGATTTTTCTTTTTTTTAATTACATAGCTGTTAATTTTGTCATTTTAAAAAGAGAAGCTGAAAATAATTTCGATTCATATTTTCTGTTGTAAAATATGTTACTTTAGAGTGACTTTAAAGTACCTTCATTCAGTGGTAATTTTTGTAAAAATTTCTGAAAGAATGATACGTACGCGTGTCCTCCCGACGACGGACGTCGCGACGCCGACAACGCCTGCGCGAGAATAACGAACGATTTCGTTTTAGTTTCCGTGGCAGCCCCCGATAATTCGTAAACGGTTCGATAAGCATACGCAACGCCTGTTAATGTCATGATTAATTAAAAACAAAATTCAACCCCCTCTTAATCTTCGATATTCAATGAAATATCAGCATCGATGTTTATCATGCAACCTTGCCATTTTTTAGAAAATTAAAAATGAATGTTAATTGTAAATTTTGATGAAAATGACGTAATGATCGAATATCGCTTCGAAATGTTTAACGATTTGTTACTAATTAATCCAGGGGCGAAGCATCGAGCCAGTGGAAACGGAAATTTATGGTCAAACCAAAATAGTTCAAGGTTGATGGAAACTGTGTCATGACCGAGTTTCATGCTGAACTCCTGATTCAATATCAGGTGCAATTATAAGGCTTGAGCGCGTCAAAGGAATTCATGTTGCATTAACAATGAATGCATCAGAGGAAAATAAATTTCAAAGGCACCAGCTCTGGCAAATAAGAAAAAACAACTCTATGATACTGCAAAAAGGCTATTACGAGTAATTTCATAATTACGTGGATATTGCTTTATATGCATTCAATTTATGAAACACTTTTCATTTACATTGGTTTCCTTCAGTCTTTTATAAAATGACGAATCTCTTTTCTTCTCTAAATTCCATAATTTGTTAATTAGCTAATTAAATCACGGGTCACGAATGAAAATAACATAAATAGCAATGATTCTTCCCCACAATGTTAACGTAAAACAACATCGATTTATTCAACACAAATACTTGCACGTTACGATAGAGGTTCGTATTAATGATAATAATGATAATAATATTCATATGTGTATATATACAGGAAATAAGGCACGTTCGATATTACATTAATTAACGTGCGACCAGTCGTCGCTCGGCTGTGTCCATTACATCATTTTATCATCATTGTATCTCTTTTTCTCGCACGATATGCAACATCCTTACCAAATGTAGAAAATGTCATATATATAATATATCTATAATATATCTATATCTATCTGTATAAACGTTCTCGTTGAATTTCATTCGTCCGTTCATCGACATCCTTCGAAGATAAGAATCCTTTACACCACCTTAAACCTATATTTATATGTATATATACTTCCCTTTCAGCTCG
Organism: Osmia bicornis bicornis; assembly: GCF_907164935.1. Classification (NCBI taxonomy): domain Eukaryota; kingdom Metazoa; phylum Arthropoda; class Insecta; order Hymenoptera; family Megachilidae; genus Osmia; species Osmia bicornis. Next base: position 5,306,842 of record NC_060229.1, read on the forward strand.
ATTATTCACACTTTCCTATTGTTTCGGGAACATTTTCCTTATTAATTGATATGCCAGAAAACGGCAAAATTTTGAAACAATTGAAATTAAAATTTTGATAAGTTGTCGGTTCAGATCAATACGTTCTTTGCTATGTAAGATTCTGAAATTTTGTATAAAAATTGAACAAAAGGACTATAAAAGGTATCTTTTGGATATTCATATTGTGCTATGGTTGTTCAAGTATTTTGTCAAAAATACCATTAGAGTTGTAAAGCTTCTAATTATAATAGGCTACTGATGACCCACATAACAAAGAACGTGTAGAATCTTTTTTGAAACTTTTCATTAATCACAGTGTTCCCTCTGGATCAATAATCGCAGTCATCAAATATACTCACATTCCAAATGACGCACAAAACTGGAACTCTGGACAAAAACGGGCTTTGCCATTAGCTGATAATTATTAATTATGATCCGTCTATATTGTCTTGAACTTTGAAGGTATTTAAAAGAAAGTGACTCGACACTTGGATCGAACTTGCTTGTTTCTGACGATGAATTTTTGATGACCTGTCGAGCCACGGATATGTAGAGGGTGGCGAAAGTTAATGTGCATAATATGTAAGTGATTTCTCAGGCAATCAATGACGATCGAGATTAATTGATACATCGTACAACGTCCCACACACCGGCAGAGGCATTCAGAATTTCGTTGGCACGCTCTGCAACTTAATTATTCTCGCACATACACACGGAAAACTTACGTTAGGCGGTATCTAAACTGGCATCGAGATACTTTACATGAATGTACAAAAGTCTTCCTACACCGTAATCGGAATGTGTACCTTAACTTCGTTCGTTTCATCGTCCCTACACGCTACGTACGAGCTAAATTAATTAGAAAACAATATTTCCCCGTCATCGTGGCAGAATTACAAATTGCTGGTGATCATTCTTGCTCACCAAGTGGAATGTAAAACCCTATTGTAAACGCTGAGGACACGACAGAGGGACGAATCATTAATTTTAAAATACCATTAAATTTCTACCGAGTCGAAAACTTATTTCTTTCAAATTGCATATAAATCTTTTGATTTAACAATTTTGAACGTGGTTTACCAATAAAATAAAGTCGTCTCTGAAATGGCACTCGCCATAAGCAGCTTACAAAAATCGTTCCTCCTTGCCTGTCAACCTCGAATAAAATGAACAAAGCATCCACTTCTGACACGCTCTTCGCTGTCATTGATGCATTGACGCGCTCTTAGCAATCTCTTCGTTAACTTAAATTAAAAATTCGTCGAACGACGAATCCATTCGATCGGTAAGTACTTGTGCAAAGCTATACGACTCCTTTACGTAACAACTGCATTTAACTGATCAAACTTTTCAAACGATTCAACTCTATAAACTATCTATGGAAAAACGGGGTCTCGCTCGTAATTGCTGCGATAAAAATTTTACAATTATTATCAGTAATCTCTGATCAGTGATAAACGATCGTATTTCCAGTAAGTGTAATTATAAAGCGTCAATTAATTCGCAAGACAATATAAACCTTAATCAATTACGAGCAACACCATTCACCCAACTGTCAGAAGAAACACTCGTTAACAAGGAACAAACTTAAAAGAACATCCCTTCTTCCTTGACAATCCTCTCAAGAAGAAGAAGAAGAAGATTGAAATCCTACACCGAACTATTTACCGTTTCGCGCTCCTCAGGGAAGCTTTCAATCCTTCAATGCCAGCGAAAGCATTCCTCCAGCTACAATCGACTCTCGATCACTCACAAAGTGTCCCGGGGGTCTTTCATTGTACATCGATTACAGCATATCGAAAGGACAGTTTTCTCCTCGATCACCCCTCAAACGACGTTTCTATTGCACTTCTGTCTTACATTTAGAAAATTACAGCCGTTCGATCGGCCATCGGATCGTTTCTCTTCCTACGAAGCATTTTATTTTCTCTCTTTGTCTCTTTTTTTACCACGGAGATTATGCGTGTTCTTTGACTCGCGATGGATCCCGAGTGTCTGATCGACGACGTTTCGAGGCGTTCCAGCCTCGAAACCACACCGCCTATCTACCGAAACGCGTTCTAGCGACGGAGTAACGTTGAACAGACACCCAAGAGCCGGGATGATCGAACTTCCGGCCGAGATCCTTCGATTGGCGACGCGAAAAGGCGCGATATCACAGCTTCGACGGATCGTAATTCTCGAAGGACCACCTTTGTCTGGCTGCAGTCGGCGAACACTCCTCCATTATCAGACGTTGTTTGCTTTCGGTGATTGCCAGACACTTGTCGCTGCTACCGTGTCTGATCTGCTTCGTCTGAAAATAAAAAGGTCTTTGATAGTGCCTGCTCTGATTGCTGATTTTTCTAGATCTTCTAGGAATCACTGTCGAATTTAAACTATTAATTTGCAGAAATTGAAAATCTATTATTTTGATAAGATGAAAAATTTCTGAATAAAAGAATAAACGAAATGACAAAGTCGTCTGCGACAGAATTATAATTATTTAACCCCTGTTCCACTACTTCTGGTTAACACAAGGATAACATACCTGAGGATTATAAATCCATTGTTGATTACCCTTACTACTGTCACATGGATAGAGGTAATTTGCAGGAATTGAAAAACTATTATTTTGAAAATAGTACTTCTTGAAAATGTGAAGAATTTTTAAATATAAGAATAAATGAAATGACAAAGTCTGCGACAGAATTATAATTGTTTAACCCCTGTTCCACTACTTCTGGTTAACACAAGGATAACATACCTGAGGATTATAAATCCATTGTTGATTACCCTTGCTACCGTGACATGGATAGAGGATGACATCGGTGCCGCTGTAATCCAAGCACGACTCGTCTCGACGAATCTCCCCGGTCTTGCTCAACATCCAGTACTGTGACAAACGATCAAGATTAATGCCCGTGGATTTTGACCTCCAACGTTTGTCTATGACCGATGGTTCTGACAGTCGCCTACCAATGTGTGCGTTTGCAAAAAGAATTCGAGAAACGTGGATATTATAAAAACTATTTTACGCTCCAATTAGTTGGGAATGCTGGCGTAAAAAAATGTTTTAAATATTTTGAACCACGTTGAATTTGAACTGTGAATTTGCAGCGGAGAATCTTTTCTCTCTAATCTTTAAAATTGCTATTTTTCAAACATACAAAGCTTTTATACTAAGTTATAATTAAATCCGTGAAGGGAAAGATATTCTTAATCGAAAAAAAGTTTCGTCACTAAAGGTATAAAAATTTTCCTTCAGTCTTAGAACTTCCATTCTGCGTTAAAAGTCATTAAAGTTTTTGATGTAAACGCAAAACGACTTCACGTTCGTAATTACTTCAACAATAGTTTCGAATTTGTATATGTAAAAATCTGGTTAATACTTTGAACTCTTGTGATTCGCTTAAGAAGATTGAACGAACTTTTGCTATCCAGGAAAAATTTAATTAAAAATTAAGACAAATATCAAGATAATAAAGACGGTCGCTGTGAAATTTCAATTTGTATATTCAAATAAGGAAGAAGTTAATTAAAAATAAATACCATGAATGATCAGTATTTATTCAAATCGTTACAGATTTGTTATCACGCTATCAGAACCATCCGTGTCGAAAATTTAAAGGTCTTCAGCCCTGTCGTGCAACGTGTACCAAAAAGCAATGAAATTCTGGATAATGAAAAAGCGGGTATTAACGCCATGCACGAGTTACGACGTATCGATTTTGTCGCCGAGGAATACATCAAACCACCATAAAGCATGTTCGGTAAGAAAATGACGGTGATTATGCGAACGACTTCCGTTCAGAAAAATATCACCCTGTTGAGAAGTAATTTTCTTCCTCGAAAATCAACCGACACCTGTTTTCAAACTATTTTACTGTGCAAAGGTGAAATTGAATTTCTATCGAGTTGAATAAAAATAGAATAAATTAGTTCAGACTATTAGTAGCAAAAATTAAAAAGAAATAAAATCGGATATTTAAAGAATTAATCAAAGCATAATGATATAAAATATTAATTTCCTCGTGGCCTATTTACAAGCTAGCTGATACCAATTAGCAGGCACAAGATAAGCCTTACAGCAATAACAGTAATTAGCTAATTAACGCAACTGTTGAACGCGTAGATCTACCTTTGTCTAAACACGACTTCCTTCTGTCAAGTCAATTGTTACATTATCTGTTATCTAACTATCAATTACTCCCCGTTACTAATCTCTGTCTAGTCTAATTACACAATCTGTCCATCGTCGTAAGGCCCTCGATCATCGAGATGTCAATTAGCCACGCAATCATCCTCGACATTGTTGGCATTTACTCGCGTCAATCAAATACCTTGATTTAAAATTTGTTATCTCTAAAGAAAAATTTCACTTTCGACAAGATTAACAAAAAATTTCATTTAATTCCCATTTTCACAATTGAGTTGCTTTCAAACTTTGTTAATCTTTGAAAGGGAAGAAACAGGAGGGAAACGTGGCTGAAAATTTCGTCAGGGTTGAAAAAACACAAAACAGCGTGGAGAAAATAAAAAAAAAGAGGAACAAACAGGTGGAGCTCGTTACCACCGCGAAACATGCACTGTCACGTCGAAGCCCCGTAGAAAGGATAGCCTGGTAACCGGCCACTCGTCTCGTCATTAAAATCACGCAGACGACGAATCCCGACCGTCGTGGTGATACAAAAGCCCAGACGTTCCCTCAGGTTCTGACTCGGTTTAACAACCGTGACAACCAGTTACAACCAAAAACACAATCAGTCGCCGCTCGCTCGACCTCGTAAAGCGCCGCTTTAATTTACCTATTTGCCCTAGCAATTAAGCCACGGTTTCACGGTAATTACGCCGCTGCCACGAGCTTTGCCTCTGACCTGATCAACTCCTGACCATCGACTTTCTATTGTTGTCCATTCGTGGCTACCAAACGAACGATTCGTGTGAATCCATCGAGTTATATATCGCTGATGAATCGAGAAATGGTATCTGAATGATTCTCGCTTCGTTTCGTTGGCGTTTAGTGGAGGGGAGAGGGTTTCGTATACTCGGACGCCTTTAGTTCGGGCCGAGGACCGCTAGGTGGCGGCGAGATGATCATCGTTCTCGCTAGCGGTCGCCCGGCATGCAGTTCGAATATATAGGAGTTCCGAATTTCGGTTTTATAGGTGTCTGGGGCACCTATGACGAGTCTGACAGATGAACCCGAGACGAAACCTGTTTCTCCCCTCTCCTACAATTTCAATAACCTGCTTCTATTCTTACACAGTGATAAAAATGTAGAGGCTTGTAATAATGAACAGAGTTGATTTTTCGTTAATCAATATTAATTTACTTTTCAAGGAAGTAATAGTGACAGCTAATATAAAATTTCTGTACCTACAGATATAGAATATTAAAAATTGAACGACATGCATGCTCTCCAAAATGAATTTATTGTGCGCAGTCACGAACTGATATCCACTGGATAACGAGTAAACCGAATACATACGTGTAAATCAAATATGCATCGAATGTAGTTTTTATGTAAAGCAACTAGATCCCTGTCTGACTATGTACTGTCCTATTCCACTTGTCTGGCAATCTAGCGCACTATTCGCTCGTCTGACTTATTACTTACTTGTTCTACTGATTTTTCAAATTTCAAGGAGAATTCAATTCTATTTAGTATCAACCATTTTACAAAATCATTTTTGTATACATTTGAGTAATGTATAATTTTAATATTTAAGCAAATTACTAATTAAAGTCTGATCAAAGTGTTAAATTCACCAGTAACTGAGCAGAATTGCTAAACCAACAAATTGGTCACGAAATTTAGCGTGGCAGTAAACGCGTTAAAGGGTGCTAAAAGTACCAGCAGCAAGGGGTCAAAAGGATCGATTTATCAGCACCTCTATATGCCCCGCTATCAATAGCCGTTGAAAAGATACATCATAGCCAGGCGAGCGAACATTATTTCGGCCTTAGCGCGCATTTACAACCCACACCAATAATTTTCAGCAGGTGTGCTGCTTCCCACCGGCCGGAAGTTAATTCCGCACAATGGCGGGAAACTAAAAAATGACGACAAGGAACAGATAGCCTTGGCGAGAGAAAGAAGACGACCGGGTCACGTATCACGAAACAACGTGGCGTGAACGATTGATCACCAGCCGTACCAATTAGCGAGCTTACTAATTGCACCGAAATAGGTCGACGCTTAGCACCGAGTTAGCGTGCATGTTAAATGTGTCGCCGTTAATGCACCTGTTTTCTTTCAACCAAAGTGATTACGTGAGTAATCAACGGCAAAGCAAATGTGTAAATAGTATTAAGGAATTTTAATGAGATTTTGATGATGTACATTAGCATAATGGAATCTGGGGTCTTAGGGGAAAGAGAGTCGAACTAATTCAGAAATCAGTTTCAGAATATTTACAATATATTCATTTTCCTGCGAGTGCCTTAAGAAAAAATTAATTATTTTACATTCTACACTCGTATAATTGTTTAAGTATACTTGTTATTTGAAACCACGAGCAAGTTAGATTTTCAAATATCCCATCACCATCCAAGGACCTAACAAAGTCTCGATAGGAGATAACTAGGAAGCCAAATTAGATCACCGCGTGCCCGTAATTATTATAACTATTTATTTAACATTTTCATTCCGTCGAATTTTGAAATTTATGTACCTGATTGCCGCCCTGGCGGTGACAGGGATATAAACCCACTGGCTGGTGCAAGTCTTCAGGTTTCCCTGGTGAATCTATACATATGCTGCTAACCAGGTGCCTGATCTGCATTGGAATTCAACAGATTTGCAAACAGTTACTAACCATCTTACGAACCGGTTGAAACAATTCAATATTGATCTATTATCGGTGATCTTACGTAAGGATTTCACGAAATATTTCCTATCTTCGGACCTTGAATGGAAAGGAAAAACACGAAACCATGCATATAAACACACAAGCCTAGGATGCATATCACCAGCATGCAAGCGTTAGAATGTTAGTGTCTCTTTTCATGAAACGAAAAATCGACTTCTGAGCGAATATAATTCACGTCGAATTTCAATTTCGCCAGAATTCTCGAAGAGACGAAAATAAAGCGGATTCGAATAGGAAAGTCGAGTTTTCGATTCAGGCGTGAAAACGAACTGACAGTGAAACAAACAGCTTGACGGGGCTAAATATATGTTTGACACGAGATTCGTTCAGCTTCGACGCGTCAATTTGTACCTGATTTCCGCCCTGTCGATGGCAGGGGTAGAGTCCAGCCGGTTTGTGCAAGTCTGCCTTGCGTGCCGGCGAATCCAGACAGGTGTTACCTCCCTCTCCGAGATTACGTATCTGTTCATTAGTTAGTACAATCATTTCTGGATTAGTATTCGTTAGCCTGGCACGTTAGTAAACCGTAATATTTCTATCAATGGCGAAGCATTCGTCGCACGAACACCGAAAAAAATAAAATCTGAATAAAGTGAATATTTGTCAGAGTTCAATTGGAAATTTCCGTTTTTTTTTTATATAGAACGGTATAGAATAAAACAATATAGCTTTCAAGCGAGCAAATCGAAAACGTTTGTTACTAAACTACTATACCCGTGATAAGAACAATAGAATTATTGCTCGATATATTTTCGTGTCGGAAAAACACTTTTCATTATTTATCTCGGTGTTCGCGGACCGGTGATATATTTACAGCAACGAAATGCTCGTTTCGCTGCATCTGGAAAAATGAAACGCACAAATCAATGGAAACATAATGATTGAACGAGACATTGAATATATCGCAGGGCCAGCAATTTTCTTTTTCTCATGTCGGAATCTCGGTTAATAAGAAAATCCCTCTACTAATTAAAATAGCGAACGTATTAAATTGTTTTCTATTCATTCTACCGAACGTTCTGAAAGCTTGTTTCTCAACCCGTTCTTAATCAAGCCATTCAACCGAGATTCCAGTGCCGTATCGACGATTCCGTCGATTTTTCCGTCTGCTTCCTCCGTTTCTCCTGAAATTTCCGACCACAGAACAGTTGCCGTGAAACAAAGAGATCAGCGCAGCAACAGGGCAATGCCGTGCCATTTTTTAGACAGACAGCAACAAATCGAAAATGAGCCGAGCTCCTGTTTTGTTCGCGAAAAGCATACCGACCCGTGCACGTGTACCACATATACATGGAATATGTGTTTGTGTGTGCAGGTTTTCATGCAACGGGCGCATTCAGTCACGGAGCTCGGTCAGCAGTCCTGATTTTGCTGGATGCAAGAATTCTGTGGTCGTTGCAGTTTCAACGTGAGCATCTTCATCCCTTTCATCCTCCTCCAATCGTCGTCGCAGGGTGGCTAGAATAAAAACTAGTGATTTATCGTGGAAGGTGGTCTTCGATAAAATTATGAAAGGTTCGTTGAATCGATCCTGTTCCTCGGTTTTATTAACAGACTCGAAGGCTTCTCCGAATGGAACTAATTTTTAAAATATATATATTTGATATTTCTTTTCGTATTCCTGTAATTTTTATTCTAAATGTTATCTCTAAATTTCCCAGCCACGCACGCACTAAGAGATCTAAGAGAGCCATAAATTCAGCCCTTTTCTTCGTTTTCCGGCAGCAGACATGCCAGCGGTGATTTAACACGCATCCCTCTACCCTCGGCAAAAAGGGGCGAGCAGAGAAAGCAAGGTGACAAAAGGAGAGAAATCCGAAAAGGTAAAAACATAAGCTTCCAACCGGCGTGTACCGGTGAAATTGTTATTTCGCATGCAACGGGAACCGCATTCCGAAGTGCTCGCAACGTGAAATGCTTCTTCGCGAAAATGTCCGGCCATCCTTTATACCCTCTCCTCTTTTTCCGTCGCCCTTTTTCCACTATTTACTCGACGGGGGAGGGAAGCAAACACTGGGAGAACGCTGGTGTCAGCCTCTGTGCCATAGATATGGTATCGATCAATCGTTTTCCCCTCCCACGCGGGATATCCTGCGCACTTTTCACCCCCGTTCGACCGAAACGGAATGCGTTTTGCCATATTTTTTCTTTCTCCCTCGGCTGACACCAGCGTTCTCCCAGTGTTTGCTTCCCTCCCCCGTCGAGTAAATAGTGGAAAAAGGGCGACGGAAAAAGAGGAGAGGGTATAAAGGATGGCCGGACATTTTCGCGAAGAAGCATTTCACGTTGCGAGCACTTCGGAATGCGGTTCCCGTTGCATGCGAAATAACAATTTCACCGGTACACGCCGGTTGGAAGCTTATGTTTTTACCTTTTCGGATTTCTCTCCTTTTGTCACCTTGCTTTCTCTGCTCGCCCCTTTTTGCCGAGGGTAGAGGGATGCGTGTTAAATCACCGCTGGCATGTCTGCTGCCGGAAAACGAAGAAAAGGGCTGAATTTATGGCTCTCTTAGATCTCTTAGTGCGTGCGTGCGTGGCTGGGAAATTTAGAGATAACATTTAGAATAAAATTACAGGATACGAAAAGAAATATCAATATATATATTTTAAAAATTAGTTCCATTCGGAGAAGCCTTCGAGTCTGTTAATAAAACCGAGGAACAGGATCGATTCAACGAACCTTTCATAATTTTATCGAAGACCACCTTCCACGATAAATCACTAGTTTTTATTCTAGCCACCCTGCGACGACGATTGGAGGGATGAAAGGGATGAAGATGCTCACGTTGAAACTGCAACGACCACAGAATTCTTGCATCCAGCAAAATCAGGACTGCTGACCGAGCTCCGTGACTGAATGCGCCCGTTGCATGAAAACCTGCACACACAAACACATATTCCATGTATATGTGGTACACGTGCACGGGTCGGTATGCTTTCGCGAACAAAACAGGAGCTCGGCTCATTTTCGATTTGTTGCTGTCTGTCTAAAAAATGGCACGGCATTGCCCTGTTGCTGCGCTGATCTCTTTGTTTCACGGCAACTGTTCTGTGGTCGGAAATTTCAGGAGAAACGGAGGAAGCAGACGGAAAAATCGACGGAATCGTCGATACGGCACTGGAATCTCGGTTGAATGGCTTGATTAAGAACGGGTTGAGAAACAAGCTTTCAGAACGTTCGGTAGAATGAATAGAAAACAATTTAATACGTTCGCTATTTTAATTAGTAGAGGGATTTTTCTTATCAACCGAGATTCCAATATGTGAGAAAAAGAAAATTGCTGGCCCTGCGATATATTCAATGTCTCGTTCAATCATTATGTTTCCATTGATTTGTGCGTTTCATTTTTCCAGATGCAGCGAAACGAGCATTTCGTTGCTGTAAATATATCACCGGTCCGCGAACACCGAGATAAATAATGAAAAGTGTTTTTCCGACACGAAAATATATCGAGCAATAATTCTATTGTTCTTATCACGGGTATAGTAGTTTAGTAACAAACGTTTTCGATTTGCTCGCTTGAAAGCTATATTGTTTTATTCTATACCGTTCTATATAAAAAAAAACGGAAATTTCCAATTGAACTCTGACAAATATTCACTTTATTCAGATTTTATTTTTTTCGGTGTTCGTGCGACGAATGCTTCGCCATTGATAGAAATATTACGGTTTACTAACGTGCCAGGCTAACGAATACTAATCCAGAAATGATTGTACTAACTAATGAACAGATACGTAATCTCGGGAGGGAGGTAACACCTGTCTGGATTCGCCGGCACGCAAGGCAGACTTGCACAAACCGGCTGGACTCTACCCCTGCCATCGACAGGGCGGAAATCAGGTACAAATTGACGCGTCGAAGCTGAACGAATCTCGTGTCAAACATATATTTAGCCCCGTCAAGCTGTTTGTTTCACTGTCAGTTCGTTTTCACGCCTGAATCGAAAACTCGACTTTCCTATTCGAATCCGCTTTATTTTCGTTTCTTCGAGAATTCTGGCGAAATTGAAATTCGACGTGAATTATATTCGCTCAGAAGTCGATTTTTTCGTTTCACGAAAAGAGACACTAACATTCTAACGCTTGCATGACTGTGATATGCATCCTAGGCTTGTGTGTTTTATGCATGGTTTCGTGTTTTTCCTTTCCATTCAAGGTCCGAAGATAGGAAATATTTCGTGAAATCCTTACGTAAGATCACCGATAATAGATCAATTTGATTGTTTCAACCGGTTCGTAAGATGGTTAGTAACTGTTTGCAAATCTGTTGAATTCCAATGCAGATCAGGCACCTGGTTAGCAGCATATGTATAGATTCACCAGGGAAACCTGAAGACTTGCACCAGCCAGTGGGTTTATATCCCTGTCACCGCCAGGGCGGCAATCAGGTACATAAATTTCAAAATTCGACGGAATGAAAATGTTAAATAAATAGTTATAATAATTACGGGGCACGCGGTGATCTAATTTGGCTTCCTAGTTATCTCTATCGAGACTTTTGTTAGGTCCTTGATGGTGATGGGATATTTGAAAATCTACTTGCTCGTGGTTTCGAATAAACAAGTATATTAAGCAATTATACGAGTGTATGAATGTAAAATAATTAATTTTTTCTTAAGTCACTCGCAGGAAAATGAATATTATTGTAAATATTTGAAACTGATTTCTGAATTAGTTCGACTCTCTTCCCCTAAGACCCAGATTCCATTATGCTAATGTACATCATCAAAATCTCATTAAAATTCCTTAATACTTATTTACACAATTTGCTTGCCGTTGATTACTCACGATAATCACTTTGGTTGAAGAAAACAGGTGCATTAACCGGCGACACATTTAACATGCACGCTAACTCGGTGCTAAGCGTCGACCTATTTCGGTGCAATTAGTAAGCTCGCTAATCTGGTACGGCTGGTGATCAATCGTCACGCCACGTTTTTCGTGATACGATGACCCGGGTCTATCTTTCTCTCGCCACGGCTATCTGTTCCTTGTCGTCATTTTTAGTTTCCCGCCATTGTGCGGAATTAATCTTCCGGCCGGTGGGAAGCAGCACACCTGCTGAAAATTATTGGTGTGGGTGTAACTGCGCGCTAAGGCCGAAATAATGTTCGCTCGCCTGGCTATGATGTATCTTTCAACGGCTATTGATAGCGGGGCATATAGAGGTGCTGATAAATCGATCCTTTGACCCCTTGTGCCTGGTACTTTTAGCACCCTTTAACGCGTTTACTGCCACGCTAAATTTCGTGACAATTTTTGTTTTAGCAATTCTGCTCAGTTATTGGTAATTTAACACTTTGACAGACTTTTAATTAGTAATTTGCTTAAATATTAAAATTTACATTACTCAAATGTATACAAAAATGATCTTGTAAAATGGTTGATATTAAATGCAATTGAATTCTCTTTGAAATTTGAAAAATCAGTAGAACAAGTAAGTAATAAGTCAGACGAGCGAACTAGTGACGCTAGATTGCCAGACAAGTGGAATAGGACGGTACATAGTCAGACAGGGATCTAGTTGCTTTACATAAAAACTACATTCGATGCATATTTGATTTACACGTATGTATTCGGTTTACTCGTTATCCAGTGGATATCAGTTCGTGACTGCGCACAATAAATTCATTTTGGAGAGCATGCATGTCGTTCAATTTTTAATATTCTATATCTGTAGGTACAGAAATTTTTATATTCAAGCTCACTATTTACTTCCTTGAAAAAGTAAATTAATATTGATTAAAGAAAAATCAACTCTGTTCATTATTACTAACACCTCTACATTTTTATCACTGTGTAAGAATGGAAGCAGGTTATTGAAATTGTAGGAGAGGGGAGAAACAGGTGTTTCGTCTCGGATTCATCTGTCAGACTCGTCATAGGTGCCCCAGACACCTATAAAACCGAAATTCGGAACTCCTATATATTCGAACTGCATGCCGGGCGACCGCTAGCGAGAACGATGATCATCTCGCCGCCACCTAGCGGTCCTCGGCCCGAACTAAAGGCGTCCGAGTATACGAAACCCTCTCCCCTCCACTAAACGCCAACGAAACGAAGCGAGAATCATTCAGATACCATTTCTCGATTCATCAGCGATATATAACTCGATGGATTCACACGAATCGTTCGTTTGGTAGCCACGAATGGACAACAATAGAAAGTCGATGGTCAGGAGTTGATCAGGTCAGAGGCAAAGCTCGTGGCAGCGGCGTAATTACCGTGAAACCGTGGCTTAATTGCTAGGGCAAATAGGTAAATTAAAGCGGCGCTTTACGAGGTCGAGCGAGCGGCGACTGATTGTGTTTTTGGTTGTAACTGGTTGTCACGGTTGTTAAACCGAGTCAGAACCTGAGGGAACGTCGGGCTTTTGTACACCACGACGGTCGGGATTCGTCGTCTGCGTGATTTTAATGACGAGACGAGTGGCCGGTTACCAGGCTATCCTTTCTACGGGGCTTCGACGTGACAGTGCATGTTTCGCGGTGGTAACGAGCTCCACCTGTTTGTTCCTCTTTTTTTTATTTTCTCCACGCTGTTTTGTGTTTTTTTCAACCCTGACGAAATTTTCAGCCACGTTTCCCTCCTGTTTCTTCCCTTTCAAAGATTAACAAAGTTTGAAAGCAACTCAATTGTGAAAATGGGAATTAAATGAAATTTTTTGTTAATCTTGTCGAAAGTGAAATTTTTCTTTAGAGATAACAAATTTTAAATCAAGGTATTTGATTGACGCGAGTAAATGCCAACAATGTCGAGGATGATTGCGTGGCTAATTGACATCTCGATGATCGAGGGCTTACCGACGATGGACAGATTGTGTAATTAGACTAGACAGGATTAGTAACGGGGAGTAATTGATAGTTAGATAACAGATAATGTAACAATTGACTGACAGAAGGAAGTCGTGTTTAGACAAAGGTAGATCTACGCGTTCAACAGTTGCGTTAATTAGATAATTACTGTTATTGCTGTAAGGCTTATCTTGTGCCTGCTAATTGGTATAAGCTAGCTTTGTAAATAGGCACGAGGAAATTAATATTTTATATTCATTATGCTTTGATTAATTCTTTAAATATTCGATTTTATTTCTTTTTAATTTTTTGCTACTAATAGTTGAATAATTTATTCTATTTTTATTCAACTCGATAGAAATTCAATTTCACCTTTGCACAGTAAAAATAGTTTGAAAACAGGTGTCGGTTGATTTTCGAGGAAGGAAATTACTTCTCAACAGGGTGATATTTTTCTGAAACGGAAGTCGTTCGCATAATCACCGTCATTTTCTTACCGAACATGCTTTATGGTGGTTTGATGTATTCCTCGGCGACAAAATCGATACGTCGTAATTCGTGCATGGCGTTAATACCCGCTTTTTCATTATCCAGAATTTCATTGCTTTTTGGTACACGTTGCACGACAGGGGCTGAAGACCTTTAAATTTTCGACACGGATGGTTCTGATAGCGTGATAACAAATCTGTAACGATTTGAATAAATACTGATCATTCATGGTATTTATTTTTAATTAACTTCTTCCTTATTTGAATATACAAATTGAAATTTCACAGCGACCGTCTTTATTATCTTGATATTTGTCTTAATTTTTAATTAAATTTTTCCTGGATAGCAAAAGTTCGTTCAATCTTCTTAAGCGAATCACAAGAGTTCAAAGTATTAACCAGATTTTACATATACAAATTCGAAACTATTGTTGAAGTAATTACGAACGTGAAGTCGTTTTGCGTTTACATCAAAAACTTTAATGACTTTTAACGCAGAATGGAAGTTCTAAGACTGAAGGAAAATTTTATACCTTTAGTGACGAAACTTTTTTCGATTAAGAATATCTTTCCCTTCACGGATTTAATTATAACTTAGTATAAAAGCTTTGTATGTTTGAAAAATAGCAATTTTAAAAGATTAGAGAGAAAAGATTCTCCGCTGCAAATTCACAGTTTCAAATTCAACGTGGTTCAAAATATTTAAAACATTTTTTTACGCCAGCATTCCCAACTAATTGGAGCGTAAAACAGTTTTTATAATATCCACGTTTCTCGAATTCTTTTTGCAAACGCACACATTGGTAGGCGACTGTCAGAACCATCGGTCATAGACAAACGTTGGAGGTCAAAATCCACGGGCATTAATCTTGATCGTTTGTCACAGTACTGGATGTTGAGCAAGACCGGGGAGATTCGTCGAGACGAGTCGTGCTTGGATTACAGCGGCACCGATGTCATCCTCTATCCATGTCACGGTAGCAAGGGTAATCAACAATGGATTTATAATCCTCAGGTATGTTATCCTTGTGTTAACCAGAAGTAGTGGAACAGGGGTTAAATAATTATAATTCTGTCGCAGACGACTTTGTCATTTCATTTATTCTTATATTTAAAAATTCTTCACATTTTCAAGAAGTACTGTTTTCAAAATAATAGTTTTTCAATTCCTGCAAATACCTCTATCCATGTGACAGTAGTAAGGGTAATCAACAATGGATTTATAATCCTCAGGTATGTTATCCTTGTGTTAACCAGAAGTAGTGGAACAGGGGTTAAATAATTATAATTCTGTCGCAGACGACTTTGTCATTTCGTTTATTCTTTTATTCAGAAATTTTTCATCTTATCAAAATAATAGATTTTCAATTTCTGCAAATTAATAGTTTAAATTCGACAGTGATTCCTAGAAGATCTAGAAAAATCAGCAATCAGAGCAGGCACTATCAAAGACCTTTTTATTTTCAGACGAAGCAGATCAGACACGGTAGCAGCGACAAGTGTCTGGCAATCACCGAAAGCAAACAACGTCTGATAATGGAGGATGTTCGCCGACTGCAGCCAGACAAAGGTGGTCCTTCGAGAATTACGATCCGTCGAAGCTGTGATATCGCGCCTTTTCGCGTCGCCAATCGAAGGATCTCGGCCGGAAGTTCGATCATCCCGGCTCTTGGGTGTCTGTTCAACGTTACTCCGTCGCTAGAACGCGTTTCGGTAGATAGGCGGTGTGGTTTCGAGGCTGGAACGCCTCGAAACGTCGTCGATCAGACACTCGGGATCCATCGCGAGACAAAGACACCGCAAATCTCCGTGGTAAAAAAGAGACAAAGAGAGAAAATAAAATGCTTCGTAGGAAGAGAAACGATCGATGGCCGATCGAACGGCTGTAATTTTCTAAATGTAAGACAGAAGTGCAATAGAAACGTCGTTTGAGGGGTGATCGAGGAGAAAACTGTCCTTTCGATATGCTGTAATCGATGTACAATGAAGACCCCCGGGACACTTTGTGAGTGATCGAGAGTCGATTGTAGCTGGAGGAATGCTTTCGCTGGCATTGAAGGATTGAAAGCTTCCTGAGGAGCGCGAAACGGTAAATAGTTCGGTGTAGGATTTCAATCTCTTCTTCTTCTTCTTGAGA